>NW_017729029.1:34291393-34291643 GCF_001723915.1 Gavialis gangeticus | reverse complement strand
GGCCCGGCCCGCGCCCCGCTCACCTGGTGCTCCTCCAGCTCCTCCACCAGCACCTGGGGGGACACAAAGGGCGTGAGTCCGGCCCGGCCGCGCCACCCCCGCCCGTCCTCCCTCGCCCCCCGGCCGGCCCCGCTCACCTGCGCGGATTTCTTGCAGGGGCCAGACTGCAGGAAGCGGGCGATCAGGTAGTAGAGCTCTGCGGCAGCGGGAGAGAAGGGACACGGTTACAGGGGCCGGGCCGCGCCGGGGC
>NW_017729029.1:34285035-34286393 GCF_001723915.1 Gavialis gangeticus | reverse complement strand
CTCCCAACCAGCTGTAGCTCCCCCTGCCCCCACCGCTTCCGTAGCTGGTGCTCAGAGCAAGCAGGATGTCAGCGAAGTCAAGCAGATTGCCTGGTGGCTGCAGCAGTGGCAGCAGCTGTGTGCTGGCTGGGCCAGGCCCTTCCACCCACAAGGGTGGGAACAAGGCACATGGGCTGAGATGGGTACAATTAGTTAGTGGATGCCTGTGGGCCAGATGAAATTACCTGAAGGGCCATATGTGGCCCGCAGGCCTTATTTTGCCCGCCCCTCATTTAGTGGTTCAATATTGAACTCCCTTTAAAAAAAAAAACTATTGCAATTAATCAAACTTGAATGCAGCACTGCTTTCTTTCAATGGCTAGGCTATTAGACAAAGGTTAGATGGAGCACAACATTGGCTTTCAATTCTCAATAAACTTAGGGAAAAAATAAAGACTCACAGGGTCTTGTTCATTTCACCTCCACTTCAATTGCAGACTGCAAAGTAGGCCTAATTTTCGTGTTGAAACTTACAAAGATGCTGTTCAAAGGCCATTGCCACATTGAAAATATTTAGGCTGTGACAAAGTGGTGAAATAGGATCGATATTAGCATTGTAATTTCTTGGGAGTGAAGAGAAAAAAAAACAGAAATCTATCTTTAATTTTCAACAGTTGCATAGAGTTGGTCCAAGTCCTGTGCACTCAGCACAGACCTGTCATGGAAATTTATAAAATAATAACTTAAGAGCATTGTGAACTGCAAAGTGCCACACACATGTAATTCCTGACCTTGAAAACAAGCATTCATCTCTTCCAAGGAGAATGAAGTATCACTTCTTAAGGCATGTCATGTGTACTCAAAAAAGCCATTAGGTGTACAAAAAGGTTACCCAAACCACCGCACAGCTTCCATTAATACTAAGAGCATCCTGGGGACATGGAAGTTGGTATTTTATCAAAGCCATCAGAACTTCAGCTGCAAACAACAGGAGATGCAGGTGTTCAGTATCTTTGAAAATGGGGCCTACCAAGGACCTCAAACCCATGCGTAGCCTCACCACAGAGAAGAGCTGGTATTTCTAGAGAGGGGTGGTTCTCCACAATTTCCTTGCGATTTTGCACACAAAATCTCTGGATTTAGCGACTGCAGCTGGTAACTACCCACTTTTCATGGTCTCTCCTGAAACATTTACGTGACTATCCAGGATATTTTGTTGAAGCAGGACAACTTACTACACCAGCCTGGTGCTTATGGACTAAGCAACAGGCCAAGAGCCAGGAACCCTTGAATCACAGGGCTGGCTCTGCCCAACTGACTTGCAATGTGGCACGTAAAGGATCAAGCTCTCTGCCTTTCAGCTTCCCCCCTTTTGCGAG
>NW_017729029.1:34264920-34284920 GCF_001723915.1 Gavialis gangeticus | reverse complement strand
GCCGCCGCCCGCCGCACGGGGGCGCTGCACGAGGGGTGGGGGCAGGCGGCCCGGGGCGGTGAGGAGAGGCCGGGCGGAAGGAACGCAGGGGTCTGCGGAGCGACGCTCTGGTCTGCACCGCCGCTTCCGCCGGAAGCTCGTTGGTGCCGGCGGTGCGGGGCCGATCAGCGCTCGGGCCCAACCCCCCTCCGAGGGCGCCATTTGCCGCGTCCGGTGCACGCGGGGAGGGCGGCGTGATGCTGGTCGGCCGCCTGAGGCCTGGCTCGGGCAGGTCCTGCTGGAGGTTCCGCGAGGTTCCGCTCAGTCGCGCTGCCTCCCCGGGTCCTGAGGAAGGAGCCCGGAACATGGGGAGGCTGGACACCGCGGGGCGGAGGGGAGGGGTGCTGGGCAGCCGCCCGCCCACGCGAGGAAGGAGTCGGCAGAGGTGGGGAAGCTCCTGCCTCGGCCTGAGCTGCCGCTGCCTGGTGCCCACCCTAGGAATGAGAGGTGGGGGCTTCTCATTGCTGCAGCCCTGAGCGGAGAAGCTCCCGCCGCAGGTAAAGGAGGAGGATTCCTCCTGGGTCGGCCCTGGGGTGTTTATTTCTAAGTAGCTCTCGTGAAAATAGCGTCCCCTGGGCATGAGTCAGGCCCCTCGGCCTGTGTGCCCTGCCCCACATCACTGACCAGCTTCCCTGGTGTGTAAGGGCTGCAGAGGCACTTGACCATCCTTACCTGCCCCTGGGTGGGTGAGCCAACTCCTGATCCTTGGTCACTGCTGGATCAGTGGGGGGGCATTGGCAGAGAGAGCAAGCACAATGATCAGCCATGCTGGTGAATTCTCTAATAGGCAAATCACCCGGGGTTTACCTAACACTAATGTACAGTGGTACCGATCACTTCATCTGCTCCTTTGCTGAAGTGGAGCCAAATGTTCAAGCATGGCTGACTCAACTGAAATAAGAGGCCTGATTGTCAACACTGGTGAGACCCAGTGGAGTAAAAATAGGGGCTGCAGATGCTCAGTTCTGCAGCTGGATCAATGTGTGCCAACTCCTGAAATTCTACCCAGCCTGCTGTGGTTCAGGCCAGAGCTAGGGTAAAGTATGGTGCTGCAGTAAAGGGTAATAATTGGCACACAATCTTCAGGAAATAGAGCTGTTATTTAGACATTGCAGTTTTAAAGCATATGTGAAAGGAGGATGCAGTAGCCACAACCATAGATAACCTCAAGTATAAAAGGTAATTTCTCATAGTGTGTCTGGGCAGAGCTTCAGAAAACAAATTTGCCGTCTCATCCAGATGTCTGATAACTTTAGGTTTGTATAGAGTTGCCATAATATATGGGTCTATCAGATGAAATAATAGCTACTAACTGCAGATTTTTTAACATCCCCACAGACTTGCCTCCTTAAGTGTTTTTGATGAGCAAGTCATTGCATTCTTTATTTTCATATTGTATTTTGCCATCATATTTTGCATCATATTTTTGTAGCAAAATTTGTTCAGTGTTTTGAGTGCTGGCCTTGGCATTATAGCAGTTGCCACCTAAGCCCAGAAAAGAAATATAGCTTGTATCCAATTAACCCATAACTGCATCAGTATGGATTCAATATGATTGAAACAAAATAATTTCATGATTTCATTAATTTCTGTATTTGTAAAACAAACTTTTTCTGAAGTGCAGTTTTAAAGCTTGGTGCGAGCGCTAGGATGCAGTCTAGCCCAGTTGTATGCTATTAAGTATTTAGATTACTTAGTTAACAGGTCTGGTTTCAGCAGTCCATTAGGAAGGAAACAGATATAGGGCATTTGATTGTTCTACATAGTTCATGCTTCAAGCTTGCATCTTTGTTTTAAACCATACAAGTAAAGTGTTTCATCTTCTGACAACATCGTGGATTAACTGGCTAATGGGCAGCCCTAGTTTTTTCACATACTTTGAAGTATAGAAACTCCTAATAACAGTATTTAGAACACCCAGGAAGCTTCCATCCACAGTTCTCTTGGTGGTTACAAAATAGTAGTTGCACAAAACATTACAGATGAGAGATGCAGTGTGTGCATAAATGAGAGAAGCTGCAAATATCAGTTTAAATATCAGTTACAGTTCAAACACTGTAAGCTTCAGTGTTTATTTCTACTTTTACATACTTAGTCTCCCATTTTAACAATATTTCCTGACAAGTCTTGAAAGCTGTGCTTGCTGTGACATTTAATGTAAAAGTACAGTTTTGTAACTAGTCACCAGTCTAGCAGGCAGCAAATCAACCTTGTTATAGATATATGTCAGTAGTGAAGGATGTAGGTAATTGTTTATCTCTTCCCACCCCTGGCATCTGTTGTCAAAGGCACATCCTTTCACATGTCAAAAATTTAACTGAAGAAAAACCACAGATGAGAGTTTATAATACAGTTTGAGTGCTTAGCAGTATACAAATCACTTGTTTTCAGAGTTGAATATAGTCTGTATCAAGTGCAGATATATAAAGAGCTTCCTTTCCTTTCATAGTGAAGTCCCTTTTTTGAGTGGTAACAGTGCTCAGCCTACATCATTTCAGTGTGACAGGGCTTCTAGGCAGCCGTTTGATTGGTGTCGTCTTATCCATTGGTGTGCCTGACTTGAATATATTTCAGCAGTTGCAGTAAGCCATGAGTCTGTATTATCACAATAGAGTAACTTTGTTATTTCTACAATTACTCTTGGCAGAATTAATTTCCTTGGGTCTAATCTAAGTTTGCTGAAGTCAAAAGCAGTCTTTCCACTAAATTCAGTGGGCTTTCAAATCAAAAGCCTAAAACAGAATAAAAATGCCCAGCCAGTGCTCATCTTTCTATTGCTCATATCCTCCCCACATATTCAAAATATATGTTTCTTGCCAAATGCTGAATGCCTATCTACATTTAAACAGCATTCTCAAGTCACCAGAATATTTCATTTAAGTGCATAGCTTTAGGACTTAAAAATGTTTATGCATTTATATGGAGTATGCACTCTTCTGAACAAGGTACACAGTGTTCAACAAGTACACATCCAGTACCATGGTATTAGCAATTTGGAAACTACCTACCTACCATCATTCTTGAGGTTTCTCCTAGTGAATTTTCAGGGCTGTTAATAGAAGTCTTGAAAATGAAAGGAGATATAACAGCCATGAAACTTACCTAGAGCCCATTGTTTTCAGTGCTTCTAAGGCTAAAAGGTAGCTTGTTCATTAAACTAATATTCAATACTTGGGTTATAAGTAAGCGGTAGGTAAACTATTTGGTCTGGCTT
Organism: Gavialis gangeticus; assembly: GCF_001723915.1. Classification (NCBI taxonomy): domain Eukaryota; kingdom Metazoa; phylum Chordata; order Crocodylia; family Gavialidae; genus Gavialis; species Gavialis gangeticus. Next base: position 34,281,667 of record NW_017729029.1, on the reverse strand, counting down.
TGTATTATGCAGTTAAGCAAATTACGCATTTGTATGGATGAGTAGAGCACATTGGACTCTTGTGGCATTTTCCAAACATTACAGAATTCCCTAATAGTCAGATTTCTTGACCAAGAAAGTATTGGCCTAAGGATCACATGATTATTTGTTTTGTTATTTATTCTTTCCCAAATAGTTGAAATATGTTATCCTTTGTGCCAAATACAAATAGAACATTACTCACATCCCTGCCAGCAATGCTCTGGCTCTGGCTCTGGCTCTGGCTCTGGCTCTGGCTCTGGCCAGCCTGCAGTCCAAAAGACTATTTCTGTGGCTTGCTACTGTTTGGCACCTTCCATCCCTTGATTTCTTCTCTCTCTGTGTGGTTGGTTCCATGGCCCAGTATCTTCAGAGAACCCTGGAATATATAAAGGATATGGGGTCCATGACTAAAACTGCTTCCTACTTGTGTAGGAATCTCCTTGTATGTAGTTTCCATTTATTGGTAGGTGGTGCACATTTGGAGGTTTGTCACTTGTTCATCTGGGGCTTCATTTCCTCAGGTGCTTGTCATCAGTATTACACCATGGACACTTTCCCACTGATAGATCCTACCTGCAGCTCCAGGACCTGCTTTTCTGATTCCTTCCTATCTAGGAAGCAGCACCTTGCTGCCCCATGAATTTGTTCATATTAGAATTCTATTAGTAAATGTACTAATGAGAGCTTTAGTGCAGAAGGTTAAAAACAGAGCCTAAGTATCACCTATGGTGATAATACTTGCCACTGAGGAAGGAAGGGAGGAGAGATTGAAAGGTAGTTGAATGGTAACAGTTTGAGGCAAATTTATTTCTCCCAGATTTTTTTTGCTGCTTTTACCTTTTTTTGCAGCTTTTCAGTTCCAATGCAGGTGTTTTGGACATAGTCTTTTTGAAAGGAGAGATGAAAAGTGAGCATCAGTGGGTTCATTAGGAACTGGAAAGAAGAAAAATTAAGGAAGCATAATGACAGGAGGAGAAGCAATCAAAAAGTAAATGTATAAGAAAGCCACGTAGCACTACCTTGCCCCGTAGAGTTCCAGACAGCAAAACTACCCCATATCAGTGATGGGGGAACCACCAATGTTCCAACTCATTCTGTTTCACTGGAAACCAAATGGAAGGGACAAGGAGGGACGTGTCCATGTTTGTTAGTGTTTTTGAAATAGTAATAACTGGAAGCCATTACAGGTTTCCAATCTGAATCATTTGATTAATATATCTTTCTGTGACATTCCTTAAGTAGAGGCTGTGTCAGAGAGGTCCACCCAAAATTCTTGTTTCTGTTTAAGATTGTATGCTGTTGCTGTGTGGTACTTGTAGGATGTCCTCCATTTGTGTGCAATTCTCTCTGCAGTTTTCTTTTAAATACAGATTTGCATTTCACAAACCTTATGACAGATAAAGGCCAACTTCCCTTTGCCAATGCCAAACCTTTGAATCACTACAGACATATACCTATTCAACCTTTCTACCTTATCATGTTACTCATAAGGAGAGCATGTGGCTCCTTTATTTCATGCAGAGTCTGGACCATAAATAATCTACCATGTAAACATCAATCTCAGAGTGGTAGGTTACAAATCTATGTCTGTTAAAGTCATCTTTTTGGTGATATTAATGTGGATCCTATACATGTGGGATTGAAGTTTCGTATGTGAATTTTCATGTATCTGCATGCTTGGTGAGTTCCATTTGCCTTTGCTAACTTCATCTTTGATCTCTGTCCCTCTGTCAGTGATGTAATTAAATATGCCTTCCTAGTGCACCTTGTCTTTGTATATTGACAATAGCTTTAAAAGTATTTAAAATTAGAAGTCCGTGGAAAACCTGGCTCATTGTTCTCTCATTGCGCCATTTACTGAAAACATAATAGCCCAATCTGCAAAATATAAAGCAGCTCCTTATCATAATACAGTTTAGCCACTCAAGCTCTATTCTGAGGAACCCTCAGAACAGAGGAGTCACAGTCCTGTTATCACAGGAACTTTACTCTGACTCAGATTCATTAGCAAGAGGAATAAGCATTTGCAGTTAAGGCAGGCTGTAGTACTCCACCCATCGGCCTAATTCTAACATACCATGGTTGCCTGAGTTTTTGTCTATTGGTCTTCTCCTGCCTCAGCTGTTGGGAGCATTATATATACACTTTTTTTTGTAAGTCAGGCCACGCTGTCGCTTAGCTGTTTCAAACAGAAAGAATTACAAACCATCAAAAGGCCATATTTAAAGGATTTGTGTTTCAGTTTCTTCAGGACGGTGAGCAAGCTATTTGAGAAGCAGAAGAGAAAAGGAATGTCTTAAGGATATTACTGATCACCCAAAGCCATCTTCTAGGCCGAAAATGACTGTAAGGAGACCTTGGAAAGTGAATGAAAGTGATCTAAAGAAAATGGGAACAGCAAACATGGCAGGTAGCAGAAATGGACAGAAACTAAGGATGTTAATCCTTGTATTCTATCAGGGTCCATATTTTGTGTGACCTGAGAAGCAGAGATGGAAAAAAGAATCTTATTCCAAATCCACTTGTTACCAATAACACTCCTTGCACACACTCCTAGAACTGGTTGCCCTTTTACAGTTTCCTCTTAACTGCTGGGAATTGACACTGAAAACACATTGCATCCACTTAGTCCCCCACTTGGTACACGTCTAATACAGAAAAATACTAGCTGCTGTTTGGCACATGCACTGTTCTCTGTCCAGGGCATGTTTATTGGTGCATACACAGCACTGCTGTGGTCGTGGCTACATGACATTTCTTCAGCATTTGATGTGCACAGGGAACAGGAGGGCATGTTTTAACAGCAGTGCTCTCAAGCATGATTGGATGCAGCATAGAGCTACCTTAAGCACTTCAGTAAAATTTAGGAAGGTAAAGAAGAGCTACGGTCAAATTCCATAAAGGAGAAAAAGATTTAAAAACTCAGCAGAAACAAAATAGAAATTACTAGTAGGAGAGCACTTCTGAGAAGCATTATATTTATTTAGAACGCATGATGCCTTCACCACTACTGCATTTTCTTCGGCTGTGTATATCCAGAATAGGGTCAGAATTTCATCAAAGGCATTCTGAATTTCACTGAATTAAACAAGAGCATAATTTGGATTGTTCGTTTGGTTGTCTTTTCGGGGGGGGGGTTGCTTTATTTTTTAATAACCTTTTTACTTTTTTGGAGAATATGAAGGGGACAGGAGGGTCTGAAACTGAAAACAGTTTGCTAGGGAACATTCACCCCTCTTATCCAGGTTACCCCTCTTAGCTGGAACATGGCCTGTGAAACTGTTTTCTGTTACCAGTGAAATAAGTTAAAAGAGCACTTTATTCACAGTGGATGGAATTCCATCCTCAATCTGACCTGTGCAATTCCATTTGTAACCTAGCAGCCTACAGCTTTATCCTTGACCAGGCTGGTCTGTCTGCATTTGCTCAGGGCTCACTACATCTGAGTGCAATCCAAGTCTCCAAGACTGAGGTTCATTGATAAGAACAGATCTGAAGTTTGCATAGTGCTAATGTAATATACCTGCCTACAGCCAGCAACACCATTTTCCTACTCCAATCTGCTCTAAAATATACTCGTTTCCAAAAGAGACTCTTACTGTAAACTTCATGCCAAAGCTGTGGTGCTTTGAAAAGGCATATTGGTGTGCTGTCATATAATTGGGAGTCTTAGACTGTATCCCACACAGGCCAACTCTGAGAAAAGAAGCAAGAATGTAGAATAGAACAATAATTGAACAAATCTTGCAACGGGAGGTATATGGATTGTGATTTTGTGGCAGGACAATAAGGGGCGGTAGTATGCTGAACGACCCACCTCACTTTGCCCAACTGAAACCATGCTTTGGGCATCTCCCCTGGGGCACGTATGGCTGGCTGACCCTTCCTGGAGCACACCCACAAGCCTAGGGTAATCACTGCCGCCACTCGGGCTCTGGTCTCTGTTAGGGCTCTGTGCAGCCCAGGGTACACAGACCCTGCAGACCTTGGAGGTGCTTAGCCTGCCATGGTATTTTGGGGTGCTTCTGATAGCCTGAAGCATTCAAAAGCAACCTCCCATACTAGAGGAAAGTAAAAAAGCCAAGCCCACTTTAGCTAGGCAAGCAAAGGGAGCTAGAAGGCTGGTCCCTTCCCTCTTCCCTCAAGAATCCACAAGTCAGCATGCTGTAACACATAGCATTTGTTGAAATGAGAAAAAGAGACTGTAGAAGGGGTACAGGATGGAGGAATGTTAAGAGAAAAAAACACCTTGAGCAAAACAGAATGGGCTTATTGGCCCTTTTTAACATGTGGCTAAAGATATGTCACTCTAATATACTGGCTAAATTTCAGGTAAGTTACTCGCATATACATCTGGAGAATGATAGAATTCTGGAGGCTTTTTGCTTGTTTCAGTGTCCCAAAATGACTGACCTCCCACAAGATGGAGTGACCTATAACATTTTTGACCTCATCACTAAGTTCCAACCAGAAACGGACTATATGATGCAGACCAATCTTTTTAAAAGTCATCAGCATCCCAAGGTGGAGTGATCAGGGTCACACAGGTTGTTCAGTGGGAAACTTGGGACAAAGGAAGAGCAAGCTCCCCCCCTCCCTATAGAATTTTTACAACACAGGTGACGAGGTGGATCCAGCAGCCAGAGTTTGAAAATGGGACTGGGGAGCCTCAGAGCAGAGGCAGACAAAAATGGGGATTTCTGTTGAAAGGCTACAGGAGATTTTCAAAGAAATTTCTTCAGCTTTTGCACATTTCCATTTTTTCTTTGTAAATGTATATCCTACAGACCATACACCCTATAAATGTTGAAGGGCCAGAGGAGATTCCTGCACAAGGATACTCATCTGAAAAATGAAACCCCAAATTGTCTCTAATGGGTATGAAAATAAACATTCTATATAGTTGAATGCAAAGTCGGAGAAAAGCCTATAGCTGCTATGTTTATTGGGTTGTTTAATTCCCTTTACTTTCTGGGGATGAGTGGGGGGAGTATAAGAATGTGTACTTGGTGTACATTAATGCACAGATACAGAAGAATGTAGGGTTGCCTTCAGGTGATCTCCAAGTACAGCAACCTCATCTGAAAATTTGGTAGTATACCTTTCATTTGCTGCAGTTGAACACATCCCTAAAATTAACAAAACCTTCACAAATAGAGTTTTTTCTGAATTTCAGGAAAAATCTTGAATGCAGATCCTGTATGTAGATCAATATGATGCCATGTTTAATAAAATGATTTATACAATGTTCTTTTGTTAATGATTTTTAGCTAAATAGCTGTCAAATATTAAGCAGATTCCAGTTCGGCAGCTTTCCTTGTCAAAATTTGACACAATTTTCATTGTACTGTTGCATCAAACACCTGTTCCCTCTAGATGGTGCTCCACAACCAAGAATCATGTTTAATGCCATCTCTCTTGAAAGACTAGTGAGAAATAGTCAAGAAGACACTCTCCTTTGTCTCTGAATTCTGTCTTATATTTGTTAATCTGTGCAGCAGTTTATAGACTGCTTGTTCTGTACAATGTAAATACATTATTTCCTACTCTTGCAAATTTTAAAACCTATGCACAAGAGCATAAAATGCAACCTGCATGGAATAATATCATCTGTTACTCTGAGGACTGTTCCATATCTCATATCTCTTATGGCAGCCATTAACTGGTGTTAGCTGTTGATCTGCTAGACGGTATGTACATCATCACTACAATTTGATAACTTTTCTTTACAAAGGTCTCTATAATTTTCAATATTTTTATACACGGTATATAGACACAAGCAGTAGACTATATATAGATGCAAATATTCAAATATGGATAAAATGTATAAGAAAGCAAGCAACATTAATGACGATGCTAAGTATGTACATATATTTATATCTAATTAGATTAAATTAGAGATTAAGTAAATACATTTATTTAAATGGTAAAATCATATCAACATTTCTGACAACCAACATTGATATAGGAAAACAGGCAAGCTATAAGGTTCCTTCCAAAGGAGGTGCTGAGTGACAGTCTAGTTTTCATTATTCTGGGTATCAATACATCCATATTTAATTGCCTGGCCCAGACCCTGCTGAAGTCATAAGGGGTCTTTCTTCTTTTTTTCACTGGGTTTTGGATCAGGCCCTAAATCTCCACCTATCCTTCAGTTAAGATAAAATATTCCTTCTCAGGCAAGCAGCTACCAGTGTAGGTGGTGCTCTCATTCCAGGGCATAAACAATGCACAAAAGGGCTCTGACCCCTAGAAAAGTGCATAATAACACTAAGCTATTTCAGCAACTTGCATCTAAAAATGGAGTTCCTTTAAGTCCTGATTCTGCATGCCGTCAACTTCAGTAGTTAGGAACTGAAGGCAGAATTAGTCCTGTAGTTCTTGTATACATGACTCAGGATTTATCAAGCATCTCTGTAGCTAAGTCAGTGGATATACAAATATTACTGTTATTTTAATATAATTATGGATCTAGTTAATAGTTATCTTTTGTGCTAAATATTTCATGTACATTTTTCTTTTCCTTTTAAAAATGGGGTTTTTCTGTGTCAACTCTACCAGAATGGTATAATTAGCTATTATTGTTTCAACCTTCATGTCTAAATGTGTTATATTGGACAACTACAAATGATGCTACTTTTATTTATTGAAGTAAATTCAAGTACCAAGTCAGATTATAGGCATTTCTGATATTTACTGCCACCCATATTGTGAAATTGTCTTGTGAAACCTGTATTAGTTTTGAAAGATACTTTACCCATATTTATAATTAGTTTGCTTACTAAATCATAGTATATTGTAAAAAAAAATGTCCTTTTCAGTTTGTTTCATTGTTATGTATGGAACATAATGTCCTCTGAGTTGCACAATGATGCTAAAACATAAGAACAAATGTATAATATATTTTTCGGTTTCCTGACATTCCTGAAAAGTTTTTTGGTCCTTGAATACAGAGTGGGGCTTTTTAATCTAGATTTTCCTAAAACACCCTGTGTCAAATGTGAATATAATGATGGATCTGTGCCCTAATCTTGTAATATTAGCACCACATTCTTGGCTCCTTCATACTTTTTGTAAATCAATGGGTTATGTCAAGAAGTAGGCCCACTGCCTTCTTAAATATTTGTTTTAAAATTATGGGATTATTAGAATGAGACCGACATTTATGTTACACACATAATGATCTCTGTCTTAGTTCCTGTGAAGTCTGTGGATTCTACCCAGTGGGCTCATCTACACATGCAATTAATGTGATGCAATAAACCTGGTGCATATCGCTTTGCAGTTTATTGGTCCCAGGCACCACGTTTACACATGTGCCTGGGACCACAGCATGTTGAGCCAGGTTAGAACAGCCCTGGCTGGCAGGGGACCCTGGGGGGGGTCAGTCCCTCACCCCGCCCCCACCAGCTCAACAAGCTGCGGGAGAGGGTGACTTGGGCACGAGGATGTTCCAGTGCAGGGCTAGCTAACAGGCAGCCCCCACACTGGAGCACCCTCATGGCTCAGCCAGCCCCATCAGTGACTAAATGTTCACTGCAGCATACCAAATACCACCACCGCAGCATAGTTCTTGTGTTTACAAGTACTAACCTGCGGCGGAATTGATTAGTTACAATCTGGCTCTTGTACCATTTCCTCTCTAGACGACTCTCAGCAAAATTTCCAACACCCTCTTAGTCAGATCTTCATATCTGTCCCACCTCCTCCTCCTCTTGGACTCCTGTTCTGCTTTCAGCACCACCAGTAACTTTTCCTTCTTTCTTCATGTTGTCCTACCTTTCTGGCAGTTCTTTCAGGGTCCCCTTGAAGGACTTTCCTTTCTCCCATTCTTGTGAGGACCCAAGGACAAAGTGTTGTGGGGCTCTTTCATTTTCCCTGTGCATTCCCTTGAGTGATTTCACCCATTCAGAGGATCAACTATAAACCACTTTGCTCCTTAGTTATCTCCATCCATTCAGTCCTGCATCTCAGATCATCTCTCTGGCATTTGGATGCCCTACTGACAACTTAAACTTAAGGGCATGTCCAAACGAGTGCGAAAATGTGGTTTGTGCCACAAACACCACACAAGCATGCATCTGCTGCACTGCTAATTAGCACTGAGGTGGGGTTTTTTGACACCAAGGTGAAAAAAAAAATGCCAGAAAAACAAGAGGCAGCACGTCACAACTGCATGTGCTACCTAAAATCAAATACACCCAGTTCTCTCAGCCTCTCTTCTTAAGTTATGTGTCCCAGCTCCCTAAACACTTTCATTGCCCTCTGCTGGACTCGCTCTAATTTGTCCACATCCTTTCTCTAGTGGGGGCCCAAATCTGGACACAGTATTCAAGATGTGGCCTCACCAGTGCCAAATGCAGGGGAATAATTACTTCCCTCAATCTGCTGGCAACACTTGTACTAGTACAGCCCAGTATGCTGTTAGGTGCCTTCACAAGGGCACTCTGTTGACTCATATTCAGTATATTGTCCACTATAACTTCCAAGTCCTTTTCTGCAGAGCTGCTGCCTAGCCAGGCAGTTCCCAGCCTGTACTGGTGCATGGGACTGTTCTGTCCTAAGTGCAGCACTTTGCACTTGTCCTTGCTGAACCTCATGAGATTTATTTTATTCCAGTCCTCCAATATGTCTAGGCCTCTCTGAATCCTAGTCCTACCTTTCAGTGTATCTGCTACTCCCCCTAGCTTGATGTCATCTGCAAACTTGCTGAGGGTTCACTCCATCCCATTTTCCAAGGCATTGATGAAGATATTGAACAAACCATCCCCAGGACCAACCCCTGGGGCATTCCACTTGATACTGGCTGCCAGCTACACATTGAGCCATTGATTACCGCCATTTGAACCTGGCGCTCCAGCCAGTTATCTATCCATCTATTCATTCAACCCAGACTTCCACAGCTTGTTTGCAAGAATGTTGTGGGAGACCATATCAAAAGCCTTGCTAAAGTCAAGGTATGTTATGTCCACTGGTCTCCCTGCATCTGCAGAGCCAGTCATCCCGTCATAGAAAGCAATCAGGTTGGTCAGGCATGACTTGCCCTTGCTGAATCCATGTCGACTGTTCCTAATCACCTTGTTCTCCGAGTGCTTAGGAGTGGATTCCTTGAGGACCTTCTCCATTATTTTTCCAGGGACTGAGGTAAGGCTGACCAGTCTGTAGTTCCCTAGAAACTTCCTCTTTCCTTTCTTAAATACGGGCATTAGATTTTCCCTGTTCCAACTGTCTGGGACATCTGCTAGCCACTAGTTTTCAAAGATGAAGGGTGTAGCAGGGCACTAAGGTGCCTGCTACTTGAAAAGCAGGAGTACTGGCTCAGGTGCTGGTTGCTAGGGGCAACCAGGAGGAGCTAAGGGCCCACACCTGGTGAGTCAGCTGACCGAAAGGGGCAGGGCTGACTACTATAAAGCACAGACTGGAGGCTGAGAGTGCTCTGTCAACTTGCAGCTAGAGAGGAGTACTACCTGACTAAGCAAAAGAGACAGGCCTTAATGTGAACAGTTGTTTGTATTAATGAAGGATGGAGGACCCGCAGAGGGCAAGTCAAAGGAGGTTAGCGGAGCAGTTTAGTTTTATATTATAGCCCAGGCGCTTGTGTTGTTTTGTTGTTGTGGTAACACCGGAGGACCAGGTGAGGCTATTAGGGGACAGAGGAGGCCTCATAAGGGCTCCACGGTAGCGTGGGGACCCTGGCACCAGAGAGGGCGCAGCATTCGGGGGTGCACTGACCCCAGCCCCGAGAAGCAGAGTGGAGAATCGGAGGCCAGGTAAGGCTGAGACCACCTGAGCCCTGCAGGGGGATTTGGGACCCCTAGGAGATTTAGAGCCAGGCATGGCTACGGCCACCTGAGCCCCAAGGCAGTGGTAACCCCACAGAAAAGGGGCAGTGTGAGAAGCCCCATAGAGTTGGCAGTGTGAGAAGCCCCAGAAAGGAGGCAGAGATTGACAAGTGCCAGGGAGCACGGTTGTGAGGCAAGCCAGAAGTGCTGGTGAGGCATAGGAGAGTAAAATAGACAAACAATGTCCGGTACATCTGCGAGGCTTGGGGCATGGTACAGGGGTGGTTGGAGCCACGCGTAGCCCATAAGGCTGGGGTGCCCGGAACCCCATTATAGAACTGAGCTGCAGGGGGAACCAGCAGAACCATAGCCAAGGGAACGAAGGGCAGCCTCCCTACATAACTACAGAACATCAAAGATGTGGTGGGTGAGATTGTGAGGGTGCTTTAATACCGACTTGGCACGGTAGGGGGCGCTAGGGGAGATCACAGCCACCCCTAGGACCCAGCTTTGTTACAAAGGGTAACAGTTATGCAGTCATATCAGCCAACTCCCTCAGTACCCTCAGGTGCATCACATCTGGCACCATGGACTTGTACATGCCCATCTTTTCTAAATCATCCCTAACCTGTTCTCTTGCCACTGTTGGCTGCTTACCTTCTTCCCAAACTGTGCTGCCAGGTGCAGTACTCTGGGAGCTGACCTTGCCTGCAAAGACTGAAATTAAAAAGGCATTGCGTACTTCAGCCTTTTCAACATCGTCTGTCACTAGGTTGCCTTCCCCATTCAGTAAAGGGCCGACACTTTCCCTGATCATCTTGATGCTTACATACTTGTAGAAACCCATCTTGTCACCCTTCACATCCCTTGCTAGCTGCAACTCCAACTGTACTTTGGCCTTCCCAGTTCCATCCCTGCATACCCAAGCAATATTCTTATACTCCTCCTTAGTCATTTGTCCAAGTTTCCACCTCTTGTAAGCTTCCGTTTTTGTGTTTTAGCTCACTGAAGTGTTTCCTGCTAAGCCAAGCTGGTCTTCTGCCATACTTCCTAGTTCTCTGCACATTGGGATGATTTGTTCCTCTGCTCTCAGTAAGGTTTCTTTAAAGTACATCCAGCTCTCTTGGACTCCCTTCCCTCTCAGACTGGTCTCCTAGGGGATCTTCTCCATCAGTTTCCTGAGTGAGTGTAAGTTGGCTTTCCTGAAGTCCAGGGTCCTTACTATGCTACTTTCCTTCCTTTCCTCAGGATCCTGAATTCAGTCATCTCATGGTCGCTGCTGGCCATGTTGCCGTTCACTTCTACATTCCCCACCAAGTCTTCCTGGTTTGTGAGCAGCCAGTCAAGAAGTGCATGGTCCCTAGTTGGACTCTTCAACACGTGCACCAGGAAGTTGTCCCCAACACTCTCAAAAAATTTTCTGGATTGCTTGTGCACATTGTGAATATGTCAGGGTCAGTGAAGTCCCCCATGAGAACCAGGGCCTGTGATCTGAAAACTTCTACTAGATATTTGAAGAAAGCCTCATCCTCCTGTTCTGGTGGTCTATAGAAGACATGTACCATGACATCACCTTTGTTGCTGTCCCCTCTAACCCTAACCCAGAGACTTTCAACAGGCCTGTCTCCAGCTTCATACTGGAGGTCTAAGCAACCATATGGCTCTTACATAAAGTGCAACTCATCCTCCTTTTCTCTTCTGCCTGTTCTTTCTGAATAGTTTATGCCCATCCATGACAGTGCTCCAGTCATGTGAGCTATCCCACCAAATTTCTGTTATTCCAATCACGTCATAGTGCTGGAAATGTGCAAGAACTTCTATTTTTTTCTGGCTTGTTTCCCAGGCTCCATTCATTTGTCTACAGACACCTGAGGTAACTAGCCAATTGCCCTACTTTCTCAGGAAAAATGAGAAGGCCTCCTCTGCCCCTTCCCACCTGTGCCTCCTCCAGGTCACCTGCTTCCCTGCTTACCTCAGAGTTTTGGTCTGGTGAACCTAATTTAAAGCCCTCCTCACTAAGTTAGTGAGCCTGTCTGCGAAGATGCTCTTACCTCTCTTTGTCAGGTAGATCCTGTCTCTTCCTAGCAATTCTTCTTGCAACAACATCCCAAAGCCCTGCTGGCAACACCACCTGTGCAGCCACGCACTGATCTGCAGGATGCACCCACTCTTGCCCAGGCCCTTCCCCCTGACTGAAAGGCCACCACTGGGGCCCCTATCCCCTTCACCCTTGCACCCAGAGCCCTGTAATCACTTGTGATCTGCTTAGATCATCCCTGGCAGTATCATTATTGACCACATGGATGAGCAGCATGGGATAGTACTCAGAAAGCTGGATGAGTCTCAGTAATCCTTTTGTGACATCTTGGATCCAGGCTTCAGGCAAGCAGCAGAGCTTCCAAGACAACAAGTCAAGCCAGAAGATGGATGCCTCCATCCCCTGCAAAAGGGAGTTTCCAACTGCCACCACCCATCTTTTCCTTTTGGTGGCAGTGGTCTTGATCCTCCCAACCATGGGGATGCCTATCGTGGCCTATTCCACTGACTGAATGTGCTCCTCTGTTGCTTAGGGCTCTGTATCTGTTCTCCAGGAAAACCACTGCAGGTAGGGATAGAAGACTTCCGTTTGCTGCCTGAAATCACAAGCTTCCACCTTCCTGGGAGTCCATATCCTCTTCCTGCTGTACTGCTGCCTCTGGCAGTCCTTCCTCCACAGTCCTAGAGGTCTTCTCCAGCATTAAATCGATGAAGCCCTCATAGCAGAGGATGCTTTGGAGCCTCACCACCGCCTGTAGCTCAGCCTGCTCCCTGAGGGCTACCACCAGGAGGCACTGTTCACATTGCAGGCACATACCCATCCGGTTGTCACTAGAAAGAACCTGCAAGCCGCAGTTTCCACAGCACCAAACCAAAACCTGAGTGGGAGCCTCAACAGTGAGTGGTTCTGCCTGGACAGACATCTCACAGGTGCAAGCAATGGAAAAGCTCTCTGTGGCAGTGACTCTGGCATTATGACATCCCAGCCACTTCCCTGGGTCTCTCAAATCTGCCACCTCTCTTTTCCTGCCCCTCTCCAAGTAGACCTTCCCTAGCAAACTCCCCTGTAAGCTGGCCTGTTCACTGCTCCTTAGCCCTAAAAGGTTCCCTTTTCCCTGCTAACCTGCTTCCTCTCAACAAACTTACCATGAAGGAAGGTGAGAGAGTTTCCAGGCAAACTCCCTAGAGAGCTCCCCCTCACTCTAGACTCTAGTTAAACATGGGGCTTAAGTACTGGTCTGGCTGGTGTCTTAGCTACTTGCGCTAAATATACATAAGTTAGTTACTCTTGTTTAAGGAATGAACTTAGAGGCTCCCCTTTAAGGAGGGGGGCAGCAAATTGACCTGCAAACTGACTTAGGACTGTCTGCAAGCAGTTCATGTTTGCTGCCCCTGTTCACTTGAGGAGTCCCCTTTTATACCCTCCTGGGCCTGGATTGGCTCTGCCCCCATGTGAAGGCTTTTGTCAGACACAAGTAGCCATCACCCAGCAATCCCCCAGCTAGCAGCACTCCCAGCTGCTCAGACCACATGCCCAAACACACAGCCCAGCAAACAAACACTCAGCAAGGGAAACACGCAGCCCTCGCTTGCTTTCCTTTTCTGAGCAGGATTTGGTGCCCAATTCCTCCTCCCCTTCCTCCTCTTGCTCCCAACAAACTGCCTGCAAACTGCCCTGTTTGTTGCCCCTGTTCTCTTTACTTCTGTTGGGTTGATTCAGGGAGCAATGTTCCAGCCCCCACTCTGATCATGGAGCTGGGGTGGGACTGCCAGGGCAGAGGGACATTGTCGCAGCCCAGGCTCCATGCTTGGAGCCCACCCTGGCACCAGGCAGCTCCTGGGGACAGGGAGGAGTGCCTGGGAGCAGCCTGCACCAGGAGTTCCCGACCCAGCCTAAAGCTCTCCCTACCTTCTGCAAGAGGGAGCACATGTAGACATGCTCCCCGGTAGGCTTACTGTGCACTATTTTTACTGTGTAGTAAGATGACTTCAAATTAATTGCACATGTAGACACGCCCACTTAGACACAGCCTAATCAGGAATTTGTGAAAATCCCACCTAGCGTGTAGCCTTCCTTGTGGGTCATTGGAAGACAAGGTTAGGAACAAAGACCTCGTTAGGCATTTCCTGTTCCAGGATTTTTTTATAGCTGTCATTTTAGCTAGGTAATTCTTCCTGAAGGCAAAAAGTTTGGTTTGGTTTTTTTTTCAGTCATATTTTGTGACCTTAAAAGGTCCTCCCTGGCAAGGGCAGTTCAGCAACATCTGCAGATGATGAACTCTACCAGGGACAGGGAATTCCCTCAATTGGGTAATTCTGTTTTAACAGTTTGCTCCCATCCTTCTCACTACACAGCTATAATCGAAGATGTCTGTTCCCCACACGGAGACATTCTCCTGTCTAATCTATTATTGTCATGATGACTTGCATGTAGAGTAGGAGCTTTCTCATCCATAAACAGTTCCTGCAGTGAGAAGACCTGACCACAATTATGGTGGGGGTGTTGTGTGGTTTGTTGATATGATTTTTATGAATAGGATGCTTAGAACTGTAAACAATTTGCCTTGAATGGCTGCAAAAAAGATGATGGGACCTTTCCAGTGAAATGCTGCAACCCCCTGAGTGCCATTATGAAATGCACAGCACAAGACACAGTGACTGTATTAAGTCAGGCTGTGGAGGATTATGGAATTAAATTGGTTGCCCCTTCCACCTTTCCCCATATCAAAGATATTAGAAATCTAAATACAAAGAGAGGTGTTAAAATAATACAAAGGGTTCCACGAAACCTATAAAAGCAAAGAAACTCATTGTTCAGATGCTAGCTGTTTTATTTTGGACTGCTGTTGTGCTGAGGCACAGCAATTTTACATTATATAATTATCTATTGGGGAACCCAAGAACTGTGGGTAATTTTATGTACTATAAACACTGTGATGTTTGTAATGCTATTTTAATAGCTATGTGCATGTAATTCCTCTAGTTGTTGTTTTTTTTTTTTTTGAATATTGCAAGGTAACTGTTTACGGTCTAGTACTGTTGCCTTGTTGCTTCAACCACCAAATTATTCTTTTTTCTGTATTAGTTTTCTACTCAGTAGTACAACCCATTATTCATAACTATATAATTTCACACTGACAGCAACATTGCAAGCATCCTGTTTATTTCAGTGAGAGTTTGTGTAATGAAAGCTTTGCAGTCAGACTTGGTTAATCTATGCTGGATTTATCCAGATGTCTGAATATCTGAAAGGTTTAAATGGATATCATGTCTTCTGCTACATGCACATACCCTTTATTTGTTAATCTGAAAATGCTTTGCTTTATATACTAACAAAAAGACTTTCCAAGCTGCTTTACAACAACCAGGTTTGATTATGAAGAAAAACACTTTTACAGTGCACAATGGTTTTGATCATATAACAAAACATATATGCAGTAGTATGAGAGACGTAATTGAACTAGTATATTGCAATCAGTGATACAATACCTTGGTCATCAAAATTAAATAGTACATAAAAGGTATTTAATTAAATTTAAGTTTGATCAAATATTTAGTTTAATTAAAATATTAAAAAATAATGATAACTTTTAATTAAACATTTAAACCTTTAATATTTACATATGTGTTCTAATATTTAATTTAATTAACTTTTTAAATTATCACCTTTTATCTCAGTGTCTATAAAAGTGTTTTTTAATCAGTAAGTTTTTTTATGCATCTTTATTAACACTGTTACTATGCCCCTCTGCTGAAATTACAGGCAAAGTGTGGTAAACACTTTATTTTAGTACAGCTTTCTCAGTATCAAAGTATACTTATCACATTGCCTGGGGACAACCCAGGGACAGGGAACAAAAGGACAGCACTCCTTCAATAGGATGTGTTTCGTTTGTAAAGTCTTTGGGGCAGGGACTCCCTTTCTGTTTTATGAATGTGCCATGCCTTGCATAATGGTCCACTGAGCAAGACTTCTCTGTGTAATTACAGTCCAAACATAGCAACATATTTATTGTGCTTTATTTGACCCTGATGCAATTTCACTGAAGTCAGCCAGATTAATCTCCAACATAGAGAAACTTTGAGGAAAAGAACAATATACAAAATTAAAACTTGCAGAACTGTGGAAGGATAATCTGTCTGGAGAACATGGGTGACAGCAGGTAGGGGTCATGGCCTCACAACAGGTAGGCCTCAAGTATTTTAAATCACCAGAGATGCAGGGAGTTCACAAGTCATGCAAAACAGATCAGGTCAGGCCTCCCCTTTTTCTCCCAATCCCTACCAACCACCAAGAGTTTTGGTGTTTTGTATTTTTTGTAACTAGGACATTTTCCTCTGATTTGAGATTTAACAAATGTATTAATGGCTCCACATACACACTGAAACCTCAACTTCAAGGTACTTGCAACACTTAAACAGCCGTCCAGGAGCGTCCTGGGATGCTGGCCATTTCTGACAGGTGCAAAGTAAAAGATAACTTCTAAGATAACATTTCAGGAAAGCATTACTATGGTAACAAAATAACTCACTGTAAAGTAAAACATATGTCATAAAGCAAGAAAAACTGCTCTGGATTCGCATGGTAGAGGGAAAAGATACTACCAGTTCTTTAAATAAGTCCTGAATTTTTAGCCTATTGACTATAACATAACAAAAAAATTCTAATCTCCAGCACAAATGAACTGTAAACTAAATTCAACTGGAAGACCACTGCTAGAAAAAAAGACTTAAAATACTGCAATTGGTGTTCCAAAAAGGTTGGTTTCACTCCCAGTGCCCCTCACTCCCAGCCTGCAGTACCCTGCCCCCTGGGCCATGCTAGTGCCCCTCACTCCCAGCCTGCAACCCTCTGGCCCTGCTGGTGCCCCTTACTCATAACCTGCAGCCCCACGGCACTGCCAGTG
>NW_017729029.1:34264536-34264795 GCF_001723915.1 Gavialis gangeticus | reverse complement strand
CTGCCAGTGCCCCACACTCCCAATCCACAGCCCCCTGCTCCATCCAGCCCTGCAGTGTCTCCTGGCTGCCCTGCCCCTGCAAACACAGAAACTGGCTCCAGTGCCACCAGCTGGCCACACAGCTCCCTGCTACCCCTGAAAGGCCTCCCCGCCCCCTTCCCCACTGGATGGGCAGGCGCATCCCCCTCCATCTTCCTTGCCCTGCTGCAGCCCCAGTGCCCAGACAGCTTCCTCCAGCGCTGGCAGGCACCCCCCCCCC
>NW_017729029.1:34257663-34259536 GCF_001723915.1 Gavialis gangeticus | reverse complement strand
CCCCCCCCCCATACACTCGTCCTCTCCACACACCCTTGCCACACGCGCGCACACATGCACTCGTGTGCCATCCCCCAAGTCCCATCCCTGGCCCTCCAATTCACACTCCACTCCTCCCCCACCCCCCAGACTTACCTGTATCCAGCTGCGGGGACTGCTCCCACCACCCTGCCAGCCACATGTGTGTGCACCCTACCTCCAATTACTCTCCCCCTATTTCCCCCAGCCCTAAGCAGCTCCTTGCTAGGGCAAGCCTGAAAGTGCCAGGAAAAACTGAAGCTGAGCTGGCCAAAATTCTGGACATCTGATCCTATTTAAAAAAAACAAACATCTGGACAGAGATCAGAGGATCCAAAAAGAGGACATGTCCAGGAAAAATGACATGGTAACCCTGCTTGGGGGTGCTGCAGTGGCAGCAGACAAGTACAACTACCCCATGCATCCTTCCTGCATTAGGGCTCGCTAATTGAACTAAAGCAGGCAGCAAAATCTGCCCTGTGCTGTGCAGCTGTTTCCCCTACACTTTTCCCAGAAGCAGGTATGGGTAGAATTGTCCTGCTTCTCTTTCAAGGAGGAAGGGTAGGGGTGCCAGATCAGAAAGAGTTGCACAGCATGAAACAGCTCCTGCCTGCTCAGGAGAAGTGCATGCATGTGGCACAGCCCTTCCTGGGCTGGCTTTGAATGTGGCAGTTTCACTACAGTTACACAGCCCTTCCCAACTGAGAAGCACTCGGGTAAGCCAAGGCAATGTTCCTCAGTCTTTTCCGACTAAAGGAAAATGGCCCCTGGAAAATGCCAACTCTTAGCTTTCACTCATTTCCTGGCTACACTAAACTAATAAAGCAATTCATCTGTTGCAAAGACCTCAGAAAGACAACAACAGGTGAGAATATTTTTGACACTTTAGATTCCTATTTGAAATCTGAGTTTATTTTGTGAGTGTTTGCATACAGATTAACAGAAGTTTAGGGCTGGAAGGTACCTTGTGAGATCATCGGGTTCAGCCCCCCTGCTCTGCTCAGGTCAACTAACGCCAGCAAGGTGTGTGTCCAGTCTTCTTTTGAAGAGCTCCAGCGTACGTGCCTGCACCACCTCCACTGGGAGTCTATTCCAGAGTCTGGTCACATGAACTGTGAAGAAATTTTTCCTTATATCCAGTTTGAAACCTTCTTCTAGAAATTTATGATCCTTGCTCCTGCTTTTCCACTGGGGCGCTCTGGTGAATAGTTGTTCGCCTAGCTCCTGATGCTCTCCCTGATACATTTGTAAGCTGCCACCAAATCCCCCTGAAGTCTTCTCTTTTCTAAGCTGAACAGTCACATATCTGTCAGCCTTTCCTTGTATGGCTTGCTCTTCGGCAGAGGTGAGCAAAGAATACCCTGTGGGCTGGATTTGGCCCTGCCAAGCCATTATATCCAGTGCACGGGGCCCCTAAAAATTTTAGAAAATTAATATTTATCTGCCCTGGCAGCCTGTCAAAGCTGACAAGAGCCAGGGTCAGTAGGACTGAAAAGCAGGATTGAAAAGCCCAGCCCTGTCCACTCCCAGCCATTTCACTCCCTTCCTGCCCCTCCTGCTCCAGCGCCATGTGGGTGCCAGCTGCATCATCGGACCAGGGAGCACGGAGCCATGCCAGTATGGGTGTGTGCATGCAGGCATGGACAGTGTGTGCAGGGAGGGGGCAGGCAGGGACAGTGTGTGTGCGCGTGTAGGCAGAGAGTGTGTGTGTGTGTGTGTGTGTGTGTGTGTGTGTGTGTGTGTGTTCATAGGCGGAGTCCCACACACACCCCTCCCATACACATGCACCCACACCCCCCCTGCACTGCCAAACATGCAGACTCCACACATCCCCTCACACACCCCTGGCACCCAG
>NW_017729029.1:34251742-34252663 GCF_001723915.1 Gavialis gangeticus | reverse complement strand
ATGACATGGTAACCCTGCTTGGGGGTGCTGCAGTGGCAGCAGACAAGTACAACTACCCCATGCATCCTTCCTGCATTAGGGCTCGCTAATTGAACTAAAGCAGGCAGCAAAATCTGCCCTGTGCTGTGCAGCTGTTTCCCCTACACTTTTCCCAGAAGCAGGTATGGGTAGAATTGTCCTGCTTCTCTTTCAAGGAGGAAGGGTAGGGGTGCCAGATCAGAAAGAGTTGCACAGCATGAAACAGCTCCTGCCTGCTCAGGAGAAGTGCATGCATGTGGCACAGCCCTTCCTGGGCTGGCTTTGAATGTGGCAGTTTCACTACAGTTACACAGCCCTTCCCAACTGAGAAGCACTCGGGTAAGCCAAGGCAATGTTCCTCAGTCTTTTCCGACTGAAGGAAAATGGCCCCTGGAAAATGCCAACTCTTAGCTTTCACTCATTTCCTGGCTACACTAAACTAATAAAGCAATTCATCTGTTGCAAAGACCTCAGAAAGACAACAACAGGTGAGAATATTTTTGACACTTTAGATTCCTATTTGAAATCTGAGTTTATTTTGTGAGTGTTTGCATACAGATTAACAGAAGTTTAGGGCTGGAAGGTACCTTGTGAGATCATCGGGTTCAGCCCCCCTCTCTGCTCAGGTCAACTAACGCCAGCAAGGTGTGTCCAGTCTTCTTTTGAAGAGCTCCAGCGTAGGTGCCTGCACCACCTCCACTGGGAGTCTATTCCAGAGTCTGGTCACATGAACTGTGAAGAAATTTTTCCTTATATCCAGTTTGAAACCTTCTTCTAGAAATTTATGATCCTTGCTCCTGCTTTTCCACTGGGGCGCTCTGGTGAATAGTTGTTCGCCTAGCTCCTGATGCTCTCCCTGATACATTTGTAAGCTGCCACCAAATCCCCCTGAAGTCTTCTCTT
>NW_017729029.1:34249382-34251731 GCF_001723915.1 Gavialis gangeticus | reverse complement strand
TCTTCTCACCTTCATGATCAACTATTCACAGGGCTGGCCCTTGTGCTGCCAAACATGCAGACTCCACACATCCCCTCACACACCCCTGGCACCCAGCCCCCCACAAACCCCATACCCAGCCACAACCCACATATCCACACCCCCACATGCTCTCTCACCCCACATACCCACATATCCACAGCCCCCCACAAACCTATACCCACTCCCCACAACATACTTCATAAGACTTCATTTTAAGCTATCGTGCAATCACCTCTATATAAACTACACAAACACATGTAAATCACGACAAAAGTATTTTTTGAAACCAAATAATGAATGCTGTGTTTACTTTTTAGAATATAATTTGGTATTTTTCTGGTTCTAAGATGGCAAAACCTCTTGCTGAAAGGAGTACTTCTGGAGGCAAGGGGAGGGACTTCTCGTGGCAAAGGTCAGGGGTTAGGGGGTGGGACTTCCAGTCACAAAATGGTGCCCAGGAGCAGGGCATCTGTCAAGGGGCAGGTCTACCAATGCAGCCCTCGACAGCTTGCCAAAACTTGGCAAGTGGCCCTCCACATGAAATAATTGCCCACCCCTACTCTTCAGGTGTCTAGTCATATGAGTGGCTCTTCTCTGGACTCTCTCAAGCTTCTCCACATCCTTCTTGAAGTGTGGCACCCAGAACTAGACACAGTACTCCAGCTGTGGCCTCACCAATGCAGAGTAGAGTGGGAAAATAACTTCCTTAGTTTTGCTTGAGATGCATCGGTTTATGTATGCCAGTGTATTGTTTGCTCTGCTAACTGTAGTCACACTGGTGCCTCATATTAATCTTATGGTCAGTTATGACCCCCAGGTCCCTTTCAGATGTGGTGCTAGCTAGCGTAGCACCACAGAATCTGTAAGTTCATTGTGGATTTTTCCTCCCCAGAAGGAGCACTTTACAGTTCTCAGTGTTGAACAGCATCTGGTTCTGGTCCACTCATCTAACTAATCTGTCTAGGTCCATCTGCATCATCGGCCTACCCTGGGGCGTGGCCACACTTCCCCACAGTTTAGTGTCATTGGTGAGCTTTGCCAATGTATGGGCAGTTATATGAGAGCCACTGTATCTACATTTCTGGTCAGATGCAGAAGTGTAAGGGAAAAATCACTAATTTCTCTCTTGAGGATACTTTAGACTTTTTTTTTCTTTAATATGAAATTAAGACATCCCTTTTTGTATGACAAATGTAAATCTCCTGCTTCTCTTTAGTATGAGTGATGGAATAAGGCCATGAAAAACCATCACACTTTTCACACTTAAGGTTCAAATAAAAGGCAGCACCTCACTGACGCACGGAAGAAATTGTCATTCTCCAGCCAGGGAGATTTTCATGTTGAGTAGTATGCATGGCCTCAGAGTGTCTGTGTGGCCTCACAGTTCAGTTATATCGAGATACTGCTGTCTTTGCAATCAACAGGAAAGGCAACCACCAGCACATTTCCTCAGACCTCTCTATTCCAGAGTGGAACCCGGTGGTGCAGGCCACCTCAGGTGCATCAAGCTATATTCTCCCATTGATAATCTCTAGGAAATATCTGGTTTAGAAGTGTTTCAGCTGGACAAAGCAAACTTAGACATTGCTATAAACTACTTCAATTAGAAAGTGGACAAAAATCAAGTAGTTGCCAGTGATTCATATTTATTTTGGATTAAACATAACATATGGAAGTTCATAAGGCAACATTACTGCAAGGATATTTTTAATGACAGATGTACAGGGCACCTAGGCCCTGTTCTGTTTCAAGGTGACTAAACTGAACTGAAAATCTCTCCATGGAAGTCTCACAATCATATCCACCAATGTGTTGTCACCAAGCAACAAACAAGGTGGGTATGTGATTGGGGGAAAAGAGAAGCAGATTTAACACAGATCCTCTCCTCTCATAGAATCATAGAAAATGAGGGTTGGAAGGGATCTCAGGGGGTCATCTAGTCCAACCCCCTGCTCAAAGCAGGACCAGCCCCAACTAGATCATCCCAGCCAAAGTTTTGTCTAGCCAGGCCTTAAAAACTTCCAAGTATGGAGATTCCACCACCTCTCTGGGTAACTTGTTCCAGTGCTTTACTACCCTTCTAGTGAGAATTTTTTTCCTAATATCTAACCTAAACTTCCCTTGCTGCAACTTGAGACTGTTGCTCCTTGTTCTGTCACCTGTAACCACTGATAACAACCTAGCTCCATCCTCTTTTGAACCTTCTTTCAGGTAGCTAAAGGCTGCTATTAAATTCCCTCTCAGTCTCTTCTTCCCTAGACTAAAAAAGCCCAGTTTCCTCAGTCTTTCCTCATATATCATGTCCCCCAACCCCCTCCCCATTTTTGT
>NW_017729029.1:34244157-34244382 GCF_001723915.1 Gavialis gangeticus | reverse complement strand
GTAACCACTGATAACAACCTAGCTCCATCCTCTTTTGAACCTTCTTTCAGGTAGCTAAAGGCTGCTATTAAATTCCCTCTCAGTCTCTTCTTCCCTAGACTAAAAAAGCCCAGTTTCCTCAGTCTTTCCTCATATATCATGTCCCCCAACCCCCTCCCCATTTTTGTTGCCCCCCGCTAGACTCTTTCCAATTTGTCCACATCTTTTCTGTAGTGGAGGGCCCAA
>NW_017729029.1:34233512-34244146 GCF_001723915.1 Gavialis gangeticus | reverse complement strand
TCTTCCCTGTTTGTGAGCAGCAGGTCAAGAAGAACATGTTTCCTAGTTGGCTGCTCCAGCACTCACACCAGGAAGTTGTCCCCACTACTTTGCAAAAACTTCCTGGATTGCCTGCACTGAGCTGTATTGTCCTCCCAGCAGATGTCAAGATGATTGAAGTTCCCCATGAGAACCAGGGCTTGTGACTGGGAAACTTCTGCTAGCTGTTTGAAGAAAGCCTCACCCACTGCTTCCTCCTGGTCTAGTGGTCTATAGGAGACCCCCACCACAACATCACCCTTGTTCCTTTCTCCTCTGACCCTAACGCAGAAACTCTCAACAGACCTATCTCCAGTTTCTGAGCAATCATATGGCTCTTTTACATAAAGTGTAACTCCTTCTCATCTTCTCCCCACCTGTGCTTCCTGAACAGTTTGTACCCATCCATGGTCGTGCTCTAGTCATGTGAGCTATCCCATCAAGTCTCTGTTATTCTGATCATGCCATAGTTCCATGACTGCTCAAGGACTTTCAATTCTTCCTGCTGCTCTCTTATCAGATGCACAGTTTTCCCTACATCAGTGATTCTCAACCAGGGTGCTAGAGCACCCTGGGGTGCCTTGATATCCTTTCACAGTTTCCATAGGATGCAACACAATGTTAGCATTGTTAGGTGTATAAATGATTCATATGATAAACCTAGATATTTCAAATAGGAACCTTTAGTGTCAAAAATAGTCTGACCTGTTTTGGTCTTTTTAATTTTTCTGCAAGGGAAGAATTAGTCTATTATTTTTCTATAGTCAAAAATAAATAAACAAACAAGTGAAAATTAAGAGCTGGCATTTTCTGAGGGGTGCCTCAAGATTATCCAAAGTTGTCTCAAGTCTAAAAAGATTGAGAATCACTGGCCTACATGAATAACAAAATATGTGGCCCTCTAGTTTAGACCATTGTCTTTCTAATTTCACATCCCCAAGTGATGCTTCCCTATCTAGTCACTAATAAGGCTTGTAGCACTGAGTAGTGCTAGCCACAAGACTGCTAAGTACAGACAGCCAAAAAGCCCAAGGCTGAATCAACTCCATCTTCTCAGGTTAGTTTAAGCCACATAGATTGAACCAATAAGTAAGTAAACAGACATTCACTTTTGATTCCAGAAATGCAGCCACATGCCTGCAGTGACCCAGGCCAGAAGCCAGTGGGCGCTAAAGTACACCTCCCTGCACAGCTGGAACAGACAGCTTAGACCAAGGCTAGCCTGTCCACTCCGCAAAGGGTTTGCAGGGAAGGTGCAATGCATTCTGGGATTCTGGGGGACTGTGAATCTGGAGGGGATCAGGGACAGAAGTTTAATAAACTAATTTAACCTAAATCAGTTAAGTCTGATACTATATCCATCCAAGTTTATCTTAAACCAGTTTAGGCAATTTTCAAAGCAGTCTCTGCGCACTGAACTTCTGGTGTGTTACAGATTTGAACCAGTTTCCTATCACTTATACCAGTTTATATGTAATTTCTGTCCCTAGCCTAACTCCACAATTCATTTTTAGGGCAAAGGCAATCTCCTTTAAAACTTGTTATAATTTTTCCTTTTTTAAACAAAGCATGGTTTTAGTCACTATTTGCCTTTGAGATCTCCATTTTGGCCTCGGTTTCTTGAGCTGGTTGGCCACATTAGGCACACACAGAGAAATACACTAAAACAGCCTCGCTTTTTATTACAGACTGTGCCATGACAGGTGCTGCATAGAGGGAGTATATCTAAGTCAAGAAATACCTGGCCATAAGATGGGCTGCATACAGGGAATAGAGAAGGCCAGCAGAAATAAGAGAAAGAGTATAGAAAGAAATTACAGTTCTAACGTTCTAGCTTCAGTTCCTGAAAACAGTACCTCAGAAACAGAAAGTACCATAGGGTTGGTCTGTATCTGTTTCACCCTAGCTGTGTACACGCTGCTCCCAACCCAGAAGCAGCAAAGCCAGCTTAGCATAATTCTGGGAGGTGTATGGTCTTATTGGAGTACATTCAGTGCTACCATTCGTGCTAGGTGTACTAGGGGGACATTCAATGCCGCTCTAAGATGGTTTCCCTACTTCTCATTTGGGTGGTGCTGAACAAAATCTCATTATAGCACCCTGTTCTGGCAAGTGTAGACCTTTGTTTATGGTATTGGTTATAAATGGCATTTGGTTTAAATAAGTAGAGAAGAAGCTGTATACATAATTTTTAAAAAGCATAAGAATGAAAAATGGGAACCCAGCACAGAGGAATAAAGTTTTTCCCCCATTTAAGGGATACAGTGCTAGTGAAGTGAGTACAGTGAGATCTCTGCTTATTCTACTGCCTCATAAAATTGCTTCAGACCTGAACTAGAAGGGGATGTTTCCAAAGATGAAATAGTCTAATCTCTTTGTCTCCCTTGTTCTTGGTCTCTGCTGAGAAGCAGTCCTACAGAGGTGAGAGAGTTAGGTGCAGGCTGTGGAGACACTTGTCTACTGATAACTGCTTTAAGGACGCCACAAAGACCACTAAGCAGCCATCATCTGACAATAAATGCAAACTCAAATGATAGGGGATGCTTGAAGTTGTTTTTTTTTTAAATAAAAACAATTTTCCATATATAGGGCCAGATATTCATTCAGCGTAAATTGGCAGTGCACCAGTGAGGGCAATAGAGCAGTGTTATTATTGCCATCCCAAGGATCTGGTCCATAACTGAAATCTCTGAGTCCGCTCTAATCCCCTTCATTGTATTCAGAGCACTGGTGTTTTTCTTCTGCATTTTCTTTCCCCCAGCTTCAGCTTTACCTTCTCCACAAGGGATGATTTAACAAGTCAAGGATTATGTATTCCTACAGTACATCAGTTCCGACAGCTCTGCATATTTTATCATTAATTACAGGCACATTGAGGGTCAGACTTACCAGTTTTGAGGCCCTGCTTGCTCTAGAGAGCAGGGCCCCTGAGCAGCATCTTGCTTGCTTGTTTCCAAAGACAAGCCTCCCTTAGTCACTGACATACCTTGTTGTCTTCACACCAGGAGACATCTTGCTTTCTGACATCAGACTGCAGATGCTCAACAAAATTGCAGATGCACAGGCTGTACTTTATGCTTTATGCAAGCAGAATCAAAGTCAAGGTGGCAAACGTATGTGATAAGCAAGAGAATACAAAAGAACTGTACCAAGTACACCACGAAGACTAAATCCTTTGGAGCCAGAATAAAACTTAAGGACCTTTTTTTTCACTTATATTGCTGTTCACACCAAGTTAGGATTTGACTAGACTCCAGAGTGAGATTACAAGCTGATTTCACGAGGAGAAAGCTGTATCATTGAATTCACCCCCTGCATGGAGACAGGACCCCCTTCCTGTCAGATATTTTTTCTTAAAAGCCTTCAGTGAAGGAGATATTACAGCCTCTCTAGGCAGCCTGGTCCAGTATTATGATTGCTGTCATAGTTAGAAATCATTTCTCAATATCCAACCAAAATCTTTCTCATTGCAAATTTTTCTTGTCCAACCCTCAGAAAAAGAGAACAACTGATCACCGTCCTCTTTATAAAACCCCGTTGCATATTGTAAGAACTTTACGTGCCCCTTCCATGTTCTTTTTTCCAATGGAAAAGGAGCCCTATTCCTTCTCAATTTCTTCATAGTTTATATAGTCCAAACCTCTTATTCTTGGTACTGTTCTCTGGGCTCTCCCAGTTTGTCTCCATCTTTCTTAACCTGTAAGGGCTCAGAACTGGACACAGTATTCCAGGTGAGGCCTCATCAGAGCTGAGCAGAGCGAATAATTCCTCCCATGTCTCATCAGACACTCCTATCACTAGATCCCAGTGAGGATCCTCACTTCACCCCTTTTTTACAACAATATCACATTTGTGATACACAAACAGTCCCGATACTTCTTTGCAGCACTGCTTCATAGGCAATTATTCCACCATTTTGCATTTGATTTCTCCTCCCCCAGAGTACTACTTTGCATTTGTCTTTATTGACTTAATTAGTGTTGATTTTTAATGACTTCTCCAATTTACCTATTTCCCTTTGAATTCTTGTGCTCTCCTCCTAACAGTGCGAGTTCATCCACAGACCTTTATAAGTGTGCTCCCTAATTCACCAGTCATTAATGAAAATATTGGCAAGAATGAGGCCCGTGTCCAACTGCAGGGATCCCATCTGAGGTGTCCAAGTTGGATATTGAGCCTTTGGTAACTATTCTTTGAATGCATTTTTAAAGTAGTTGCAAAACTACCACTTCATGGCAATTTCAGCTAATTTCCTAGTTTAAAGAAGCTATGATGAAGGATAGTATCAAAAACCTTCTTATCTCACATCTAGTGCTTTCTCTTTATCCACTAAACTGGTTGCCCTTTCAAAAGAAAAAAAAATTAGTTTGACATAGTTTCTCTTGACAAATCTAAGTTGTATGTTACTTATCCTCTAGGTTCTGATAAAACTGGTTGCTTAATAATTTAGTATTATAAAGCATTTCTACACATACATTTTGGTCCCGTGATGTGCCAGAGATCCGCTACTTTGGAGCAAACTCGATTAATCATGAGTGCTCCACATGCAAGCTGATGCTCACTGCACCGTGTCGCGTGCAAATGTGTAAGTGGCAAAATGCACACCAAAGCACAGAAAATGGCAGCAGTGCATCTGTGGGCGGTCCACGATCCCCACTGGCCGCTGCCAACACTGCAGGTGGTTGCCGAACTTTGGTCAGCACTCGCCACCCCGCCGATGCCACCGATAGCACCAGCAGTGGATGCAGGAGCTCCCCCACTTACCAGCACCACGCTCATGCTGCTCCCACCACCACCGTGCTCCTGCTGCCACTGGGGGCACACATCGTTCATGTGTAAAAGTGCCTCAAAATACTAATAATTTAGTGGTATCTTTCTAGGAATCAGTCAGTTTGGCAATGACTATTAATTATCAAAGCCCTTCTTTTTAGAAGACCGATGCTACATTTCTCCCTCTTCTATCCTTTAGGAACTCCTCAGCCTTCTACAAGTCTCAAACAGAGTAATTCCTTGTTTCAGAGATGAATTTTTTGCACAGTCTGCCTATGTATCACACTTTGGGACTTTGTGGCATGTCCATAACTAGTGTGTTTCTTAAACACAATAAGAGAACAAGAATAAGTAAATACAATAGAGCAGGGGATGTCAACCGGGAGGTATCCCTGGGGGTACCTGGGAAGGTCCTAGGGGTACACATGGGTGGGTGGGAATGGAGCTCCGCCACCCACCACCCCATACCACCACCTCCCAGGAGCTCCCCGAAGCAGGGCCGGGGGGGAGCGGGGAGTCAGGGCAGTGACGCCCCTCTGTGGGCTGCACAGGCACCACCCAGCCAGTTGGGCATGGGGGAGGGAGGGGAAGCTTGCATGTGGTGCCACCTACCACCCCGCACTGCCGCCACTCCGGATCTAGCCATGTGCCATGCCCCCCGCCCCCCGGGTACACTTATTAAAAAAGGTTGTAAATCCCTGCAATAGGGCACTGGGAACAAAGAATCCTGGATTCTAATCCAGTTTGCCACTGACTTATTGTTCTAGATTGAACTACTCGTCCTTTTACATGCTCAAGTGGGATGGGCGGGAGTGTGTGTAAACTATGTGTCTAAACTATGCCTACACACTGCACAGACCCTAAGCAGATTGGATAGGTGACTCTGCTTAGATGCCTCTCTGATAAGTACACGACCTGCTTAACTGCAAAACCCCACTTGGACCCCAATTTTTTCATTGTTTTACATTGATGGTAGTTGCAATTAGCTGCATACCAGTTAAGTGCATGAGAACTCTCTGGCTACACAGTCTCCTTTGTAACTTAATAGTGCTCCATTTTATTTCATAGCTTAAGAAACCAATTAGAAGCTATCAATTCCAGGCAACTAACTAGGTCCCCTGGACTTCTAGGTCACTACTGGAGGCATAAAGGCTCTCTGAGAAAAAAGGTAACAACCTTTAATGAGACGCAAAAGCTTAGCAGAGGTTGTGGTTAATTAGCATTGTTTACAGTGAGCTGGTATAAGCTTTTTTCAGATCTGAAGCTCTGCACTTAAGTGATACACACGGTACAAAATACAGAGTTTAACCTATGACGCTGTTACCCCTTTTTTGACCCAGGCAATTCACTATTTGGGGTTCCTGCAAGTTGTTTCACTGTTGGGAAGACACTGAATATGGAATCAGGTGTTTATGCCTTATTGTTTGTTTACAAAGCCTGCAAAGAGCAAACACAAATACCATTTCCCTGGACAGAGCAGGGATCAAAAGGAGACAGTTTTTTTTTCCCTTCATAGGCACATGGAGCAGAGCAAGGTGGGGGCATGGTGTCACGGTTGCACCCTGCTTTACCAATGTAGCACGCATGCAGTGTGCTGCCACTGTGAGTTCTGATCTCCACTGCTGGTTACACCTCCCGATGCTCTCTGCCACACTCCCCTTCACAACACCCTACATCTGCTCCTGAACTTTTGCCTTTTTCTCATGTGCCTCCCAGGGAGCTTCTTTCTAACTAGATAATGGGCTTTTGAATTATTTTAGCTGAGACAATCCTATCCATTCCCTTTTGGCCTTTGTGGGTTATTAACAGAGAAGACTGTTGTACGATCTGGTCCTACCAAACTCCTCAAACATCCAAGTAGCTGGCTTCTTGTGTCTCCCATGGACTTTTGATTTGCTTCTCAAGATGAAACCACAGCTCCATTTCTGTAGCCTGTTTCTGTTAGCAAGTTCCAAACTGGCCAAAGGTTTCCTGGCCACCCATACTTCACAGAAAGCCTTTAGTCTCTAGCATTTAGGTTCTTGGTTACCATATTGGACTGTTGCAGCTGAGCTTCCCAGTTGACCTTGATCCTTTGTAATTGCTTCTCTGAGAAGTTATCTCTGCAGTTAGCTAATTTTCAGGGGTGTGAGGGTTGTTCATGTAGGAAAAAAATTGTTGATGGAATCAGACTTTTTCTTTGTAAGGAAATGGGACTGCATCAGAGTGCTATTCTCCTGAACTCTGTAGAAGTCAAACACCAGGAGACAGCTTCTTTGCTCACTATTCTAAGTCACGTTCTGGCCAGCACCCAGCCCAAATTCTCACTTTCTCTCAAGATCAAAATACCAGTGCTTCTCTGGCTCTACTTTTTGACCTTCTAGTGTTAATTTCAACTTCTCTTACACAGATTCACTAAGTACCACCTTCCTCCCTGTGTTTACTATATCACTCCTTAGGGAAATGTCACAGGCCACATAGTTCAGCTTCTACGTAAGCCTTACAACATGGTTGCATTTTCCAATAACACTCCAATTACTTCAGTTCTCTGCTTCTAGAAAGGAGCCCAACTGCCTTTCATGTTTATCATGACTGAAAGGCAGGTGTTACAGATCAGCTTCAAAGAGATTTAGCCCATCCCAGAAACGTATTTATTGGGGATCTGAGGTTTCTTTTCTTTACTTATTTAAAATTCATTATAAACACTAGGCCCAAGAAAAGGAAGAGTGAAATTGGCTACACAACATGACAAAATCAGAGAATTTTGCTTAAGTGGTGCAAGGTCAAAAAAGGGGGGAACGGTAGCAAGAAAGGTGCCATTAACAGATCAGCTCACCTGCCTGCAGGACTGTTGCACTCTTTGTTTTTTATTGATGGATGTCTCCTGTAATAGATTCTGCCCATGTCTGTCATATAGTACACCTAATATTATCAGCTCATTACTTTGCATCTTGTAGGATAATACTGAACGTAAGATTAACATTGCCAACTGCAGCTGTACGTCAGTCTTCTGATTTTTCTTGTTTAGTTGTTATAAAATAATTAAAGCTTTTGAAATCCTCAACAGCCTGGATTTCTGATGTATCTTTCACCCATTCCTTCCTCAAATAACACTGGCACAATTTTTACGGTTTTATATTTTGCATTAGCCTCAAAATCCCTTTTGTACACTAAATGGGCTTATCACTGAACTGCCAATCAGCTTTTTTTCCCCTCCCCACCCCATTTTTTTTGGTCCTATTTAACTGGAAAAGAAAGAGCCCACTCATCTGACATAATTTACTAAGATTTTCTACTTTACCAACTGAAATAAATCAGACTATTAAATCATTAGTAGCAGATGCAGGCTGCTTTATAGATCCAAAGACTTGCCTACACACTACCCTTCCATCTGCTGTATTAAATTAATTTCATACACTTATTACTAGTGTAGTCTCCTTTTTATTTCATTTTCAATTTTCTCTTTATTCTCCTATAAGAAGACCTTAGAAACACTGTTCAAGGCAGAATTTAAAGTGCATTAATTATGGAATGATGTAACTACTATACAATAGACACATGTTACTTGCAACTAGAAATAAAATCATAGCACTTCTGACCTAGAAGAGACCAAGAGCAACAATAACTGCAATTACATCCAATAATATATAAGAAATGAATAATTGTTGTTGACTCTTAAATAGGGGGAGCTTGCAACTCCTTCAAGTGGCCCCGAAACACTTCTTCTATCTACTCTTTCCAGCTAAGTTTGCTCTCTATATTAGCCAGTTTATTTAGCAACACTGAGGAAATAAATTAGAAGAGTGCATATAGACAAATCTGTGCTATAACTTGGGTGACCTGTAGTCCTGTGAGATGCTGAACGTCCTCCACTTCCAGTCAGTTCAGTGAGAGGTGAGGGTGCAAAGGGCTGGGTTCTTACTGATGTAACCAAAGAACTGGCCACTAGGATCCCCTACATTTTTAGCACAACCCAGATCCTCTTTAACTCAGGTGAAGTCTCTTTAGAGTGGAGAATTCTGACTTTCCAACCACCTCTTAGCTCCTTTTGCAAGCCTGAAACACACCATTCAGTCACCCACAAAAACAACATTGCACAGGTTCTACCATTGCATTCACAACCATTTCAATCTTGCTAGTTCCAACCAGGGCTGAAGATCAAGCAGTACTTGACTTAATCAGAACTCTTAATATTAATATTGATGGTAATTATGGCCACGTCCAGACATGCATGGATGTTTGGTTCCCTGGGGACAACTAGCAGCAGCTCACCTTGTGTTGCCGCTAGTGGTCCCCAGGGGACGTCCATGCCACGCACACTCTGGCATGTGGCAAGTTACTGAACTGTTCCCAGCAGCCTTACCTGGGATCCTAGGGGGTTAAAAAAACCCTCCGTTCAGCTCCCTTGCAGCACAGAGAACAACTGAATGTGCGGTATATGGTGCCACAGACGTGTCTGCCGCCCCACATAGCTCGCGGCCGCGCTTGTCTGGACATGGCCAATAAGGCTGTTCTGTATGTGCTTTTCTGGAACACTGCAGAGGACTCAGCACCACACAGGATCAACCTCTTGGAGGAGATAATTTTATCCTACATCCCTGTACTTACATTTTTCAAAGGTAGAGTGTAGCTGTGGGTAAAATGTGAAAATGGTATATGGCACGTAAATAGAAAAGCCTTATTTTGTTATTGGTACCTCTTCTAAATAAATCTGGAGTAATCCAGCCCCTAAGGGAATCCATGCTTTAAATAAAATTTGCCAGGTATTCCCATGGGGAAGCAGAGACATGGGCAGGATTGATTTTGTGACCTTTCTGATATACCTTGGCATATACTGAAATATATCCTCAGAGGTTTTGTTATCCTCAGAGGTTTTGATAAAGATTAAGATAGAGACAGGGTAGTTTCACTATTATGCAAAAGCCAACCATTTTGTGTTTGGTGGGTACAAAATACTGAGTAATAGAGGTATAAATATGTGTTGAAGGCTCATCTCTCCAAAGAAGCAAGATTTTTTCATTGTTATGAGAAAGTCCAGGCTGTTTATATCCTCATGAAAGTGCATAGTCATTCTAGCTAAACAGCTGTAAACCCCAGCAGGAATTTCCAGCACTGCAGAAGCAATTATGTAAGTCTAGACTTTATATATAAAAATACGCTCACATCTGCAGTAATGTACTGGGGAAAACAAAAAGGCCTCAAGGGCCTTCCTTAAAATGTTACTGATTTGGTTTGCAATTCCCTAGGGAAAACAGATACATGCTCCTCGCCAAGACATTCCTCAATCCCATATTCTTTCCTCCCTCTTAAAAATTAATCTCTCTCTCTTGCATCCATATCTATTGACCCGTTTAATCCAGCTCAACTATCTGCATGCCTTCTTTTCCCAGACCCATCAACATTTTGTCTGTGTGGCTCTTCTGCCTGGCAGTTGCTCTGCACAGCTGCCACAGTGATAGGAGCAGAGGGTGGGTGAGGCATCTGCTGGTAATAGCTACGGCAGATGGGTTGTCCTGCAGTCCCTGGGCAGATGTGGTGTACAGTGCAGCAACTCTCACTAATTAATCATGAGCAGGGATCCGGGTTTTTCATTCAACTTGGAAAAACGTGGCAAAATGTGAATTTTTTCATTTTCATAGTTTCATAGTAGCTAGGGTCAGAAGGGACCTGAAGAGATCATCTAACCTGACCCCCTGCCACAGGCAGGAACGAATGCTGGGTTCACAAGACCCCAGACAGGTGATCATCCAACCTCCACTTGAATATGCCCAAGGTAGGGGCGAGGACCACTTCCCTGGGAAGTTGGTTCCAGATTTTGGCCACCCTAACTGTAAAATATTGCCTTCTGATCTCTAACCTAAACCTGG
>NW_017729029.1:34224359-34228512 GCF_001723915.1 Gavialis gangeticus | reverse complement strand
GATCTCTGATTTTAAGGAAAAAAACCTGGATTTTCTCTTTTTAAGGAGAAAAACATGGAAAACAGCAGGTTTCCCCTTGCAGGCTGGCAGAGTTCCAGCTTGCAAGGGTCTGGGAGGAGGGCGATCAGGCAGGGGGTGCCATGTGCATGTGCAAACGCATACATTCCCATGGCAGCCAGGCAACACGAGAGCAGCTCCTGCAGCTCTCTGCAGGGAAGACGTGGGGTGAAGGAACTGAGGCCCCTGTAGTGAGGGAGGGAGTTGCGCAGGGCTGGGGCTGCTGCCCAGTGAGGGTGTTGCATGAGGCGTAAGGCTGGAATGTGCACCTGCATGTCCCAGGCAGATCAACCAGGGGATGGCGTGGGGGCTGGCTCCCTACCACTGCACTCACTCCTACGGAGAGCATGGGGAGCATGTGCCCCCCAGATTTGTGCATGGGGTGGGGTGGGGTGGATGTGAGCTGGTGGCTGCGGGCTCGGAGCTCCCTGCCCTGCTGCCCTTCCTCCAGAGCCTCCACAGCCCAGCCAGTGGAACCCAGCGTGGCAGGGTAGGGAGATTTGTTGCCACCACCAGGAGCTCCGTGCTGCCATGGTGAGGTTCCTCCTGCCCACCCAACAGCAACAGAGGGCACAACCCCACACTGCCACCCCTGATGGGCTGTGGAGGCCCTGTGGGGAGGACAGCAGGGCAGGGAGTCCCAAGACCACATCTGCCAGCCCACAGCTGTACCACCCATGGGGGAAAGGGACTGAGCTCTATGCTCCAATGCTCCACTCTACTGCAGCAACGGCCACCTCCCATGGGTGGGAGCTGGGACTTGGGGGAACTGCTGGGGGGCAAGGGGCTGTGGACCCAGGTCCCTGGCCCTGTAGTCCTGGCAGCTGAGGGCCCCCTCTAGCAGGGCTGGGAGTATGGGGGGCTGTGGGTGGGGAGTAGAGCTGGGAAGCTGTGGGTGGGAAGTGAGGGAGACCAGTGGGGTTGAGGAGTGAGGGGCAATGGCACGGGCAGGGCACTGGCATATCAGGGCTGCTCAGCACCACAAAATAATGGCAAGGAGACAGCTACAGCTGGACCTGTGCCCTGGTGAACAAAGGGTCTGGGGGGAGCTCTGATTTTCCATGATAAAAAATCCAAAATCAAATGCCAAAATGTATAGGTATTTATAATTTATTTTATTATATTAGGTTTCCAAATTGCTTTAATGTTGTAAATATATCAATAAAACATTGTGTTCAACTGATTACTTTATATATAGTGGTGTTTCATTTTAATCATGGAAAAATGTGGCTTTAGGGGTTTTAAATCAGAGAATTTTGGATTTTTTTAAACAGAGAAAACCAGGATACCTGATCATGAGTTGTGTGATACCAGGCACTATTCTTAAAGCCCCAGTTCCTGGAGTCAGCATGAGATTCTGGAGATGTCCATCCCATGGTATTTATCCTGGCAAAAAAAATTACTTGTTGCATCAGGAGGTGGGTCAGTCAAATGACCAAGACTTGTCTGCTTTACCTGTAGAAGAATGACTGCTCCTCTGTAGCAGCAGTTCCCAAACTCTGACAGATTGCGCACCACCAGTTTAAAACAATACAACCTTAAGTATCACCAGCAAATTTTTGTCATATAAAGTAATTATAATAAATCTTTTAACGCGTACCACTGACAGGTTGTCTGCGTACCACTGGTGGTATGCATACCACAGATTGGGTACCGCTGCTCTATAATTATTCTAATGTAACTCCACCCTCTTCTACATGGGTCCTCTATTCCAGAATAAAATTACTTTATTCTACAATAATTATCCCACTGCCAAGTAATTCCTACATAAAGTCAAACTTTTTTTATACAGGCAGTCCGTGGTCTTACAACACAAGTGGTTCCTAAAAACTGTGTCTTAAGTCGAAATATTGTAACTCAGCACCAATTTTCCCATAGGAAACATTGTTATAAATAGGGGATTGGTTCCTGAACTAAGGCCCGATACCCTATTTTCACCCAAAATAACCCAGAATTTTGTACAGTACTCAATCAATTATATAAAATAAATAAATGTAACTGTATTACTTGCCTATATGTGTTTGTTTATGTATTTATATTGTAAATAGCAATCATATTTATTTGGAAGGACTTCTTTGAGGTGACTTTGCTGGACTTTTTGAAGGACTCTTGGTTGGATTTTTTTGAAGGGCTTTTGGCTGGAGTCTTCTCAGGAGTCTTGGCTGCAGGTTTTCCTGGAGTCTTGTCTGCTTTCTTAAAGAAAGAGTCCAAGGAAGTTTGGACAGATGTTCTGTTCTTTTGCTTGTAAAGTTCTTTGTAGCAACTGTACATGTCGGATATGCCCCTATTCACTGATGCACTGCATTCAATGTCAGGGTCATGTTCCTCAAACAGGGGCATGGCAGCTTCCAAATGTTGAAATGCCTCAGCCAACACTTTTGTTGTCAAGACATTATAAGGAGGAGTCTCTTCAACGGTGGGTGCATCTTCTTCCTCTGCCACTTTTTGCTGTTTAATTCAATGAGGTCCTCATTGGTTAATTCTT
Source organism: Gavialis gangeticus (assembly GCF_001723915.1). Lineage (NCBI taxonomy): Eukaryota > Metazoa > Chordata > Crocodylia > Gavialidae > Gavialis > Gavialis gangeticus. The sequence goes on along the minus strand of NW_017729029.1, from coordinate 34,225,970 downwards.
CAGAATGTAATGCCAGCAACTCATCAACATCTTCTGGTGTAATGTCTAAGTTGAGTTCTTTGCCCATTTCAACAACATTTTTGGTCACCTCTTCAACAGTGTTTGTAAAGCCTTGGAAGTCAGATACAAACAGACACAATTTTCTTCAAACACCATTCAAATTTGATTGTTTGATTTCATTCCATACCTCACCAATGTTCTTAACTGCATGGGAAATGTTGAAGCCCTTCCAGAATTCCTTCAGAGTTGGTCCACCTTTCTTCTCAATTGCCCTGATGGCCTGGGCAAATGTGCGCCCAAGATAGTAGGCCTTGAAGGATGCAATTGCCCTCTGGTTCCTGGGTTGCAACAATGAGGTGGTGTTGGGGGCAAAAACATGACTTTGATGTCAGGATGCATGTCATCAAGGATGGCTGGATGACCAGGAGCATTGTCCAGGATTAACAACGCATTAAATGCAAGATTGTTTTTGCTGCAATAATTCCTGACACTTGCCACAAAATGATGATTAAACCAACCCTCAAAAATATTCCTATTCACCCATGCCTTAGGATTGGCTTTCCATATCACTGGGAGAAATGCCTTGGAATGTCCCTTGAAAGCTCTGGGGTCTTTTGAATGGTACACAAGTAACAGTTTAAGTTTAAAGTCACCTGCAGCATTGGCATGGAGCAAAAGAGCAAACCTGTCTTTAGCAGCTTCGTACCCTGGCACGGATTTCTTCTCTTTGGCAAAGTAGGTTTTCAACAGCATTTTTCCCAAAAGAGCCCAATTTTGTCTGTGTTAAAAACTTGCTGGGCACAATAGCTACCCTTTTCAATGATTTCAGCCAATGTCTCAAGAAAAGCATAAGCTGCTTCTTCATCAGCACTGGCAGCTTCATCTGAGAACTCGATGTTATGCAAATTGGCCTTGGCTTTAAAACACATAACCCACCCCTTACTTGCAGTAAAAGGCTCAGCATTAGAAATCTCCCCCTGTTGTTGCTTTAGATCATCATAAAGACTCCTAGCCTTTTCCTGAATGATGCCTAAACTCACAGGAGCCCAGCATTTATTTTGATCCTCCAGCCAAATGATTAACAGTTTCTCAACCTGATCGGTAAATCCAACATGCTGCTTAGTTATCACAGTTGAATGCATAGGAGCTGAGTCCTTAACATATTCCTGAAGTCTTGCCTTGTCTTTCAGGATGGTCAGAATAGTCGTTCAGGGGATACCCAAAGCTCTACCCATTTCAGTTGGGATCTCACCTTTTTCAGACCTCTTAATTATTTTCATTTTTGTTTCCATAGTAATTGTTCTGTTTCTTAGAAGAAGAAACATCACTTTCACCAGATTTATGCTTTTCTTCCATTATTATGGGCAGCTTGGAAAAAGTTTGGAAAGAGAACAGCTCATGAGCAGCGCAGTGAACTTGTTGTAAAGTACTGTATCGTACAGTACTGGGACTTATTCTTTATTCAGTACAGGTACAGTACCGTAGTGCTGTAGTGGTAGCAGCAGTGAAGATTGAGCACCACAGGAGCAGCCTGGCAAAAGACTCCCAGACAAGCGGCATGCTGCTGCTCTGGCCACGTGTCCAGTATGGCATGGGGGGGGTGCCCCCAGA
>NW_017729029.1:34223036-34224296 GCF_001723915.1 Gavialis gangeticus | reverse complement strand
GGGGGGGTGCCCCCAGATCTTCTCTGAGCTCAGTCCGCCCCACCCAGATCTGGGGTCACATGCCCGCCCTCCCCTCCCCCCACCATGCCCTCCTGGACAAGCAGCAGGAGCCATTGGATGAGATGTGGCTTCTCCTGCAGCTGCCAGGCTCCGCCCTGGCACTGCCTGTCTCACCCTGGTGGGATCAGCTGGATGAGCTGTGGCTTCTCCTGTGACTACCCAGTGAAGCCCTGGCATTGCCTGCCTTGCCCCAGTGGGGGCAGCTGGGGGAGCAACTGGATGAGCTGCAGCTTCTCCCACCACCCATAGCCCCCACTCCCAGAGCCCGATGCAGCCCTGGCTGGCCAGCAGTTGCCCCAGCCCCTGTCCCAGCCCCTGACTCACTGTAGGGGCTCTGATCTGCCCCACCCAGAGCCCTTCCCTTCCATCTTCCCTTCCACTTACAAACCTGTATCCAGCATCCAGCATCATAAAGTCGAAACCCAGGTCAGAGCTTCAAAACTCAGGAGTCAATTTACAAATGTTGTAACTGCGATTCATCATAACTTGAACCATTGTAAGTTGAGGACTGCCTGTATTAAAGTACCTACACAGATTAGTTATGTTGCACTACTGTAGACCAGGGTGTTGCACATAGAAAGTGTGTTTTTAAACCTAGTGCTCTGGGAATTGACACAACACTTGGTTGATGAACAGCAGAAAGGCTTGTTTTAATAACTACCAACAAGCTACAAAACTAAATAATAGAAAAAGACTCTTTCCTAATATAAAACAAGATATTAGTCCTTGTATTGTTTTAGCTGCAAGGAGATCTTTACCCAATGCAAGAAGCAAGCAGTTCTTGTACCGCCTTAAAGCGTGAATCCTTCACTTGTTGGCTGGGTGGCAGGATGGCTTCTTGGTCTTCCCTGTGCTGCACACACCTTGCTGGCAAATCTGTTTAGTTCTTATACTGTTTAATTGTATAGCTTCAAAGTATTTTTCCTTGATGGTTGGCTGATTAGAGTCTGAATAAACAGGGAGGAAAAGGGTGACCATCATATTACAATTGTTAAATTGCCTGGCTTCTGTTTTGGATTTGTCTAGGTGTGAAGATGTGTATATCTCTGCACCCCCTGCAATTATAGGTCAGTTACAGATGGTGGGTCTTGAGTGGTCAAACAGGGTTCTTAGAGCCATTGTTTACTGGACCTGTCTTTAGGTATAAACCAAGGAGCAAATCTGACTCCAAGTATATGTAACTTATACTTGCAGAACAAT
>NW_017729029.1:34200103-34218036 GCF_001723915.1 Gavialis gangeticus | reverse complement strand
TTTATCAATGGGGCAAATTTGCAATAGCTTACACTGGTGATGGTCTATTTACAAAACTCCAACATTCATTGGTTGAGATATTTGTAGCACCTTAGACATTGGATGCCTGTTTTTAGAAATGTGAGCATGGCATGTGCAAGGCATCCTTCCTGTACCTTTTACAGATTTCTCTTGAGATGCGTATTTAGTCTTTTGTTTTCTTTAGCTGCTAGGTCAAATGAAATGAATATGTAATTTCCTTGCCTTCACTGGCTGTGCTGACCCAGCCTTTTCTTTGGCTTTCTTAGCTTGGAAGTATACATGAGATGAGTGCATCAGGCCTCTGCCAACAATTTTAATCATCACTTTTATTATTTTATCGCAAGGGTCTCATATTGGGTACTGCAAGCACTCCACTGTCTCGACTCCTAATGGATTGCAAGCCATTAGTGGAGTTTGATTTTCTTGTGGCAGTCTTGTTACCACAATCCAGTCTTGCCCCAGCCATTGTCTTTCATTTTTATGCAAGACACACTGTCCAAGCTTTCACAGTTTTCATATGCAGCACAGGGGTGCTGGGTCTCTGCAGGTCTGAAAAATTTGTGAGAAGGAAAGCAATGGCAACAATTTTTGACCCTCTGCTGCCAGTTTTCTGGATCCATGGCAAATTCTACCAGCCAGGTAGCAAGCTAGATAAGGACACACAGGAGCCATCTGGGATTGGTGTGAGGCCAGAACCTGCAGCATGGGGCTAAGCAAAGGCAGCCCAGAGTCCCAATCTGACAGTGCATGGCCCAAGTTAGGCAGCTCCAGGCTCAATTCAGTAGCATAGGGCTGAGAGAGGCAGCATGGGGCCCTAAACCTCACTGGCAGTAGGTTGGCCATTGACCCATCCCCAATATACAGAACATCCCCTTGGTGACAGGCAGGCCCCCTCAGGAAAACAGCAGTGGGGGGTGGGGCCATCACAAAAAGGCCATCTTTTTATGGCACCTATGGTGTTAAAGGATCACTAAAGCATAATCAACCCAGAGTAAATCCAAAATATGCAACACACCCTGTCAACTTAATTAAAATCTACCTTTATTAATACATTAAATATTACCTTGGTAGTTTCTTATATAGAGAGAAAATACTTTGTCTAATGGTCTCACCCACTCCCAGATGTTACTTCATCACAGAGCCTGATGCCCAGTCAGCATTCCTAAAAGTAAAGGTTGGTCATTGTCACGGGGCCGGGACCCAGGAGTGGCCGTGATCTCTCCTGGCGCCCCCTACCGTGCCAAGTTGGTATAAAATGCCCCCTTGTTCTCGCCCGCCATGTCTTTGATAGTATGAATATTAAGGGAGGCTGCCTTTTGCCCTCCTTGGCACAGTACCCCGACATACTGTGGCCTGTGCTCTGACTATGATGACTCTGTGCACTCCCGCCTCACGGGCTACGCATGGCTCCTACCACCCCTAATACCATGCCCCAAGCCTCTCAGATGTTCTGGACGTTGTTTAGTCAAGTACTGTTGCCCGCCCCCTCATGGACACCCTCTGGGCTTGTCTTCTACTCGTGGCCCACCCCGGGGCCCTTCTCTGAGCCCTCGTAGCCTGCACTGGGGGCCTACCTCTGTACTCTCGCCCGCACTGGGGGCCTTTCTTGTCTATGCGCCCTTTCTGGGCTTCCAATCTGTGTGCCCCCCCTGGGGCTTCTCCCACGCTCGCCCTCCCTGGGGCCTAGCCTTGTGATCCCCTGCCCGCACTGGGGCCTTGCCTCGCGATCCCCGCAATCAAGGCTCAGGTGGCCATAGCCGTGCCTGGCCCCGAATCCCCTCCTTGGGCCTTAACCTAAGCACCCTCTGGGGTTTACAATTCCTGTGTGGCTCAGACAGCCTCAGCCTTACCTGGCCCCAATCCACCGTGCCCCTTCTCAGGGCTGGGGTCAGTCCCCTTAATGCTGTGCCCTCTCTGGCACTGGGGTCTCCACACCACTGTGGAGCCCCATGAGGCCTCCTCCAACCCCTACAGCTTCATCCGGTCCTCCGGTGTAACAACACACAACAGAATACAATAACATGAGCCAACCTGCTCCAACTCAAAGATAAGCCTCATGGCTAAAACATAAACTCTAAGCCATTGGGTAGTTTCTCCTCCCAAAATCCCTATCAGGGCTTCCTCCACATGGTCTCCTCCCAACGGAAGCTGCTCAGGTCATCGGGCTTCTCTCCTCTGCCCGCTTCAACAGAGCTCCTACTTCCTCAGCTGCCAGAGGGGAACTGCCTGCTTGGCCTCAGCCTGGGCTGTTTATATAGGCCAGGCCCTGCCCCCTTCTGGTCAGCTGACCAACTGCAGTTGCCCCAGCAACCGGCACCTGTCCTTCTTTCTAGGAGCAGGGCACCTCAATGCCCTGCGACAGTCATCTATGGGTAGTCTTTTTGGCTGTTGGTCAGCCTGGATGTTGTTGGACAATGACACATGCTTAACTTTCTTGTTGCCTCCCTTTTATGCTTTTTCTTTAATTTTACTCCTCTGATGACACTTCATTTCCAGGTACTGTTGATTGGTTTCCCTATGACCATCATACTGTTCAAGTTTTTATCCTGTCAGTATATTCCTTTGTTCCAACAAACCCATCACATGCACATATCTTAATTTGGTCTTTTACCGGTGGCTTAATTTAGGCATGCCCGAGACTCCTAATTTGGTCTGTCCATCAACTCCAGAAATTCCAAGGGCTCTGCAGTTGGGCACTGTCCAACTGGTCCCCTCTTATCACCTTTCATTAACATATCCAATCATTTCATCTCTCTGATTCAATTGGTTAGTGCCAAGTTCAGTTAATTTAGCTAGTAACAAGGCTTACATTTTGATAACACTAGGACATAAGCATCCTGTGAAAGCAAATTCAAGGCTACAGCTGACAATGCAGATACAAAATGCAAAAGAAAATTTCAAATAATAATGAGACTTTACAAAAACTTAAGCAATGGTTAAATTCGGCTGAATATAAAATAAAAGTTCAAATAATACTATAATTCACCATTCAAGCAGGTGCAACTAAAGCTAAATGTGGCAAGCTACCCTAAAATCCTCCTTCCCTTATTCCCTCCCTCCCTGCCTGGGAACCATGCTCCTCCTGGCTATACACTGCCCTACCTCTAGGGAAAGCCAATAGAATCATGAGGACAAATGATTGATGTGTATTTCCACCAATAAACTGAAAAACAGGACTTTTTGCAGTCCATTACTCATTTAGAAACAGACAGGGGACAAAGGGTTTAAAAACAGGATGGTCCAGTATAAAACTGGATCCCTAGCTGGCAGTGTGGAGCCAAGGGAAGCAGCATGAGGCCCAGTCCTGGCACACTGGGCCCAAACAGGCCTGTGGACCAGTTCCTGTATCACTCATCCTGCCCACAGCACCAGAAGGTTGAGAACCACTCCTGTAGTGAAACATTTTACCATTGTGGCACTGGTCAGTTTCCCCAGTACACAAGCTAGAGGTGTACCACTTTGTGTCGCAGGGAGGAAGTAGCTTGTCTCTTCCCTCCTCTATCTTGCCTTTTCCTGGCCTCACCCACATCAAGTAGCATTCCATAGTTTTTTCTCCTACACAGGTACTAAGCCTTGCCCTGATGCCAGAAATCAATCCCCAGCAACATGCTGAGGAATGTATAGAGTGAGACTTACTAGCCTTTTTTTCCCCACAAGGTTCACAAAGAAAGCAGAAGTAAGATAGTTCCTTAAAGAAGACCACAAAGTGTAACTGACAGTTCTGGTCTTTATGGAGCCACCTGTGGGTAGTGCAGTATAAATAATATGTGGTATTGCCATATCTTTCATGACAATATTACCTGTTTTGATTAGCAATGGGTGATGTTAGAAACTTCTTCAACTGGTACCTTTTAAGGTAACCATGGCAGATCTTGAAGCTGAGGCATATTCTCAGTATTACAACTTCTGCATAATCCAGCAACTTGGACAATCTGCTTGGCACACACCGATATGGCTGTGATCAGAACCAGCCAGATACCAATATTTTTGAAGTATACATTGGTAGTGGGTAAATCTTAAAGCCAGCTCAAGTGGTAGATGGCCACTCAAGTGACAAGGCTCTTTTTGCAATCAAACCTACATAGAACAAAATAGAATTAGATCAGTGGAGAATTGTTATTCTAAACCAACAAAATCTTTTATCTCTGTTTTTACCCATGAGCCCAGATGAGAACAAAACTAATGTGTTTACACTGAATGCTAAATAATTTAATAATGTTAGGATCATTAACCCTGTAAGCAGTATACTGGTAAAAGTCAGGCCTCAAGAGGATCTACTCAGGAATAATTACATGTGGATAAAATACATCAGTATATCAATTTAACCCCATTATTTTGGCATCTGCTGTTATGCCTTGATGCAGTTGCACTGGTATAACAGAGAGAGCAGTTGCCTGAATACGTTTTTGAGTATGGCTGAAGAATGTGACCCAATCATTTTTTTACTGAAGTATCCTGTTACAGCACTACAGTGCCTGAGACACAGTTCAGCAATTTAAAATAAACTAAGTGGAAACTGGAACATCCCAAAATATCAGATGAATCATTCAAATAAGAAACTAAACATGGATCTGGGTACACAGCATCAAGTAGAAAGGGTCATGTAAGCAGGATAGGTATACCTTCATCAGGGATCAAGCATCCATTGCATTAGCAAAATCTCATCAGAGCATGTAGAAATAAGTATGTACACACACAAAATGGGTCATATCAGACACAGGCAAAAGATGTCCTATTTCAGTTGTCCCAGTACAGGTACACTAGATATATTTCCTCCAGAGTTTTTGCAGATAATGCCTAAAATACTGATGTGTAATTAGTCATAATAGACTTAAGAAAAGACACTGATTTTTGTTTACATAATATATAATATATACATAATATATAATGTATAGTATATACCTGCATGTAGCAGAAGGGTAAAATAAAGTAAGAGGCCAGCCAGCTAACCCCTCATCCCCTCAGAAAAAAACACTGATTACAAAAATGGGACTTGGCTGCCAATCCAGTAAAGGAGGAGGGTGGGTGGAAAAAACTAGTTTCTATCTATATCTCATACTAATGCTGGCATGAGAAGGATGACAGACAGAAACGATATTATATTATGATAGCAAGCGAGTAATATCGCCTAGAGCTAAGATTTCCTGATACTTCCCTTTGTAAGATTCTGTTTTCTTCTGGTTATAACTTAGTCCATCTTTAACCCTTTTGGGCTGCAATGCCCCATATTGGATATCTGTCGTGGGCTGAGTTTATATTTTGGTTTGCTTTGGGTTGGGGGGTTCTGTTTTGTTTTCTTTCCTTGAAAACTATAGCAAAATCATTTGCCATTTCCAAGAACAATATTAGATACAGTTCAGCAATTTAAAATAAACTAAGTGGAAACTGGAACATCCCAAAATATCAGATGAAAAAAGGGAGCTTAGAACCACTTCCCTGAGAGGTGTAAGCACTGCCAGGCTTTGGGAATTTGGTAAGGAGGCCACCTTGGTGACATGGATGTGGTTTGTGCTTCTCAGGATATGAAGAAGGGGAAAGCCCAAGCAATCTTCTTAGAGATCCTTCTGGACCCATGGGCAAGAGAAAGGTGAAAGCAGAAAATGCTGGAGGTAAATCATTGTTTATGCAACTTGAGTGATGCAAAAGGTTTTGGTTTTGTGGAATACTGGGCCATGTGCCAGTAGGAAACAGAACAGTGAATGGGAGAGCCTGCATTGCACAGGTAGGAGCTAATCTTGGCTGGAGACAAACTGGAGCTGCCAAAAGGGAATTCAAGACCCACACAAAGGGAAGGTGCTAAGAAGACTGATGTGTTACAAACTCAAACATAGTATGTCACAGACAAATTGAACCAGTCTGATAAAGAGAAGGAAATTTTCAAATGCTTGTATGCTGGTGCTCAGGGTAAAATTTAAGAAAAATGGAAAACTCCCATCGATGAGAAGAATTTTGATATAACCAACATGACTGAAACCTTGTGGGATAATGCATATGATTAGAATGTTACAAGCACTACTAGTTTCATTCTGAGGAAGGAGAGAAGGAGTAAAAGAGGTGTATGTGGGGGAAGGAGGGGCAGGGACTTGATATTAAAGAAACAATTATTTGTTTTTGAGTTATGAATGACTTATAAGCAGGAATCTGAGTTTTCCATTTCCCACGGAAAAATGGAGTAAATCACAAATTTTAACTTTTACCGGAGGTAAATGTGGTCTTTTTGTTTTACAAGAGAAACCCATGGATTTTGCCATTTTGCAATGAGCTCCCTACAGGCTGGCAGAGTTCCAGCCTGCGGGGACCTGGGAGGGAGCAGGAAGAAGGCAGAGAGACAGGGGACGCCATGTGCATGGACATGCACATGGCCCCAGGCAGCCTGCAGAGCAGCTCCAGCAGATAAGTGGTGGGGAGAGAGAGATGGGCAGTGTTGACTCTGTTGCCCAGCCAGACGGGGCTTGGGGCCTGGGGCTGCAATGTGCGGCTGCAGGGCCCCAGCGGGGAGCAGGACAGGGCTGCAAGTGACTTGTCCAGGGGAGGGGGAGGGCCGGCTCCCCACTGCCACGCATACTTCTAGGGAACAGGGGGGACCCGCACCCCCAAGATCTGTACCCAGGACAGGTGCAGACACAGGCTGTGGGCTTGGGCTCCCACCCTGCTTCCCTCCCCCGGGGCCTCCGGAGCCCAGCAGGCACAGCCCAGTGCATCTGGGAACAGTGGGGCTGTGCAGGGATCTGCTTGCTGGAGCCGGCCCACTCAAGCCCGCAGCAGGGGGGAGAGGGGACAAGGGGCTGTGGACCCAGGTCTGTAGCCCTGGCAGCCGGGGGCCCCCTCTGGCAGGGCTGGGGGATCAGGGGCTGTGGGTGAGGAGCAAGCTGCACCAGCAACACTCTGGGGGCTGTGGGCAGGGAGCGAGGAGCACCAGCAGAGCCAGGGCTGTGGGGAGGGCTTTAATTTTAATCATGGATTTTGTTGTTTTGTGCAGAGAATTTGTGATTTTTTTAGCAGAGAATTCAGAATTTTTTTATCAGGGAAAACCGGGATCCCTGCTTATAAGTGCAGGATTTTAAAACACAAATAGATTGACATGGACTGGGTACAGACATTAAAAAAGCCCAAGATGGAATCAGTCTAAATTACACACTTTTTCTGTAAGCCGTGTAGTTTAGATTGGTAGCAAACAAAATGTCCTTTGGCGGGGGACGGGGGGGAGGGGGGGAGCAAATCTTAGACCGGATTCCACCATTTTAAACCAGTCTATCTGTGTGGAATCCGTTCTGTTATAGGTCAGACCAGTTTCCGATCACCTATACTGGTAACAGTGTAATGTCTGTACCTGTCCATGGTGAATTAACAAAGTTCAGGGAAGGAAGCAGGCAATTGCAGAAAGAGAAATGATGATCTGATAGTTAAGACCAGTAGTGCCCAACCTTTTTTGTCCTGTAGGCCAGATGGGCAGTGCCTGGTCCAGTTGAGGGCCAGATCCCACCAGTGGGTTCCATCTGGCCTCATGGGACAGGTGCAACAGAGCCCCAGTCTGGGCACATGAGGGGAGAAGGCATGGTTTGGCTTTGATCCAGTCATGTGGGGCTTGGGAATTTGGCAGCAGGGGAGGAGTGACTGTATTAATTGCCACTGCTCCCCTGCCACCAGATTTCCTAACCTGTGGCAAGCCCTGCAGACCAGATGCCGTGGCTCGAGGGACTGGATTTGGCCCTCAGGCCAGAGATTAAGCATCCCTGGTTAAAACAATTGCACTCTCATCTAGAGAGCTGATTCTGTCCTTCCCTCTCCAGCAGAGTTCCTTCACAACCTGTGGTCAAGGATTGAAACTAAACTTTCCATAGGCATCTGTTACTGTGCCTTTCCTGTTACAGATTCCTAAACTAAGTGTCCTCAGCTGTGACAGAAGTCAACAGGAGCTGTTCTTTGAAGATTAAAAGTGCTATCTCATTGGGTATCCAAAATTTGTGGACCTTTTTGACATTGATCTTCCTGTACCTCAGTTCCCCAGCTGCGAAATGGGGATAATATTATAGATGTGGTGTGAAGGTAAATTACTGTTTGTAAGCTCTCTGGTGCTGCAGCAATACATGGTGTGGAAAAGCCCATGAGGGAACAATGAGGAACACTAAACAATGAAAATAAAACAAAATACTGAATAGTTGCTACTTATGTGAATACCGTCCCCCCGTGCACCAAATGATGAGGGACTCCTGTGGAAAAAAATAGTAGATGACAGGGAAATTAAAGACTTATCATATTGCATATGCACAAGGAATCACATTTAGGTTGTACAACCAACTTTGATTTGGCATTGCAAACTTCTTCTGAGTGTTTTACTTTGCAAATTTAATAATCATATAACATAGCTGATGTGAAGTATGATACAATATATTTAAATGCTGTGTTTTTCTGTCCATTGCAAATGTACATAGTGAACTCCTAGCATATGTGAATTATAGGAACATTTGGCTAAATTTTGCTTATTTTATAAAAGCTATTTTATTCAGGGCCAGATTAACCCTTTAGTGGGCAAACAAACTCATGGGTCCTGGGCCAGTCAGGACCTCCCTCCCCACCCTGGGGTTGCCACCCATGGGAAGCAGGGCTTAGAACTGCTGCTAGGAAGCAGCCATTGCTGTGGCAAGGCCAACGGAGGGAGGGAAGGGAAGGGAAGGGAAGAGAGGCAGATGGGGCCATTTGCACTGCTGCCCGCAGAGGGAAGTACCAGGGCCCCATGCAGCTCAGGGCCCTAGGCAAGTGCCTAGCTTGCCTATATGTTAATCCAGCCCTGATTTTATTTAAAAGGGCCCAGATGGAGGCCCTTTTTCCAAGATACTGTGCCCTGACATGGGATATCCAGGTTCAGAAATGGAACTGAAATACTCTGACTTGTGAGAGATAAAAATCATTATCAAGAGGCTGACTGTATTGTCTCTGGGAGGATAGAAGCAGTATGTGCAGTTACAATAACACCTCTACTGTTCAGACGGAGGAAAACAGCAATGATTTTCCCTAATTTCCTTCTGACAAAAATGAAGAAAGGTATTGCAGAGCTAGCCAAGCCAGGAGGAGAGGTCAAGGCAGGCTGAAAGCTGCAGTGGTTTCTAGTAGACAAGGTGAGATGAGATACGGCTATAACTTTCCCTTTACATACTATACAAGCTTGCTGTTTAGCACAGATATATTAGCAGATAAATAATTTTACTTTACTACCGGGATCAGGTACTATTAAAATGTCTTCTTTTTAGAGGTTAAATATTAGATGTATGTAGACTTCAGGTATAAGAAGCTATTAGGGGCAAATCCTCAGCTGGAATAAGTTGCCGTAGATCAACAATGGAGCTAGGACAATTTATATCAGCTGAGGATCAATCCCATGTCTTCCTGTATGCTTGTATCATGTTCAGCATTGATTCTGAGTAGAGTCTGTGGGGTTTGCTGTTGTTGTAGTTGATGATGATGATGATGATACTGCTGTGAACTCAAAACGTTGGGGCATTATTTTTTTCTAAATACCAGAGTTTCAATTTACTTTCTCCCTATGAATTTAATGTTTGCTTCTGTGGTGTCTAACCCTTTTAGCAGTAATAAAAGCCATTTCAATTTCATACCCAAAACAGGGGAACTGTTTCTAAAAGATGGAACTTACTAATATGACTGAAAACCAAGGGAAGCTGATAGGGAGAAAACATGGTTAACCTAGAAGGCTAAATTAAACATATCAATTAAGTGAGATACAGTAGCAATGTTCAACGATTTAGTCTTGTGAAAGATTTTAATATCACAACTGCAGAATCTGGATGCTGCCTGTTTTCATTTTGCCACAACGTCCTTCCACAATTACATTTCATTTCATGATACACAGGCTGTAGTCATTTATAGAACAACAACAACTATCTGGCATAATTTTTTTCCCTGAGAGTGTGGGAGTTCTTGACTGAAATTAAAATGATTTCTCAGAATTAAATGTGTGGCTGTATCACCCATGTGGTATTAAAAGCATTTAGTCTGCCTGACACATTAAAAACAGCCTCTGCTTTAAGTGCAGACCATTCATGTGCACAAAGCCATAGACTTTCAAGTGAAGGAAACAGGATTTGAGGCACTGGCACTTCAGTCTTCCGTGGCTTTTATCTGTAAAAATTGATAGTGCCTGTGCCTTTGCTCATTGAAGAAAAGTAATAATTTTCCTTACCTCCAAGTGTAATCACTCTGTGCAACTGAACCAATTAATATTGTGGTCCATTCTGAGGTCAGAAATTGAACAAATGTTTCTAAGCCTGACCCCTCCCCACTTTCTTTGTGCCATCTGCCATTGCCATGACACTGTGCTTTGCTTTTCATGCTTCGCTAGATTCACTGGATATGCAGGGTAATGGGGCTATTTTTCCCCCTAGGTCTTTGGAAGGAAAATAAAAAAATGAATGACTAAAACTGCTGTGTGCTGCCCTTTTCCTTTTCACTTTTTGAGCCTTTTAGTGTGCAGTTTTTAGCAATTTAAAGGAAAATTGCCCTGAAAGAAAGAAACAAAAATCTGTCTTATTTTTTAAACAAAACCCATCACACTCCACAAGCAGCTGCAGAGAATTTCTGTTCCAAATGGGTGATGTAATGGGCTTTGTCAGCCAGTGCTATAATGAATAAAAATCGAGACCCTAAAATCATCCAGACTTTTGATGAAGCTCATAAGGTTTCTGGTGCAAATAATCACTAAAATGAATGTGAGCTGGAAGCGCAGTACAGCAGATCTTGGCTTAAGTGAAATTAAAATGTTCTAATCAGGTAATCGTTTAAGCTGCTAGATCTTCCTCTGTTCAGCCAGTCTCAACCAAGAGAAGGAGAAACCATGCATATTATGTCAACTAACCAAAAAGCTGCTACTGTTAATGTTTGGCATTAATCATTTCTTCCCATCCCACATGTTTTCATATGGCAAAACTTAGTACTATGCTTTTTGCAGCATTGTCACATTACCAAGACGAAGGGGAACAGAGAGAGATTATGGTATGCAAATAAGAAGGGCAAGGAAATCCAGAATGAAAAAAGTAGCAAATGCATAAAATTAAAAGTGTCAAGGTTCAGGGTAAATGACATGGAGGGTACAAAGATAATAGATTTTTATGCATATTTATACAGAGTGGAGGCATGGTGCAAATAGCAAGTATGGATGATTTGTACATGAAGTTGCACTTCCAATACTATGAGTTAGTGACATTTTCAAACATATTAAGCATAAGCATGTTATTCAGGCAGGGTAGCCACTTACTGCAAAGTAAGAAATGTGGGTTTATATATCTTTTATATGTATTTACTCATTTAAATGGTGTCTTTATACAAAAGTATCGTGAGCTTCAGCAGCATGATGATCCTGGGGTCTCCAGCAGATTAGTTAGGTGCCCAGGCATTTTTGCATTGAAAATAAGGTTGTGGCTGCTGTTTTTCATAATCATTCAGGAATTAAAAGCAAAGTACTGGACTAGCCCGGTAGCCAGGTGGAATTACACTGTTCCCGTAGCCCCAGCATTTCATTTCCAAAGCCAACAGGGATTAGTGTTACTTGGAGGCAGCTACTCATACTTGGAGATAAGAAAGGCATCAGATTGCTTAATGGTAAACCTTCAGTTAATTAATGGAGTTTCAAAGGAAGTCTTCTACCATTGGAAAGATGGTGGCTGCAAGCTTGAAGAATGAGAGGTTGGGAAGGGGAACAATGGGGCCTTGAGATGAATGGCTCAAACAGGGAACAGTGAGGCTGTGTCCTCAGGGAAAGGGAAGGCTTCCTCATAGGAAAAGGAACCTTTTAAACATTCAAATATATGTAAGGGGACATTACACACTGATCAGTGAACATCCAGGATTAGTGAGGGTGAGAGCTGGTCTCACTGTTTCATACAGTCCGTTTAAATGCCTCAGGAAATCAGTGCCTTTCAAAACAGTATTTCAAGGAGTTTGGGGTGTTTATTGCAGAATTCCTGTTGTAAATAAAAAGCCCACAAACATTTAAGCTATAAGTTCCATTTTTTAATGCTTTGGGTGGAAAAGTTGATTAGTGTCTCTAGTTCTGGCGCACTTCCGAGTAGGAAGAAGTAGACACAGAATTGCGACCAGTGTCTTTATTATAATTATCCAAAAAAATCTCTCCTGCATGTGTATCAGTAGTAGCATGGTCAAACTGCTCGACTCCAAGCCAATGACACAGTAGCTCTTGAGTTGTATTAATATAAATATTCCCCCTAACAGAAAAGTTTACCTCACAGCCCAAGTATACCTTCTTCCACTGTAGGCAAATGGGTTAAAAGTGAGTGGCCTTGCCAAGATAGCCATCATCGGATCCACAGAACTTCCACCAAGAGCTATCTATTGAAAATGATCTCCACAGTCTTAGAGCTGTGCCTGATCCCAATCCCTGATGCTAATCACAGAGAAGAGAAGAAAAATGGACCAGTGGTTAGAAACCTGCTAAGAACTTGGGAGACTTCTGTTCTGTTCCTTGATCTGCCACAAACTTCCTTTGTAATCTTGGGCAAATCCAACTGAATCCATGTGAATTAGATACTTAAATACCTTTGGGAATGGGACCGTAGCCTCATTGTGCCTCAGCATTCTCTGTAAAACAAGAATAGCAGTGCTATAACTCATAGGCATGATGCATAAATAAATGCATTATGAGATGTTCACATATGGTAATGGTGAAGGTAAGAGCAAGGAGACATAGTAATAAAGGCCATATAAATGGACAAATCTGCATCTTAGACCTTAGTCTAGCAATATGCTTAAGCTTGTGTCTACCTTTAAGCACATATATGGCTCTGTTGACTCCAGTACCTAAACCTTTGCATGCATTCAAATGTTTTGCTGAATTAAAGCCTGACTTTTCTGAAATTCTAGTAAAAGAGATGTCCAAGGGACAGCAGCTAGGGAATCCTTCATGCTACCAAGATTCTCACCAGAATAGAGAGGTAGAAGATGCACAGGAAACAGAGGGCTGGAGAAGTTACACAACTGTTCTCAGACTGTACAGAACTTCAGAGTTCTGCTAGTTTTGAAGGCCAAAACTTCTACTATTACAGACAAATCAAAGGGGACGAACGACAGCATGGGCGACTGGTACCGCCTTAGTCAGGGGGGGCATGTGCCCCCCTGCAATCAGTCCCACCAATGGGAGGTCCTCCACAGCTGATCCTGCCAACTGGGGGGCCCCAATCTCACTTCTCTGGGGGGGGAACCCCCCATGGCTGATCTCGCAGCCTGGAGGGGAGTTCCCCCCGCGGCTGATTTCCCTGCCTGGGGGACCCCCACAGCCAGTTCTGGGAGCAGCTGCAGCAATTGGCCGCCACTTCCAGTGGGCACCAGCACTCCCACCTGCCCCCTGCCCATCACTTAAGTGGCGGGCACAGCCATTCAGGGGGTGCACTGGTGCTCTCAGGGGGTATACATGCACCCTGTGCACCCCTACACGTTGCCACTGACCTACCGCTCTCATGAAAGATTGTGAGGAAAGCAAAGTCATTGTGATTCTTGTCTCCTGCATGAAAGCAGGCCTCACAAGGAAGGTTATGGTTCTTAATAATTGTTAAAGTACGGTGTATAATTAGGTTCCCAAAGCTTGAGTCACAACACAATGAAAATTAGTCAAAGGAAATTTTTAACACTTTATTACTAGTGCCCTAACCAGGTTCTAATTGTTCTCACAGCTGATTATCTACACAGACTTATATAATTATTGCTTGCTCCCATGGTAAAAGGCAGGTAATAATCACAGTGTTTTTCCCTGGATGAAGCTAGGAGACAGGCCTGGGCCTTATGTTTTTCAGAGTGCACCAAAGATCTGTAGTTTACATTTCCATATCTATGCTCTTAAATTGCAAGGGAACTAATTAATCTGCCCTTCGCTACTATTTTCCCTTCTGAGCAGGCCCAGAAGTCTCCAGATTGCTCTGACTTCAGTGAGTCTAAGCTTCAACCAAATACAAAGCAACAGTGAACTGAGTCCAGTGTCTCAATATTTCCTTAACTTTCTGCCACAGAGTGAACAGTTTCGAAGTAGTCGCGTGTCATCAAAGCTAGGTTCCAGTGAATCTCTGCACCTTTTCCCTTAACAGTGTAATAAAGCAAAGCACATCCAGCACATATTGCTTATTTAGTTCATAACTGTGGTGTACCATTTGCATACTCTGTTTAACCAATACACAAGCTGCCAAATGAACATTATCCCCATCTAGCGGTACCAAGCAGCAACAAACATGAATCTGAAGGAAGCAAAATACTGCTGCACTTTTCCTTTCCTTTCCTTTGCCCTGCCTTTTTGTTATGCTCCCATCAAATGTAAAGAGAAAGAGACCAGAGTGTGTGGACTTACAGCAAAGAGCAGGTAAGATTACTGCAAAGGTGGTAGAAGACAGGCTTCTTGCATGCTCGCCTTACATGATCTCTGACATGACATAATATTTCCTCAGGGCCTGATTTTCCATCACCTTGAACAGACCATTGTAAATACTGTCAATCTATGAGAAAGTGATATAGGTTTGGGATGTGACATCATGGAAGAAGTAAGATTAAAGTGCTTAGAGGCAAGAAAGCTCAGAGATATTCAGATTTTAGGTTGTGGCTAAGACCATTATAAAGAGAGAGGCTAGCTGTGAAGTACATCTCTGAACCTGAATTTCCATACAATTATAGATATTAGGTTCTGGGGTTTTGGCACAGACCTATATTTAGAGCTTATACCTGATATAAATTCCTTTACTGGCAATGCAAGTTTGTGGATTATGGTATGAAATTGTTTTCAGACTTTAATAAAATAACATTTATTATGCTATTTTTAAATGGGTTGGAGGTAAACTTCATTTCAGAAATAAAAAGGTATATTCATACCAATTGCTCCCAACACCAAAAGCTGATGAAAGCTAAAAGGCTATTTTGAAATGTGAAAACAACATGAATATACTATGGGTCCATTCAATACAGAGACGTTATAAGATATTCTATGAAGGTTGTGATTATTAGGAATCTCTAATTCAAGGCAAGTAATGTGTTCTTTTTATCCTGATAAAGTGTATTGTGATTGCTGTTCAGTGGATGCTTGCAGTGAATTTTCTTCATTATGTTAAGTGAAACTCAGATATAATTCTTTTCATATTGCCTTCAAGCCTATTGTTACATGTGCAACATGCAGTTTTGTATATAAAAATAAACCTTGCTCTTGATACTTGTGCTTTAAGTTCCCAATTGCCACTGCAGAAGCAGCAGTAGGTCATTTGAAGGTGTCTGTAATTTAGCTACAAATGTTATACCTAATGGCACTAGCCTAGTCAGAGAACTGAGTAAGACATGAAAATGTGAGACAGTATTTGCATGCCTTGATTTTTCTCTTCCAGCACAGTGCAATGAAAGGCCATAGGCCATCCTACTGCTTTGTTAGCTACAAGAGAATGACTGCTGTCAAAACTATAGGAGTAAATTAATTGTTCTGAATTGTTGAAAACTAACCTCCTTCAAGTGGAACTCAGCTACCTCGTCCAGAACAAGGTCTGACACATGCCAAGGTAGGTAACCTTTAGGGGTTTTTTTAGATGTTGCTGTTGACATTTATCATAAGGAAGATTTTTTGGGGGGGAGCAATCTTGGGAGCAATCTTGACAAAAGTATTTATAGTTGCAAGGCTGATATCTGCAAATTATGAGTGTGTCACCATTACCGGAGTTACTTTGCACTAGCACTTTCTCCAGATTTTACAGCACTTCATTTTCCTTCTCCAACACTGTGAAAAACCAGAAGTTGGCATCTCTACTAGCCCAGTCTTCAGTTTAATAGAGAAGCATTTTTTTTTATTAGACTGGGAGAGATCTTGCAAATTACTATGCTCATATGGAATTTGGAAGTAAATTAGAAACCTCTTCTTCAAGTAGGTTCTAAGACTGTCGGGTGGAAATGGAATAATAGTCTTTAAAATAAAATTAACACTACAAATTCTCCTGTCCAAGAAAACAACAGCTGACTAGGAATCTGAATACATGACTGAAAAACTGATGCAAGTAGATAATTTTCAGTTTGTTCATGAAACTGCATAAAACAGATAGAATTCAAACTGATGGGATAAACAACTATTACTACTACTGAAAAATAAGTTCACATTTATCACAAACTAAAAGGTACTATTAGAAGGCTATTGTAGCTGTGATGGTCCAGGAATTATGTGAGAAGTGAGGATTTCTTAGGGTGATATTTTTATTGGACAAACTGCATAGTTGGGATTGAGTTAGATAAACTTTCAGATGCAGGACTGTCTTCATCTTCATTCTGGTGATAAATGTCTTGCATTCAAAAGCTTGTCTAACTGCATCCCAACTCTGCAGTTGGGCCAGTAAAAGATACCACTATAAGAAATCCTTGCTCCTGTCAAATTAGAAGGGGAATTTCCTGTCAGTAATTAAAACTTTAAATTTCTCATCTTTCCAACACACAACTGGGAAACAGATATGTTTTACACAAATATTTATTTCATTAAAAACAAGTTTGATGAAGAACTGTCAATCAGCCCAAATGCAAACCAGTCTGCAAGGAGAAGGGGCAAAAATATATGGTTCTGTCCAGGTAGAAGCAAAAAGGTCTGCAACAAAGAGGTCTGCAACAACCCCTTATAAATGTAGGTGGATAAACCTATTCAAAAGAGTTATTTATGAAAGTTATGAAAATTATAACATAGCCTATGTCTGGAAAACTCAAGAGGGAAATACATGGAGTGAAAATTTTACTACTCCTCTATAAATGTGCAAGTAACTGTAGGTAGAATAGTCTTATTGCTCATACTCACTTGCAAGGGGAAAGTACAGTGGCTGTCCTTGCAGTGTCCTGAGCCTAAGACTTGCTACAGGCTTGGACAACTACTGAGGCTAGCCCCCTTGCCGCGATAAACTCTACTGCCTTTCTCATTGAGGCACCATACTTAATGAGAGCTTTTTTATATTGGAAAAATGTATTTTATAGAAAGTAACAGAAACACCAGCACAGTGTGGGATTGGGATGCCTGCAGGCTGAAACTGGGAAAAAAAGTTAAAGAGAAGAAAAAGAGAACAATAAAGGAAATCCTGCACAAAATTATTGGTGGCCAACAAACATAGCAGCATCAAATGAAGGAGGCCTCTGCAAGGCAGAACTCTCAAACTAGTCAGGGGCAAGTTGCTAACAGAAATGACAGCGATTACTAAAGTAATGAACTGAATGTTCTGCTTCAGTAGACACAGTGGCGATGGGGAACAGATGCTGAAAATGAACAGTTTCTGAAGGAAAGAGAAGTACTGAAATGAAGCAGGATAAAAAGACCGAGGAAATCAAAGAGATCAGCAATTACCAGGGATCCTGGTTTTCTTTGTTTAAAATTTCAAAATTCTCTGATTAAACCCCCCAAACCTGTGTTTTTCTGCAACTAAAATGAAACACTGAGATATATATATATCAGTTGAACACAATGTTTCATTGATATATTTACAACATTAAAGCAATTTGGAAGCCTACCAGTGCTCAATCATTATAATAAATTCTACATGCCTATATATTTTGGTGTTTGATTTTGTATTTTCTACCATAGACAATCAGAGCTCCCCCATGTCTCATTGCTCACCAGGACACAGGTCCAGCTGCAGCTGTCCCCCACACTGCTCTGTGGTGCTGAGCATACCTGGTATGCCAGTGCCCTGCCCCTGACAATGCCATTGCCCCTCACTCCCAACCCACAGCTGCCCACCCCACTAGCTCTGCTGGTGCCTCTCACTCTTGACCTACAGCACCCTGGCCCTGCCAGTGTCCCTCGCCCCACCACCCAGTCCTGTTGGTGCCCCTCATTCCCACCTACACCTCCTGGCCCTTCCAGTGCCCCTCACTCTCGACCCACAGTCCCCAACCCTCCCATCCCT
>NW_017729029.1:34194758-34195103 GCF_001723915.1 Gavialis gangeticus | reverse complement strand
AAGGCTTAACTGATTTGGCTCAGACCAGTTTATTCAATGTCTGTCCCTCCCTCTTGATGGTTTAAGATAAACCACACACCCACACCATCCTGGCATGCTCTCTGGGCTGGGTGGACCTCTCTGCTCCACTACAGGGCTGGATCCTCCCCTCTGCTCCCTGGCTGGAGCTTGGCACAGACTTACAGGCACCGAGTGTCTTCCTGGTTTCTCCCTACTAAACAGGGATTGTTCACCCCTCCCCTCTGCCTTACATAGACACCTTAGCATTAGCTAGCAGACCACACAATGCCTACAGTCCATGCAATGGGAGAGGACAGAGGCAGACAGGCTTTTTGGAGCTAATCA
>NW_017729029.1:34190618-34194747 GCF_001723915.1 Gavialis gangeticus | reverse complement strand
CCCTCACTCTCGACCCACAGTCCCCAACCCTCCCATCCCTCCTGGTGTCACTCCTGACCTGCTGCCCTTCACACCAAGCCACACACCCCTAGTATGTGAGGAAAGGGGTAGGTGTGTGGGGAACAAGGTGGCTATGTAGGTAAGGGGAGGGCACGGGCATAGGCAATATGTGGAGGGGGTGAGGGGCATAGCCAATGCATTGGGGGGCATGTGCCCGCCCAGATTTCTGCACCCACAGTGGGGTGCCAGGCTGCAGCTTGGCAGAACCAGCTCTGGGAAGAAGCCACCTCCACAGCCTAGTGGGTGGGACTTGGTGTGGGAGAGAGCACCATGCCATTGCCACCAAAATGAGGCACCCCCTTCCCACCCAACAGCAGGGAGGGGCACAACTCTGTGCCACCACCACTATGCCTCACCTTGACGGCGATGGCAGCATGATGCCATCCTCTGCTGAGTCCTGCCGACTGGGCCATGAAACCAGCACCTGCCCAGAGCCTGTCTGGCCAGCCTGTAGCCCTGTGCCCCACTGTGTAAGCATAAATCTGGGGGGCACATGCCCCCCTGCCTCCCCAACACATTTCCTGTGCCCTGCCTGCCCTCCCATGCCTTGCCTATGACCCCACCCCAGCCCTCATAGACTTATCTAGAGGGAGCCGTGGGAGTTGCTCTCCACCATACTGCCTGGCTGCCATGTGCATGTGTGTGTGCACACATGCATATGGCGCCGTCTGCCCCCTGCATTCTGCTCCCCACCACTCCCAAGCAGTCCCTTGGGACTCTGCCAGCCTGCAAGGGGAAACCTATAGTTTCCTGTATTTTTCTCTTTTAAAGGAGAAAAATCCATGTTTTGCTGTGGTTTTCTATAGCAAACAGAAAACCCAGATCCCTGGTGATCACTCACAAAATGCCATTACAACAGAAGTAAAAGTCCAGGGAGAGGAAGATAAAATGATTTTTGTTGCTTATAATTAAAAAAGAAAAACCCAGTGGAAACTGGTCAAAAAATGGAGGCTAAAGAAATGTTTGGTGTAACAAAAAAGGAGTCATATGAGAGCAGCTACTAGCCCAACGTGTTTGACCTTATATCCCCTAGTCAAGTACTAATGATATTGAGGGGAGCACAAATAAAGGCTGTGTGATCCAACAGACTCATGACAACATACCTGCCTGTCAACTGGGTGGGTATAAGTGATGCTGTGACTCCTGAAAATACAAGTAACCAATACTTCTAGTAGTACATGTTGAAATAGAAGACCCTTATACTATGAAATAAAAAACTCCTCATCCTAATCCCTATCTAATTCTCACCCATGAGCAGTTCCTTGCTTACTCTTTGTGCAGGAGACTTAATATTGGTTTATAAATCTTAAATAACTAGAACTAGATGTTTACCATGGAAAATAGATTTAACAGCAAGCAGCAAACCATGTACCATTGAGCTTTCCCTGGGCAAATAAACCCTTCTTCAGTTATTTCTCAGGCGCCTGAAAATCTCCAGAATTTTCCTTATTATTCAAAATGGGGCTCAAGCCACAAAATTCAGATCCAGCAAGTTGCCCATGTCAACACAGGAGTAAGTTCCTGGTTCTTTTCCACTGAACCACACCTCACTGTTACACAACTTTCCCCATTGCTGCTCATGGTCCTTAGTTCCAGTGATCTGGAGACTGCACTGTTGCCCTGGCTGAGTAATTCACTAGAGAAGATGTTACAGAACCAAGCTCTGTTCCTTGCTCTACATTTAGCCCTATCTCATTGCTTATGGAAACTGTCTAACCTCTTTTTTGCTTTAGGTTCTATTTATAAAAAATAGGGATAATAAAGCAAACTCATTTCTATAAAGCACTTCAAGATTATGGATGAAAAGTGCTGCAGAAGTGATATGCATTATTAATTTAAACAAAATTAAAGGTTTGTAACATTAAACAAGAACCAGGGTTAATGCATTGTTAGTTTATTCCTAACATAAAACATTGATCTAAAAGCAGAGTAGTTCACAGTGAGACACATTAACCCTGTAACTATAACTGGCCACACTAACAAATATGAGCACTAATTGTGTAGCTGCTAAAACATATATATTCATTTAGTATCTGGTAATAGCTCAAAGGGAAATTATACCACTTGCTGTCTAAACACATAGTTAAATCATTTTTAAAATGTGCATAATTTATCCCATGGGTTGTAAAGCCAGGTATGAAGCAATTACTGTCTGCTGTGTAAAGTATATTTGGTTTTTACAAAATGTATTGGTCAAATGCATTTTAGATCCATCCTGGAATATCAAACAAATAGTCACTTAAGGCCCTGACCAACCCCATTAAAAACAATGGAAAGCTTTCTTAGGAACCAAGGAAGGATCTGAAACTTCTTTCACTGATTTCTTTGGAAACATTGTGGTCCCCTGTGCAAATATAAAGGCAGTTTTTTGACACTATGTGTAGAAAACCTCCCTATAAAAAAGTAGTTACTTCTAAGTACTTCAGCCATTGTACACATTTTTTAAAATACCAGAAGGGCCAAATCACTTGAGTTTAATTGCCTGACAAAAGCTAGCAGGATGTAATCCATCTAGAATAAATGTAAGTAGGGTCTAATGAAATGCAAAGCTATAGCTTTTAAAAAAAAATAAAAACAGTTGTTTTTTTTTCTCCCCAGGCTTCTGAGCAGTAAAATTTCCAACTCTTTCTGCTTTGAATTTGGTTAGATATACCACAAGAACAGCTGTTCTCATGGTATTTCATTGCAGTATATCCATTTCCAGACCCATTTTATATCAAGATGAACCTGCTGCTATATAAAACTGCATTTTCAGCATGTAGTTAATGTAAATACTGTTATTCAGATATCTGGCTAGTGTGCCAAAACACCCAGTGAAATTTCGCACTGCCCTAATAAGCAGGTTGCCTAGCTTGCTGGCTTCTGCAGGTGGGTTTTACTCCCTAAGGAGCTCCTCAGTCAGTCCTCCCAAATAACACAGTCTTTAAACAACAAACAAGCAAACAAATAAAACCAAATCCTTCTGCCCTGTCCCAGGCACTAGGAGAAGAGCCCTGTGGCTTTGGCTCTGGCACAGCAAGCTGGTCCCTCCTTGAAGCAAACTGTTCTGCTCACAGTTTACTTCCACCTCCCTCAACTAACTCTTCTGGGAACTTTTTAATGCTCCTGGTGGGACACTGCTTGCGTATCCAGGCTTATTCAGCTATGCTTTCTCAACAAAACTGATTGTTCCCTCTTAGAGAGACAGTCTGTCCTGTTACAAGGACCTTTAAAATTATTAAGCCCTTAAAAAGTAAAATATCCCAACTGTCCTTTTCTTAAAACAACCTGTCTCATATTCTTCTTCTGTAGGTAAGCATAATAATAATTATTTTGCTCAAGTAATTCTTAGGAGGATTCATTACTTAGGTAAACCCTAAGTTGTCTTAAATACTTGGAAGGTATAAACCAGCATGCATTACTGTTAAGAGGAACTGTAGAAGTCTTCATAGAAACATAGAAAAATAGGACTCTATGGGATCCCAAGAGGCCATCTCATCCAAAACCCTTTTCAAGGCAGATCATCTCTGTATAAACCATTTTAGTCAAATATTAGTTTTAAAAAACTTCCAAAAAAGGAGATTCTACAGCCTCTCTAGCTCAGGGGCCAGCAATGTTTTGCAGTAGAGGGCTGCTTTAACAGAGTGTAGTTCCAGCCATGGGCCTCTTCCAACCCAGCCTCCACCACTGGAGTCAGCATTAGAGCCACATTCATTGCTTCTCCCCACAATGCCACCACAGCTGCTTCTCTATACCGTCATTTCTTCACATCATTCCAGCAAAACCCTTCACTGCTGAAATGCTGCAGAACACCACCCCACCCCAAAATACCCCAGAAGCTACTTCCCTCACCCAATCCAACCTACAAGCTATAGGTTGAAGATCTCTACTCTAGGTAATCTATTCCTATGCTTTACCATCCTCCTAGTTAAGTAGTTCTTCCTAATAACCAAACTACATTTCTCTTGTTTCAGTGTAAGATTCATCTTGTCCTGACCTGTCCTGTCCTCTCCTGTCCTGTTACAGCAACAGAAAATATTTTATCACAACTCTTTATAACGGGCGGGCAATTCTTTTGGGCAGAGGGCCG
>NW_017729029.1:34162482-34185618 GCF_001723915.1 Gavialis gangeticus | reverse complement strand
TCCTGTCCTGTCCTGTCCTGTTACAGCAACAGAAAATATTTTATCACAACTCTTTATAACGGGCGGGCAATTCTTTTGGGCAGAGGGCCGCTTACTGAGTTTTGGCAAGCCATCGAGAGCTGCATGACAGGCAGTCCAGGGCAGATAAATATTAATTTTCTAAATTTTTTAGGGGCCCCGCAGGCTGGATAGAATGGCCTGGCGGGCTGCATCTGGCCCCCTGGCTGCATTTTGACCACACCTGCTTTATAACCACCCTTCAGGTATTTGGAGACTGCTAACAAGTCAATCCTCAATTTTCTTTTCTCCAGACTAAATAATCCCTCTTCTTATAACCTTCATATATGTGCATACATATCCATATCATGCCATCCATATTAAAGAATAGCTTCCCAATGAAGCCAAAAGAATTTTCTTTTGTATTTATTTTTAAAATAAATACTGTGGCATGGCCCATAGATGTATCTTTCTGGTAGGGCATAAAACAAGTGCATGGCTAAAAATACATATATACAAGGCAACCACGAGTTATTCTACTTCCAGAATTCAAAGTGAACCAAGTGTAGTGAAGCATTAATTAAGGGATGATTAAGGGATGAGAAGGAATATTAAGGGAATAGAGAACCTATCTTATGAGAGGGGCTAAAAGAACTTGCCTTGTTTTTCACAGCAAAGTCAGGACTGAGAGGGGATATGATTTCTATCCATAAATACATCAGAGAAGAACAATTTAAGCTAAATGACTGTGTTGGCACAAGTACTGGCTGCAAATAAATTGAGCCTGTAAATTAAAAGAAGGTTCCTAGCCATTAGAATTCTCAGGGTCTGGAATAGCCTGCCAATGGGAGAGGTAGAGGCAAAACCCTGCGTTTTTCTAAGATGGAGCATAAGTTAACACAGGGAGTCTATGACATGCTACTTAAAACATTAGGGGACTGGACTTGATGGCTCAGGAAGTCACTTCTTGTCCTATCTGCCTAGAATAGGCACAAAAGAATTTATACAGTATGAAGTCATTGGCTGACTTTACAGCAGGCAGTAGAACAAATGAGCAGTCAGGAAAAAAAGAAAAACACCTCTCCACAACAATTTGAGGGTTTTTGCTGTTGTTTGTGACCTTATCGCCTTTATTTAAAGGGAAGGGAAATCATAAATGATGAAGCGCATGACCACGAAATAGAAGCCAGTACTGAAGCAAAATTCCTGTGCAGACCATCCTTCCCTGGAGAACAAAGAAAGGAAAGTGTCCACAACCACAGTCCACACTATAGAGGCAGAAACCCTGGTTCATGGGGTAGTACCACAAATAAATGTGATCATACGACATAAAAGAAAAGCTTGGCTCAAAGCAGTAGAATCTGCTCTATTCAATATACCCAAATGAAACTTATGGTCAGAATGGTATTGTCAATGTGAGCCGTGAGGTAATGATAGGAACTTTGCTTCCTATAAATAGTAGTAATGGAAATAAATGGTGAATGAAAAGGCATAAATAGAGAGAAACTGACTGTTGACTGAGAACACAAAGTGAGGGCCAGAAAGCCTCATACAACCTAGAAAATACTTGAAATGTTCTTAACTGCAGTTTTTTTATTCATGTAATAATTCATATTTATTGTGATTTGTATGAAAGTACCCCTTCGGGGCCCAAGAGTAACAGAATAACAGATGAGTGACATAAGCAGAAAATGGTGAGGAGGTGGTACCGGTCAGGATACTGTTGCCCTGTGGGGTCAGGGCAACTCTCAGGATCTCAATATTGTGCTGTTAGACAGGAGGGTGTGACACAATTGCACATATACAAACACACAAATCAATTAGGTGCATACACACACACACTACCAGCTCAGGCACATACACATCCAAACCAGCCTAGGCACATGCGTACCTATCACCAATTCAAGCACATACACACTACACACTAAAAATTAGACAAAAATCAATTGTCAATAACCACACACTCAGTACACATATCACTAATTCATATATCATGCACACAATTATATATACACACACACACTCACCAGTTCACACACATACAACCCACCTACACATAGGTAAGTTCCTATGTATGTATGTGTGTGCTTGGGGTACCTGGGATACTTGGGGGAAGGTTAAGGTAAGAGAGAGAGAGAGAGAGTTAAAGTTGCCAGAACCAGGATTAGAACCAGTGGACTAGAGAGAAGCTGACTGAGGAACTGAGGCTTGGGTTTACTTAAGACCATGAGGCCCCAGGGTTACTTGAGGACACTGATGTATGGGGGCAGGGAGGGGGAAAGAAGCCTGGCAGCAAGGAGGAGACAGCCAGAAAAGAGAGAGAGACAGAAACATGGGAGCTTGGGGCTGGAAACTAAGGTAGACAGCTGAGATATTGGCAGGGGGAGGGGGAAGATAAGTGGTGGCAAGGAGGAGACAGCCAGGAAAGAAACTGAGGCAGAAACCTGGTAGCTCAGGGGAAAAGGCAGTGGGGATAAGACAGTGGCAAAGAAACAGGGGGTTTGGAGGCAGAGAGGAGCTCAGGACAGGTGTTGGAGGTGGCGGTGAGCCAGAAGCAGGAGAGGGAGAAAAGACACAGAAGTTAGAGGGTGAGGAGCAGAGATTGGAGCAGGGCTGAACCATAGTAAAGCAAAACCCAACTCAGGGGTCCAAATAGCAGGTTTATTAAACAGACAACATGCCACACAGCCCCATGAAGTTATTGATTCACACACACACAAGCACTCACAATGGAAGCAGGAGAAAGAGACTCAGTGGAAGAGCTAGAGTCCAGGTAGGGAAGAGAAACAGAGTCCAAGTCCTTGGTTGAAGAGAGGGTGGGGGGTGATAGCTACCTATCCAGGCTGGAAAGGGGTCTTTGTCCACTAGGTGTTGTCCAGAGGGGTGTCGTCAGCAGGGCCTCTGGGTGAATAGGTGGTGTGGCATGGTGCTGGTCCAGATGGGGAGGGCATCCTGAAGAGTCAATCTTCACTACTCCTTTGTATGGGGCAGACTACCTCTAATCTATGAGGAGGGCCTGTCCAGGCAATGTCAGTCCTGTCCCAGAGGGCTCCAGGTGTTCTTACTGAGCATGTGCAGCCTTGGCACAATGGTGGGTTGCCTCATTTTTTGTTTCTTGAATGCTGAGGGTGGTTCCAAGGGCTGGGTTGTTGGTCCAGGTATTGGTATTGATACACCCTCCCATTCAGAGGGAGCTATTTTTAGACCTACTGCCATTGTCTCTCAAGCACCCTCATTCATCCCCATTCATTCAGGAACCAAGTTACATAGGAGGGATAGGTGTGAGTCATGGGTTACACAACCAGGCCAAGTTACATAGGAGGGATAGGTGTGAGTCATGGGTTACACAACTGGGCCTGGGGACAGGATGGAGACTTGACAAACAAAATGGAAACTTGACATGACTTATGCTAAATTATATATGTAGGCCTAAACCATATAGTACCAGTAAAACAGTAATATAGAACAGTAAAAATCAATATAAACATAATAATTATACAATATAAAGAAGGAGGAAAAACAAAACAAATACAACTTGCTACCAAAATAAAATGCTGAAGCTTATCCTATGTCTTAGCTCACTTATACTTATCTATAGGGAATAGAGAGAGAAAGAAAAAGTCAGAAATGGTTGGGGAAGGGGAGGGAAAGCATTTTAAAAGAAAGAAAAAGACAAACTGGGGGGTTTGCTACAATACTAGGTCACGGTCACAAGCTCACCATTGGTCTAGACGTTGCTATACATGTGCTTGTTCACATTCTAATTAGAACATGTCAGAGCAGACTCAATTAATCAAGTCTGCTCTGCGTTCTCATTGGAATGGTTCAGCGTCGCCTCACCATTGCATGTATTAAGCCCCCTTGCATTTCAAAATGGCCTTGGGGGCACTTTATCTAAATCTCATCAAATGAACTTTAAATAAAGCATCCCATGGCCATTTTGAAACATGCAGAGTCTTAATACATGTGACAGTGAGCTGTTTAAATTAGAATGGTTGTCTGGGAATTGCTCTAATTAAAATGCCCCCCACTCCTCCCCCCCTGTGAGCACATGTATCGGCATGTGTATAGGTTGCTAACATCATAGAAAGGTGTCTATATGTACTCCCAGTAGTCTCAGAGAAATAATTCCTTTTAAGACATATGATTTGTACCATTTAAACAATCTAAGGTGGGAGTCTTTTTATTTTACTGAAGACTTACTAACTAATAAGTCATGGACCCTGATCCACATTGACACACCTGGAGAATGTTAGGGCATGTTACCTTTCCCAGGCCTTTTCTGGGAGTAGAGGCATTTACTTGGTGAGCTTGTTTGGGATAATATTATTTGGAATTGGGAAGTTGTGGGAAGGGTTTTTCATTATTAGGAACTCATGGTTCTTCTTTGGGCACCTTTCTTTATTTTATTTGATGATTTTATTAGAGAAACTTCATTTCTGCAAGTCAGAGAGAACCTAGACTCTAACTAAGGCCAAGTAAATACATGTATTACCATGGTTGCCTGATTCTTAATGACTCAGCTTTCCATGGTCATAAAACATTGGCTAAAGAGCAGTAGTAAATGATATTATAAAAGAGCAACTGGTGATTTAAATGTATTTTCAGAGATGTTTTCAAGTCTGCTTTCTAGCCACTGAACTAATTATAAAACTGTCTATGAAAAGTAAGTGACAGGACAAAGAAAGAAATCAGCCCATTGTATTTACACATGAAAACTGTGTGTCTTCACTAATAATAACTGGATAATACCAAAGCAATTAGACGGCAGCCTGATGGGCAGTTCATCCAATTTATGCTGCAGGAATGTTAGCTTAGCATAGCATGAAAATAGATCTTCAGCATTACTTACAGACAGCTAAAAATATTCTAGTATGAATGCCATGCAGCAGCATACTTGAGCAAGAAACAAACAGTTAAACCCTAGCCCCACTACCTACGTCTAGACCACCAGTGCTCTGGGAAGGGGATGTTCCCAAGCACATCTTATCTACCTGCTCAAGCTAGTGCCAAGCCCAGATATGCAGCAAAGCTGCTCTGAGACATCTTCCCCCCAGCTGTATTCAAGACTTTAATTTCTGGTATGTTTGAGAGCAGCCACAAGAGATGTCTCAAGAGGACTTCACCAACATATGCCTGGATTTGGCATGTGTGAATGGGCGCGGGTGAGTGGACGAGCTCAGGAGCATTCTTCTCAAAAGCCCCAGGAAAGCGGTGTAGACATATGCATTTAAATCAATGGGAGTTTTGGCATTGATTTCAATGGAGTTAGTTAGTAGTATGAACACCCCAAACTATGAATTCAGTTATACTAAAATTACTAAATTACTCTGTAGGAAATTCACCTCTTTGGCTGAATTCAACAAAGGCTATCTGAGTAATTTCAATCATGCAGATACCCTAAAAGTCTCTGGACAATGGGTGACATTCTTTATCCAAGAGACTCAAGGATAGAGGGCTAGCTTAAATTAGGACGTTTCTTGCCTTTCTGGGTTTGGTATAGAGTTTTGGCTAATTGCTCAAATAAAAGAAACTTTTTCATGCATCCAAGTAGAAATCTCACTGTTATTAGTCTTTATGCAGTCTGTAAAATCTGTTTTCCTTTGGGGAGAATGCTTGACTTTTTTATTTATTGTTTTAAATGAAGTCATTTCTCCTTGTTGATGCTAGAATGATGGTCCTGGAGTCTGAAAGCCTCTTTTTATCCAATAACTATTGCTTAATAAACAATGATAAAAAGAGCTCTCTCAACCCCTGCCAGTTACCACTACCCCATATTCCCCAGCTAAGGTACTTCAGCCTTGAGCTG
Source organism: Gavialis gangeticus (assembly GCF_001723915.1). Lineage (NCBI taxonomy): Eukaryota > Metazoa > Chordata > Crocodylia > Gavialidae > Gavialis > Gavialis gangeticus. The sequence continues at coordinate 34,179,812 of NW_017729029.1, read as the reverse complement.
GAAGGACTCCTTTAGGTAATGGGAAAGTAGTTTACACTTCATGCTAATAATTCCTTCACCTTTGTGCTAAGACTGGCAAGGATTCCAATGTGGGTAAATTGCTGTGTTGATTTTTGTCATATGGATACCTGGACTGAAATCAACTGATTTTTTTTGGAGAAAGGCTACCAAGTAACCATTAAGGAGTAAAAACACTGGCAGCCTATACACATGCTTGGGGTAGGGAGTAGGGGGAACATTTGAATTAGAGTGGTTCAGGGACAGCCACTCTAATTAAAACAGCTTACTATCACATGTATTAAGCCTCTGCACATTTCAAAATGGCCATAGGATGCTTTATTTAAAGCTCATTTGATGAGATTTAGATAAAGCGCCCTTGCAGCCATTTTGAAATGCACGGGGGCTTAATGCACATGACAGTGAGGCAATGCTAGAGCATTCTAATTAGAATGCAGAGCAGACTTGATTAATTGAGTCTGCTCTGATGCATTCTAATTAGAATATGAATGAGCACATCTATAGGCAGCCACTAAGTCACTACTAACCTGAACAAGATGCTAACCAATAGCATAAGACATCTCTCAGTGTGGTTTTTCTGAAGCACCTAGTTCCCTGTTTCTTTTTTTAAATGGAACTTTTAATAAATCCCCAGATGCCAGAATATGCACCATAGTTTTTAGGTTGTAGCAAACAATAAAAGCTGAATTACAAACCTCTAGAAGAACAAAATAAGAGTGGAAGTGTTTTACTACCCTTTAACCTGTAACATTACTACCAGATGACACTTATTAATAAAACTGTTCTACTTTAGGCAGAATGATAGACCACAGTTAGTAGAACTTCCAAAAGTGTAGTACAGAGTGTGTAAAAAAAATGTATGCTAAATGAATGGTCCTAATGAATTCCTAATTTGACTATCATTAATAGAGTACTTCAAATAAATGTGTATATTAATGTATTTATTGTGATTTTATGAATAATCATCATTACTGTTACAGCATACTCAATTTATACATACTCAAGTCAACAGCAAAATTTTCCAATGGAACAACAACTCTAGGTATTTATTAGGATTTCTAAAAAGTCCTTTTTGCCTCAACATTCATGTAAAATATAAACTGATCATACAAAATGCCAACTCTCTTCACTCTTTTCCCTCGGGTTTAATAAGTATTAGGCCTGTGCAACTAGGGAAGTATTCGATTCGGATTCAGCTGATTTGAAGGACAGTGATTCCATTCAGAGATTTGGATCACTGTCCTGAAATAGTTTGGCCGAATCAGCTTCAGAAGATTCGGCACTGATTTGGAAAGATTTGGAGATTCGGCCATAGACTATAATAGGGAATAACTGAAATACCTATAACTTTGCCATTTTGGGGCAGATTTGGATGAAAACAGTAGGGATGGTAGCCCCTTCTGAGGGCATGAGGCTTGCCAAGTTTCACGGCATAGGTGCAGGGGTTTCTGGGAAACTGCACCTCAAACTGCTGAAAGCAAAACTTGTGTCACTTGTGTGTCTTAAGGAGTGTAGGTTGTACACGTGTTGGTCTAAGGACACAGCCCAGACAAGGTTCTCAGGGTCAATCTGATATCTTTTATTAGACCAACGGAATAGTTGGAGAAATTCTTTTTTGCAAACTTTTGATTTTAAAAACTGTTTGTCAGGCTGAGGAAGCATTTAGTTGGTGTGTGTGCTCTTCCTGGATGGAAGCAATAGTAAAGAAGCCAGAGGCTCGTATGCAATGCAGGCAAAAAAGCGAGACAGTGAAAATGTAAATGGAGGCATTATGGGGTGAGAGACAAGCTGGCAGAAGCAGGAAGGGGGAAGTAACAAGTAAAAGTGGAGAGGTCCCTGCTGCTACCTGGGGAGTCAGATGTCAGGCAGGTTGTAGTATGTCATAAATCCAATGTCTATATTAAGTCCATGAGTTTCTGTATCTAGGAGGTTGATTAAGCGAAGTTCATAGACCTGTCTGTGAAAAGTGGTTTGTAAATTCAAACAAGCACCAAACCTCATTAACCTGATCACCAGAAGCCAACTTCCTACAGCCCAGAACACAACGAATGGATCCAGACCATGCCATGACAAGACATGCAAAACCTGCCAACATATCTCCAGTACCCCGAAAAACTGCACCAGAATCTATTATAGACAAGAATACCCAACTACCTGTGGGGGCACATTTCTCACAAGAAAACCATTCTGTCTCCAGTCTCTCAGTCCTGATCCTCAAGGGGAAGTTACAAACCACTTTTCACAGACGGGCCTATGAACTTCACTTAATCAACCTCCTAGATACAGAAACTCATGGACTCAATATAGACATTGGATTTTATGACACACTACAACCTGTTTGACATCTGACTCCCCAGGTACAGCTCCAATTTTACCTGTTACTTCCCCCTTCCCAATCCTGCCAGCTTGTCTCACCCCCTAATGCCTCCATTTACATTTTCACTGTCTGTCTCTCTTGCCTGCATTGCATGCCAGCCTCTGGCTTCTTTACTATTCCTTCCACCCAGGAAGAGCACACACACCAACTGCAGGTGCTTCCTCAGCCTGACAAAGTGTTTTAAAACTGAGCTCGCCTGGAACCTCACAACTCCACTGCAACCAGCAAGCCTGAGGCCTCTCAAAGATCTTAAGGATTTGGGCTTTTCCCAGCCAGTACTGTGCAGGTGTGTGGTGGCTGGAGGTTATAAGGCACCTCCTACCTGCCTTTAACCAGGGAGATCCTCAGTCCCAGCACTTCCTGGGGCTGCTGCTCCACCGGCAGGTCCCACCAGGCCTCCCAACCTTGGCAGGGTGCAGTTTTAGTGGTCATGCCCAGGAACTGGGGCCTTCTCCTTCCCCATAGCCCCAGCTCATACCTTCAAGTTTGTTCTGGCATGGGAGCGGAGCAGGGAGATGTTCTTTCCCTGCTGGCTGGTGATGCAGTGAGTGCCACCTGTAGCTCAAAATGTTTTTAAAAAAAAACCATGGAAATAGGTGTGGATGGAGTGAGGAGGGTGGCATTCATTCCATCTGCTCCTTGGGGATAGGGGCTTTGGAGTGAGAGGGGGACTTCCCTTTGGGCATCCTCCCATTGGTTCCATGCTGAGGAGGAACAAGGGCAAGGGTGTGCTGCCTCCTGAGGTGAGGCAGCATTGCCATGGTGGTGATGTGTTTCACCTTCTTGCTCCAGGTGATCTGCCTTTGGCAGTGCTGGCAGATAGCATACTTGAGATCATCTGGCACCTCAAAATGATCCCACACTACACTACCCTCCACCCCTGCTTCTGGGTTGAGTGTGGGGATCCTGCCTTATCCCCTTCCTCAGCAGGCAGAGGCACAACAACAAGAGGAGCTGACTCAGCTCAGCCACTTGCCTCCACAACCTCAACCTCAACCTCAACCTCTTCTGAACTTCCTTCTGGGGAAGGAGGCCTGTCTCTAGGGGAACTTTGAGAGGTGTGGAGAACAAACTCAGATTTCCCCTCGTTCCCCAGAATTTCTTTTGCTAGGGTGCTCAGGTCCCCTGCTTCCAGATCCAGCTGCTTCTCTGCAACTGGGAGGCTCATGCTGGCAACTGAAATTGGAGTGGAGAATGTTATGCTGCTGGTGGTTGTGGTTACTGGTGGTGCTGCAGATGCAGACACAGCTCCTACCTCCTTTCTCCCACTGGCAGCAGAAGACTTCTCACTGCCAAGAAAGAGGGTGTGTCTATGTTTGTGGGGGGTGGAACTTGCAGCTCTCCCTTTGCCTCCTCTCTCTCCCCTGCCAGAAGACCTGGCACCTGCCTTTCCAGTACACTTCATGATGTTTGGCGTGCTGCAAAATGTGTGTGTGAAATGAAATTGGGGTGGAAGAGACAGGAGACTGTCATTCTGCTGGTGGTGGCTATTTCTGGTGTTATTCTGGTGTCATTCTGGTGCTGGTAGCTATTTCTGGGAGTTGTTGCAGATGCAGGGACAGGTACTGCTCCCACCTCCTTGCTCCTACTGGCAGCAGAAGACTCACTGGTGCCAGGAAAGAGGATGCATCTATGTTTGGCAGGGGGGTGGGGCAGGGGAACGTGGACTTGCAGCTCTTTCCCTACCTCCTCTAGACCCTCTCCCTCCCCTGCCAGAAGACCTGGCACCTGGCTTTCCGGCATCATATCAATCTTTCCTATGCTGGAAAATGTGTTTGTGTGTATGCAGCTGTAATATCTCTTCTTCCCTGTGTGTGTGTAGCTAACTAATAATATTTCTTCTTCTCTGATAACTGTATGTGTCTAACTACTTCTTCTCTGTTGTGTTTACTGGATGTGTGTGTAATTAATAATATTAATATCTCTTCTCCTTCTCTGTGTATGTGTGTGAGTGTGCATAATGTATGTGCTTTCCTGCACAGTGATGGATCATACTGCCAAGAAAAACACAGCTTTCTTTTAATGTGTGGGGGGAAAAAAATAGCAAGAACAAATAAGAGGTTTGTGGGGGAAGAATAAATTGAAAGAAATGGATTGAATAGGGATAAGTAGAGGGAGTCTAGTCAAGGGTAATTAGTAAGCTGTATCCAATCCTTTTCAAGAACAGAAAGTGGCAGGAGACCTGAAGCCAAGCCAGTCCATTAGTACCTTACAGATGCTGTTGCTCAGGCAGATACAGCTCATAAAAGGGACAGAAAGGCTGCAGACAGAGACTTATATGCTGTTTCTATGTCCCTCCCCCAGAGCACTGTGATTGGAAGGGGACTCAGGAAAAGATCACAGTTACTCGCCAGCTACAGATGTCAGTCTTTCCCCCCCTGCACACCCTCCCTCTGCTCAGTGTCTGTTCCCCTGAAAGACTGCCTTCCGAATCTCTGAATCTTTTTCCGAATCTTTTCCAAATTGGTTCAGAGGGTTTTTTTCCTCCTGATTCGATTCAGATTTGGTGATTCGGCCTCCGAATCAGGCTGAATCTTCTCCAAATCAAATCGGTGACCAAAGTTTCACACACCCATGATAAGTATCACTACTCCTTTATAATACCTACAGCCTGCTAGCCTACTCCTTCCTTGGAAACCTAAGAAATAGATAAGGTTTGTAGGGTGCTGTGCTAATCAACAGTTTCAGGCTCTATAGGATCCAGGGAAGGAAAACAAATTTCAGCAGTGAAGATACCTCAGTGAAAATGCCTTGCCTACAGCCCCTTTCTAGTTATAGTGGGAAGGAGATGGTTAGTGCCAGACAGATAGTAGACTATTTGGAAAGGGCTGAAAGTCCAAGCAAGTTACAAGCAAAACAAGTAAACATATTGCCAACTATATACAGAATGTGGTATAGACATTTGCAGACAAAACTCTTGGGGCAGAGGTGATATATTTTATTAGACCAACTAAATTGTTGTAAAAACATTTTTTTTTTCTTTGCAAGCCTTTGGGCTCAGCTGCCCTTCATCAGGCAAAGGAGACATTTTTACATTTTGTACTGTACTTTGGTGTAGCTTGTCTGGAGCAGCTTTCCCCTGGAGTGTTAAGATTCTGCAGGAATGTGGGTATTTCTGAATGACTCTCTGGGATGTGGAGAAGAACCTGAGCTTTGTTTTGTTCCACTCACCAGTACCAGCCAATAGTCCTGTATGTAGGGAACCCTTTATGGTTGTTCAGATCTACACAGGTGCCCATGCTACTATGGACAGAATGTTGGGATTTTTACTACCATAACGTCTGAACCTTCTCATCAGCAGATGACATAACATGGTAATAAATATACGTGCCCAGTCTACACTTACTAGGAGTGGCAGAGCTTTACTAGTGCTTGGAAAAGGCAAGTTTCTGTGACTTATGTTGAAAAAGTCAGTGTAGGAAGAGCTAAGCTGTTGGCCTGCAATGCTTGAAGATTAAATTTTACTCCCAACGTCCTGCATGATTCTAAAATAAATTCGCAATGCAGTTTTTACAGGAATACTCAGACATGAACACCACCTAGAGGCAAGACACTAAATTAAACTATAAAGATTTATAGTCACGATGGTCCAAAATGTTTTAGAGCATTTTGGTTACCTCCAGACAGTGCCGAGTTCACAGACGCCAGTTGAATATTTTGACAACCTTGCTCCACATCAGTGATGGCCACCATCTTAAATTAAATCATTTTAGGAATGCTGCAACATCAACCAATGACAACTGAAGGCTAATGTGTCACACATATGGTGTCCTTGCTTTTTTGTGTACTCCTCACTCAGAGAGATTTGGCAGGGTACCCACAGATAACTAGCTGGGTCACATAATTTAATTTTAATCCACTACTACACTTCCTTTCTCTAATTTTATGGACATCAGATGCTGTTACACATCAAAAAGCTTTGCTAGTCAAAGGTTTATTGAATGTGACCTCTGCGAACTGTGAACTTTGACATTGAGCCAATCAAAGGAATGTACACCATAAACACTTTCTAAATTTCCCCTGCTTAAATTACGATTATACAATGCATTATTACTCTCCTTTTCTCTTTAAATAGTAGTAGTAGGAGCAGCAACAGAAGCAGTAATATTGTCACAGCTCCTAGGAGCCCTAGTCATGAACCAGGACCCCAGTGTCCTGCACAGCAAGACAGTTCCTACTCCACAGAGCCTACGGAGGTAGTTTACCAAATAATAATCTTTCTTCTGCTTCTGTGAACACAAGCACAGTGAAATATAAGAACTATACAAACTTGTCTTAGGTCTGCCTCTCCTTCCCTATGGAAATATGTATGGGAAAAGGCCTTGGAGAGCAATTCCTGACATTTTTCATGGATTGTTTGATATATAAACATAACATGGCTTACACTTCTACTCTCATGTATTTCAAATGCTACGAGTGCTGTAGCATTTTGAAGTAATACTAAAATACAGCTTTATGAGGGGTGGACAAACACACAGACACGCCTCCCCCTCTCTCCCCTGCCCCCCACCCTAGCTGAAGCACTACAAAGTCTCTGAAACTATTCAGTGCCATGCTTTCCAGCCAGGAAATAAAAAGGAGTTGCTTGGCCCTGTTGCTGTGCTAGGGAAGGGGAGCCTATCACTTACCCCACTCACTGACAGCCTTCCACCTCCACAGCAGAGCAGTGGGCTGTCACTTAGTGCACTCAGCACCCAGGCAACACTGGTGACTGTCCTCCCTCATCTCCTTCCCTCCTCCTTTGGAGGGTGAGGGGTAGAGCAGAGCACTGTGGGATGCTGGGGGACCAGGAACACCAAAAGCACTACAGTACACTGGACACATTACATGGGTGCTACAAAATGTTGCAGCACAGAAAAGCTCTTGTTTCATTCAGAAATATTTTATAGAGCTTCTGGCATTTTTGTAGTACTACAGAAGACATGCACTTCTGTCTTTTTAACTTTTGTAGCTCTACAAAGGCATTTCTAGCACTACAAAGTAACATCTGTCCACAGCCTCAGAAACCATGAACACAGGAGGAAGGGAGAGCAGAAGAAATGGTGCATTTCATTCCTTGGCATAAGCACCAGACCCATATGTCTTGTGCAGATTGTCTATTTTGATAGCTTAAGACAGATTTAATGATATATAGACCTTGTGCTGGGCCTGGGGTGAGATCTACCATTGTGACTGGCTCAAAAACTCTGTTTTCTCTCTACCCAGAGTGGAACTGAGGGAGAGGACTGACACGATCAAAAGTTAACATTCAGAAATAATTCAAGACAAAACTACATTGAGGTGGAGGTAAGATTAAGAGTGTGGGTTGCTAATGTAGGAGACAAAATGCTACAGGGTCATTCTAATTCTAAATTTAGGTATTACAAAATTAAGTGTGTTAAAGTCACACTTTAAAATCTCCAAACATGGTAGAATATGGAAAAGCATTGTGAGGGCAACCAGAAAACATGAACTCCTTCTTGATGTGACACCAGGCAATTATGACCCAATCATTTAAGTGTTTATCACCCCAGATTAGACTGAACTAATTTTTACAGCCATATAAATTTTTTTTTCTGGATTTTTGCACCTCATTTAATATATATCATATGCACAAGATTTCACTGGTTGAAGACGCTGATTTATTCTATTAAGATAATTTGGTCTAAAAACTGATAAAGCTAATACATATTTTAAAGTTTTTCATTCATTTTAATTCAGAAACCAATTAAGAAATTTTCTTGTGAATTCTCAAAAAATAAGAGTAAGATGTATAAATGTTGGGGAGGATATGCTACAATTTTCTTAACTAACAGAAGATAAATCCCTTTAAGGGCAAAAATAGAATTCAGTTGTAATGGTGAGGTTCTGATTAGCACATTCATAATATTAGATAAAATTAATTAGATTAGAGTTCAAGCCACAACATTCAGACCCAACTTGGGGAGGGGTGAAGCCCAAATTTTGGTTGATATCCCTCTGTACAAATATACTAGGCATATGGTTAAGAGAAGAGCAATATCACTTCAATTGAATAGTCAATTGTTTCAAGACTGTAGTATGGTCCCCCAGAAAGATCAGGTGTTATAATGTCATAACGCAGATCATAAGGTTCTGATGGTCCTTCTAATCTAATAACACTTCTGTCATTGTTCATAACTTTCTAAAAAAACAAAACAAAAACCCACAAACTTTCTGGCTAAAATTTCCCACTTGATTTTTGTTTAGAGATGTACATTGGTGTTTGTTGTTGTTTTTAGTTAGAGCCAAACAAATAAGCAAATAAAAAACCTTGAGATTTTAATAATTGTTTAATTATTGGATAATTCATAAATTGTTTCCCTTCAGACACCCGGACTTGCCAAAACCAGAGTCTCCATGAAAACAGTATACTTCAGAGGAATTTTATTTTGAAATAAGATATGAGAAAGCCATGCACTCAAAAATATGCAGTACTTTACTGTTGTGCTTTAAGTACACGTCTATGTAGGTAGGTGTTCAGCCTTAAGCAGGAAGATGCAATTTGCACTTCTGCATCTGGCAATGTTTCAAACTTGGTGCTCATTCTAAGAATTAGGCATATAGACTCTTTAAAGAACTTAGAAATTTTACTCAGTGATCCTTACTTAAAACCCAACAGCTTTCACCTGTAATAGCACTCACCCTTAACTTTTCAACTGCTTGCCTGTGAAATGGAATATAAAAATTAAAGGTTTGATAAATCTAAAATGATGGTATTTTTAAGATACATAGGTGCTTTGTGAAATGGCTGGATTACACGTCACAGAAAGTTGCTTATGAAGGACAGCAGCTGCACGCTTGAAAACAGATGGTATCTGTGGTATGAATAGTCCTGATCTTGTCTTTGAAAGTTAAGCAGATTTGAGTCTGGGCATCTTTTAGGCTTGCTGTTTCTCTGTGATAGTAATGGCTGACAATTTATATTAATCTGTGTACATCTGTCTATACACACAGATATTGTAGATAAGCATGCATGTGGTGTAAATGCAATATGATCAATTGCCATTTTGTCCCAATCTTTCTCTATTCACTCTGTATGTAGTTTTCCAAACTTCTGGTCAGCTATCATATAATTGTGAATTGAAGAAGTAAAGCAAAACTTGTGTAGGAATACTTCTTTCTTTCCTCACCTCATATGGATTTTCTCCCTCCCAAAATTATATTGGCACAAATGGACAATAGCCAATCCTGGACAGATGACACAATAAAGGTCTAATTATCCTGTAAGCCTTTAGGGATAGAAACAAAAACATTGTACTGTTAGAAGGTGAAGCCTACCTCCTCCCTTTCTAGTAGATAAGACGTTTGCTTCTGACCCAGAAAAATTACGGAATACTGGGTAATATTTAGAATTTTCTAAAATGTATTAGTTCTTAATATTTTCTCCTTCTAAAGCCTTTCATGGAGTGGTGTGATCCACTTTATTGCCACAAAGTCTTCTTCATGGACATATACAACTTGAGGCCTGTAGCAGAAGGCCACCTCTGGTTCTCCCCAAAAACTCTGCTTTGTGACAATTTGGTTAGTATGGGCCCTGCAGACGGTACACACCTTACCCTATTTCTTTAGGTAACCTGAGCTGGATACATTCCTGAGGGGGGAAACCTGCTCCCTCTGCCTACGTGACTGGCTTCACATACCTGGGTGAGGGGCTTGGGCTCCCTGGTCGGCTAGAAACTGTGTCACAGCACGGGGTCCTGCAGGAAGGCTGTGATCTCCCCAAGGCCCCCTTCCCATGCAAAGTTGGCCCAAAGGGCACCCTTGATTCTCGTCTGCCACATCTTTGATGGAATATATAGATGGGAGGCTGCCTTTACGCCCTCTTGGTCACGACTCGCTGTACACTCTGGCCCCATGGATTCCTGGACCCCTGGTGGGTCCTGCTTCAAGATAACTAACACAACGGGTGTTTCAGGGCACCCTAGCCTTATGGGCTATGTGTGGCTCCAACCACCCCTTTACTACACCCCAAGCCTCGCAGATGGAACTGACGTTGTTTGGTCTCGGCCTGTTTACATTTTAGCCCTCTCGTCCTCAATGGGCTCTCCTCAGCCCCTATTGTCTCACTGCCCTCTCTGGCACTTGGGTTCTTTATGACCTTGTCTCACTCTGCCTTATTGGGCTCTCGAGGTCGGTGCACTCCCAATACTGCTTCCTTCTGGCTTTCTTTGGTTGCTGCCCCCTTCTCTGGGGCTTCTCAGTGCCCCCTCTCTGGGGCTGGGGTCTCCACGCTGCCGTGAGTCCCCTATGAGGCCTCCTCCATCCCTTTATAGCCTCACCCAAGCCACCGGTGAAAACATCAACCAAAACACAAGCCCCTGGGCTATAATATACACTCAAGCCATTCAGCTAAAACATCTTTCAAGCCACCCCAAGGGTGCTCCATCTCTCACTAGTATCCGGCTGATGGTGCAGTCAGGCCTCTCCCCTTTGTGTGCTCCAGCAGAGCTTCTTCCCCCTTGGCTGCTGGCAGGGAACTGCCCTCCTGGCCTCAGCCCTAGGGTTTATATGGGAGCCAGGCCCTGCCCCTTTCAGTCAGCTGACCGCTGGCAGGCATGGGTCCCCATCTAACTCCAGTTGCCCTAGTGACCAACAGCTGGGCTCCTTACTTACTGCTAGGGCTCTTTCCCTAGCAGTTTCCCCTCACAATAGAAGCAGGGCACCTAAGTGCTCTGCGACAGACTGCCAGTCTACTCAGCAACCAGTGATACATTTCAAATTGGCTGGCTGGCAGCCAACAGGTGTTGGCCTCCATTGGACCAGGTAAATGAGGTCATAAGGGCTATGTAAGTTTAGGACTGCCCAGGAGGAGGGGCAGTAGCCATGATGAAAACTCAGAGAGAGAGAAGAGCCGGACCATCTGAAACTTGCTCTCTCTCTCTCAAAACTCATGATTAATGAGCTGCCTGCCTCCAGAGGGAATCTCCACCTGCCTCTGGATACTTGTGAGTAAGCTACCTGAGATCTAACTAGATATATAGCTTGCAGTAACTCAGATGCGTGATCAAAGGCTACTCCAGCCACCTTGTTTGCTGTATGGGTTTTCTCTGATACTACTCAACTCTGTGCCCTATTCCAACCCTACTCCTTGCAACCAATAAAGTTCTCCTTTGTACCTAGTGTGGGAGACTTATTGGGAGTGGATCTAGATTATGCCTTGGGGTCCCCTTGGTTCGGCTGACTAAGGGAGACCACTACTTGTGCTTCCAACTGAGGGAAGCATCCCAAGTTCTTGAAGTGAGTCAAGTACCCTTGAGGGATACTAGGCCTGTGTTTCCCGGGGGACATCATGCCAGAATCAAGCCCATCCCTGGGTCGTGGCAGCTCTACCCCCAGGCTAGTGGATATGCTCCAGGAAGGGGATCAGCTAGACGTGAGGTGCCCCTAGTGTGGCATTCAGAGCCTGGAAGGTGGTTGGGCACAGTGAGGTGCATGGCTCAGTGCAAGAGCGCCCCCTACTGGCCCGCCACAAGGCCAACGGAAAAACTAACACAAAAAAATCACATCTTTGTATTTGCAGTTTCATAGTTTCAAGGAAAGGTGCTGGCCTGCATCATCTATAGAATTCTAGGGACTGAGTCTAAGCCCACATGTCACAAAAGGCCTGCCCATTGGCAAGTGAGGTCATGGAGCCCAGAGGTCAAATGAATGCATAAAAAAGAATGAAAAACAGGAACCACAGCATCTTAAAACAAAGAACCTATATGAGAACACTGAGCACAGGGAGAGGTGCTATTGACAGCTGTCATGACTGATGTCTTTTATTTGAGCACTTCATCTCAAAGAGCCCTGGTTACAGCAAGATAAATCACAGCTCTCTTCTCCAAGTTCTTGTCCACACAGATACCATTTTCGGTGATGATTATGTAGCTATCTCTAGCTAGAAGGTAGATAGGAATCTTTTTTAAGTCAATGGGCCATGAAAAAGAAGACTACATACTAACTAGAAATAGTTCTAATGCTAAAAATAGAGGTTGAGTTAAGCTCTCACAGAAGAGACCTCAACACTGCTGGTGTTCTATCTTATACCTACCCTGGAAGGAAGAACCTGAGGTGGTAGTAGCTGTGATTGTCATGTCCTATCTTCCCTCAGCTATGGCAAAGAGGAACCAGAACCAAATGCTGATACTCAAAAAGAATCTGATCTTGCATGAAGGAAGACATATGCACACCAAGAGCAGAATCCATGTGGAAAGCAACTTAAAGCAACCTTACAGTCTCTACTGGTCTGTGTCAAGATAGTATGTTTCAACCTAGAATAACTGTTACTTTTACCAGTGAGATGAACATGATTTAATCTTACTTCAGTTTCTTAGTTTTATGTTTCAATACTCTATTTTGCCTATGTCTTATTTGTCTTGTTTTCCAGATTGTTTGGAAATGTTTAAGATGTGCTCACATTTAACTGAAGGTATCTATGACATTTTTTTTTTCACCTTGATTTCCATTTTTTTCTTAAACAGAATTGTCAATATTGTTGGAGATTGTTTGTTTGTTTTATTTTATAGAAACACATTTCATGTGTCAAGATTTTTCTAAATCATAAACGCATAATAATGCTTGGGAAGTTTATTTACAAAATCCCATGAGGCACAAACTTATTCAGCTATAGCATGTAAGAGGTAATGGAGTTTCAATGGCTAACATCTGCCTTAGAAGCTATCTTTCATACGTGTTTACTATCAGAAAGGATTTAAATGCAGAAGTCATGATTGTGGTGAACAGCATATACCCCTATTCTCTTATTCACCACCTTCCCAAACTTGTGGTCTGCTGTCCTGTCAAATTGAAGAAATTTTGAAACTGCAGCTTGCAGCGATGTCAAGTTGGCATGGATCTCTTATGAAGTGTGTGAGGCTCTTGAGTCTTACAGAAATAGTAGGCTTCTGGGGCTGTCCCAGGATTTATGGAATATAGCTGTTGTTTCAAGGGATCCAAGTATCAAATTTTAAGGGTCAAGTTCCCAAGCAACTACATAAGGAGACTATTAGAAAGAAACTCCATCAAAAGTGGAGATTCAGGGGATGTAATATTTTGACTCCCTTGCAGTCTTATTCCACACTGGGAACCATGTAGTCAATAGGCAGGATGAAGCTATAGCATGAACTCTTCCTTGTTTTTTTTTTCCTTTTTTAAAAATAAATTAGTTCCTTATTTACCCACCTTTCTTTTCATGGGTCCTTCATTGTGATCAAAACAACCATACCTCTCACAGGCCTTCAGCAAAAATTTGCTGAAGCACCAACTTACTCCTTTGAGTATTGTTACACTTCATTTTTACAGCAAAAAAGGAAAGAGGTTGGTTAAGCAGAATCTGCTTCTAAATTCACGGTCCTTCACTCCTATTTGGAGGAGAATGAAACTAAGGATGAAGAAGAGTTTGTCTTGTACTAATACTCTGCCACTTACAGACACCAAGATCAGTCAGTGGTTCCTTCCTTCTGTTGTAAAACAACATTTTTCAGAACTGTAAGCAATGCTGAGATGTTTCTTCCAGTCCATGTGGCAAGGTGAAAAAGGAAGCTGTTGTTTCCCCAGATGAACTATATAGTTGAAAATCTGTGAAGAAAATTTCTATAGAGTTGCAACATGGAGATTCTCAGCTAATTTAATCACCCTGAAGTAAAGTCAAGGTTTCCACAGTTACGCTGAAATTGTTTTGTCATTATCTTGATACATTTTTTTTCTATATGTTTGTGCTGACAAAATTTTATTTTGACATGGTTATATAGTCTCCCACACTGCTTCACACCAGAATCATTTTGTTACTGTCTTCACAATCTTTTATCATCTTCCTTGACTTGAACTAACATTCTTTCTTTTTGACACTATTATCACCTTCATAACTTTGCATTGACAATATAAATGTGATTCACTAGCTAGGCACAACAGAATGGGCTAAGTATATTGTGCCAGACATGTTCTTTAAAATTCAGTCTTAATGTTTTATAAGTGTTATGTTAATTTTTAAAAAAGCCAATAGCACCTCTAGTTTTGTCATTCAAAAGACACTCAGTTTTGATGAGAAGTATGTGGCAGGCAGCTTGCCTCAGGCTGGAGCTCAGATACAGGTGGCAAGAAAATGATTGCAGGCCCACCTAGGAGGACTGGGCCAGCTGATGAGGATACTTGGCTGGTCCAGAGGAAGTTAAAAGTTCCCAGGAAAGACAGGTGAGAGGGAGAAAAAAGGCTGCATGGCATCAGGCTGCAGCACTGGGCCAGAGCACTCTCTCAGGGTATAGGAAAACACTGAGGAGTGTAAGCTAACCCTTTATTGCTTATGTATTTGTTGATTGCTGATTGATGGTTTATGTTGTATCCTGTGGGGCAAGTTTCCCAGGAAAATAAGGACTTTATTATATGAACTGACAATATACTACAAGGTACCTCAAGCAACATCAACCAAAACATGATTAATAGCTAAAATATTACATTCCACCATTCTGCTTTTACTGGGTTTCATTGTAAACTCTGAGTCCATGCTTCTTTACGTATCTAGCCCTATACTTCAAGCTGTGTAATAGCACTTTATCATTGTAAATTGCTGCCAACGTGCCTTAAAATCTTTCTTGCTGGCTAAAAAACATTACCACAACACCTCAGAACTGTCACTATCTTTAGACTTGTACAGCCATTCATTACATCATATTTTTTTCTAGGATCTTTTATTATTAATAACAGTAACTGAATTCCCACATGTTCAATTATTACTAGCAACACAGTGAATATTTCATAATAGACATTAAAGAGGGAAATATCTATTTTGTTTTAGTTTTTACTCATGCTGCCATGTTCTGGGTACTAGAAAACTAACTTTGTGTTTTTGACACATCCAGATGTCTAATATTAAAGACATAATTTTATTTCAAGTGTTCCAGGGGGACGACAAGAGAGGGGCAGAATACTCCTCCTGCAGAATGGGTCGTGGTGGGCACAACCCGCTGCGATGCCAAGGGAAAAACCCCCAGTAATGGGGCAAACTCATCCCCAACAGGGACAGCCAGACCAGAGGAGTTATGGAGGGAAGAAAACCCCATGCAGTTTGTCAGCTGCTTTTCTAAGCTGCTGGAGCTGGCGCAGAAGATTGACGTCATCGGTGAATGCTGCCCAGCTGGGATAAAAGCTGGCAGCAAGGAAACAGCTGGGGGAAGGTAGCAAGGAAGGAGCTGTGGGATCCCTCCCTGTGCCAACCAGGGCCTTCTGACCACTGCAGGGAGAGGCCAGCAAGGGACCCAGCAGAGCTCTAACTATAGCCCTTGAGAAGAAAGCAGTGTGCAGAGTAGACGTGCCAACAAGACACTCAGGGCCAGAGAGAGTAGGAGATTGGGACGTGATGCTCAAGCAGGGTCGGACACTCATCATCCAGCCGTCCCAACAGGCTGGTTCATGGCTGGGGTGTAGAGGAGGTGGAGCCCCAGGAGCACCCACTAGTGACAACACCCAGTGAATTCTCCCCTGCAGAAGAGCACCCACTAAACACAACACCCAAGATGTGGCAGGTAAGTATCGGGACATCCCTTGGGGAGAATGCAATCCAACAGCATGGCAACTGGGGCCACCTCCATGGCAGACTCAAGCTCCAACTCCAGCTCCAGGGCCACATGAGAGAGGCTCCATGAAGCCAGGTGGGTGCATCAAGTATCACATTTAAAAGTAGCACAGGCGTTCTTTTTGCATTGCCTTGACATTTTAGTGGTCTTGTCTGTAGGACAATGAATATCCAACTGACTGTCCATTTAGACTTTTCCCCCTGAATGTACCATAAAACAATTGAAAAATCACAAGCTATAGATCGTGTCAAAGGTCTTTGCTTTTGAAAGTGTACAACTGCAATCCAAATGGCAAGACCAGCTGGTAAGGAGGATTTGACAAGGTGAATACCTGAGTACCAGTTTGCTTAGCCAAACCATGAATAAGGCACAAGTGGATTTACTTGGAAAAAATTCTCATGCAATTTCCTTTATTTATTTGAAGTATGGAATCTAATTCTTGCAATTACTGTAGAGCTATGATTTAAACTCTTACACTGGCACCCAAGAGGAAGAAAAGTATAAAATCAAACATACAAATGAGCTATAAGTCTGGATACTGAAATGCAGAAATATGACTCAACATACAGAATGGCCATGCTGCTACATGATGTACTGATTACACCCTAGATAAGCCAGACAGAAAATATTAGTCATATTCATTAGGCCTACAATTATTTATATCACAACACTTGAAAGCACTTCAAAGGAATAGAGGTTAAAACTGTAGGAAAATGTTTCCTTCCCAGTAAAACTAAACAAGCTATTTTAAGTCCTTTTAAAAGAAATAATTTTTCTGGGTATATTGCATACTTGGCAATTATTATTTTCATTCTAATATGAAAAAGAAATAACGCATTTTGCTCTTAAACTTCTAAAATGTGAAAGCAACGGGGGTCTACTGACTTCAGTAAGCTTTGCACCCTATATTATAATGGCTATACACAATGAGCTAAATAATACATGACTATGGGCACATCTACCCATGCTTTTACCTGTGCCTAAACTTAATGCGAATTTGCCTAATGCACATTAAGGCGATTTAGGCACATGTCTACCTGTGCATGTGCTAAGGCACACTAATGCAGCGTGTGGACCAACTTGGGACTACAATTAGTCCCAAGTCAGTCAACATACACAGCATTAACACATCTTAGTGCATCTATACATGTGTTAAGGTGCTTTAGCTATTCATGCCTAAATTTGATACCTGCTTTTACAGGCAGTGGGGTTGATACCTGCTTTTACAGGCAGTGGGGTTCTGCAGGGCTCGGTCCTTGGGCCCACGCTGTTCAACATCTTCATCAGTGATTTGGACGAAGGGGTAAAAAGCACCCTGTTCAAATTTGCTGATGACACTAAGATGTGGGGGGACGTGGGCACACTAGAAGGAAGAAGCAGGCTAC
>NW_017729029.1:34161359-34162102 GCF_001723915.1 Gavialis gangeticus | reverse complement strand
TAGGGTCTGGAACCAACTTCCAAGAGAGGTGGTGCAGGCTCCTACCCTGGGGGTTTTTAAGAGGAGGTTAGATGAACACCTTGCTGGGGTCGTTTGACCCCAGTACTCTTTCCTGCCATGGCAGGGGATCAGACTAGATGATCTGCTAAGGTCCCTGCTGACCCTAGAAACTATGAAACTATGACCCTACTATGAAACTATGAGTCTACTCCGCATGCAGCAATGTGTTGTGTGCATTTGTATAAATGGCAAAATGCACGTTAGCTTTGAGAAAATGGTGGCAGTGTGCTTTTGAAATAAAACACCTTTGATGTGTTTTAGTTCAAAAGTGTGCCGCTGACATTTTTTCAGCGCTGATGTGCATTTTGCCATTTATACAAATGCATGTGCCACAGCGCCAGGTGCTTTTAAAAGCACCTGGTGCTGCGGTGCAAACATGTATACAAATGGTAGTGCCCAGTGTCAGTGCTGGAAGATTCACCTGCCTTAAAACTACTTACTCCCCACTTCCCTTCTCCCTCGCCACTCTCACTCACCTACCTGAGTGAAAATCAGAACAGAAAGTTGGTCTTTAGCATTTGATGGAGACAAAAGGGTCCTTTCATTGAGAACACCTACCTCTAGCCTCCAAAGTGATATGTTACTAAAACTGTCACAAAAAAATGTTCTTAGCTGCTGTGTTCACACACACACACACACACACACACACACACACACACACACACACACACACACACACACAC
>NW_017729029.1:34154868-34156359 GCF_001723915.1 Gavialis gangeticus | reverse complement strand
ACACACACACACACACACACACACACACACACACACACACACAGCTGTCCCATCTGTTTCTTCCAAAGTAGAGACAAATGCTTTTCCCAGTGTCTGGGTGTAACTGGGGTATGAGTATGAAAATAAGCTCACAAAAACTTGATCCTGAGATGGAGGATGGTGCAGTTTGTGGGAAGTAGGCAGTATGCTCAGTTGAGGTTCTTGCAACCCTTTAAATTCAGGGTGTTTTTGATCAGTTAGCACTGGGAGGTTAGGGAAAAGCCCTATCTGATCCACAACGATCAAACCACTGACCAAGGTTGCTCTTTTTCATTTGCATTTGATCAGAAACTTGCAGCCATTCCTCTCATATGTGATCTTTTTTACAATGATGCACACCTTTGTCATCACTGGACTCAAATACAATGTGCTCTGAGTAAAGCTGTATCTTCACTCCTTCAGGAAATGGCAGCCAGTACAGAATGTGGAAACCAGATCAATTCCAAACATCTTACCATAAGCATAATTTAGTGCTCAGGATCAGTATTGCCTGGCTACTGGCTACTAGATGCAGTTTAATGTGTTGTGTCTGATCTCTAAAGTCCTAAAGGGCTTGACATCTTTGTTTCTGAAAGATCATATCTCGCCCATGCCATACTACTGCAATTTGAGATAGGATAGGGGAGAAGAGGAGGAGGAGTTGTACTTTATGTAAAAAAGCCATATGATTGCTCGGAGCTCCAATACAGAACTGCAGATAGGACTGTTGAGAGTTTCTGGGTTAGGGTTAGGGTCAGAGGGGACAGCAATAAGGGTGATATCGTGGTGGGGGGTCTGCTATAGACCACTAGACCAGGAGGAAGTGATGAATGAGGCTTTTTTCAAACAGCTAGCAGAAGTTTCCTGATCACAAGCCCTGGTTTTCACGGGGGTCTTCAATCACCCTGACATCTGCTGAGAGGGCAATACAGCAGTGCACAGGCAACCCAGGAAGTTTTTGGAGAGTGCTGGGGACAACTTCTTGGTGCAAGTGCTGGAGCAGCCAACTAGGGGCCGTGCTCTTCTTGACCTGCTGCTCACAAGCAGGGTAGAATTGGTGGGGGATGTAGTAGTGGATGGCAACTTGGGCAGCAGTGACCACAAAATGATTGCGTTCAAGATCCTGAGGAAAGGAAGGATGAAGAGCAGCAGAGTATGAACCCTGGACTTCAGAAAAGCAGCCTTTGACTCACTCAGGGAACTCATGGGCAGGATCCCCTGGGAAGCCAATCTAAGGGGAAGAGGAGTCCAAGAGAGCTGGCTGTAATTTAAGGAAGTCTTACTGAGAGTGCAGGAACAAATCATCCTGATGCACAGGAAAACTAGCAAGTATGACAGAAAACCAGCTTGGCTTAGCAGGGATGTCTTTGGTAAACTACAACACAAAAAGTCAGCTTATAGGAAGTGGAAACTTGAAGAAATAACTAGGGAAGAATACAAGAGCATTGCTTGGGCATGCAGAGATGAAGTCAG
>NW_017729029.1:34153885-34154790 GCF_001723915.1 Gavialis gangeticus | reverse complement strand
AGGCCAAAGTGCAACTGGAGTTGCAGCTAGCAAGGGATGTGAAGAGTAACAAGAAGGGTTTCTACAAGTATGTCAATAGCAAGAGGAGGATCAGGGAAATTGTGGATCCCTTACTGAATGTGGGAGGCAACCTTGTGACAGAGGCTGCAGAAAAGGCTGAAGTACTCAATGTTTTTTTTGCCTCTGTCTTCATGGGCAAGGTCAGCTCCCAGACTACTGCACTGGTCAGCAGTTTGGAGAGGAAGGGACTACTTAGAAAAGCTGGACATATAAGTCCATGGGGCTGGATGGGATGCACCAGAAGGTGCTGAGGGAGTTGGCTGATGTGACTGCAGAGCCATTGGCCATCATCTTTGAAAACTCATGGCGACCAGGAGAGGTCCTGGATGATTGGAAAAGGGCAAACATAGTGCCCGTATTTAAAAAAGGGAAAAAGGAGGATCCAGGGAACTACAGACTAGCCACCCTCACCTCAGTCCCTGGAAAACTCATGGGGCACATCCTCAAGGAATCCATTTGTAAGCACTTGGAGAAAAAAAGGGTGATTAGGAACAGTCAGCATGGATTCACCAAGGGCAAATCATGCCTGACCAACCTGATTGCCTTCTACGATGAGGTGACTGCCTCTGTGGATGCAGGGAGACCAATGGATATGGTGTAACTTGTTTTTAGCAAGGCATTTGATATGGTCTCCCACAATATTCTTGTAGGCAAGCTGAGGAAGTATGGACTGTATGGTGGACAGAAAACTGGCTGGAACATCAGGCTCAGAGAGAAGTAATCAATTACTCAATGTCTAGTTGGCAGCTGGTATTAAGTGGAGGGCCCCAGGAGTCAGTTCTGGGGCCAGTTTAGTTCAATGTCTTCCTCAATGACCTGAAAGATGGCATAGAGTGCACCCTCAG
>NW_017729029.1:34142670-34148885 GCF_001723915.1 Gavialis gangeticus | reverse complement strand
CCAGTTTTGTTCAATGTCTTCCTCAATGACCTGAAAGATGGCATAGAGTGCACCCTCAGGTCCTACAAAAAGGATGTGGACAAATTGGAGAGTCCTGTGAAGGGTGATAAAAAACGGTGAGGGGGCTGGGGGACATGACTTATGAGGAAAGACTGGGGGAACTGTTTATTTAGTCTAGAGAAGGGGAGACTGAAAGGTGACTTAATAGGAGTCTTCAACTACTGGAAGTGGGGTTTGAAAGAGGATGAAGGTAGGCTATTCTCAGTGGTAGCAGATGACAGAACAAGCAGCAATGGTTTCAAGTTGCAGCAAGGGAAGTTAGGTTAGATATTAGGAAGAATTTTCTCACTAGGAGGGTAGTAAAACACAGGAACAGGTTACCCAAAAAGGTGGTGAAAGCTCCATCTTTGAGGGTTTTCAAAACCTGGTTAGACAAAGCTTTGGCTGGGATGATCGATTTGGGATGGTCCTGCTTTGAGCAGGGGGTTGAACTAAATGACCTCCCTGAGGTCCCTTTCAACCCTAACTTTCTATGATTCTATGACTAACTGAACCAAGCAAGTGAGCTCTCTCTAAGGGGTATTTTCTTTACAATACTTCTCTATCCACTTGTTCCAAAACAGCCCAAACACATTGTTTTTTAGGCACTCTACAAAGCCAATGTTTTTGAGTAGGCAGTGATAGAAAGGTAAGAAAATAGCTGCTAATTTTTGTCAAGTGAAAAAGAATGGTAGGAGGCAAGTGTTTTATACCACGTAGGCCTGAGTACTGGTGATGACGCTGCTTCTTTTGTTGAGGGATGTTTGATAACTCTGAAATACCATGTTTTTAAATGCTATGCACTACCAAACCTTTGGATGTGCTTCCATGGATATAGGCTGTAAGCATACGCTTAGAGACAATGTTGGAGCAGCTGTAGTGAGAGGTACATTTTTAGAATTCTCTTGCTCCTGCGAGTTTTTCCGTGGCAAGGGAAGATCAGGTCTTAAGACATTTGAATGATTTACTAAATGATTCTAATAGTATAATTTAGAGAGATAGTAACTTGCTAGTAAAGGAAGAGGACCTGGGAATATTTCAAATACCCCTTTTGAAACTCAGTGGCCTTTTAGGAACTGGGCACTTCCTTTTAAGTCACCTCTACAATACAACTGGATAGCTCCCTGAGGAAAAGTTAACTTCTTAATTACTTACCAAGCTCTTTTGAGCAACGCTATCCCACTAACAATAAATAAGTTAAAATACTGGATATTCTAGAGTTTTAATGGACTTACAGAGGTACAATTTCAGTTTTGTTTGTGGTGTGGACCAGTGATTTTCAAAATTCCTGAAGTTATGTAAATCTTTCATGTCACTTCTTCTGCCAGGGAACCCCTATCCCTATCCTAAAGACTGTTGTGGATTCAGGCTTGGCAATGGCGGCATACTGTCTGCCAACACACTGTATTACCCTGCAATTGCAGAATCCCTAATGACCCATCATGGAACCCCAGGATTCTGGACAGTTTGAAAACCACTCTTTTTTTAAAAAAACAACCTGATAGCAAAAATAAATAGGGGGTGGCTATTTGTCTTAGTTTACTGCATTAGAAAGTAACCAAAAAGCATTATTATTTATTTTAAAATAGGTTTTATTCCTTTTTATCCTTTACAAATATTAGAAATTCCCAATATCAAAATCTCACTTGTTCTTTGATGATTCAAGGTCTTACTAGGCTGAATGAAATATATAAAGCACAAAAGACAAAGATCTTTAAAAAAAACCCAAACAAAATTATTCTTCAAACCATTGCCAAATTCTTTATACATCATTAAAAGGCAAGGACACAAGCACAATTTCTTGCAGTCCCTCTCCCTGCCCGTACCAATTTGAATTGCTTACATTTTGGTGGGAGTGCCAAAAAGTTCTACAACTCGCACGTAACATAACA
The DNA here is from genome assembly GCF_001723915.1 of Gavialis gangeticus. NCBI lineage: Eukaryota > Metazoa > Chordata > Crocodylia > Gavialidae > Gavialis > Gavialis gangeticus. Next base: position 34,146,954 of record NW_017729029.1, on the reverse strand, counting down.
AATAGATTTTTTTTTAGTAAGTGCCAGGTAAAGATGCAAGTAAGAATTTGGCAACTTACTTGCACATACCTACAAAGAAAAATACCTTGTTTAAATGCCTTGTATTTTTTTGCTTATAAATCAAACCTGCATGTAAGTCAACTCCATGTTGTCAAATTCAATTTTAGTAAAAATAGCTCTTTTTACAAATGTAAGTCAATAACTATAAATCACAGAATCAAATTAATGTTGAAAGAGACATTAAGCAAGTTATCTAGTGCAAACCCCTGCTCAAAGCAGGACAAACCTCAACTATACCATCCCAGCCAAGGCTCTGTGTAGCTGGGTCTTAAAAACCTCCAAGGATGGAGACTCCACAGCCTTTTTGAATAACCTGTTCTAGTGCTTTATTACTACCCTCCCAGTGGGAAAGGTTTTCCTAATATCCAAACTAATATCTAAACTTTCCTTGATGCAACTTGAGACCACTGCTCCTTGTTCTGTCATCTGCCTCCACTGAGAACTGTCTAGCTCCATCCTCTTTGGAACCACCCTTCAGGTATTTGAAGGCTGTTATTAAATCCTCAGTCTTCTCTCTTCTCCAGGCTAAATAAGTCCAGTTCCCTCAGCCTTTCCTCAAAAATACTGTTCACTGCCCCCCTAACCATTTTTGTTGCCCTCCACTGAATTCTCTCCAATTTGTCCAAATCCTTTCTGTAGTAGAAGGCTCAAAACTGGACACAGGACTCCAGATGTGGCTCATCAGTGCCAAATAGAAGGGAATCACTTCCCTCAATCTGCTGGTAACACTCCTACTAATATAGCCCAGTATGCTGTTAGTCTTCTTCACAACAAGGGCACAGTTGGCTCATAATTTTAGAAGTCTGATGAAGTCCTTGGCCTGCTGTTGTCTATGCAAAATCTTGGAGGAGAATCAAATAACTAAGGAGAGGACCCAAAGGGTTAAATGCACTAAACAAAAAAAGCATCCTCTGTAGCAAAGATAATTTCGCCCAAGACTTACCATGTGGTCTTTGGTGTAAAACTCCATGTCAGTACAAATATTGACACATCAAAACAACTATTTTTAGTTTAATCGAAGCTTCTTACTGGTTTAAAAAAAGATGGGCCCTGCCAAAGCTGAATTGTAGGCTGAATTCCAACTTCACATGACAGGTGGAGCCAAAACTGAATCCAAACAGCCCTTGTTGTGGGGGATCAAATCCACATTTTTGTTAATTCTTGAGGGATGTAGGCAAGGAGAAAATGGGTGGTTGTGTTTATACTTGGTTATATGCAGGTATTGGCTCAGATTCGACATCTCCTACAGGTGTATGCAAAGTACATTCAGGGACTTTGTGGTCTGGAATAATAAAACGTAATATTCTACATGTAATGTTAGACTTTTTTCACTTAGTGCTAGAAACTGTCAGGATCGCTGGGTTTTTCCAAATAATGAATGCACAAAGCAAAGTTTAAAAACAGCCTTATGTACATTTAATGCACCTGCCCCCACACTTTTTTTTTGTATTTCTGCACTTGCGAAGTATATCCAGCTCTTTCTCGTTTCCTGACAGCTTACCATGGTGAATGTGTCCTGGTTGGGGGACTCCAGTGGTACCTCCCTCACAGCTAGGGGCCCAAGGATTCCTAGTTCCCTTCAACAGAGCTGGAGGTCTGGAAGACTCAACTTGACACTAAACTCTAAGAACTCCTGGCTTCCCTAGTCTGTCTGCCTCTTACTCCAGTGCAGCAGACTAGGGACATTCCTTGGAACTACAGTGGTGGTCATCTGGCTTGCCCCAGCCATTGTGGGCCTTTCCTGCATGAACTGAACCAGCTGCATCATTCCAGGCAGGGTCATCTGCTCCATATGTTACTACCATATTCTTCCAATTATAATTTGGCCCTAAGAATAGGTTGACTGTCATTTTTATGGTTCTTTTCAAGGGAAAAAAAGTTTGACACATAATTGGAACAAGACAGTTCTCACATTTGACAATAAAAACCAAGTTCTCCCCACTTCTCAACCCTTATAAAAATAAGCCTAGGTGGAGGGTATAGAACACCATCAATGGCAAGATGAATGCTTTATGGGCTCAGATGCACCTTCTTACCCAAAACCTTAATGCAAAACTGAAACTTTTTCAGGCTTGCGCTAAAAAAGCTCACTTGATTTGGGTGTGTTTTATTTGACAGCGTATATGTACACTGTATTCTAGGGTTGCCAGATAGTCCTGTACAAAAAGATGATGTTTAAATGCTGCACCACAAACATTTTTCTTCTTGGTAAATGTCTGATCTATCAGGCCATGAATGTGAATGACTTTTGGATAAAAAGAATACTTTAAGATGAAGATGTAGAATATTCTTGATATTCAATTTGAATGTATAATTGTAATAACAGGAATAAAATTAGGTAGAAAACTATTATTACTCCATTTAAACCCTGGCCTGGAGCCTAGTTACCATCTCCCAAATTAATCAGGAAGAGTACTGCATTAATGGGAAACACTTGTGTATACCTGTGCGCCTCCTACTAGAAAATAGTAAATGGGCTCCTGAAATTCTTTTTAAAGTAATAAATTCGTAAGTAAGTGAAATATAACAAGAATTATGGAAGGGCACGTTTTAACCAATGCTATAGAACATTTCCTTAACAATGACAGAAACCCATTTCATACTATCAAAGCATAATAGCCTTTAAACCTCTATGCATAAAAACGTATGCAACGGTCTTAGGGCAAGAGGAAACTAAGAAACTATATTGAAGTGACTAACAAATCTAACATAAATAGGTTACCCTAACATTTTGGGAGGTTAATCCCAATAATTTCTATTATGGTTATGCCATATATTTTAAACACATCATCTTTGCTTAAGTAGTAATATAAATAGGCCTTAAGCATTACAATCCATGAAAGAGGGCTTAAGGCCTTACAATGAAGATGTAGGACCAGACTCCCAAATGGTGTAAATCCATATATGTGCACTGAAACCAATTTAGCCCTGCCAATTTCACCTGCTTGGGTCTGGCCCATATTGGTATTTGTGTATGTTGCTGAAGAAAATGGCTTACAGACCCAACTGTTGATCCTGTTGTGAACTCAAAGGCCTGCTGGCTGCATGGTTTATTTTAACATGATGCATTGTGCTACTAACCACCGTTAGGTGGTTTACTATATTCCAATAATACAAGTTTACAGCACAAGCAACAAACCACAATAAACTTTTGAGGAGTCTTTTTTATTAAGATAAATCCAGCAAAATTCCTAACAGTGGGTACATACAACCAACCTGCCCTTTTAAAAGAAATTTTGTATTTCATTTAAAAACAAGATTACACTTTTATTTTTTTTCAAAACCGACAAAATAAAATTACATTTGGGAAACAGCAGATTTTCAGCTCTTAAGATTTTCATGAAAATATCTCACCTTCTTTATAAAAGCAACCCACAGAACCACTGGAATGTTTAACAGTTATTTGTTTTGAGACCTCCCCACTTTAAGAAACCATACAACACGTACAAGGGTAAAATTAAAATCTGAAGTCTGTAAGCATGACTTACACAAAAAGGGACACACTGACAGAAGTCAAAAGCTACCACCACTTATTCTTTCCATGTACCATACAAACTATTACAATCACAAAATTTAAAAACAATGATTTTTTTTGTTTTGTTAGGGATTTAATTCCCAAGTAACCGAGATGAAGATGTTCCATAATTAAATTCATGCTAAAAAAACCTGCATTTATAAAATAGTTGATAAAAATATTCCTCTCTGTTAACAATACAGCATGGAGGTACGGATACCAAATGATGGAGATATAGGGCAGGGTTAACATTACTCGGACTTGGCTTCCTTATCATCAGATGCTTCAGCAGCTGGTGCCTATGAAAGCATTTGGGAAGAACAGAAATATTACATTTTAACTAATAATACCCCATCTAAACTGCATCATGGAAAGGTTAGTTGGCAAATACACAAACATAAACCCTTGTAAGTGACTAGACAACAATACAAAATTAATAAGGAAGACATGAGCACGCTAGAATTTTTGTAAACAAATTAAAAAAACCAAGAGAACTGATGAAGTCAACACTTGACTAAGGTAAATTTAGAGAAGTGGAGGTTTAGAATATTTCACATAAATTAGAACATAAAAGTCTTCATATACATGGGCTAGAAGGAAAGTCTAAGAATTATTTGTGCGTAAAATATGGTAATCCTGTATAGTTTCATCTTTTAAAAAACAGATCTTAGCAACATTTTTCTAATGTTCCTATGATTGGAACAAGTGTG
>NW_017729029.1:34134966-34137670 GCF_001723915.1 Gavialis gangeticus | reverse complement strand
AGAATTATTTGTGCGTAAAATATGGTAATCCTGTATAGTTTCATCTTTTAAAAAACAGATCTTAGCAACATTTTTCTAATGTTCCTATGATTGGAACAAGTGTGGCTACAAAGAGATCCCACTCGCCTTCTACAAAGTTACTCAACGCCTACAGTCTCTAGCACAGTGCTTCCCAAACTTTTCCTCAGTGTGACCCCATTTATGGCCCCATTTCCTCAGCATGGCCCCTCACTCCCAACCCCCAGCCCGCAACCCCCACAACTCCATCTGCTGACATTGTGACCCCCTTTGGGGTCACAACCCAGTTTGGGAACCACTGCTCTAGCAGATGCATCCATTAATGCAATATTCAATATTCAACAAGCAAACTTTGAGTCACGTAGAGTTCCCATCCCCAGACCTCCCCCCACCATTAAACTCCCACCCACAAAAAACCCACAGAAATCTAACACCAGAAGCAAGACCTTTCTGAGCTGAAAACTTGCTTATTGCAACCTGCATACCACAATAATAAAATCCCAACTCTTATCAAATCTATCCCCTATTCCTCCTTCTTCTCTACTCAAAGCACTATGTTAAAATATATCCTTCACAGATACAAGCATGCCCCTTCCTATGTAACAGGCCCAAAATAGTGTGACAGAAAATGCACACTGTCACAATATGATTTCCCCTTCAAGGATACATGTGGGGCCAAGGCTAGACACAACTGTTCAATTATCAGACCCAGCTGGAATGGTAGTGACAAAGTTGTTTCAGGTGGTTCTTACAAAAGGTTGGGAGAGCTCCTAGGAAAAGTCTACAGGAAACAAATCAGTGTCTAGCAAATCCTGGTGTAGGCCGATTCTTAGGTAAATGGCTGCTGGAGTAGAAACACACAGGGAACAGAAGACGCTCAGTCAAGGGATGAGGCTAGGTTTGCATGCACAATGCATGCTGGATTTTTTTTTATTAGTATGAACCAAAATGTGTGCCCTGAAAAAGAAGATCTGAATCAGACTGTGTGCTTGTGTGTGGTGTCAGCCCTCCCTGGGCTGTGGAAGCAAACCACCAGCCTACAGATGGTGGACAAGGCCCAGTTCAGGGTAAAACAGGAAGCATGTCATGGGGGTCTGTGGCTACCTAGACTTTCTAGTCCTTCCGTATGCCAATGCAGGGAGGAATGCTATGAAACCAGCTGTGAGTTTTACTACCCACCATAGAAAGAGAAAGATGGAGGCCTTCCTCTGCTTCCTCAGAAGCCCCAACTTTCAGCATGGCTGCTTCAGCTGGCCCTCATAGAAGTATCTGAACTGGGCTGCCCTCAAAAAGGTAAGGTGGAATATTTGTCCCTACAGTGGCTTTAAATATTGAATAGTTTAAGACTCCACTTCCTCATGTATGCACTGTTGTTAAGTACCTCATTAGTTTTGGTATCTCCATTTTCAGAGTGGTTTTCTTCTTTAGTGTCCTCTTGCTTAGCTTCATCTTTGCCTTTGGCTCCCTTCTTCCCTTTTGTTGCTGCTTTTTTGTCCTCCTTCTTATCATTTGCTGCTTTCTCTTTCTGATAAATTACATGAACAAGAATGCATTATAAATACAATCCCCAGTTTCAACATACATCTGTATGTCAGTATTCTGACATATTCTGACAAAAGTTTTGTCTAAAAACCCCCCAAAAAACAAAAACAAAAAAATCTTACTGCTACTTATTGGAAATAAAATTAACACAAGTGGGTGCATGTCATGGAAGTTTCTATCACAAAGTTTTTTGTTCTCTAGTCTGTCCTTCATGTGCTACTATCACAACATACGGACAAAGTTAAAAGCATGTTCTTTACTTGGGGTTAAAAAAAATCCTATTTTAAATCTACATTTAAATTAAATTAGCTACAATATTTGATTAGGACTAACTGGCAATTTTGCTGTGCAGCCACCCATCAAGGCATGTGAAAGAAATGAATAACCTGAGTATGTGCATCCAATAGAAACACAGAAATTCTTTAGCTATTATAAGATGAGGCCTTTTTGCTCAGATCAAGTGTATTTCCTATTTAGAGAATTATAAAAAACTGAAGTCAAAGACCATTTTCAGAAGTAGTCCTTGCAATGACAGCAGTATATATATATATATATTATATGCAACTCAATACCACTGCAGTTAAAAAGCAAAAAAAAATCTTAAGTTTAAGCATGGAGGCGTAAAACTTCCTTAAACAGGAATCAGTAACTAAGTAGGAAACCATACCTGACACTAATTTTACAGTAACAGCTTTTTGCACTTTGGAATCAAATGCTGGCTATGCTACATAAATAGTAAGATTATTAACTTTGATTCTGAGGATCTACATCTTAGTTCCAAAAACTCCAATTACACTAAACTGAATATTGTCAACCACTCAGAGATAGAAATATGCATACTTGAAAAATGTATTACTCCTAAGTATACAGATGTAAACAGGTAATTATGAAGAAATTGTGCATAACATGGAATGAATACTCTGGCTAGAAATCAAGAAAATTTTGCTAGCACGGTGACCAAAAAAGACTTTGGGGTCTTGACTGACCACAAGATTAACATGAGCTACCAATGTGATGCCATGGCTGGCAAAGCAAACCAAGTTCTGGCATGCATCTGAAGCAAAACCAGGGATGTCGTCCTTCTACTTTACTCAGTTTTAGTGAAGCCACAGCTGGAGTACTGCAACCAGCTTTGGGCCCCCCA
>NW_017729029.1:34127605-34129966 GCF_001723915.1 Gavialis gangeticus | reverse complement strand
GTTCTGGCCTGCATCTGAAGCAAAACCAGGGATGTCGTCCTTCTACTTTACTCAGTTTTACTGAAGCCACAGCTGGAGTACTGCAACCAGCTTTGGGCCCCCCACTTCAAGAGGGATGTGAATAAGCTCGAGAGTCCAGAAGAGAGCCACCCAGATGATCAAAAGCCAAGAGCAAGCCTTACAAAGAGAGGTTGAGGGACACGGGACTCTTCAGCCTGGCAAAGAGAAGGCTCAGGGGGGACTTGGTGGCTGCCTATAAATATATGAGAGGGGTGCATTGGGATCTGGGAGAACAGTTGTTCACCAGAGCTGCCCAAGGGATAACTAGGTCCAACAGCCACAAACGTCTAGAAGGCCGATTCAGACTCGATATAAGGAAAAACTTTACAGTCTGAGTGCCCAAGGTCTGGAACAGACTTCCCCCAGAGGTGGTGCAAGCACCTACCCTGGACTCATTCAAAAGGCATTTGGATGTTTAACTTGCTGGGATCATTTGATTCCTTCAGACCTTCTGCCTCTGGCGGGGGGCTGGACTCGATCTCACAAGGTCCCTTCCAGCCCCTAACGTCTATAAAAAATGTACCTGTTTCTTTAAACACTTGGCTTAACAGCATATGGCAATTACTTCATACTAAAACTATGCAACTCACAAATGGAAATATCTGTACAAGGCCTAAAACACAGCTTCAAAGACAATACCTAAAGTTAATGGATCAGGCTATTTGTCCATTACAAAGGGTAGGAAGATTTCCTTTTGGGTAACCTTTCTAAATCAGTAGAGTGGTAGTTATCTGCCTTAGAGGTAGCACTCCAGTTGAGGTCTGGGGACTGGAGAAAGGCATCCTATCCTCTACCCTATAGAAATTCCAAGACAGAGCTAACAAAACAATATCAACTCTTCTGTTGCTCACTTTTCATGGATGGTGTCACCAAACCAATACTGTTTTTTTAATTAATTTTTCTTGTATTGTTAATAACAATAACAAAATAAGGTGCGTCTGTGTAGCAATTTTTGTCAGCCCTGATATTTAATTTATGGATAATTTTTAAAGTTAGGAAATATTCTACTTGTTTTTCCCCTCCAAATAAAAATGCTGTTCAGAAGGACATAAAAGTTGTAAAGTTAAGCACTGTGGGGAAAAGGCCAAACTTAGCGTAACTGGTTACAAATTTTTATTCCATTCCAGTCGTGTATACATTCTGATAACCTTGCTTAGCATCACACAGGAACCTGCGATGAAACCAAGAATAAAATTCAGTTTTCCTCACTTGAAATCGAGTGCCTTAAATGCAAGAAAAGTATTTTTCTTCCTGCAGCCCACTGTGCAAACACTAAGGCACTGCGCTCCTACATAACAAACAATATGTGAACAAATCATTAGAGTTCTTCATAATGCAAATGCACTAGAGGACCAAATTAAGTTTGGATTGTATTTTGCAACGTTAACCACCAATTAACACAGCTTTTACACGTGGTGTCTGCGTGTCTGCAAAAGCTACTAAAAGAGCAAGGTGCATCATGTGGGACTGTACTGACCTCTGCAAGGTCATCAACGGAGTATGAACCCAAGACCTCTAGATCCCCCAAACACATCTGTACCACTTGCCCTAAAAAAAAAATCACTACCAGCCACTAGAGGGATACACAATACACACTTTGCCAAAAGCTTACACAACAGAAGAATATTGAGTACAGGGACTTCCAGGTTCTTCTATTGGCCCTGGAATGTTTTTGGATGGTTAAACTGCACAATCCAGACCACAGATATGAAACACTTGCTCTGAAAGATGTAAGCCCACATGGATAAGACATGCGTCTACCATGAGAGAGAGCTAGGTTCTACAACCTACCGGCTCTGGAGACCTTGAGCTATCTTTTAGATCATTCATGGGTAAATCAGAGAAATAGAAGACAATGGGTCCTCTTGGGGCAATGATGCCATCTTCAAGCAGAAGGACCACTAAATATATACAACTGTTTGATACCAACCAAAAAAACCTGGAACTCCCATTTTTCTAGGGCTCAGCCACATACTACTCCCCTCCTTTGCCAGGGCCACCAAGGGACTTCAAGCAGGCTCAGGGCAGCTGAAATATTCAGCTATTGTAACAGCAAACACCTAGCAAAGCTTGCTGCATGCATGTCATCAAGCACCTGAAAAAAAAAAATCACTCTACTTGGATATAATCTGGGTGAATTTTTAGGGGGGCAACAAAACATTTTTGTCTCAAGAGCCTTCTAAATTTCAAGTTTTTGTGCCAAGGGGCTTTAAATGGTTGGATTAAAAAAAACAAACAAACAACAAAACTACTTTAACTATGGTCTCAGAAATGGACAAACTACTCTGGCTAACCTTTCCA
>NW_017729029.1:34119132-34122605 GCF_001723915.1 Gavialis gangeticus | reverse complement strand
AAAAAAAAAAACAAACAACAAAACTACTTTAACTATGGTCTCAGAAATGGACAAACTACTCTGGCTAACCTTTCCAACAAACACCCAGCCTTAGTTGAATGAGCTTTAGTTTAAAGTGCCCTGCCACGATTTTTCAGTGCAGGAATGGAGATACACATGATGCTGGAGTCGGCTAGAGCGCAGTAACTCCCACACTTAAAATCGAGTCTGCTGACACGCTGGAATTACAGAGCAGCTTCCCCTGCATGTGTATAGAAGCCCTAAGAGACTAAGTATAAAATTTTTTTAGCTCTAATAGTTAGTCTGACAACTGAAGACAGGGCTTTAAAATCAAAAGTCAGAGGCAACTGGAATGATAGGCCACCTATAACTCTAGTTTTCTGATTTCTATTCAAAGTATAAATGCCCTAAGTTCTATCCAATTGTGGGACAGTCTCCTGAGGCAAGCAGTGTAAACCTCGTTACAAACGACTTAAAATTGAATACAGATAAATCACTCAAGAATTTACCACAGGAAATGTTCCTGCACTTGCAGTGGGATGAAAAAGCTCACCTTTTTAGGATTCTGTTAAGCGATGCCTCTAAATATGCAGAAAAACCTTAATACAGCACTGATATGTTTAAAAAGATAAATAAACAAGCCCATTACCTGCAAACTTTTCTATTACGTTTTGGAAAGAAAACCCTTCTTTCAACTGAAGATGTCTTGTTACTTACCTTAGGTGCTGCCTTTTTGGGCTTTGGCTCCGGTTTTGGTGGAGCAGGTTTCTGTACCAAAAGGAAATAAACATAAAGTGTCAAATGAGCGCCAGGATCTCAGCATGCTTATTTCTTATGCTAGATTTAAAACGTAAGCAGAGACTTTGAGCCACATGCTCCCCTTTTTGTGGTACAAAAATCTGGCAGACTTAAAACATTTACTGAAAGACTGAATTGTTCAATGTGTTTATTCCACCCAGATGTTTGTTTAAAATAATATATAAAGTACTCTGCATGGTGCAGAGTCCTCTGCACTACTATAATTGTTCATTAAAGGACAGCAAATTTATCTAAGCCTCTTTCAGTCTAGGATGAAGCTTACCCCTGTCATTAGCAGACTGCTTTCTGTATGCATAGGGAGCTTATGTTTTACTATGAGGAGCATTTCTTTGAAACTTAACGCACCTTCAACTTCCTTTCTAACATCAGCTGGACCCAGCCTTTTAAGTGTTGAGGACTCCCAAACATGGAACACTTACAACACTCTGTAAGTGTTCCAAGTTTGGGAGTGCTTTGCCTTTGCTCTGAACCTTCCTGTACACCTTCAGATTGCAAACACACTGTTTGGGGTGTACAGCAGCTCTTGGTTCCCCAGTTTTGTGACTTGTGTGCCTAGGAGCCACTTGTAAAAATGACTGGACTTATTGTGCGAGTAAAGATGGCCAAGTCAGGCTCCTTCTGTATACAAGTGACCAGGAGTCTTTAAACTAGCATAGTGGTTTCATCTTGTGTGCATGAAATGTAGGATCTGTCTCTGTAGTCCACTGATACGCAAGTGTTGGGACCACGTGGTACAAGACTTGTTTCTAAGTATTAAATTATAACCCTATGCAATTATATTATGGCCATCAAAATGTTGCCTGAGAGTACTCACAAAACTTTTTTTTTTTTTGTCACTGGCCTGAATTTTTAATATACAAATGTAATGTGTTTTGCTTTTAGAAAAAGATGATGATACTCACAGCAGATAATCTAGCTGACCTCCTCTTTGGCTGCATAAAAGAAAGATGAATAAATACAATTCAAGAAGCACATGCAGCTATAAATTCTGAATTATAAAATCAGAAATTACAGCTATTACTGAATGAAGCATTAAACAAATGCTAAGAACAACCAGTCATTTCCTCCTGGGTATGTATTTCTTTCACTGCTTGCTCTCCTTCTAAACATACTCTGGGAAAGTAACAAGACCCCAGTACTGTCAGCTGCTGTGCAGTGGGGAATCTTCACTGCTATGACTGGAGCACAGTCTTACAGAAGACTAAGACATGTTTACCCTGAAACTGATGTTCCTCAGCCCTGAAACTGGAAATTCTCGGAGAAGAGGCTGTTTCTGTTTCAGTGTGCTAGTCCAGTAAAGCTCACAGTTGCACAAAGCTTAGCAGCTGGGACACCAGTGAATTCTCCCACCAGTCTTGTGCAACAGCCCCACGCGCTGGACCCCAGCACTGCAGAGGGGCTCTTATGTCATCCTTTTAAGCCCTGAGCCTGCCTCAAACACCTGTCTCAACTCCTGTATGGTACCAAGGGCCCTGCTTAGTGCTTTTGAGAACTTCTGAAAACCGGCTGCATTTTATTAATGACTCAGAAACAAGCCTACCTCCTCCTTTGCCTCGCCTTCAGCTGCAGCCTACAAAAGAAAGGGAAAAAAAAGAGCAAAGAAGGTTTGCAATCTTGCGCTACACTGGAGTAAGGAGGCCAAACGCTGTTGAGAGATGAATGATCTCAGCAGTGACCGGATAAGAGGGGCTGTGAAAAAGGTTCCCAGAATTCATGCTGGGGGAATTATTTTATTCCCCCCCCAGTGTGAGGCGGGAGCAAGTAACCAGCACACAACATGCATGCATCTTTAAAGCCCCTTCCAAAACTTTAGGCAGCTCCTGGCCAGCTTTGGAGGTCAGTCCTGGTTCCACAGTGGAAATGCATCCCCCCTCAGGTTGCAAATCTGCTCCCAGCTCTACCCCTGACTACTGCTCACTCCCTCTGACCCCAGCAACCCTCCTCTAGCCGCTGGAAGCCTGCTCTGTCCCTGCCAGGCCTTCGCGTTACTCCCAGCCCCACGACTACAACTCCCACAATGCCTCGGGACCTCCCCCCTCGGGTGTTCAACGTCATGACGTCACAGCGTCCCAACATTTAAAAAGTTCCCGCCAAATCACCTGCACCTACAAGGTCGCCGCCCGCCCTCGCAAGGACAAGCCCCGAGCGCGGGGGCGCCCCCCCCCCCCCCCCGCCGCGCCTGCGAGCTACGGCCGGGCCCCGCCTCAGCGCGGCACCCTCTGCCCGGCGGGCGCGCGACCGGACTTTGCTGCGCGCCGGGGGCCGCTGAGTGCCCCTACGTCGCCCGCCCTCTCCCGCCCCCCGGCAGCCGCCAGACGCTGGGAGTAGCTCCCGCAGCGGCCCCAGGGAAGGAGCAGCAAAGTTCCTCATGATGGTCGCCGACCGCCCCCCCCGCTCCTCCTCAAGGACAGTTTCAAACTCTGCGCCGCCTAACGGCCCGGGCTCTCACTGCACAGCCATCTGCTCGCCGCCGCGCGGAGCGGGGGGAGGAAGGGAAGGGAAGGGAGGGGGGGGGAGGAAAAAAAAAAAAGGGAGAACAAAGGCAAACGCGGGAGCAAGAGGCACCGCTCGGACCCCGACCGCCCCCGGGGGGTGGGGGAGGGCAGAGCCGCGCCCAGCGCTCCCTCGGGCCGGGCAGCAGGGCCCGGGGCCGC
>NW_017729029.1:34118312-34119119 GCF_001723915.1 Gavialis gangeticus | reverse complement strand
GGGCAGCAGGGCCCGGGGCCGCGCGGGCGAGCGCCGCCGGCCGGCCTGCCTTCCCCACCGGGCAGCGCGATGGCTGTTTGCAATCCAGCATGGAGACGCGGCTCCGTCGCCTCCTCGCCCGCCAAACGGCCCGAAGTGAACTCCGAGGCACCCTCCCCGCCGCACGCCGGGACGCACCGGGGAGCGGGGAAGAAAACGCAAAAAAACTCCGCACACGCTCACGCGCCACCCGGAGCCGGGCACACGCTCCTCCAGCGCCCCGCGCCCCCTCCTCCCTCCCCCCGCTACGGCTCTCCGCTTACCTTTCTTTTGGGCATAGTTGCACCTTAATAGTTGATTGCAAAAGCTACGGGGAGAGAGAGATTTAAAAAACAAAAAACCACCCCCCAAAATTAAAGACAAGCCTTCCCCCCCTCCCGGAAAAAAAACCCCCCAAACTGTTTCAACCGCTCTGCAGGAATAATAGAAATAAAAAGAAGAAGTGCCAAGGGACCAAGAGTTAATTGCAGCAGAAACTGAACAAAAAAAAAAAAATCCCCCCCCCTCTTTATTGCAAACAGTAAAATACACCAACACGCAACCAAACTGCATGAATGGGGAGCGCGAGACGGGTCCGAGCGGAGAGTGATGCGCGCGCCGGCCAATGGGAGGCTCGGGCGAGAGTGCGGGGGGCGGGGTGGGGCGGGGCGGCACGGCAGAGACGCTAGCTTTACGCTGTCTGCGCAGGGGACCGGCCTAAGGCGCGCGGTGAATACGGCTCCGCTGCCGAGCGGGGAGGAGAGCGCGATGGTGCCCTCCCTGCCTGTG
>NW_017729029.1:34111145-34113312 GCF_001723915.1 Gavialis gangeticus | reverse complement strand
CTGGGCCCCCAGCCCCGAAAGCCCCGGCGTACACGCAACTGCTCAGCCCCTGCAGCTGCAGAGCCCTTCTCCTCCTCGACATCCCCCCAGAGGCTGGGAAAGAAACTTCCTTGAAAGTTACCACAGGCAGCAGGACTGTGCTCTTCCCTGAGCCCGACAACATGGCTGCCTCGCCAGCTGCGCCTTCTCTCCCACAGCCGCAGCAGGGGCTGGAGCCCGGCAAGGGGCAGGGGCCCTGCTGCGGCCTGTGTGAGCCGTGGGGGTCCAGGGCTGCGCAGCGCGGGGAAGCCTGGGCCCGTCATTTCTACACCGGGCTCGGCTGCCCCTGGCTCCCACGGGGGCTTCTGCTCTAGAGCTCCCGGGACAACGCAGCAGGGCTCCCCTGTGGGGTTGAAATGCTGACAGCCTGGCTGTACCACAGGCGGCTCCTATTTAATATTACTATTTATGGCAACAGAGCCCGCATTAATGGCCTTTGCACATGGGATATAGGAACCATAATGCCAGCTGTGGCAACCGAATCATGTCAGCTTGTCCTACCTGTTGGAGAGCATCACCGGGCATTGCTGTGTTATGCAGTATATCCTCTCCCCCAGGTATACTGCATATTTTTCAGGCTTGGTACCAGTCATGTTAGGAAGCTGGGAAGAAGGTAGTTGTTCTAGTTGTGTTTGTTTTTAAATTGCATGTTAAATAGGCTTTCTGGATAAGAAAAAATTGCATATTAGGTTATTATGCGTGCTTGGAGCGGTGTTAGGTCTTTACATACTTCTTCACTCCTAAGAAAAGCGGTTGTTTGCTTTAAGAAAAATAAAATGTTTCTTAAATGCTGTAGTACGCGGTGTCATCGCTTATCAGATATTCTGTCTGGTTTTTGTTTAAGAAATAGTTTGAGCAGTCAGAACTCAGGTCTCCTTGCCAGGCGAATGGCCTAACCACTAGCTTATAGAGTCATGCTGCCTGCTATGTACTGTCCTGCTTTCAGGCCCTATAAATCTTTTAATAGTTTTTGCACAGTAGCAGAGCTTCAACAGGTTGGAATAGTCTCTACTCTTGTGATTAGGGCAAAGATTGTGGGCAACTGAAGATGTGGGTTTGAATCCTGTCAGGCAGAGAAAGGACTTGAACTAGAAGAGAGTGGCCTGTGTCAGCTACAACTATGTTTTGCAAGGATCCAGTCCTGTTGGTATATGTGAACCGTGATTTTAGATTGCCTACTAGACAAGCAGAGGAATACCTTGTTTTTGGCTTCTGTAGGGGCTTGGGTATAAGCGGTCAAGACTGAGGCAGTTCTAGACTCATGCTGTGGCATAACTAGGTGTGGATTTTAAACGTAAAAAAAGTAAGGTGTCTCTGAAGGTTGGGTGCATCCAGGATTAGGTGGCAACTAAGCAATGGTTTTCTGGATTGAAATTTTAGACCTATGTGCCTATGTTTTGCCTAAACCTAAGTCCTTTATTAGATCTGGCCCTGAATGTTTAAGGATGTTTAAGGTCCTGGGGTCACATATGTAATATAGGCCAGTGCTATGATTAAATAGGATTTACTGTTGATTCCATCATCATTCAGTTCATGAATTATGCACCATTTCTCTACCTTGTATCTTTCCTTCAATAGTAGAAGCACATAATTAGGACCTGAGGATCAATGGAGAATTCTTGTCAATCGTGAACACTGCAACAGAGGCCTAAAATATATGAGGTCCTCTGAATATCAAAACCAACACTGAAACTACCTTGTACACATAATAATCAAACAGACCTGAGGTCTTGTGAATGTTGTGGAATGGACAAAATACTGTAGCTGGTGGGAGAACTGCTACCCCTCACATAAATAGGGAAAAAGCAGTTAATGTTCTTTTGTGAAACTACAGTAGCCTCCAAGTCAAGTCACAAGTCACCACCCAAGGAATAGGAAAGGCCACTCAGGAATTTGACCTTTGTGAGTAAAGAGGCATTGCTGATTGTTATTTTTTGGTACTGATGTGGGTGAGGAAAGAGAGTCAAGAGAACTGCAGAAACATACACAGGAAAAAATTAAGGGAGAACCTGATGTAGGAGCATGCACTTGGGAGAAAAAGCCTAAACAAAAGAGAATTTGGGGTATAGTGCAATCTGCAAATGGCTTTGAAATTAAACCAAAAAGGTACCTTTTGGTCACAGAATCA
>NW_017729029.1:34104598-34106145 GCF_001723915.1 Gavialis gangeticus | reverse complement strand
ACCTGATGTAGGAGCATGCACTTGGGAGAAAAAGCCTAAACAAAAGAGAATTTGGGGTATAGTGCAATCTGCAAATGGCTTTGAAATTAAACCAAAAAGGTACCTTTTGGTCACAGAATCATAGATGTACAGCCAGGATGGATTTCAAGAAATCAGCCAACCCATTCCCTGCTCTGAGATAGAATTGGGGTATATGGACTGTCCTTGGCAGATACTTGTCTAACTTGTTCTTGTAAACTTCCAACAAAGGAGATTCCAAAACCTTACCAGGTAGCCTGTTTCTGTTTGAAAGCTTTTTCTAATATCTAACTTTTGCCTTTGATGCAAATTAAACCAGTATCTCCTTGTCCTTCCTCCAGTGGACATGGGGAGCAATTTATTCACTGTCCTCTTTATAACTTTTTTTACCTACAGGAAGACTCTTCTTGTTTCCTCCCCTTTTATTCTCTTTTCTACATTAAACAACACTAGTGCCTTCAAGCTTTTTTTTCCCTAGATCATATTTTTTTTAATCTTCTTGTTCACCTCTAGATTCTTTCCAAGTTCTTTCTACATTTTTCTTCTGGTACCCAAACCAGATACAATGCTGAAGATTCACCAGCATCAAACAAACCAGAATAATTACCTCACACATCTTATATATGATGCCTCTGTTTGTACATCTGTGAATGCAATTTCCCTGCTTTCTGCAACACCATCACGTTGATTCATCTTCAGTGTGGCCCCACTCTAAGCCGGAGATCCTTTTCTGCAATACTGCAGCACCAGTGGTTCTTAACCTTTTCAGACTTGAGGCACCCCTTGATAGAGTCAAGGCATTCCTTGTTAGACTCAAGTCAGCCCTTGGAAAATGCCAGCTCTTAGTTTTTACTTGTTTTTTTTAATACAGATAGAAATTAGAGCAATTTCTTCTGATGCAAAGAACTCAGAAAGAAGATCAGAATATTTTAACATTGCATTTCTTGACATGTTTGTGTCTTGTGAATCATGTTTGCACACCTAACACTATGTGGCACCCCGTAGTGCCCCTGGAAGGATCTCAGGGCATCCTGGTTGAGAATCAGGCGACTAGACAGTTTTTCCTATGTTCTTTTCCATTCCACTTAACTGTTCTTATCATCTTACAATTTAGGTGCTTATAAATTGGTAGTTTAATAATTTGTTCTAGTATCTTTCTGGCTCTTGAAGTCAGACTAACTTGTCTGTAGTTCCCTGGGTCTTCCAATTTTCTTTTTTCAATAAAGGTGTTATGTTTGGCCTTCTCCAGGCCTCTGGGATCTTTTGCCTCCTCCATGAGTTCTTGAAGATAACTGATAATATTTCAGAGATTACTTTGACTGGTTCCTTAAGTGTTCTAAGGCAAATTCCATCATGCCCTGCCAACCTGAATAATTCTCATTTATGTAAATATTAACCTGCTTCCCCCCCCATTCTGGTCTGCACGTCTGTTCCCTTTGCTAAAATTAATTGCATTAACTGCCTACTTATCATTTTTTTAAAAGACTGAAGCAAAGACAAGCAGTCAGGTGGTGGCCCTAGATTTTAGG
>NW_017729029.1:34078315-34101597 GCF_001723915.1 Gavialis gangeticus | reverse complement strand
CTGCACTTGTCCGTGTTAAAACGCATCCTGTTCCTGTTAATAGTTAACAGGATGAGTTAATAGTTTCTTAATGGCGATGAGACCCATTCCTAGTAAAATGGGGGACGCCTCTTTGTAGAGCCCAGGGTAGGCATTCAAATATTGTATGATCCATACAGGTACAGTAAACTTAAGATCACAAGTAACAATGGTGGTTACATTACAGAAACAGCGATTAATATAAGGCACCATAGGTTGAATCCAATATCCATTAATTAATACAATATCACATCTTGTTCTCATGCGCACACATGCTTTACTCACATAAACAATAGCAGATTCCCTTTCTTGGATAACATCAAAGGAACAGTGAGACTTGTTCCCAGGTTGTGGGAAAAAACATTCATCATGCTCCTCCAATGCTTGGTCTTCACTGATATATAACCCAAACCTTTTCTCCTACACCCTTTTACATTTACTGTTTTCCATGCATTATCTTTCTGCCAGGCCCAAGTGGTATGGTCTCTGGAGTACATCACTGAGCTATCATCAATTTGTAATCCTAATGGGACTACTGGGTGGATTGTTCTAATTTCCTTGCCTGCCACAGTTACAAGGAATAACTGCAATCTTTGCTGGTGGTGATTGTACGAAGCGTTAACTAATCTCCACTAGGGCTGGAGGGCTAATTCTTCCTCCGTTACATGGGGCTGAATCAGGTTGATTGCCTCCATGGGAATTTCTCCCATCATGGCTTGCTGAATCATTCCCATGATGACATTTTGGGTGAGAGCCTGAGCTTGCTCACACGCTAGAGCCAATGATACATTATTTTGGAGAGACTGTACACCAGACATCATTAACTTTTCATCCCCTTCTATGAGAGGTAACAGTCCTGTCTTTGGAGGCTTCTGTTAGTTGCTCCAAAACAGCTCCTGCTCCTGGTTACTGTTTGATTTTTCCTTTGTTCAGAGGAAGAGAACTTTGTAAATAAAAGAACTGCATAAAAGGAGCAATGGCTTTCATCACCACTTTCTCCTAGCTGGAACAACCTGCAAGATCATTTTTTGGCTAACTACTCGAATCAAAAGGAAGTACAATATCTTCATGTAGCTGACTCTTTAAACAATATATTAAAGTGTAATACCACAGCTAAATTTTTCATTATGTTTGCTTTCCCTTTCCTTGATGCCTTTGTATTTTTACAAAATCTTCTAACCCCTCTAAAAATGTTCATTAAACAAGAATTTTCACTTAATAGTCATTAGATTACCCTACTGAAAGACAAGTGAACTTTTGTATTATTATGCTGAGAAGTGTTAGTGGCTACCATTAAGGAGGTCCTTGATCTATAGATGATTACAGGCCTCATTAAAGCTGATGGATATGCTAAGTACCCTTCCTTCAGGCTAAATGGAGGGAGCAATTAAAATCCTCCTTTATACAGGGATGGCTAGGAATAGTAGGAAGCTACAGTCTAAGGATATTGGCCATATGACAAGGCCAATAAGTTAAATCATGTGGGATGAACAGTTTCCCAATGGTTACAAATGCTGGACTAGTTGCAGCTGTGTGTTAAAGACAAAACTAACAGAAAATGAGAGAAGTAGTCATGAATATAGCTGTGGGAGAGAGACTTTCTTTTGGCACAGAACTTGCTGGAAAGGCAGCTTTGGATTTCTGAGTAAGGAAATTGACTGTTGTTATTTGGGTTTAGGGAAAAGGAACTTTGTATACACAATTTTTAAATAAACAGGATTGCATATGAGCATCCCCCACCACACACAAATTGTCATTCCTGTCATCAATTTTTTCTGATAAAGAAAATAACTCAAAAAGATGCCAAATCACTTGGGCCAAAAGGGAACAAGGATACAACTGTATGCATGTATTCTGTCTCAGGCATGGAACAAAAACGATTTCAGATTAATGAGGTTTGGGGCTGAGGCTGTCTCTTTAGCATTTTTTCCCCCAAGACAAGGGTGTCTTCCAGGCCAAAGCACGATGTTCAGATGTCTTTGTCAGTTGTTGCAGGACAAAGCCCCAGAATGGTTTGTGGGTTAAGAGTTTGTCCCATGCTATCACTAAGGATACCTGAACGGTTGTCCTGCAATATCATTGTGGGACAAGCAGGCTGGTTGGTCCTCCGGGCATCCTATAGTGCACCATTTTGGCCCCACTCCCTGCCCCTCTTGAACTCTGTAGGTGTCACCCCACAAGCAGGAAGGGAGCGCACATGCGTATGTTTCCCTGGGGACAAACAGCATATTTCCCTGGGGATAAACAGCTATGCTGTTCATAGCTACTTGTTGTCCCAAGGGAATATCTGCATGTGCACTCTGCCACAGCCTGTTGCCCCAGGTGGGGTAGGGTAGGCTGGAAGCAGCCTTACCCGGGATCCTGGAGGCTTCCTGGGGGTTCAGCAGCAGTGATCTGGTGCAGAGAGCCTGGCTAGCAGCCTGTGTGTGGCTGTAGCTAGCCAGACTCTGGTTTTGGGTACTGCACGCTGCTGCCATATGCGCTGCATTTCTTGGGCATGTTTTTTTGACACCAGGTTCTCCTGGTGTCAACTCCCATCCCCCATGCTGCAACTTAGCAGCACAGGGAACATCTGCATGTGCAGCATGTGGTGTGTGGCACCACAGACAAGCACAGCAGCAACTGAAGCAGGGAGAAGGTAGTAACTGCCCATCACCGTCTGGGATGAGATACAGAACCAGCAGGCACTCTAGTCCAGCCACAGAAACAAGGCAGTCTGCAAGTGGATCACAAAGGAAATGGTGGCCTAGGGAGACGAGATGACCATGATCAGACCCAGTCCCAGACCAAATGCAAGGTACTGAGGTAATTACCCATGTAACCCAGGTGTCCAAGTGAGCGCCCCCTCTCACCAATAGAAAGGGAAAGCTGGCGGGGCACCTGTCTTCTGGGGGGGCAGGCAGGAACTGCAGTCTACTCACAGTTCCCTCCCACCTATTGTGTCTCAATAGAGGAAGAACAGAAAACAATGTCTTAACCAGGTACAAGTTTAATATATAAAAAACAAGGTGAATATTCACAGGTTACATATATATAGAACTATAACTATGTACATACCCATATACAAGCAGGTAAAAATAATGATCCAACTGATATGAACAGGTCAGTGCAACAATAAGTGACACTCTAAAAGACAAGGCATATAGTTAATGAACACTCCAAAGATGCACGTGCATTTCAAACAATCAATAAAACACTGCAAAATATGAGGCAAAAGAGTTCTCTAGGGGTCCCTCCCTCCTGCCTCTCCTAGTTAGGCTATCTCCCCATGAGTGTCACTTCCCGGTGGGAGACCTGTTGCCCACTAACTCACAGACGTTGTCCATAAGCTGCCCTGGCCTGGCTAATGTTTCTCCAGGGGAGGGCTCAGTTCTAGGCCTCAGGGGAGCAGCGTAACTTACACACGTCCCAGTGCCTCAACCCTTGTAAGGGGACGTTGTGGGCCTGAGCTGCCTTGTGCATGCCCAGGGCTATGCCACTCTGAATAGTGCTCCCCATGCTCAGGGACTGCTCTATATCCAGGGCCCTTGCAGACCCACTGCAGAGAATAGGTCCCAGACTGCCCCGCCCCTCCTCCAGGGTGTTATGCCCCGTAATGACTCACCGCGCAGTAGCGCTGGCTCCCATGACCAGCCTCACTCCATGGTTGGAGACCCAAGCCACCTCGCCGCACGTCTCAGGGTCCTGGTCCCTCAGGGACCCTCCGTGCAGTGATGCCTGTACCATAGCCCAGCCTTGTGCCAGGGTTGGAGACCTGGGCCACCTTGCGACAGCTCCCAGGGTCCTAGTCCCTCGCAGACCCTCTGTGTAACAACACCTGCATCCCCCGCCACTTCCATCCAGCAGTGGAATCTTTTGGGTTCTTCTGGGCAGCCGGATACGCCTGCTGAGCAGCTCTCCCAGCTCTATTTGGCCCCAGGACCTCTAACTTCTTTGTCCCTCACCGACTGTGCCACGTGCTTAGCACACAGCTGCTTATATCCCCTTCTGTGTCTCCACCCCCAGATTGAAAATGAACCAATCAGGGGGCTGCAACTGCAGTTCCCAATTAAGTTTGCTCCTGCCCCCCACCCCTTTGGAGTAGAGGTGGAGCAGACTCTCTTCTTGGCTCCTCCCCTCACTGTCTCTGATTGGTGGGTTTTGTCCCACCAATCACATTTTTGATTTCCTAAGCCCACCCACGCCCACTTAACATCTCATCTATCCCCCTACCAAAAACACAATAGCACAGCTACAAGGACCCTGCCTGCTTCCCCTAGTAAGGCACTATTCCTGGCTTCAGGCCCAGATGTTAGGACAATACACCACTTTTGCCAGCCCTTGGCTTTTTGCCTTAAATCCGGCACTTAGAAAGTAGCTGTGATGGCTTTCACTCCCATGCAAACAACTCATTAGTAGATAAAGAAACTTTGTTACAAGCAGTGCATTGCAAGCCAGCCAACTAGGAAGGGAGAAAGCAAGCAGCTTTCAAAGCATCAGGTTAGCCACTTGGTCTATTGGTGCAGACTACCATGGCAGTTCAGGTTTCCCTCCAAGCAGCCACAGCATTGCTTGTCCTGTCCCAGACTTCTAAAAATGCTGATGTCTGCCCCAAATATCAGTCCAGGCTCCCTCTGGTCCTCCATTTTAGTGAACTCAATAAAATCATAGAAAATTAGGGCTGGAAGGGACCTCAGGAGATTACCTAGTCCAACCTCCTGCTCAAAGCAGGACCATCCCCGGCTAGATCAATCCTACCCAAGGCTTTGTGTAACCGAGTCTTAAAAACCTCCAAGGATGGAGAGTCCACAACTTCTCTGGATAACCTGTTCCAGTGTTTTACTACCATCCTAGTGAGAAAATTTTTCCTAATATCTAACCCAGATCTGAGCAAAATATGGCCCGTGGGCCAGATGCAGCCCACCAGACCATTCTGTCTGGCCCCTGTAACCCCTCTACAATTTAAACAATTATTAACTGACAGGGCGCTGGTAGCAGGAGCCACTGGCTGTAGCACCAAGCAGCTTGGGATCTGGTTGTGACATGACCAAGCCCAATCTTGACCTGACCCACCCAGCCTCACCCTACCCTGCCACACACCCCACGTCTGCCTAGCAGAGGCTTCTGCCCTGGCACCCCTGTGGCTGTTCTCCAGCCCTCCGTGTGTCTGAGAGTGGAAATTCAGGTAAGAATGGGCCAGGAGGGAAGGGGGTGGACACCAGTGATTGCCCCACTCCATGGGGTTCACAGGACTCTGGTTCTGTGCCTCCATGTGCCACTCCTGGCTAGAGTACCAGGAGCACCATGTGGAGGCATGGAGCTGGCCCAGCCTGATGGCACAGGACTTCCCGTGGCTTCTGGCACTCTAGCACACTACCGGACCAGGATGATCCTGTGCCATGTGGTGTGGGTCCTGGCCATGTAGCCTAAACTGTGTTCTGCTGGGATGGGATGGGCTGGTCCTATGCTGTGTCATGTGGGTCCCAGCCTTGTAGCTGAGAAATGCGCACTACAGCCAGGATGGGATAGGCAGGACTGGCTCCATGCCACGCTGTGCAGATCCCAGCCTTGCAGCTGGAACCATATTCTCCAGGGCCGAGCCAGGCTGGCTTCATGCTGCGCTGTGCAGGTTCCAGCCTTGAAGCCAGTAACCATGTGCTGTCAGGCCGGGCCAGGCCAAGCCAAGCTGGCTTTGTGCCGCACCATGTGAGCCCTGGCCTTGCAGTCAGGAATTGTGCACTGCAGCCAGGATGGAATGGGCAGCACTGGCTCTGTGACTGTGCCATGCAGGTCCTAATTTTGCAGTGAGGAACTGCATGCTGCCAGGACGGGACCAGCTAGGCTGGGCTGGCTTCATGCCCTGCCATGTGGGTCCCAGCCTTGCAGCCAGGAACTGCATGCTGCAACCGGGATTGGGCAGGCTGGGCCAGCTCTGTGCTGTGCTATGTGGGTCCCAGTCCTGCAGCAGGAACCACATTGTGGTGGGACAAGCTGGGCTGGCCCCATGCCTTGCCGTATGGGTCTATGGGTCCCAGCCTTGCAGCCGGGAACTGCGCACTGCAGCTGGGACAGGACAGACAGGGCTGGCTCCCTACCTCCCACCATACCCCCAAACACACACCCACAGTTTCCCACGACTCTATATACACTCCCAACGCCCCAGCATAACCCCACACAAAGCCACACATACTCCCATACCCTCCACCATATCCACACACAGATACTCTCCCACACACACCCATACTCCACCATACCCCCAAATACACCCACACCCTTCCAAAGCCCCCACACACACTCCCAACCCCCACCCCTACCATACTCACACCCACATCCTCCCACACACCTCAACACTAACCACATACCCCACACCCACACCCCTCCACACCCACCCCCTACACTCACCCACACACTGCACCCACCATACCCAAACCCCCACACACCCCCAACACCCCACTACACCTTTACACCCACTCTCCAACCACACAGCCCCCACATACAACCCTTTACCTCCCCACACAATATACAAAAGTAAGGCTATTAAGTAATTGCCTCCAGATACACTACGGAAACACACACAAATCAGGCCAAAAATATTTTTAAAATAAAATTAAAATAAGTTATAGTAGATTTTTGATTTTTTTAGTATATGATTTGTTTTTTTTTTCCAGTTTCAAGATGGCAATCCCCCCACCCCCACAAAGGAGTAGGGCAATACCCCCAGGGCAAGGGGAGGCACCTTAGGTGGCAAAGGTGAGGAGTTAGGGACAGGACTGCCTGTCCTAAGATGGCAACCAGGGGACAGTGTACCTGTCAAGGAGTGGAGCTACCCATGTGGCCCTCAACAGCTCACCAAAATCAAGCCCTCCAGCCAAAATAATTGCCCACTGCTGATCTAACTCAGTGGTCACCAACTGGTCAACTGGGATCAACCAGTGGATCCCAGAGCCTCTTGCAGTTGATCCTGTGCTGGGAAGGCAGAGCACGCATGCACGTGCGTGTGCACTCCCACCCCCAGCCCAGCAGGTCAGTTGGTGGTGGGGAAGGGGCAGGGGCCTGATCAAGGTCTCCACAGTGAGGGACAAAGTGCAGGAGCAGCCCTGTGAGTGGGGCCCTGGCCAGGCATGTAGTGCGAGGATTGCCCAAGCGGCTCATCCAGGGGCAGGAGGTAGGGGGGGGTCTCTTGCCATGGTGTGCACCCCGATGGAAGCCCCAGGGGGCATGTGCCCCCCAGTCTGTGCCCGGTGGAGGTGGCTCCCACTGTGGGCTGGGCTTTGCACTGCGAGTCCCACTGCAGCTGGCCCAGGAGTGGCCTGACGCCATGTGCATCCTTCCCTGGGCTAAGTCTTGTCCCCTGCCTGCCTGCACCACAACGCACATGGCCAGAGCAGAACAGAGCTGCAAGCAGCTTGTCCAGGGACGTTGGGTGGGGGGATAGGAATGCAGCCTGGAAGGGCAAGGCAGGGGGGCACATGCCCTTCTTGTTACCCTTCACATCCCTTGCTAGCTGCAATTCGATTGCACTTTGGTCTTTCTGTCAATTCATATATTCCAGGGTTGTTTTACAGCAGAAGATGATGGGATATAGAATGGATGCAGGGAGGAGGTAGTGTGACTTGTACACAATGGCAGCCTCCCCCCCCCCAAAAGGGGGTTTTGGGCCCCCCAGCATGATCCTTTAGCACACCATGTACAGCTTGTAAAGTTGTGGGCTCTTTCAAAGTACAATACTGGCTGGCTGATCCCCTCAAGACAGAAGAGGTAGGGGAAGGATGCTTGTCCCCTTTGTATTTTTGGTGGTGCAGTGGTCACCTCTCTGCAGCATTTAGAAGTTTGTCTGACTAATATCAATCACACCCCTTATAGCGTCCCAGTTGAACTGTGCAAGGTGGTTGTAGCAGGTTGTGAGGTACACCATTACATGTTCCTTGTCATTCTAGGGAAGAGCCACATGCACTGTTGAGCCATTGTAGTATGCCTGCCCTCTCCATGAAACAGAGTCATCAGGAACCATCATCTCTTGCTGTAAGAGGCAAGCAAAGACCACCAGACTGCCTTGCACAGCAATGAACAGGCACCACCTCCACTTTGGGATCAGGTGGATCAGGGTGACATTGGTTAGGTGCCAATGTATAAGCAAGGATCACTAGGGTGTCTCAAGGTGACAGACCATGCTCAATGCTAGCCTAAAGAAGCAGCATGTACCCAAAGCCATCTGCCTCAACTGGCCTGCTGTGTTTCAAGGCCTCCATGGGAGTTAAGGACTCTGGCCCCTTCCTGTATCCAATGACCTGTGGTTGCCCGAGCATGACCCCATTTCTCCAGGTACCTAGGAGCAACGGGTAAACCAAAATTATGTTCAGAGTCAGCAGAGTGAATGAGCCTGCTCACTGGCCAGATGGCTTTGTAAGCTGCAACTTTTTTAGGGAGTTATTCATGGTATCAGGGCTGTGGCAAGGAAAGCAATGAAGACCTGTTCATCTTCCTCTGCTTTCAGGCCTGACACCTTTAAATGTCAGTGATGGCACCTCGGGGCCAAATAATGGGCCAAGGATGCAATCAGAGCCCAGTGTCAAAAAAGCTTCCAGAAAAAATAAAAAAAGTGTCCAAAAAACCCATGCCCACACAAAAATGGACCTGATTGTATTTCTGGTGGACTCTACATAATCCTGGGTCACAGGCAAGGCTTAACCATGGCCAGGCAAAGGATTAAGAAGTCTTGGTCCTCGGTTATGAGGTGTGTCAGGTGGCATGTAGAGACCTCAGTGGTTCCTTAGCTTGTTCCTTTATAGTCAGATCACAGCACCAGGATCGCTGTTGCTTCCAAGAGCCATTTAGGTCTCATTGCATGGTGATTCAAATAAGCATGCAGCTATTCAGGGTTAGGGTTAGGATTTAGGTACTGTAATCTTTATTCTTACTATCAGTCAGATTATCTGACTAGTTGACAGCAGGGATATTGCAGAGTTAAACACACATCTAAAGTGTGTTTTTATTTTACCCTTTCTATTTTACTTGCTTTTACAGGTGCTTACATAAAGCTCACATCACTGGTCACATACAACCAATCTTGTATGATGTCATGCACCTTACAATTCGCTTCTGATGATGACTTATTTAATTACAACATTCCTACATACCTTTTGTATGTATTCTTCTGTGCTTGTTTGTATTATCTTCCATGCTTTCCTTATCTATGATATCAGTTTGTACTGATGCTGTCCATCTCAGGATGTTCCAAATGTCCTGGTGCTTTTCACCAAACTTCTGCCCTGTAGGCTTTTAACTCCTACTGGTGCAGGCCTGCCCTGTGATATACAAGGATGAACAGACTTTACTGGGAACCATTCTGGATCTGCAAAGTTACAGTAAGCTGCCAGTGTTGGGTTGCATATTTACTCCTTGAGAAATTGGTCATGGGAATGTGCCCTGCCCTTTACTTTGCTGGACAGTGTCTTCTTCTCTAGGTTGTTGTTTAAATCAAACACCAATATTCTAGTGCAATGATATAGGGGTGTACCCAACTTGAGCAGGCAGCTGGCAAGTTGCGGAGCTGCCATTTTCAAGGGGTTATCTTGGGGCCCTCCCACACCTCTGATTGGCTGAGGGGACCCAGTGACACCACCCCTGCCACTGACTGGTGGAAAGGGGTGCCTGTTGTATGGTCCCACCCCTTGCCGCTGACTGGCTGAGAAGGCTGTCTGTTATGTGCCTTCTCACCTCTGATTGGTGGAGAGGGAAAGAGCTGCACAACAGACAGCCCTCTCAGCCAGTCAGTGGTGGTGGGCTGCAGCCGTCTTCCTTGCTTTTATGCCAGCAGCCTCCTTTGTGTCAGGCTGCATGGCTAGGAGGACTACACTTTAGTAAGTTTTTTTCCCTGCAGATTTTGCGGAGAATGCCTGATTTCATGATTTCTGTAAAATCCATGGAATCACAATTTGGGTAGGTCCCTAATGATATACAATGATATTTAAGTATTTGTCAGTTCATTATACCAAGTAACCAGGACAAAGACATATCTCAATTTCTGCTCAAGATACCTCAGAAAATCTGGAAACAATCATTGGTTCCAGCTCTGATAGTGCCTGATGCCAGTCTTGAAACAATTACAGTGGTGTGCATAGAAATACTGAGAAGCTGGATTCTCACTTGCATTGCAGTTTTTACTATTGGATGGTCTTATCAGGAAAATGCAGTGATCACTACAGTGTTTAGATCTGGTGTTATGCTAAATAACAGCACCAGCTTATTGTGATAAGGGATGAAGGAATCTACTATAGGGCCATTCAGATGCCACAACTCCTATATAGCTACCAAGTTGGATAATTTCAGGTCTGTGATTTTAATATTCAGTAAAAAAATGGCTAAGATTATGAAGACTATACATAATTTATACATAAGACCATACAACTGGAACTTATACATTTTTCTTCTGTATTTTCATTCTTTCTAACACATTGTCTAGGTACAAGAAAACAAGACCTATGCTTTTCTCAGTTCCATATTTCAAAACCGCTGCTTTGGAGCTTCAGGTAAGAAGTGTAGAGTTTGTCCACCTGAGAAAACTAGATCTCTAGCATAGCAACTTCTCCAGAAACAGCTTTCTTTTTGCAAAAAGTGTCAGGAATTCAATAATCATATCTGACACAATCTGAGGAAAATCGCTTTTTTGAGGCCTTGATATACAGATGTTACCAATTCAATTCCTTCTTAGTTTTTAATGAAGGCTAAATTTAATTCAGATAGTGTGATTTGCTCCACGTTTCAGTTTCCATTAAATGAACCAAAATCATGTTCAGATTAGCTAGTTGAACCTTTTAGGTAAGGCACTCAGTGGTGCACAGCTTGGGCTACTTTCACAAAAAGAAGAAGCTCCCTCTACTTGTTATGCTTAAAAGAATTCAGTTGATTGTAAACTATAAAGAAGGGAGTATTCCAGGCCAGCATGGCACACCTGGCTTCCAGCTGTTTATTTTTTTTTCAGATTTAAATTATTGAGCTCCAGGCTAATTGCAAAAAAAGCCTCACACTTAATAATGCATTCAAGGTATGCACCATCAGTTTATTAATTCATGCCAGGACCTGTTCAGCAAATATCTCTAAACACATTCCTGCAAAGAAAATCAACATTACAAAAAAAAGGCAAGACATGTCAAACTTGGGGAAAAAACCCATTATTAAACTATTGTCTCATGCACAGCACAGTAACATCCACTTTTTGGCTAATGTGAAAGCTGTCATCAAACTAGTGCAGTAAGGTAATAGTGTTGTTGGTACACAGCCATGAAGGTACAAGGAATATGCAAGAAACAAGGTTTATTTGGTAGTAACTTTTATTGCACCAATTGTATAGTTGGGAGAGATATTAAACAAGCTTTCAGGCACAAATGGCCTTCCTCAAGTCTGGGGAAAAAAGCAGGTACTTTATCTGGTATTCAGCTTAGGCTGTATCCAAGATAATTTAGCATCTCTCCTAACTATGCAGTTAGTCCAATAAAATATATTAACAAATAAGTCTTGTTATCAATTTACAGGGTCATCTATCAAACAAGGCATTAAACTAATCAAGCAGTGGTGATAAAGGCAGATTAAAATCTCTGTATCATCTTTAGTGAACAAAAAGATGTACTCTAAAATTGGGAAAAAAATCTTTCTACAATTTTTATGTACTCTGATAGTTATCCTTGAATCTAGTCTAAAATACAAGTTCTTAACAGAAACAGCTAATATAATGACCATCAGAAAACATGGGCACTGAGTGTAGTGATTATTTGAGACCAAGAAGAAGCACTTGAGATCCAGTTGTCTCTATTTTTTTTAATTCAGTGACAATTACAAATTCATAAGTGTAAGATGGAAAGCTGTGTCTCCAAACACGGGAAAGTGAAATATGTTGCCACTGGTTGGCAAATCTTTCCAGACACAAATGGTTGATAGTCTAGGGAAGGTGGCCTAGTCTAAAGATTGTGACTCAAAAGGGAGACTAGTAGGATAAATGAAGCAGGGACTCTGTCATTGCCTTGTGAAACCTGTACATTTTTTTAAGGAAAGTATTTTTATAAGAAATAATAAGGATACTGTGGTAAGTCAGGGAATGAGAAACTGACATCCCCTTTCCACTAAGTCTGTAACCTGAACCAATCTTTTTATAAATCATAAAAAATAATTAGTTGAATATAATTCACAAGTACTGTAATACTGTTTTTATACATTTATTTTCATATTTGTATATGTGAACATTAATTCTCTGACATCTGTAGAACTGGAAAAACAATTTTTATTCAATTATTAATTTAAATAATTTTGTCTCGTCGTGATCTCAAATAATCTATTTGCTTACAATTTTTGCAGATGTATTCAGCATTTGGTTTTTTGCTCAAGGATTCTGAGATAAAATGCTTGGGCCACAGATTATGTACGAACAGTTTCTTTTGAGTATTTAGAGCTTGAGCAGTTTTTACTGAAGTCACACAACACCATATTTTCTCATATACCACACGCTCCCAAATAAGATGTGCACCTTGTTTTGGGAAGGCAGAATTGAAGGGGAAAAAAAGATTTTTTTTCATAATCTTGACTGCCACAGCATGGGCTCACCATGGCTCAATACCAGCCGAAGGCAGAAGGGGCAGAGTTGACTGTCAGTGCCACTCACTCTCTAGCTGCACTTTCAGAGCTACAGGCTTAACTTAGTCACAGCCTCTGCCAAATTGGCAGTGGCATTTGCCTGTTCAGCCAAAAGCTGTTGCCAATTTAGTATTGGTTGTGACAGGGTTAAAACCAACTGTGATGTTGTAGTGCAGGCCTACAGGGCTTCCCATGGGTCTGGAAATTTGGCAATGGGGGAGCTATGGCACTGCTCTCCTGCTGACAAATCTCTGCACCCACGGAGAGCCCCAAGCCCTATGTGCTGGATCCAATGCCCAGTCCCAACACACAGGGCTGGACTAGGGCAGTGCTGGGCCCCAGGGCCCAATCCTGGCATGTGGGGGTAGGAAGAAGCAGTGCCAGACCCCAGGATCTAATTGCGATGTGAGGGGAGTGGGAGGGGGCAGTGCTAGCTCCCTGGGACCCAATCCTAACACATGGAGGGGAGGAGAAGGTGGTGCTAGGCCCCAGGGCCCAATCCCAGTACACAGGGCAGGGAGGGGGCAGCACTTGGCCTCAGGGCCCAATCCGGCTTGCGGGGCCACAAGGTTGAGCACCATTGCTGTAGTGTACTGTGCCCTTCCTTCCATGTGACTTGGAAAGGACAGCCCCTGGCAGCTGTATTATAGCATCCCAAAGCTTTAGTTCTGGGGGAAAAAACATATTTTTTGGTTAAGACAGGGAATTTTGGAGGGCTGATTTTGGGGAGAAAGGCAGCATGGTGTGCAAGTAAATATAGTGTGTTTCTTTCCCCAGACTTGGGAAGCACAGAGAGTTTTGTTGAATCCATTGAATTAGACAGGCACAAAATACTCCATTCATAGTTCCCTCATTCTGAAAGCTTTAAGAGTTTTAAGTTCATATGGTATCCTAATTTCCTTTGTCTCTCTTGATCCTTAATCTGGGCTTTTCCCCTCCCAACCCTTTTTTGTATGTTTGGAGACACCCTGTACAGGCATCAAGTGAGAGGGGTTTATTTGGCCGAAGTAACCAAACGACACAAGAACCACTGACAGTTCTGCCTCCTGAGAAGTCCATAAGTGATTGTAGTGTACAGGAGAGGATGGAGGAGCAGGGGCTTGAACTGACTGAGTTGCCTGATTAAGACTTGATATTGTAAGAGACATGGACACTCATACTTGTACCGGAAGCTGTACAGGGCCCTGCGCAGGACACTGCCTAATAGGGCTGTGAAAAATTTTGCCAGCAGTTTCGTTTCAACACTGTTTTGACTTGTTTTGAGCTCGAAACAGCAAAGTCAAAACTAAACAGAGAGCTTTGAAATAGCCTTGAAACGAAATGAGGTAAGTTGAAACATTTCAAAATTTTCAAAACATTTCAAGTTTCGAAACTCAAGCTGGGCTTGCTTTCAGGGAAACAGAAACTAAAGTAAGGAGAGGGAGGGGGAAGGGGGGGCAAGGAGTGCTCTCATTATTGCCTGTGTAGCTGGCCAGTGACTGTCATCCTTCCCTGAGGGCCCTTCCAATACCAGTGATCTGGGGGCGGGATGGAAAAACTGCAAAGTTTGAACTGCCCTGCTTTCTGCTTTGAGTGAGGGTGCACCTTAACACACACAGAGGGTCACCCACCCATGTCACAAGTTTTGCCTGTCAGCAGCTAGAGGTGCAGGGCCGCAGAACCCAGATTCCCCCTACACCGATCTCCTTGACAGCTGGCAGGCTTTCTGGCCACAGCAGGGCCTAGCAGGCCTACAGTTTTCACCCCCCTGTTCCCCAAGACAGACACAGTCCCACAAGCACCCATGTCACAAGTTTTGCCTGTCAGCAGCTAGAGGTGCAGGGCCGCAGAACCCAGATTCCCCCTACACCGATCTCCTTGACAGCTGGCAGGCTTTGTGGCCTCAGCAGGGGCTAGCAAGCCTGCAGCTTTCACCCTGCTGCGCCTTTAACACACACAGTATCACCCATGTCACGAGTTTTGCTTGTCCGCAACTTGCGGTGCAGTTTCCCCCAAGCCCCTCCACTTATCTCCTTGACACTTGGCAGGCTTCGTGGCCTCAGCAGGGCCTAGCAAGCCTGCAGTTTTGACCCTACTGTGGCTTAACACGTACATGTGACATGAGTTTTTTGCTTTCAAGACTTTGAGGTGCAGTTTCCCTGAAACCCCTGCACCTCTCTCCTTGAAACTTGGAAGGCTTCATGCCCTCAGAAGGAGCTACCAGTCCTGCATGTTTCATCCAAATTAGGCCATAAATGACAAAGTTATAGGCTGTTTTGAGCTTCTCCATTATAGCCTACAGGTGAAACATCGAAACAGTGTTTTGACAAAATGAAACGGAACAGCAGTTTCGAATTGAAATGAAATGCCAAATGAAACTCTGTTCCGTTGAAACGTTGAAATGTGAGTCGAAACGGAAGGGTGCCGTTTTGCACAGCCCTACTGCCTAAGGACCTGCTCTTAAGTCTTCATTGAGTCATGTGACCACCAAGGGACTTGCTGTTGCTCAGCCCTCATTGTTACCATTCTAAACAAGCGCACCATGTGCTTTCACTGCCATTCCCTTTCCGTGGCCTTTCTTACCATTATCTTCTCTAAGATTCTCTGCTCCCATCCTTCCCGTGGTAGCAACAGCTGAATTCCATCTGTGTCTCTCTTTTGCATCTCTGTGACAATGTCGTCCAAAGTACACTTCACTTTTCCCTCTGATTTGGCGTCCATGTGCTCAAGGACCTGGGCAGACTGGCTTACCCTTCTGGTATAGGAGTCCCAGCAAAAAGAGAAGAAAAGAGTACATTCATTACATGATTTTAAAATACACAAAATTAAATCCTTACACACTGCTGCTTTATCACAAAGCTAGGATTGTCACTTTCACCATGTTTCATGTCATCCTTTCACATTTTCAAACATGGCTGTCTTGAAGTTGCAGGTTGAAATTTAGTAAAACAACTGATCACATCATAGTAATTTTTTTTACCTCTCTGTTTTAGTTTTTTAAAAATAGTCACTAACTTGAAACAGATAGCAAAGAGTTGGGGTTGAATGATGAAGAACCTCTTTTGCCCTAAGTTCCCTGCTTATTTTAGGCTGGCTACCCAGAGAACATAAACATGTTGGAAAACAGAGATGACTTTCCAGGCCAATTCCCTCAACCTACGTGCAGGAGCATGATAACTGAAAAGCATGTAAGAGCGTGACAATGGCAAGGCATATAAGAAAACAGGGATCTAGCAAGTCAGGGATGTCAAATGTATGACCCATGGGCCAGCTCTGGCCTGAGGAGCTACTCTCTTTGGCCTGGGTGACGGGGCTAGTGGGTGTGGCCTGTCATAGAATTTGGGGCCTCTGGGCCCTGATGGACACAGTGGCAGGTAAGGGAGGGGCGAGTGAGGGCTGTGCAGATTGAGCCCTTGCTCATCCTGTAGCTGCCAGACTCCCACTGCTGCCTGTGGATCCCTGCTGCCACTGGACCCCTGTCACCACCATTTGGCCGTGCCACTGTACTTAGACCCCTGCCACCACTGCTAGACCCCCAGCACTGCCCCTGGAGCACTGCCACCAGATGCACTGTAAATGCCACTGGGTCTGTGGATCCAGCTCGGGAGGAGCCCCAGGATCTGCATCGTTTGATACTCCTATAGTAAGTTATAGAGATTGACCAGCAAAGTCTGCCTTACCAATTCACATAACTGACCAAGTAACGTTTCCAGTGCATGGCAAATTTATGTAACAATTACAAATTCATAAATGGAAGACAGAAAGCAAAGCAAAGTTGCAAGCATCATGTCCTAGAAGTGGGGATCCAGAAGAATATTCATAAGCTACTGAAGTGAGTGCTGTTTGAATGAGAGCCTCATAGCATCTACCATTCCTTCCCTTCCTGAAAAGAGAACCACCAAAGGAGAAGAACAATAAAAAGGAATAGTTTTGGCTTTGCCAGTGACAGCATCAGTGATTTAACTCTGCAGAAACGAAAAATGTTCCAAGGACATTTCCAAAAAATATTAGTTGTGGCCCCCTTCTCCTGGTGGGATAGCTTCTATAGAAGCAGACAAGCAAAGACAAAACAGCCCTCAGATGACTTTGGACACTGAGAAATGTCATCCACTGAAATGGCAATGTAGCTTACTGGCAGAGCCACAGTTTCAATTTTATGAGTTTTCTTCAATTCTAATCCACAGTGTGCTTATCGAGATTGTAACACATCATTAGGAAAATATCTTTAGTCTTTTATAACAAACCCTGAGAGGACTGTGACCAAGTAAGCATAGCTAAAGTTAATATGAGCATAGTATGAAATACGTAGTGGTTGGGCTTGTACAGCTACACTTCTTCCTTGCTCCCTATCCTCTCCACTGTCCCCCCACTTCAGCTTTTCAGATACACACATGAGTCACCTTGGGATGTATGAGCTACTGGGAGGAGGAAGCTGAGAAAGAAGGACACCAAGCAGGTGCATAAACCCCTTATGTGGTTTCCCCCCTTTAACCAAAGCTGATCATACCCTAGGGAACCTACATTCTCCTTAACTGAATTCATTGGTCATTCACCAGGTAATCCTTCCTCTTTTATACAACATTTCCTTAAAACACAAAAAAATGGTAAACTGTACTTTTTGACCTGAGTCTCTAGTTGCTCCGTTCCTTCCTGAGCAGTGATGCATATGACTCCTCTATCAAATAATCAGAGACATCTCCTAGGTTGACCAGCAGGAGAAACTTACTTAGCATGCTGTTATAGGTTTTCTGTGGGGTGAGCTGCTGTATTTGTGGTCACATCCTAAAGACTCCTGATGAATCTCATGTCTCTTCTCATCTATGTAAGGAAGGTATCTGTCTTGAAAACTGAGGGCTGAAGAGGTTACAGAACTCACAGCATATCACCGATATGTGGGTAGAGGGGGTAATGAAGCAGGGACATTTCCAAACCCTTGATTTGCATCTTGGTCTTTTGGTACGGGTGCCTGAGGTGCTTGATATGCTCTTGGCACTGTGATCCAGTCCTGTGAATGCAACTGCTGAGAAAGCTGACTCAAGATGGCATTTTAACAATGAACATTCTTGTTCCTCTGGATAACCAGCTGCATTTTGGGAACATGTCATTGGCTTGGCAGAGCAGAAGTTAGCCAGCAACCTGGAGCCGGGTAGAGGCTATTTTGGCAGTCTGCAAGAAATATGAGGGTTTAAATACTGAACAAAGAGTTATAAAGTGCCATCCAGCCTCCAGGATGCAAAATGTAAAGGAGATGTCCAGAAGTGTTGGAACACAGAGAGACAGGGAACTGGAGGAATGCCAGAGGAGGACTGTGTTTATTCAAGCCCTCTATCTTGCAGTTATGCTGCTACTAGGCTGCAGATTGGCCAAGTAGAAAGATACACGTGGAACTTGAGCAAAACCTGTGGGCTGAGGACATAGCAGCACAGGGAAATGACTCTATAGACTTTCAGTGTGGATGATTAGGTGGTTCATCAAGAACACGAATTCTAGAGCATGTTTACCCAGCTTTGTGATGTAGTCATTGAGTAACTCTATTAGTCATAGTAGCATTACACCAGGGAACATATTGGCTCTACAAGTGCTCAGTTATGACTATTATAATTTTGAGAAAAATGAAAACAATTTCTGTTTTACTTACCTGCCTTTGTGTGAGATCCAGATCTTGTGTATATCCTTCAGGCAGTCATGGCATCAGAATCTCCTCACATAGCATTTCCTGGACTCTTTGGTAGTGGTGATGTAACTAACTGTTCCAGAGGAAATACAGCTCTGTTCCAAAGGTTTCATAAGTACTTTTTAATTTGACAAGTATATTCTGGGTGCATCTACAGGCTCCATTAATGCAACACAATAAACTCCAGAGCTGTTTGCACCAGAGTCTACTGCTCCCGGGCACAGCATCTGCACATGTGCCTGGGACAGCAGCAGTTTCATCCGGTACAGAGTAATCCCATGCTGGCAGCAGGCTCAGGGAGGTCAGTCCCAAGCTCTTTGTGGCAGTGTCAGGTGGCAGAAGGACTGGCTAGAGTAAGAGTGCGCTAAAGTACAGAGCTGTGCAGCAGGCAGCCCCTGCACTTTAGTACCCTTGTGCCGCAGTCAGCCTGTCCCCGACAGTACTATCTTATGACAGAGTTAATTAATTTACTGCACCCTAATACCAGTGCACATGTAGACAGTGATGCTTTACTGTGGAGCTAATTAGTCAACTGCAGTAAAGCGCGCATGTAGATGCACCCTCTAGTAACTTAATTGGATTCCTTCCCTCCCCCCGCCCCCACAGTTGTTATACTTTTCCTTTGTAGGCCTTTGTGGCCCATTTACACTTGGAATTCTTTGGCTGAAACCCTGTGCAGCATGCTGAAAAAATTTTCATATGCATTCGTATTTCATTCCAATGGACATCCAGGTTTAGACAATGATAGTTCGATGTTGATTAATTCTACTGTTAAGTTTCAATGGAGACATCTGTTTTTAAGTTACACTACTTAGTATAATTTTGAATTACAGTGTAATTAAACTTCCTTGCTTGGAATCCTTGAAAGTCTCTAGCTATTCCAGTAGGTGTCTCTGTTTAGTTGTAAAGTTATTCTTCAACTGTACCCGTCAATTCACAAATTTCTGACTTCTGTATTCAGAATTTTATTTCTCTCTACATTAGATTATGGTGGCTGATTCAGTCCTTGGATGGCAATGGCCCATTAATCTTTCTCTCTAGACCCAAATCACTTGAAGAAGCAGAGCTACCTTTCCCCAGCTATCAACCAGTAAGCTCAGAAGCTAATAGGTGTTCCTCCTTGTTATAGAAAGGGGATAGAGCAGGCCAGATCTTGAGCTGGTACAATCAGTGTTGCTCCATCATCTTCACTGGAACTATATTGGTATGCACAAGATTTCTAGCCAGTTTCCCATGTTAATTTCTTACACTAGTGACTCTGGTGAAATCACTTTTTTATGACATTTTAATATACTTTTCAACAGCTTAAGAATTCACCTTTATTCAAAGGCTCTCTAAATTTTCTGAGTCCTGCTGTACATTAGATTGGGCTTTTGCTCAGAAGTCTGTTGAAGGATCATTAACATTCATAGATATATAAGACTGTGACCAAGATATTTCAAGACTGTTTTGAAAAAATAATTTTAACGCGCACTTATCTTTATTTAATAAATACTTTATGTATCCACAATGGGTCACTGAGGTTTTCATGATTTTCAGAATGGACACATTCTGTGAGGAAAACAGAATGATCACAAAAAACAACACAAAACAGCATTCCTACATTTCTCCTCTTGTGGCCTTCTTATTTTTAGACATTTCACTGTTTCTTTCATTCCTGGATGTAAGCTTTGAGCAAAGGTATCAAATTCTGGTCTTCCTCCAACATTCTTAGAGCAAATTTCTCTGCCTTCAGTGGTTATGCTAGAGATAAACTTAGCAAAATAAATTGTTATGTTACTTAATACTAGTTCAAGCTGTACCATAAGTAGGTATTGCTTTAGGATACCTTTGCTTGTTTTAAGTCATATATAAATATAAATTTATATTCTGAGCAACTGAATTCAAATCCATCATCAGTAGATTCAACTCATTTAGCTCTGTGACAGTAAAGCAAAATAGCAGGGGCAAGGTCAAGGACATACAAAGTGCATCATACTACTCTATTCTTCATGGTTCTCCTCATATAGACATAGGCTTTCATAAGAAACAGCTAACTACCTCTCTCTCCTCATACAGGGACAAATTATGGCCTGTTTTACAAAATTGGATAAGATTAATTTGCTATTCATTCATTTACTTCAGGGACAGGGGCAGAAACTTGTTGGGAAGGGATGGCCTCCACTTCACCCTGAAAGGGAAGAAGCTCTTCTCAGCCAGAAGGGCTGATCTGTTTGACAGGGCTTTAAACTAGGATTGCTGGGGGATGGGCAATCAATTAACAGTTCTAGCCCAGGTCATGTCAAACACAGTATTAACAGGTTAGGTAGCCCAAGGGAACGTACTCTGACAACAGCCCAAGGAATGATCATGTCCCAACCCACAGGGAAGCCCAGGGCTTCCCATGGCAGGCTCAGCTGCCTGCACACAAATGCCAGGAGTTTGAGAAACAAGCAAGAGGAATTGGCCCTTCTCCTGAGTGTCAAAGATCATGATCTTGTAGGGATAACGTAGATCTGGTGGGACTCCACCTATGACTGGTCCATAGGTATAAAAGGTGTATAGGAGACACCATGTTGTGGGGTGGGGGTTAGCTCTCTGCATGAAGGAGCAGTACACTTTCCTTCAGACTAAGTTTAGCAACCAAGGAGGGCGTCTTGAGACCCTCTGGGTTAAAATACAGGGAGAGCATGGGGAAGGAGATCTAATTATAGGAGTCTATTATAGACTTCCCAAGCAAGAGGAAGAGCTAGATCATGAATTCAATAGGGAACTGGCTAAGGCTGCACGCTCCCAATGCATGGTCATCATGGGGGACTACAACCTCCCTGACATCTCATGAAACAAGCACACGGCCAAATCTGACTGGTCACGTAGCTTCCTCACTTGCATTGATGAGCTGTACCTAATGCAAGAGATCTATGGGCCAACCAGGGGAGAGGCACTGCTGGATCTGGTTAGCAATCTGAGGATCAAGGGGAAGCTTGGTGACAGTGACCATGAACTGATCACCTTCTCTATCCAATGCAGGATGGGCAAATCTCTCAGTAAAACAGAAATCCTCAACTTTGGGAAGGTTGATTTTCCACAAACTCAGGAGACTGGTCAGTCAGGCACTAAAAGACCATGGCCCCTTAGAAAGGGGCATCCTGAAAGTACAAGGAAAGTCCATTCTGTCTCACAGGAAATGCAGTTAGTGGGTTGGGGTACCCCCTTGGCTCAAAAGGGAACTTTTGGACCTCCTGAAACTAAAAAGAGATGCTTACACTAGATGGAAAATGGGAATCATCATCAAGGAGGACTACATAGCACTAGCCCACATCTGTAGAGAGCAGACCAGAAAAGCCAAGGCAGAAACCAAACTCAGGCTAGCCACAGGAGTCAAAGATAACAAAAAGTCCTTCTTCAGATATGTGGGAAGTAGGAGAAAGAACAAAGGGAGCATTGGACCCCTGCTAAATCAAATGGGGCAGCTAACACCTGACACTCAAAAAAAGGCCAGTCTCTTAAATGATTGCTTTGCGTAGGTCTTCCACTTACCAAAGGCGGTCACCCTATCAGACAGGACACAAAGCATCCAGGGGGTGGGAGATGGGCCCACAATTGATGTAGATCAAGTGAAGGCACATCTTGAAAGGCTTGACATCCATAAGTCTGCGGGCCCAGGTGGAATGCATCCGAGAGTCCTGAAGGAGCTGGCGGACATCATAGCACACCCCATGGCGAAGATATCTGAGGACTCATGGTGCTTGGGAGAGGTACAGTAAGACTGGAAAAGAGCCAACTTTGTCTCCTTCTATGACCAGGTGACGCATTGCCTGGACAAGAGAGATGGGGCTGATGTCATATATCTGGATTTCAAGAAAGCCTTTGATTTGGTCTCCCACGATGTCCTCATGGTTAGGTTGGAGAACTGTGACCTTGACCATCCCATGGTCCAATGGCTGGGGAACTGGCTCTGGGATCAGACCCAAGGAGTATTAGTCAATGGGAGCAAATCAACATGGCACATGGCAACCAGTGGTGTCACTCAGGGCTCAGTACTCGGGCCAGTACTCTTCAACATTTTCGTTCATCAGCTGGATTTGGGTATCAGATGAGGACTGGCAAAGTTCATGGATGACACTAAACTATGGGAGAAGGTTGTCACACTGGAGGACAGGCTGGGGATACAGGCTGACCTGGCTAGCCTCGCAAGGTCGGCGAGCCAAAACCTGATGGCATTCAGCACAGACAAGTGCAGGGTGCTCCACCTTGGGAAGAAAAACCAACATCATACTTATAGGCTTGGCTCACTAGCACAATGACCAAAAGAGAATTGAGGGTGACCTGACTGACCACAAGATGAACATGAGCCACCAATGCGATGCTGTAGCTGGCAAAGGAAATGAAACTCTGGCATGCATCCAATGATGCATCTCAAGCAAAATTAGGCATGTCATCCTCCTGCTTTACTCTGCCTTAGTGAGGCCACAGTTGGAGTACTGCATCCAGTTTGGGGCCCTCCACTTCAGGTGAGACGTGGATAAGCTTGAGAGAGTCCAAAGGGGAGCCACCCACATGATCAAAGGCCAAGAGAGCAAGTCTTACAAGGAAAGGCTGAGAGATATGGGACTCTTCAGCCTGGAGAAGAGAAGGCTCAGGGGGGACTTGGTGGCAGCCTATAAGTATAGGGCACCAGGATCTGGGAGAACAGTTGTTCACCAGGGCTCCCTAAGGGATAACAAGTTCTAACAGCCACAAACTTCTGGAAGTCTGATTTAGACTGGTGGTGGACGGGTCGATGTCGACCTGGGAGGGTGTAGGCAGCGGAGTCCCCCAGGGCTCGGTCCTTGGGCTGGTGCTGTTCAACATCTTCATTAGCAACCTGGATGAGGGTGTGGAGAGCACCCTGTTCAAGTTCTCTGATGACACCAAGCTGTGGGGTAAAGTGACCGCGGGGACCGCATCCAGGCAGACCTGGATAGGTTAGAGAAGTGGGCAGATCTGAACAGGATGCGGTTCAACAAGGACAAGTGCAGAGTGTTGC
>NW_017729029.1:34071194-34073315 GCF_001723915.1 Gavialis gangeticus | reverse complement strand
AGGAGACTGAGGGGGGATCTTGTGGCTGTCTACAACTTTATCAGGGGCCACCAACAGGGACTCAGGGAAAATCTGTTCACCAGGGTCCCCCTTGGAGTCACCAGGAACAATGGCCACAAGCTGAGGGAGAATAGGTTTAGGTTAGATATTAGGAAAAACTACTTCACTGTAAGGGTGGCCAGAGCCTGGAATAGGCTTCCCAGAGAGGTGGTGCTCTCACCTTCCCTGGAGATCTTCAAGAGGAGACTGGATAGGCACCTGGCTGGGGTCTTATGACCCCTGCCACCCCCAGTGCTCTTTCCTGCCCATGGCAGGGGGTCGGACTAGATGATCTGTCTAGGTCCCTTCCGACTCATTGATTCTATGATAAGGAAAAACTTCTTTACAGTCTGAGTGTCCAGGGTCTGGAACAGACTCGCCCCAGTAGGTGCAAGCACCTACTCTGAACTCATTCAAAAAGACGTTTGAGTGCTTATCTTGCTGGGATCATTTGACGCCAGCAGACTTCCTGCCTATGGCAGGGGGGCTGGACTCAATGATCTTGCATAGTCCCTTCCAGCCCCTAATGTCTATGAAATCTATTTATTCATTTACTATAGCTACCTGAATTGCAAGTGGCAGTCCAGTTAGGAGAGCAGCCTCCGTGGGGCTGTTGTGCCCCAGTGTTTTATGTGGGTGGAATGGGATAAGAGATCATGGAGTTCCCACTTGTGCAATCACCAGCTAATGTAGCTGTGCTGGGGGAAACATGCGGCACCAGGTATAGATCGTGTGTACAGTGTCTCTTCCATTGAGCAAAAGGCAACTGAAACAGCAAATTATGATTTACCATCTGCTTTTTGGGCCAAAGGAGAAGCTAACGCAACAATTTTGGAATGGATTTTAAGAAGAACAGAGCTTCTCTTCCCAACTGAGAATGTTAAGGGGGCATCAAATGTCCCCTGAAGTACTGGGCTGTCCAACTTCCTAGTGACCAGCAGCCATACCAGCATGGACCTCATGCCACAAGGGGCACTCCAGCAAGATCTATGGCCCTCCTTGCCTTCCCATCTGCACTCTCCTGGCATTACATGGATGGATAGTTCCCCCACAACCACTGCACATGTAGACAGCTGATTCCTCCAGCCTTTCTTGTGGGGTCCTCTGCTGCAGGCACCCCTGGCACTACAGGCTGCCCTTCTCCATGCCATGACATCTGCCCTGCCCTACCCCTTGCCCCTGTTGGAGTGAAAGGCAGCAGCAGCCAGGAGGAGCCTGGGGCTACAGATTAACCCTTTGTGGGTTGCATTAAGCCTGCAGTTTGTGCTGAGTAGGGCTGTCATTTTAACAATTCAGAGAGCTATTGCTATTTTTCTAGTAATATCAAAGACAAAATAAGGGAATGGAACCTGACCTGCTTTTACAGTACTTGCCAAAAAATTAAAGATCAAATACTGGAATTATTTTCATTGGCAATTCCAAGAAGTTCTGAAGCACATGGCACACAAGCACTTCTTGATCTTTTGTGTAAGATGGATTCCACTCTTTAGTCAGATATTTTGTTACCATATTTCAGTGTATCTGTTTGTAACCCAGGTGCACCCCAGTAATGTGCTCCCCTCTCCAGATAGAAGGAATGCATGACAGGCAGGAATACTGTGATAGGGATCTGCAATATGCAGGCCAGATCCTTCTACTCCCTATAAAGTTAAGCCAGGAGAAAGAGATGCTTAACTAATATATATACATATACACATATACACACACACACACAAATCAAGGGAACTGATATTAACAATCATATATATACAAATATGCCCTACAGATAAAGGCTGAAAGATAACACCCTTCTAGGTAGCCCAAGCAATTTGTTGATAATCAGTTTATTTAAAATAGACAAACAACAGGTAGGTACAGGTGAGCACGTATAAATACCATTAAACACCAGTCAAAACACAAATATATACCAGTAAGTATATATAACTATCAGGGAAGGGGTCCCAGAAGAGTCTCTTTGCAAGTTTATACTTAACGCTCTATTGAACTGGAGGCAAAGTGCAGGCTATAATCCAGGATGTGGTCATCATGGGTGACCTGAACTTTCCAGACATCTGCTGGAAAGAGCAATCAGCCAGGTCTGAC
>NW_017729029.1:34063404-34065210 GCF_001723915.1 Gavialis gangeticus | reverse complement strand
AGTTCTGGGCGCCACACTTCAAGAGGGATGTGGACAACATGGAGAGGCTCCAGAGGAGGGCCACCCGCATGATCAGGGGGCAGCAGGGCAGGCCCTATGAGGAGAGACTATGGGACCTGAACCTGTTCAGCCTCCACAAGAGAAGGCTGAGGGGGGATCTAGTGGCCTGTTACAAACTAGTCAGAGGGGACCAGCAGGCATTGGGAAGTCCCTGTTCCCCCGAGCAGTACCAGGAGTGTCTAGGAATAACGGTCACAAGCTGGCAGAGGGTAGATTCAGGCTAGACATCAGGAGGCGCTACTTCACGGTCAGGGCAGCTAGGATCTGGAACCAACTTCGAAGAGAAGTGGTGCTGGCTCCTACCCTGGGGGTCTTTAAGAGGAGGCTAGATGTACACCTTGCTGGGGTCATTTGACCCCAGTACCCTTTCGTGCCATGGCAGGGGGTCAGGCTCAATCTGCTCAGGTCCCTTCCAACCCTAGAAACTATGAAACTATGAACTATCAAATACACAGATAAAAAATGTTCACAACATATAAAGGCAATCTCTCACAAAATATAAGACTTCAAGAACAGGTCAACCTCAATTCTATAATTGCCCCACAGCCCAGACTGAACATGGGGCATAGGCTGCACTCTGCCCTGCAGGGGAAGGAGAAACCTTCTGTGGTCCCCAGGCCCGTGGCAGGCCCCAGGGATGCCTCCCCAAGCCAATTCCAGATCCTGGGAGCTCCCTTCAGCTCAAGCTTCCCCAAGGATAACTGCTTCACAGCCGAGGTACCTCCCCTCCCCTGTGGGAATCCCTTCCTCAACAACTCATGACTCTGTAGGCATGCATGGGTGGTACTTGTCCCCTCGACGAAGGCGCTTCTCACATGTGGGGCCTCCCAGGCCATGGGCTGTCCCTGGGCTAATTCCCACAGGTGGCCCTGTGCACCGACGCATGCACAGAGGGCTCTGCCTTCTGCTCACAGTTGGGGGCTAAAGCCGCCTTCTGTGGCTCCTAGGCCCAGGTCCCTGCCTGGACCAGCTGTGCACTGAGCATGCCTGGGAGTTCTGGCTGTGTGCCAGGAAAGGGTGGAGCCGAGCCACCTCGAGAGGTCAGGGTACCGCTGGACTGTGCCACACCACACCATGCTGCTGGCTCTGGATTTCCAGCCTCACACTAGGGGGTTGCAGACCCAACCTGCCTCAGATGGCTCCCAGAGTCTGGGCTCTGTGCACTGAGCTGTGCACTGACACCATGTTCCCCACGGCAGAGCTGGGCATGCAGCTGCTTGCTGCTCCCACTCACAAAGAGGCATCTTCAGGCTGCTGGTTCCACCTGCTGCCAGCTCACCCCAGCTCTTCTTTGCCCATCCTCTTCTGCCCCTCTATGCATCTGATGCATGCTGAGCACACTGTTCCTTTTATTCACTCTGGAGGCAAAGTGCAGGCTATAATCAGGTCCGAGGCTTTTTGTCCTCACCCCCTGGCAGGGGCAGGCAAGGCCCTTCCTAGCCTTTACCCAATTGATGGATGGGCTACACCAATCACAACAAAAATTCTCTGAGTCTAGCATGCCAGGCTGTATTGGTAAGTCCGTGTGACAAAGGCAAACTTTCATGCCCGGTGTAAGCACCAGCCTGCCCCGTCTATGGGTCAGCCACTTGCTTCACTCAGCTGCCACACCTTGATGTAATAATATTGATGTGAGAATTAGGTGGGAGGCTGCCCCCAATTATAAACCCCAATATTGCGAGGGGGCACTATCCGCAGCTCCATTCCACCCCTATACC
Organism: Gavialis gangeticus; assembly: GCF_001723915.1. NCBI lineage: Eukaryota > Metazoa > Chordata > Crocodylia > Gavialidae > Gavialis > Gavialis gangeticus. The sequence continues at coordinate 34,063,432 of NW_017729029.1, read as the reverse complement.
ATGGCCCAAGCCTCACAGTTGGCATCTC
>NW_017729029.1:34055616-34058404 GCF_001723915.1 Gavialis gangeticus | reverse complement strand
ACCAGCCTGCCCCGTCTATGGGTCAGCCACTTGCTTCACTCAGCTGCCACACCTTGATGTAATAATATTGATGTGAGAATTAGGTGGGAGGCTGCCCCCAATTATAAACCCCAATATTGCGAGGGGGCACTATCCGCAGCTCCATTCCACCCCTATACCATGGCCCAAGCCTCACAGTTGGCATCTCAGGCAGCCAACTCAACCATCCCCTTTGCCCATTAGCTGTGGCCCCTTCCCTGGGACCTTCAGCTTCCCTTTAAGCCCTGGCCCCATCTCAGGCCAGTCAGGACCCTGAGCTTCTCTGCTCTTTATGGGTATCCCTCATAGTGGGCCCCTGGCCCTTATGACCCCTGTCTGGTTCCTGGCCCCAGCATTGACCAGTTGGGTCCCTCAGGTTAGGTCTAAGTCTCATGCCTGCACTCAGGGATCAGGGTACCCCATTTCTGGCTCAGGTTCTTCACAAAGCATGCCTGGCCCCATGGGGTCACTCCCCCCAGTAGGCTCAGGCACTTCAAGAAACTTACTTGGCCTCCCCTGGATTAGATGCACCCAAAGGCAGAGGCTGGGGTTAAGGCGCCCCTACCTGCCTTTCACCAAGGTGGTAATTAGTCTGGCATTTCCCTGGGGTTCCTGCACCACTGGGAGCCCCACAAGACCACCCACTGCTAGCAGGGTGCAGTTTTAGATCATGCCCAGGACTAGAGCCTCCTGCTCCTACCTGCAACATGTTCCCATGCAGCAACTCATCCAGGCAGTGTTTCTTGCCTGCCTGCCCACAGCAAAATACTCCCATTTATAAAGGTGGCCAGAGTTCTAAAATGGCCACAGCAATCAAACACTTGCTGAGTGCTTGATCTAGCCCTTAAAGTGGTAGGCACCCCTGGTGCCCTGCCATAGTCCACCATGTTTTACAGGCTGAAAATCAGCTAATTTGTCTGTATTCAAAGACCCTAAGCAGACTTCTGGCTTCAGAAATGGGAAGATTTTTTTCTCTCACTAGATATAAAATTGCCATCTTATATAGTCACGGAATAACACTCAGCCAACAAGTCTAGCAGGACTTCTGGCCTTGTCAAAAAAAGGTTAAATGCCTGCCTGAGCCAGGAGACCACCATGCTACCATGGTGTGGCTCACTGGTTATCTCCAGCTAACAGCTCATCTAGCTAATAGCACATTTAGCTCTCCAGCCTGACTGACCATGTACCCCTATGCTGTCAGGTTAGCTGATTAGGGAAGCAGTCGACAATCTTTTCAGTCTGTAGGTCTGATTGATCCAGTCTGGGTCAGTTTGGGTAGGTAGGGGGGTGGGCCGTGACCCAACTGCCACTGCTGCTTTTCCCTGGAGCCACAAGGGAAAAATGCCAACAGCCAGTGATTTTTCTTCATACCAGCATGGGAAAGCGACTGCTGCTGAAGCCCTCTGCGAACAAATACCACTGAAGCCCTGTGTTGGTGGATCAGATGGGCCCTATCCCACAAGCCATAAGTTGTTGACCCCTGGAGTAGGGGTAGGCTTTAGCACAAGCTTGGAACAAGGTTCAAATTCAAACCTTTGGAACCACAGAAATACACCTTAATCACTCTTTGCTACCACATGCCTCTGCCTTAGAGGAAGATCAAGTTACTGAAGTCAGAATTCACGACATATTTGGGTTACAATTTTGCTTTCCCTTAAAGCAATGGGAGTATTGCTACTAGGTTTAAGAGAAAGTAGCATCAGGCCCTTATTTCAAAATTGTATATATAATATAAACTAAACATCTACTAAATTTTCCTTTACTTGCATCTTCTGGTTACAGTGAAACGAGCTGTATTATAAGACACGGAAGTAGCCTAAGCCAATGACCCTATATTATATATACATTATATATACATATGTATACATTACAGTACCAAAGCTGTGGAATCGGGGAGATGACGTACTCTGAATACTTTATACAAATTAAATGAATGTTTGGTGGCAGTAGGAAACATTTAGAAGTATAATGTCAAAATAATATCACTTGACTAGCATAAGACAGGTAATTAAACACTTCAACAACTGTTTAATATGGAAAGCAAAAATAGCATTGGTTTTAGATGAATAACATGGGACTAGAAAATACGTAATATTCTGCCATAATGCAGAAAATTTACTATTATGATTCAGAAGCACCTAGCTACCATAATAAGCAGTTCATTCATTGCTGTTAACTTAATAAATCTTCTTTCATGAAGATAAAATGTCTGTTAAAGTACACTTTTGAGACTGATTATCATAGCAGGTTTCTAGTAGGCAAGAAAGAGAGGGTACATCCCAATTCACTGGCATCTCAGCATAGAAAAACAGTCAATATGAGGGACAGAGCTCATTAGAAAATAGTTCTAATTCTGTTCTTACTTCCACAGTAATGCTACTTTGTCACAATCTAACTACCTCAGACTTTATTTTTTTCCTTTTTTATTAATTAGGACCTCCTTGTGCTAGACAAATATAAAATAAAAGACAATCACTACTGAAAAGAGCTCCCAACTGGTATTTTTATATGGATGCATTATTTCATGGTATTTGTACTCATCCTGTTCCTTCCACTCATATCTGTGAAAACGTACCCTCCATACCATCTGGAATATACTTTATTGTGAGCTTTGGTAGAAACTTCCTAGTTAACGTGAGACAATTACTGTTATGAACAACATGAGCCAGAATTTTCCTTCTCCTTGAAGAAAGCTCTTATTTCTGCCTGAAATTTTATATATGAGGGATGTCTTTTGGCAAAGAACATTTTTTTCGGGGGGGGGGGGGGG
>NW_017729029.1:34052474-34055536 GCF_001723915.1 Gavialis gangeticus | reverse complement strand
CGGGGGTGTGGCGGGGGGGATGGGGAAAAGCATTTCAGAGTCATGAGAATTTGAAACTGTGAAGTTTATTATGTTTGGAAAAGTTTCCTAAGGTTGTTTTTTTTTTGGAACAGTATACGCGATCTTCAAAACTTTTTGAACTAAAATCTCCATATTCATTTTAATCCTGTCCCCATAATAAGAGTGCATAAGACTATTTAGATAGTTATGTGCTTAATTTTAAGGTTACTCATGATGCCTGTGTGAACCTTGGGAAGTGCCTTGAGGGCTTATGTAGATTTTAAAATTTCATATACCAAACATCTTATTCAGAATAATAAATCACACAAGAACATTATGTGTAGTCTTAAATTTTATAAGCCAAGAGAACTGGTTCTAGGAATTTAGAAGCTTAACAAAAAACTACTGCAGTAGTTTCCGGCTTCTGTAAAACTATTTAGTTTCAAATTAGAATGTAAATTCTTCAGTGTGTTTTTGTCAGATGTGTTTGTACCTTTGCAATGGGGCCCTGATGCTGACTGGGGCTTTGATTAGTTCAGAAATACAAATAATAATACATAAGAATTATAATTTGTACATACCTCTGTTTAAGCACCATGGTATTATGTACATGGAATAAGGACTAAGCAATCATAAAAAGATCAGCAGCCATCTCTCAGAAAGACTAAATAAGCACAGGTAGAAAACCTGTGAGATGTGTTTTCTTTTCTTGAGCTCTCTGATTGCGTAATTGCCTTTAATTCTGCACAAAGCAAATGTTGCCTAAGAGGGTTTAAGGGCTGATATAAAGAAGCATATACTTACTATGGTGAAATTGTTTAGACTGATGTTCTATCGTTCTTCAAGTGTGAATTTTCTACTGAACTTTTAAAATTTGTTTAGGGCATTTTACCAGAGGGCAACTGTTTTAGTGGCACTGTTATGTATTCTTTGGATGTTTTATTTGGATATAAACTGCAACCATGTAACCATGACTATCCACAGGATGATGGATTTTAACTCTTTATTGAATATGCAGGTAGTTCTGTGTTTTGACTACGGTCAACATTTGCTCTCTGAAAGAGGAACCATTGCATTTAAATAAATTTTAGGAGAAAGCACTGAAATCTGAATACTGTTGCTCCTCCTGTGACAGCAGCTGTAAAGTCCATGTCTTTCTTTCTATCCTCAGCATCTGTAGCCTCTTATCTGGCTTCCCAGTTCTTTCCCCTACAGTCTAACCAAGAACAGCTTTCTGTGTTTCTGCCCTCCCTGCTGGGTTTTTTTTTTTAATTCTTCAGTGCCTATCATGTTACCTTCTTTCTTCTCTCCCCTCCTTTCTTTGAAACTTCACCCTGGTTTCTGCTCTCCATTAATATTAACTTGAAGCATTTTTCTTACCTTGTAGGATCTGCCCCACCCCAGCCCCATTCAGGTTAGAAAATGCGACATGTTAGAGAGAGACCTATGCCCTCTGCCCCTGGGGCTTGATCCTGCCCCAGAGTTTTGCTAGTGGTTCATATGGAAATGGAATCCTTTATCTCTGTCATCCGCTCCTGACTTTGAGCCTTGTTTGATGCCACCCTTTATGACGGAAAAAATCCCCCCCATTCAGCTTTGCCTAGCTTCCTCAGTCTCCACCTTCATGAAGTTCTGGAGATCCATCTGTTCTGTGAGAGATTCAGCTGTAGAGATGAGCCCTCTATTGAGTTTGCTGTGTATTTCATTCTCTTCTCTTTGCACCTGTGCTTTTACAGTCCAAGCTGCTTGGAAAAGGGGCTCCAGTTTGAATAGCATGTTTGATCATCTGAATAGCACTTTGTAAGCAAATCTCTTCCACAACAGCAAGGGGAAGGCAGAAAATTACAGGCAGTACACAAAAGCGGTGCAATTCAAAAGCAATGGCAGCATTGAAAAGCAGTGCAGAGCAGCGTGAGGACAGCATACAAAAGCACTGCACACTGCCCCCTCCCTGTTGTGGAACAGGGTTCTTGTGCCTGAGGAACAGCCATTGCTGCGAGGTGCTGAGCCTCCTCCGGCCTACCGCCTTCCCTGGGAAGTTAAAGGGAGGGGACTCAGCTTCTGTCGCACAGGACCCGGCTGTTGAATGCTTTTGCTCTCACAGCTCATTTTGCAAACGAATGCTGCAATCAAATTTTAATCCGGTGTTTGTGATACCGTGGGAGGGGGGGTGCAATGGGGAAAAGCCTGGAGCAGGGGATGTGGGGGCATCTGTAAAGATGCCTGGTGAATTATGCTGATAAAAGGATATGGCAAACTAGGTGTGTTGCATTTACTAAACTTCTTTTTTTTTTTTAAAGGACATTATGGGGGCATCTTCAGGGTTACCTGACCAGCTCAACAGATAAGAAAAGGATACTATACACTAGGTGAATTGGGTTTCAGAATTTCATTCAGATTTCTTTAATTGGCTAGAAGAATTCATTGGGCTGTTATTAAATTAAAAATAAGCCTTCAAAGATGTCTGCCCAGTTCAACCGGTAAGAAATGGATGGGGCAGACTAGGTGTGCTGAGCTGCAGGATTTGGCTTTGGTGTTTATTTGCCTTTGGATTTAACCAGCAAGTGAATTTGGACTGTCATGGCATTAAAAAAAAAAAAAAGCAGCATCTTATTTAAACCCACAGGTCTTAAAAGCGAACTAGTCAAGGGCTCTGTTTGATTTCTGTTGCCTCCTCGAGCGTCTGGGAGCAGCCTGGAAAGAAACCTCCGGCGCTCGGGGCAGCCATTGCCGGGAACGGCAGCGAGCGGGGTGTGCGGTACTTCCCTCCCCTTCCAGTGTGTGTGTGCATGCGTGTGAGAGAGGGAGGGAGTAGCTGGCGCTGCCCGCGGCCTGGCTGTGGTGTGGGCCGCAGCCGCCGACGCAGCTCCGCGTTTCCCCACGCGGTGAAAGCTCCTGCCAGGCAGCAGCGGCGGCATGACTCCCGGGCACATTTCCCGGCCCGGCTGCCGGCTCCAAGCTGGAGGCCGCGAGCTGGGGCCGGTCTCGCCGCCGGGGGGCGCTCAAGCTCGGGGAGGGGCCCTGCGTGGTTTGGTTGAGCGGCAGCCCTCGCCCGCCCCTCG
>NW_017729029.1:34048711-34052463 GCF_001723915.1 Gavialis gangeticus | reverse complement strand
CAGCCCTCGCCCGCCCCTCGGCCCCGCCCCTCGCGGCGCCGCGCCCTTCCGGGAGCCGGAGCCAGGGGCGCCGCCTCCTGCCCCGCCCCGTCCCTTCAGCCGCCGCCAGAGCTGCTCGGGCAACGTGCGCTGTGCTCCCCACCATGGTCATCAAGGTTTACATCGCCTCCTCGTCCGGCTCCACAGCGGTAAGGCGCCCTCAGCCGCAGGGGCTCGGGCTTGGGTCCCCCCGGCGGGGGGGGGAACGGTGCGGTCCCTCTGCCTCAGGCGCGGGCTCCGTCCTCCGGCTGTGTTTCCTTGCCCCGTTAGAGCCGGGAGCCGCACCGCTCCCCCCGTGTGGGTGGGTGGAAGCCCCCTGATGCCTCCGAGGTGCTGGGCTGGTTCCCTGAGCTCCCACAGCTGCCAGGCTGGAAAGCCGAGGAGGAGGGGGACCTGCAGGGGGTCTGTGTCCAGCAGGCGCCCACCCCCTCTGTGAGTCCGAGGTGCGAGCCTGGTCTCGGAGCCGAGGTAAAGGCCGACTCCCCTCCCTACTTCGCGTCATTCTCTCTACCCCCATGACTGCTTCCATTTCCCCGACTGCCCTGTGCCTCTGGACCTCTGCTCCCAAAGGCAGGGTAGTGCCAGCCCTGCCTCATGTACGTGGACCACAGTAGCCAATGAAGCTGGTGTCTTTTTTGGGTCTGAAAGTGATGTTCGTTCCCGCCACAACATCCCTTCCCCCTGGAGAGGGGAAATCTAGCTCTTCTTTCATTTAGGACAAAAGGGAGAGATGTTGGAGGGAATCAAAAAGGTCTGTAGTTTCTCCCCCCCCTCCCCCCTCTGTATTTTGAGGAGGTCCCATTGTATCAGTTCAGCAGTACTTTCCCCTTTCTTTGTCTCCCTAAGGAGTCCAAATAGCTGCATCTTGCTCTGTCCCACAGCCGTTTTGCATTGTTGAAATTCCTCTAATGCTGTCCTGGTGGAGTCTAAGTCCTTTTTAAGTATTACAGTAAATGCAGTGTGAGGTGGAGATGAGGGGATCAGGCAGTTAGGTTTTGTTTTATTTTGGCCCTGAAACAGAATACCCTTGCTACTTTCTTTCCTCATTCCTAGCTTGTCCCCATGAGAAGCTCCATTATTTGTAACTGGGGGATCGGTTGCAAGTTTTTACTTCTCCAGCCAAGGCTCCCCTCCCTCCCTCCGCCCTGGGTAGGGAATGCCTGATTAACAATTGGAGAAAAATCTGCAGATAAACCTCCTGATCTGATCCTGTTCTAAATCTTCTCGCTTGTGCTTGCTGGTGGTCCTGATTGCTGCTTCTGGTCATCAGAAAGAAGCATTATTCCCCTTCTGATGTAGAGGCTTGCAATTTATCATGTCCATAGTTTTTTTTCAATGACTTCCTTTTCTATCAGATGATTAATGATTACTTTAGAAATTCTCTCTGACCGCTTGGGATAGTAGTTGCTGTGTCTTGCTGTACCATTATGGAAATGCTGTTGATTCTTAGAGATGAGTCTTGTTTCTCATCCAGGACTGCATAAACAAATTTGGTTTTTAAAAACAATTGAGTGAACACACTTTTTGGGCTTATGGCTAGGTAGTCAGTTATTAAAATTGATTTTGAGCTGGTAGTGAGCCTAAAGGATTTTGCACAGACTTCCAGCCTTCATAGGCCAGGTCCCCATTTGGAAGGCTCTGCCAAAATAGCTGTATCATGTGCTTTATCAGAGAAGGACGCAATTAGGACATTATATGTAGACAGTCATGGAGAAGTTGCGGTTTATTGGTAAAACTGTGGCTTTATTTGTATAATGTGTCCCAGCTTCCCACCACTGGCTTTTTTTTAAATTTCAAACTAGACTCTTAACATTACTTTTCTGCAAAGCATCTTGTGTTTGTGAATTTAGGGTTGCTTATCACTTTGAGATGCACCTTTTAATTGCCTTTGCATCTGTCTTTGCTTTTTTGCCTAGCATTTGAATAGCTGTTAGCATAGTCAACTTTCATAGGTGAAATGTAATGTGTTCATCATACACGATAATTGCATCTGATTTCAGACACAAGCATGTGTATTTCTACATACTGTAGTAACACTGGTAATTCAGTAAGGTCTAGTCTTACAGCAATTAATATTACTTGTATATACATTCTCTGCTGACTGTAGGAAAGGTGTTTCCATTGGCATGAATCAGTAGAGTACCTCATCCCTTGGCCACTTTCTAGAGTAAGAATTTCAATAGGCGTTTAACTCTGACACAGAGTAAATGGATAGCAGCCTAGCTAAGAGAAAATCATATGTTCAACTGAAACTTGGTACAAAACCCACTGTAGTAAATTCTCTTAATGGGCTTTGGAGAGACAGAACTTGCTTTGAGGCTGAAGAAAGTCTCAGTAGGATGCTGAGTTAGAAATGGTTAGGTCAGCCATAAGGTTAATGGAAAATCCATATCGAGAATGGAGGATGCTGCTGTAAGAGGAAACTGAACCAAAGCTTAATCTACTCAATATAATTCAGTTGCCAACTCTATGGTGTGGTTGCTGCTACTACTGAAATGGTTTTATATGCAAAGTAAAACAACAGTGCATTGCTTTATATGTAGACTGTGTCATTTGAGCATGAGCAAAACAAAATGATCCCTAAAATCATGTTCTTGCCTGAGAATTAATGATGAGTATCTGGAAGTTGTTGAGCCTCTTTTGTAGGCAACTGCTGAACATCAAATTCTACTGGAGTCAATATCTAAATTCAATAGCCATTTAAAGCAACATTCTGGCTAATTTACTAGCAACTGAATTTCCATCCCCTTGGCCACGTGTAAAATGGTTCTGCAGGGACACTGTTCTTTATGGAATGTGTATTTAGTAACTGTGCCATGTATGTAAGTGTAATAAAACATGATGTGAGATTTGTGATATAGTTATCACATCTAAGTGTTTTAAAGATGCCTTTTTATGCCTGCCTGTTGACTTGTTAGTTTAAGATAAAATGCACTTTAAACATGTGACTTGCACTTTGTGGGTTGGTACATATGTTATCCATGGCCTGGTGGGTGGTGTGGTGCCTTTACTGATGAACAGTGCTGTTATAAACTTCATTCATCTAGTCTCAATGACTAAGCCAAGGGTGGCCAACCTGTAGCACATGTGCCAGAGTGTCACTGGAAGTCTCTGTATGGTTCAGAGGAAGGGGATTGGAGTGGCACTCAAAGAAGATACGGGGCTTAATTTGTAGCATGCCTGATAGAAAGGTTGGCCCTCACTGAGGTAGGCATTGATAACTATTGATATCTTGCATTGCTGGTGGACCACCTTTGTGTGGCTGTTTTAACATTGGCTCAGTAGGTGTTGATTTAAACCTTTTATATCAGTAGTTTTCAACCTTTTCTTTCATTTGTGGACCGCTAAAACATTTCGAATGGAGGCGCAGACCCTTTTGAATGGCAAGTGTGGGCATTCATGTACTTTTAATTAATCATAGTCATCTTCTGTGGACTCCCATTGACCACAGGTTGGAAACAGCTGTTCTATATAGTATAGATGACTTTGCTAGTACTGATTTATTGCTGGAGTTCTCCCAAGCAAATCTGATGAGACCCTATCATTACTGTAGGACTGAGTCAGACTAACATCATTCCAGTCTTGGAGTCTGGCCACGCATTATGGTTTCCTCAGTGTAATCCAAATTTAAGAGATGTAAAGTACAAATTTCCTGTTGAATGTGGAAGACTTGTACCCGAAGGAGGTGGCTTCTGTACCCCTCTCAAGGTCGT
>NW_017729029.1:34042828-34048564 GCF_001723915.1 Gavialis gangeticus | reverse complement strand
CCCCCCCCCCCCCCCCCCAAAGAAAATTAAGCACTTGTAATACATGAATAGGGCTGGACAGCTGACCAGAAAAAAGAATGTTAAATGATGATGGCTATGAAGATGCACTGTAGATCTACAAGTCTCCAACCTTCTATAGATAGAATTCTCCAACATGCTCTATTCCATGTAGAGGTTGGCTCATATTTAAGGGTTACTTTAAACTGTTATACAGTGTTATAGCACATCAGACTGTTGCTCTGTGGTGATGAAAGGGGCAATGAGAAGTGAATACTGGAGCAACAATGGGCTGGTAAGGTCCTTTATTTAGGATAATGAGGATTGGGAAGAAGGCAGTAGGTATTTGATGGTGGTCATTAGTGATTGACAAACAGTTCTTTCTAATGTACTCTTTTTCAAATCTTAAGGCTGTGATAGAGGCTAATGGGATGGTACCAGATTACTCCAGCCCTTAAGGTAGTGACAAGAGGGGTGGACAGTAGTGTCCTGTAACTTTTTTTTATTTTTGTTTTCCACTTCTATAAGAAAAAAAAAATGAAAAACATGCATTTCTCTCAAATTTGAAAGAAGTTATCTTAAAAAATGCTAGCTTTGTTTTAAAAAATTGAATAAAGGGTGTTTTTTGTCTTGCGTTGTTTCATTTGAGATTTTTGGTTTGGGTGGCTTTGTATGTTCTGACACTACAGCAGTACAGAGTAGCATAGGAGAAGATGCCATGATGCTGAAAGCAAATGGTACTTAGCTTTGCAGGTACAGTGGCGTGAACATTTGCTTGTAGATTTGTGGGATTTTATGGGTTGCTGTGTTGACAGTAGAGGTATAAATACTGATTCTTAAAAACAATATCTGTTTAATCTGTTGTAATTACAATGATTAAGCGAATAATCAGTATGGCAACCGCGGCCTGGCCCATGTGGGGCTGCTCAGGCATAGCCTGTGGGGTGCACCAGCAGGGTGTTTCCAGTCCCCTGAGATGCAGTGAGTACTCAGCAGCTTCCTGGGGCCCCAGGGCTGCACCTCACAGTGAGCCTGGTGTGCAGGTCCCCTCCGAGCCCAGATATAAATGTTGCACGAGGTTGGGATGTGTTTTGTGGCAGAGCCACAGGCCGGGGAGGGAGCTGCCCTGTGTTCCCTTATCTCCATCTTGCCTCTGCACAGGCCCTACAGCTGAGCTGCTTTCTCTTTGGACAGCAAGGGAGTGGGAAGGGAGACTAGCTCCAAATAGCTAGCCACAGACCCCAGTGAAGCAGTTTGCAGCCTCCACATTAGCTAGGCTGCTTACAGCAGACACAGGTACTAGTCCCCCCTTTCCCTTCCCCCTCTTCCTCGCTCCCTCCTGCCTGCCATGCTTCCTTCAGGTTCCTACTGGAACACTGTGTGGCTTCCCTTCCTTGCCTTCCCTGCCAGACTGTGCCCTGTGCCATGCTAGCTAATTGGTAATCTATAATTGGTTAAACAGTTAATCGTTTAACTGTTCACATCCCTAGTTGCAAGTTATTCACAATGCACGTGTGTTGATAAGCATTAGGAGTCAACGGCTTGTCATTCCAAAGGCCTTAAAATAGCTGAAGCATCTTTGTTGGAAATGGTTATATTGTTTTCTGGGTGTTTAGTACAAACAAGGATAGCTAATTGATGTGAAGAAGAAAATACTGATATATGTTTAGTTCTGATCATACTCTGACTAATCTGGCACAAGTTTTTTAGATGGAGCCATATTATGTGGGAGGAAAACATCTGCATTTATAGTTTAAACACAATTACTAAAAATAGATGCATTTAATATTCATCTTGTTGAACACTGACTTAATGGCCATGTTAGTGAATTTAGACACATGCTTTATGTAAATATTATTTGCATGAGCTATTCCTTTTTATCTTTTATGTCTACTAAACTAAATATCGCTCTTGAAGGAATGCTGTTAATTGCTCTGGGGTTTTCACATAGCAGAAACCAGAATATGTGGCATGAACATATCTGAACAATAACTTGGGACATGTTCTCTTTTCTACTGTTCTTTAATGGCTTATCTGACTTCTTTAAAAAAGCTTTTCAAAACTCTGGGCAGGGAAAGAAATTGAATTAAAACATTACATTCACATTTTTGATTAAGTGCCAAAGATCAAATAGCTTACAGTTGTTGCAAGACAAATTAAGGTTAAAAAGTAGAGTGGTAAGCATTTTCTTAGGGACAGAAACTGGTTCACGTCTGTAACACAACAGAATTTCAGTGCACATGAACTGCTCTCGAAATGGCCAAAACTGGTTTAAGATAAACCTTGATGGTTGTAGTATCAGACTTAATTGATTTTAGGTTAAATCAGTTTGAATTTCTGTCCCAGATCCCCTCCAGATTCAAGGTGTCTGTAAGTGCTTAATTTTTATTTCTAGGAATATTTGCAGAGGTAAGCATGGGCCTCTTCATTTTCCTTGAGGCACTGGGGAAAGCTTTATGGCTACACTTGCCAAATTCCCATAGAAGTCATTGGAGCTGGTTATGTGTAATGAGAGTGGAGGATGCCAGAAACAAGATTACCTGCAAGGGTGATCTCCTAATGTACCAGGTTGCTGGCCCCCATTTCTCCTTTGTGGAAGGGGAAAGTTGCAGAAAGTCTTGATTGAAACCAGCTGCTTAAACAAAACAACGGAACTAGCAGAAATGTTTCCCTGTGTAATAAACAGGAGATCCAAGGCTTTGACATTATTTATAGCAGGGATATATATTGCCTCTACCATAGCCTTATGTGGTTGATGTCATGGTTCCAGAAACATGGTTCTGTGACATTGCTTTCTGGAGTGACTGAACTAGTCAATGACTTGGAAAATTTAATTGTTTGTAGAAGATTGTAATTTTTTTTTTTTAAAAATGACAATTTTGAAAATGGAGATTTAAACATTAAGAGTGTTTGCATATCGATTCAAACTCTGTACATTCAGGACAGGTCTTCAGCATATGTTTAAATTGCATTGACTTCAGTAAAATGTTTTGCTTCTTGGCCTCTTCCAGGCTAAGAACAAGAGCTGCCCCAAATAAGGATGCACCCTTAGATTGATGCCTTTGTTCTAGAAGAGTTAGCGATAAGTATTACAATTAGAACTTTTTCAGAATTGCTTACTGTGATAGTGAGAGTTCATTGACTTACTCCAATTTGTCATGTTATATTGGCAGTTTTAAAACATGAATATTAGCAAAGCCGTATGTATTTATATAGCTATGTAAATTTGTTTATAAATTACAGGTAGAATGAAGAAATGTTTTACACTACCAAGGGGGGGGGACTTGAAAAATCTAAATATTATATTGCTGTAATTGTAATGTATTTTGGCTAATAAGTGATTCTTTTTCTTTGACCTCTTCAAAGCAGGGAAGCTTTTAGCAAGAGATTCTGGACACTGCAATAGACCACATTTGGACTGTTGTAAAGATGTTTGCAAATGTGACTTTCTGCAGAGCTACTGTTTTTCTTGAAAGATTTTTTTTTTTTTTGCAGACATGTTCCAATTGTAAGAACAGTTAATGTAAAATATGTAACTGGAATTAATTTGCTTTGATAGCGTCACTCAGATGTCTTCCCATGAGTAATAATTCTGTCTATAAGTGGGTGTATTAGTGTTCCTTTAAATAGCCATTTGAAGTGTTTGGATTTAATGGGGTCCTTTTTCTTAAAGTTAAATGATTAGCCACTCTCCCAAAATTGTATTGCCAGTCAGTTGAACTTTTTCTTAAGGAGGTTTTGACCAGAAACAAGCAAAGTAAATCCCCAAAATCTCTCAAGATATTTAAAGTGTGTATAACAAATGGAACATTTTCTTGATGGGAGTGAACTTTACAGCTGATTAGAACTGCAATCATAGAATGGACTTTTATGAGAAGGTTCGATGTACAAGTTGGAATATTATAAAACATGGAAGCAGGAATACTTTTATCTTGTTTACTCTATTTTTAGCTATTGACTGAGTTTCTCACTAGTGAATCAAATATGAATTCTGTTAGGTCTGTGCCCAGCAATTCCCCCCCCCCCACACACACACACACTTTTCTTTGCAAGCCGCAAACTAGCTTTTGAGAGAAGTAGCAGGGGGGTGGAGAAGCAGTTGACTCTGCTTGTTCATTGCATCTTTGGAACCAGAAATAGAAAATAACAGTTAATAATACTATCTCCTCTTGGTTTCCATCCCAACATCTGCTGTTCAGATCTGGAGGTGAAAACCGCATTAAATTAGATGTGGTATGGAAGTTGCTTATTAAGTAATAGGAACCAATGAACCCCCAGAGAGCTCCTCAGTACTTGTATTGGCATAGAGGCCAATCTCAGCATGGGGAAGCCGAAGTAATCTCTGCTAAAAGCATAGCAGTCCATAGAGCTTTTATTTCAGGTTTATTGCCCATGCGGGTCAGAGTGTGACTTCATCTGCCGAGTCCAGGATGGGACAGTGCAAAGAAGGAATGCTTGTGATCTTAGCTCTACTCTTGTGTCCTGTAAGGGTCTAGTTTAGCCAGACTCGCAGATTGGCTTCTTGGCCTCTAATGTTTGAGACCCTGCTGGCAAAGAAGAGCGGTCTACTTTCTAAGCTAAAATTTCAGCTTCAGACTCTTTTGCCCTTGGGTGGCGGTGAGATGTGTACTTTATCTACTGGCACTATGGCTGGAACTGAAGGGGAAGAGATGACAGCTTTTCACAGGTCTGACCAGTAGCAAAACTATCTACTGTGAATTAAATTTACCCTTTCCCCACCTTAAATTTCTCCTTAATATCAATGGATTAAGCTCATATACAGAGTCTGGGATGATTTTGTAGCTCACTTGCATTATTTACAGAAGTGGTATCATTTAGATGTAAACAAGTCAGTGCAAGTACTGTAGTTGTTGATAACATCCATTGCCCTAGCCACATGTCAAAATAAATTGGCAAAACTCCATGGGCAGCCTCTAGAAGAAAAATACGAGTTTTTGTTTACTACCGCACATTTAGAGTGGTCTGATTTCCTGGAAGTTCGTAATGCAATTTTTCTGTTCTGTTCAGGGCATGAACTCTTAGCCGCGTTGTAGTCATTCAGAATGTTGCCTTTTACTTCAGTGAGACCAGGATTTTACCCATAGTAAGTGGACTTAGTAGTTTTTCTAATGATCTTTTCGTAAGATCATTCCTGTATACACACGTAGGTGTGTGTTGAGTAGAGACAGTAGCCCCTGGGCCAGAGAATTGTAACTGTTAGGTAGAAGAGCATAGTAAATAACAGGGAAAAACACAAACTTTCTGGGTTGTCCTGGATACCAGTGAAGGGTGGGTTACACTTGTTTCTTCATAAATAGTAAATGCACCCTTTTTTAGGTAGAGAGAAAAGGAGGCAGTCTTTCTAATTATAAATAAATATGGGGACAAAGATGCTTTGTAAGCGTTTTGTGTTCATTCTTTGTTAATATGCATTGATAATCTTAGTTATGTGCTGGAGTTGACCTATAAGGCAGATAAGTTCAAGTGGTACTAAACGGTAGGGGTATACCGATAGAGGTTTTGGGGGCTGACACCGATAGCTGATTTTTAAGGAGGGGTATAGGCCAATACTGATCTGATTTCCGATACAGCTGTGTCCAGCTGGTAAGTCTTTGGTGGTGGAAGGGGTGTGGGGGCCAGACCAGTGCCCCCCACAGGGAGGGAGGGAGTGGAGCTGGGGTAGGTGCTGCCCAGCTGGGGCAGGATGGGGTGCAGGACAGCCATAGTGTGTTTGGGGGG
>NW_017729029.1:34027017-34042726 GCF_001723915.1 Gavialis gangeticus | reverse complement strand
GGGGGGCATGTGGGGTGGGGGGTGAGTGGCTCCTGCCACTGCATGCACCCCAAGAGGGCACAGGGGAGTGGGTACGCCCAATGATCTGCATGGGGCAGGGCAGGCTATAGCTGCAGGTTATGGTTGGGCCAGGCTGTGCTGCACATGGGGGAGGGCACTGGAGGCAGTGCTGGGAGGAGGGTTATGCGGGGGGGTTGCAGCCCCCACAGATTTCACCATAGACCCCCTCCCAGTGCTGCCGCCACCCACCCTGAGTCCA
The DNA here is from genome assembly GCF_001723915.1 of Gavialis gangeticus. Taxonomy (NCBI): domain Eukaryota; kingdom Metazoa; phylum Chordata; order Crocodylia; family Gavialidae; genus Gavialis; species Gavialis gangeticus. Next base: position 34,042,467 of record NW_017729029.1, on the reverse strand, counting down.
GTGTAGCCTGCAGCTGCAGCCTGCCCTGCCCCAGCAGATCTGGGGGCACATTCCCCCACCCTCCGTGCCCTCCCAGGGTGCACACAGTGGCGGGAGCCGCCCTTGCCCCCCTCACTCCCTGGATGAGCTGTGCCTCAGTCCTGTGTCTGCCCCACCCCGGCTGGGTAATGCCTGCCCCAGGCCACTCCCTCCTTCACTGGGGGGGAGGGGGAGGGCTTGATCTGCCCTCCCATGTCCCTTCCTTCCTCCCTCCCCTTCCACCACAGCAGGCTTACCGACTACTTGCAACTCTCCAAGCTGCATGGGCATTTATCATCCAAATTATCAGTCACATCAGGCCAATTTCTGATGCAGTCAATTTGCTTTATATCTGTGCTGATCTGAAATTGGACTGATGTATTGGTGCACCTCTACTAAAAGGCAAGCTCATTATAACCTTTGTACCTGGCCAGTTTTTCTTTGTATCTCAATGGACAGCCATACCTTTGTTTTACTTGCAGAAGATAAAATTTTGAGTTGCAGGGCTGTATAAAGATCAAAGGAATCTTGCAAAGCCATTTCAGTGTCTGTTTAAGGAACTTACACCACTGTAAATAGAGAACATACAAATTGTGCATCTTGTATGGGGATTTGGGGCTATAATTACATGTTTGGACAACCTTAGAGTACTTTTCAGTAAAACACCAGGTTGAGACATAAGCTTGAGGAAGGAAAAAGGTTGCTTAAACCATACTGAAGAACTCTCTTGCAACATATAAAGGTTGCTGTGGGGCTTAATTATTATAATTAAAATCTAAATGCAGAAATCCTTTGGCTTATGTGCTTAGCATGCAAAGGCTATTTCAGTTCTGTGGGGCAGGAGAAAACCTTGTTTAAAAATGAAACCAGGTATTTGGATACCATAGTGACAAACATTATCAAAAAGGTTATGAGGAATGAGCACTTCAAAAGTGACCTTTAGGTAGTTGGACTGTCTGTGATCTTGGACAGGAGGTGTTGAATGAGCTTTAGTTTAAAGTGCCCCACTGCCATTTTTCAGTGCAAAATGCTGATACATGTGACACTGGAGGCTACTGGAGTGCATTAATTTACATGCTCCAGCAGCCTTGATTAATCGAGTCTGCTCTGAGAGGCTGGAACTCCAGCGTGTTGGAGCAGCCTCCCTGCGCGTGTATAGGAGCCCTACGATTCTAAGCAGGATTTGGCCATATGTCACAGGCTCCTGAAAAAAGCCTGTAACTTCCAGTGCTTCCAGTTCTTGCAAGGCTGGTAACAAACATCTTCTTCATGAAATAGAGTCTTAACTTCTACCAGATTTCTGCTTTGATTTAAAAGAAAAACAAAGTGCCTAGCATTCATGATTATATAGGGTAGATTGAAATATGAGCCGAATATTTCTGATAGGTTCAAAAACCAGGAGGCAAGTACAGAAATTGGACAAAAAAAGCCTCTTGTCTTTTTTAATTCTCTTGGGGGTGGCTATACTAACCTTGAAATCTCAACTACCTTGTTCAGGAAGACGTTATATATATTTTTATGACCTTCTTTTCAAACCACTTGCTCGTAATAGATTGAGTAGAAATCTATTTGTATTTAAAACCAAAACTAAAACAAAGGAAGCTTCCTTTCCTGGATGTCTCTGTTTATAGGGACAAATTATTAGTACAAGCTCACGTAATGGACTTTTTCAGCATTGGAGATACTGTTTTAGTTCTGCAAAATATGAATCTGTTATAGATTAAAAGCAACTTGAAGAAACAGTGTAATCTTCTGTAGATCCCTAAGTACATTTTTCGTAAAGTAGATGTTCAGTTTTGAAATGACTTTTGTATAAAATATGTTCACTAAAGCAATGACTAATACTATAAATGCAAAATCTTTCAGTCTTGTCAGTCAGTCTAGCTTTTTTATTGGCTCCAAGACCTACAGGAAATGCCCCCTCCTCCACTTTTTCTTGCATGGTTCTTGTAGGAAGTAAACTTACTATATTTTTAGTGCTGTTGGTAATCGGAGCAAAGCGGTCCAATTCACCAAAAGACCGTACTTTTCTACCCCACTGCCCAGGATACAGAGTTACTTATTACTTGTATAAATTTACAGTTCCTGAAAAATAGCCTGGTTCTCTGTAGCTGTTTTAGTAAATTAACCAGTATTTAGGGGTTTACCATATATTTACGGAGGCTGTTGGTTTTAGAACATGAGGAAATGGAATACCTTTTCTCAAGCAAATAACTTGCTACCGTAGTCTGAACAGGTATTGGCTGAAATATCAGCGTAGAGTGCATTTGACTTCCTCCAACGTTTTTATTTTTGCCTTCTGTATCTTGTAATTCTCTAGGACTTTAGCTACTACCAATTCTGTATGTGGTACAGGGGTCCTTTGCAAAATATAGATGCATGGAAAGAGAGAAATAATTATGAAGTTTGGGGTCTAAAAACACGATTTGCAGAAGTTCTCAACAACTTGGGACCAAATTTGGGGCCAAATCTTTAGAAGTACAGTTCCTATTTAATCTCAAAGCAGTATCTGGGTCAGTGATTTTTTGTTTTGTTTTGTTTTTTTTTTTTCAGTTGGTGCTCTGAGATGCTTTAAAGTGGGTGGGGAATTATTTTGGGTAGAGTGCCGCTTACTGAGTTTTGGCAAGCCATCGAGGGCCTCATAACAGGCAGCCAGGGGCAGATAAATATTAATTTTCTACGTTTTTTAGGGGCCCCATGGAGCAGATAGAATGGCCTGGCAGGCTGCATTTTGCCCACCCCAGCTTTAAAGGGTGTCTTTGGGTGTTGTGTAATGTTAGCGCTGTGCGATGTACACAATTGGCAAAATAAACCCAGAGATTTCACAAGGAATGCATCCAGTCAAAAACATTCTGAGCTATTGTGGTCTTACTGAGTTCTTTGAAATAGAATAATAGCTCCCATTATTTTCCCATTGTCAAAAAATAAGTGAAAGCTAAGAGTTGGTGTTTTCTGAAGGAGTCCCTTGAGGCTAAGGTTGAGAACCACTGAGCTGGGTTTTCAGTAGGGCACAATATCTAGCCTAGAGATTCTCAGCCAAAGTGCTGGGGCACAGTGGGGTGCTACCATCTAAGATCCTTTGGAGGCTCCCTCCAGGTGTGAGGAGTTAAGCAGATAAGCAAACAAGCCAGGCTTTTTCCCTGTCTGGACAATCCCATACCCTATTGCCTGGCCTCTCTGCAAGGAGGTCAGCATTTTAATACATAAATTAGTTCTTGAAATTGCATGCCACTTATTTCACAGAAGTTATGGAAGGGTGCCTCGAATCTAATGAGGGGGAATCTCAAGTCCAAAATGTTTGAGAACTACTGATCCAGCCACTTCTGTTGTTTTCATAGATAGCATCTGTGTGCTGAGCATTTTTGATCATTTAAACCTGTGTTTTTGTCACCTCTCAAAGAGTTTGTCTTGTCCAGGATTGTTCATATAAATTTGAGCCAGACCCTTTCTCCCTCCTGGAGAAAATCTGTGGCTAGATTTACAATTCAGGAGGTCTTTGTCTTGTATTCAGTACATAAGACTGTTTCCACATTTTTTGCTTATCTACACATGGGTCTCAGTCTTGCAGTCTGTAGCTAGAACTGTACACCCTTAACTTGTGGCAATGTTTTTAAGCATCAGGGCCCCCTTGTTCTCTTGGGTCAAGATCTGGCAGAGTTGGGAACATGGCAGTATCTGAACAGCAATGTATATTTATTTGGATAAATTTGTGCATTGTCCCTGGCATTCTAATGGCTTAATATAGTCTGACTTGCAGTGATGATAGTAGTTTATTGGGGAAGCTGGCATAATTAGGTTTTAATTTTAATACCATACGGTACTTAGATACTATGCCCTAAAAATATTTTTAACAATAAATGAAATAAAATACACCTAGCTAACATCAAAGTAGATTGATAGGAGTCTAACACAAAGAGAACTGGAAGTTTAGAATGAAGGGTTTGTGTTCTTCTGTGGACTGTTTTGTTAGTGGATAACTAAGATAATGGCAATTGTACTCTGAAAATGAGGAGACTTCCCCTTTGTTAATTTTGGACTAGACAAAAGCAGTTTCTGGGTTTTGTAAACATAAAATGTAATTCAGCTGACTTATGAGACTGAAGGAGCCTGTCCCCTGGCATACTATTATATACACATTTTACTATGACTGTAGTAATTAGGGTGGTGTTCTGCTCTGTTTAAAAAAAAAAAAAAATGCATATGCTGAAAGGCAGTGGTAATGCCATCTGGTATTTTCGGCTTGCAAATCCTGTTTGTTTAAAAATCGCATGCAAATAGAAATATTTGGAATAATTTAAATACAAAGGGTTTTTTTATGTTGGGATTTCTATGCAGAGCTCCAGGTATCTATGTGGGAGAAGAGCACAGGTGGAGGAAGAGTCTTTACTTATGTCAGAAAGCAGCTTTTAAGGATTACTTACAGTAACAGTAGGTAAATACATTAGGGAGGAGTCTTTGTGAGGTTTTTTGTTTGTTTTGTTTTTAAGGTAAGCCATGCAGGCCGTGTAGAAATGCAGTGCCCTCACTTGTTCACTTTACATATATATTTGAGGAATGTGATTTAATTTTCAGTCACAAATGCAGGAGTGGGGAGCCTAACTAGTGTGAGCTCTCAAGAACCAGGGGTTAGCCAGTTCACAGGGATAGTTAGGTTTCATTATCTTGTTGATATTTGAAATTCAAAAACAGACAGGCTTCTCAAACAATTGCTATCGATGGATACCAGGATACAATAGGCTACATTCACGTGTAAAGTTCAGCTTAATTAAACAACAGCCTTGTTGCAGTCATATGTGCAAGTCACAAGACTGTGGGAGGAAGCAACAGTGCTGCCAAACCCTTTTTATAAAGTGATACTTCAAGTCCAATGTTAATAGAGATAGTGAACAATAGCACAGGGTGCATAATTCTCTGTATAAAATGCTGAGTTTTTAAAAGGTGTCATGTTGCACAAAATGCTGTGTCTGGCCTTTGTTGAACTGTGCTTAGGCTGTATAATGCTGAATTGAAGTTGTAACCTACCTGATTAGCTCAAGCAACATGTTTGTTTTCCTTGTATTCATTTGTTCTTGTTCATTCTGTCTGGACTAAAATAAAACTCTTTGTTGATTTTAATTTACATTACTCCAAATTTTGTGAGTTAGTCCCTAAATTAGGATCTATGGAAATGTATAGTTGTGTTGTGTTACCCTGGTACCTTCCTGAATGAAATTCAAACCTTGCCCAAGATAATCACCTCAACCCTTGATAAAGTAATATGGACCCAAGAATAAGATGTTATTAGTCTATAGGAGAATATTGTGGTCTCTTAATTTTATAACCACCTTATTGACCTTCATTACTCAGTGGGGTCCTTTACTTTTATCTCATCAGTTTTGCAACTCTTAATTGCACACATTTATTTAAATTTTGCTGCTACTGTGAAAAGTGTGCAAGAAACTGTTCCGCACAGAAACTTGCTTGGAAGGCTGAATAATTGTTTTATCTTTCCACAGTCCACAGGACAGTTGGATGAGCGTTTGAAACTCTCTTGCATTTCTTTTTTTCTTTGTTTAGGTTGCTACATGTGCTGTAAAAAATATACATGAAATGAGATTGTGTCATCTCTAGTAGCATCTCTGATATTGAAATACTTGGGTTTTTTGGAGTGACATTTTTATTTTGGCTTCTCCTTCCCCTTCCCCCTTGCTTCTGTTTTATTCTGAGCTTTCTTTTTTTAAGTCAAGCCTAAAGCATAGCAGACCTCCTGTGCACTGCTGTCATTATCTGCATGGTAGGAAAAGATAATACCTTGAAATATGGAAGGCTTCTACATTTAGAGCTATGACTGATGGTCCCCTTATGCACTGTATATCAACCACTGCAATAAAGTATATGGGAATATTGATATTCCAGGAACGGCAGTGACTAAAAAGTCAAATAATTTACTGTGGCTGTTCATATTTTATATAAATTGTGGTTTCAACTGCTTTTGGGAATATGTGTACATATTCAAATGCATAGTGGTAATGGGATTACTTGTTTTTTAGATTAATATCTGCTCTTAGCCACCCTAGATCCTGTGGCCTGAATTCTGCTTAAAAAGATCAGTTGTAGAAGTGTCTGATGCAGGCTTTCTGTCATCCTGCACTCCCACTGGCTGGAATGGGGCACTCATTACTGGGCAGTACTGTGTGAACAAGCCTGCTGAAACTATCTCACAGGCCTGATGGAGGTTTTCCAAACTATTGCTGATGCTACTTCTCTATTTCACTTAATTATATTCTTGGGAGCAGGCCATTCTCTTCCTCTTCCCACCCTGACACAAAGTCTGGGTCATACCTTTTTTGGCTTCCCAGCTAGCCTAAGGGGCTTGATTCTGAGCTTGAAAGTACATGAAGCTGTGAAGCAACATTAATCATGACTCTCAGGTGGCATCTCTTCCTCCGTTTAAGGGAACAGACTTTTAAAAATTTTGTCTATCAGTTGAGTGTCAGAAAAGACATGATAGTTTGGTCTGTAGTCAACAGAGTAAACTAGACTCCTAAGTTTTGTTTCTTGCATCAAGAAAAAAGTTGCACTTAATGTCTAATATTTAATGTGTCCCCATTTAATAACCTTATGTTGAATGGCATGTTCTTCATTTACTAATGTTAACCACTGCTTGAAGGGCTAAGACTAGCCCAATTGCAGTGAAGTGGGATGTGAGCCCCTTGATTGTTTAGCCCAGGGGTGGGCAAAATATGGCCTGCAGGCCAGATCCAGCCCTCCAGGCCATTCTATCTAGGCCGCAGGACCCCTAAATAATTTAGAAAATATTCATATGCTCCTGGCTGCCTGTCAAAGATGACAGGAGAATGGGGACAGTAGGACCCCGGGAGAGCAGTCAGCAGGACACAGGCTGCCCAGCCCCGCCCCAGCCATTTCCCTGCCTTCTCACCCCTGCACTGCTCCAGCACCATGTGGCTCTCGGCTGCGTCACCAGACCATGGGACCTGTACCGGTATGGGGGTAGGGAAGATAGGGAGGGACTGTGTGTGTGTGTGTGTCTGTTTGTAGGGTGAGTCCCACATCTACACCCTACCATACACATGCACCCACAACCCCCCCACTGCCATACACACACACTCTCTCACACACACCAGCCACCCTCCACCTGTAACCCCCCCACAATATACAAGCATAAGACTTCATCTTAAGCTATTGTGCGATCACCTCTACATACACTGCACAAACACAGGTAAACCAGGACAAAATATTTTTTTAAATCAAATTAATGAATGTTTTAGATATTTGCTTCCTAGAATATAATTTGGTATTTTTCTGGCTCAGAGGTGGCAAAATCCTTTGCTGAAAGGAATACTTGTGGGGGCAAGGGGAGGGACTTCTGGTGGCACTGGTCAGGGGTTAGTGGGTGGGACTTCTAGTCACAAGATGGTGACCGGGGGTAGGACACCTGTCAAGGGGTGGGGCTACCCATGTGACCCTTGACAGCTTACTAAAACTCAGTAAGCAGACCTCCACCCAAAATAATTGCCCACCCCTTGTTTAACCCAATTTATATCCCCAAATTAATCCCTTGGTTAGGTCTCTAACAATTAATTCCTGCAAAGTAAGCCATGACATCACTGGTTTGCCAGTCTCGACGCAAGGAGGACACTTTTTTACCCCTGGGCACCTGGGAAAAAATTGTACATTAATTGTATTCTTCTGTCTCTTTCTTTTTTTTAGTAGGAAAGCACAGAAATCATTGTGTATTTTTATACCAGTGATCTTTTTTTTTAAGCTAAAACAATTTTAGAGAAGTTGTGAAGAAGAGATCTTTTGTAATTAAAATTGTAATGAATAAATAGTACTAGTAGTTTGGCATTGGAGAAGAGCCAAAATCCATGCTTAATTTTATAATTGCGTGTTGTAGAATTTGACTTCTGTGCCTCCAACTTCCTGCCACCATCTTGGTTATTGATAGCTATTTAATTCTCCTTTAAGCATGTTTGTTTTTAGAGAAAGTCCCATTGAAGAGAAGGGTTTGGAGTTAACATATACGCTATACCTAGTCTGCAAGGCTATACGTACAGCTGTCTTGGGTTCTGTGCATCTTCCTAATACAAGTCTCAAGACAAGCAAATAGAAGAATTCATGCGATGACTATGAATTGTTGGTCTGGGGAATTTTGAGCAAGACAACTGGAGCATGGGAGATTTGCCTGAATGCTCACGTGGGAGGTGGCAGGCAAAGGGAAGCAGGGACAGGGTTCAGTGGAAAGGTGGAAACTGTTCTCTTCAGCTGTGTTGCTTGAGTGAGGAGCTTGATTGTGAGTTTTCAGAGTGCTTCAGTGTCATAGATCAGCAAAATTAGTGGTGTATTGGATAACTTCTTGTTAGCAATGCAGCTCTGCTTGTGGAGACCAAAAATTCTTCCAGGTATTAACAATCACATATTGCTTCATTAGCCTTTTAAAGGAAAAACATGAAAGGGCATATGCTTTTCTTAATTGGACTGGTATAACTACTGTTGACTTTCATGGTATTTCATCCTTCTGTTTAAGAGCAGAATTTGACTCAAGCTTTAATAGTTCTCTCAATCTGAAGAAAGATGTCTTCTTATAGAGATTTAAAAATGGATCTAATCTTAGTGCTGCCACTATTCATACTTTCAGTTCTAGTTTGCAATTTAAGAATTTTGTAAATAAAAATACCATGTCTGATTATGGAGCTTTTTGAGTTTGAGATAGATGTACACCGTACTAAATTACTGATGCTGAAAACCCTAGTACAAACGCATGTACATTAGATATGTGCATACACACAGACTGCTGCCACTGGAAGGTCCTGCAACAATCTTAAAGCCAAATTATATAAATATTTGAATGAACTAATCTTTACCTTCCAGGCTTGAGTTAACAGTTTAGATTGCTGATATTTAAGAACCTACTTAAATCTGTGGTTTTGTGATTTTCATGGAAACCACAGAAAATGGCATTGGCTGTTATTTCCCAGGAAATCAACTACCCCCCCCCCACCCCTTAAATAAAATGTTGGCTCCCCAGTGTGAGACAGTGGTCCTCACTGCCGCTGTGGTCTGGCCTTGCAGCCTGCCCACGAAGGAAAGATACTGGGCTGGGGTTGCATAAAGAGCAGCCAGCAGTTAAAATGGTGGCCAAAACTTCATTCCTCCCTTCCTCCCCTCCCGGGCCTCTCCACCAATCAGTGCTGAGGGGTAGTGCCTCTACCAGTCAGGGTTGCAATGAAATGACTGCAAAGTCGGCTTCGAGCTGTGACCAAGCTGCTAAAATTACTTTCTATCACCTCAGGTTAGGTAGGTCCCTATTGATGTTGTGTAAGATTGTGCAACACTTGTAATTGAGCACTTCAAGGCTTTTTATTTCTGTAGGACTGCTCATGTGACTTGTTTTTTTTTTTAACACCATGAGTAAAGTTTACACTATGTAGCATAACCCATAATAAATTTTCATAGCCAATTTTGACACGCAATGTGTTGATGTGGGATCGGTAAAAATGCTATAGGACTGTACTACTGGAAAAATTATATCTGGTTCTATATTGTCTGCAGCTTGCAGAATTATGCTGTGTGTATCTACATTTGCATAAATCGGTGAGGTTAGCAAGCATTTGCCTGGATTTTTACTGAATGTTAAGGAGCAAAAACCTATACTCTAAAATCATAAGAAACTATATACTTGATTGCTGATGGAAAAATAAAGTATTCAATATGATTTATTTATGTAATGCTGTAAATGCATATGGTACTTGACAGAACACTCAGATAATACACACCTGCAGTTCATCTCTGAACAAAAAAAGATAAGAGCTTCAGACCCCAGTGCTGATGTGTGCTGAAGGCCTTCATATCTAAGGGTGGAGAAGGCCTGGCCAGGCTTTGTGGAAAATTGGGTTTTGAAGGAGGAACTCTGAAGGACTAGAAAAGGACATCTTGGCAAGATGAGTTACTGTTCTAGCAGAAAGGGTAGCATAGAAGAAAGGACAAAGTGGAGAGTAGTGAAAGAATCATGTGTTGCTCCATGCTCTAAAACCCTTATTTACATGAGTGTTTGCTTTGGACAACTTGGAGCAGAATCCATGAGAACTGTAAAACTCAACTTGCTACAAACTGGGATTTATTTTCTAAAATTCTTGTTTTCTTTCATCTTTAATTTTTGTTCTTTCCTGGGAAACAATAGGGAAACCTCTGTCACACTTTAACATCAAGTTAGTGACGGCTGCCTGAACTATTTGATACAGCTAAAGCTATTCAATTGGGTGTTAATACTTCACTCACTCTGTGGTAGGGCAGTGGATGGGACTTGTGCTACACTTCACTTGGGTTCATTACTTATCTGTGACTGGACTTTTCAAGCCTAAGAAATGTAAAGGCCAGAGTTCCGTTGAAATTCATAAGAAAAGTGGCACCAAACTGCCCAAAGCTCCTTTGACGATCACATTCTGTACTGCTTCAGTTTTTATTCATTTACTTATTTATTTTTCCTCTGCTGTTGTGGTGGACAAGTCAATATAATGTAGTTTAAGCTTGCATTGCAGGTGTTAGCAAGCACCTAGGCCCTGGCTTATCAGATGAATATGTTCCCAAAGCATTGTAATCCGTACAAGAAGTTTTTTCATCTCATGAGTCAACTTTCCATTACCATAATTTCCCCCCATTTTTGAGAGCTGTTTAGCAAGTGTTAGGATAAGGACAGATTTCCAAGCTGTTTTATTGTTCAGGGTGTTGGCAGTTTCTCCACCCTCAGCTGTGTACCGGGACTAGTCTGTTTGTTCCTGCATTCAGTTTTGTGTTGGTATGACCATAAATTGCATCTGACTGGAGGGCTTGGTAGCAACGTGATGGTGCTTCTTGTAGTGGGGTAGCTGCTACAAAATAAAACAATGTTACAACCTCCAGAGTAAGGTGAATATAGGACCCTCAAAACCCTAGCCCCCCCTGCTTTGTGGGTACTCCTTGTTTAGAGAGAGGCCAAGGGACAAATACACCCTTGCTGAGGAGTTAGGTAGTCAGCAGTAGTTCTTATCCGTTGCTTCCTGGCAGAAGCTACAACCATTGAAGCACTGAATGTCTGGACTCAGTTTGGCCGATGGATTCTGTTTTAGTAGTCTGAAGGGGATGTCTTGGACAGCCTCTACTCCTCCATACTCTTGCCTAGGCATATGCGTCAGTGTATTGGTGTGATGGTCGCAGGACTCCGTACAAGTAGTTTCATCAGGCATCTGACTAGACCTCTTACACATACACCCTGATCCAGAGGTTGATGGCTGCCTACTTATGTAGGATAATGCCAGTTTATTGTTTCTTTTCCCAGAGGGTTTGGACACTTGGATGAGTGTCACTTGGGCCTGAAATGCCATGCCTTGGCATTTGCCTATCCAATCCCTGCTTCACTCCTTTCAGCCCACTTTGACTAAAAGTTCTGGGGTGTTTTCTGGATCTTGCATTTGAAGATGCAGATTGAGTCTTTGATCTAGAAATGCTTATATTAGTCTACCATGGTGTCAGTAATCTGTGGTATTTGGTGGCTTCTGTTAACATACCTTGTGTCTGAACAGTGTGTGATGTAAATGTAGATGTGTTTTCTTTTAGAAATGATGTAATACAGATTAAATTGCTAAAACTTTCAATAACCTGGATTTTTCTTCCTACGTTGCCATGAGGATTAATATCCTTTCTTTTCCATCTACTTATTGCTGCAAGTTGTAGTTCTTTGCCACATGGGTGTTACTGTGCTGTTAAAGAGAGATGCCTTTCAGAACCATATGTTTGAGTTTAAGCAAACAACTTCAGAATATTCATTGATTAAAAAATACATGCTGTGTTCTTGTGTTCTTCAAACATCTACAATTCTATGTGCAATGTGCATTATCTGAATGCCTGACTCTTTGTTTTAATTTAATGTCTTCAAGGCAGCCTACTGCTTGATTTGTAAGGATGTAAGATAGGGGTGCACCTATAGAGATTCTGGGGGCTGATACCAATAGCCAATACCGATCTGATTTCCGATACAACTGTGTTTAGCTGGTAACCCTGTGGTGGGAGGGGAGGAGTGTGGGGGAGCAGATCAAGGCCCCTGTGCTGAAGGAGGAATGGGGCTGGGGCTGAGACGGGCGCTGCCCAGCTGGGGTTCACCCCAGGGGCACACATCCTGGGAGGGCATGGGGGTCATGTGCCCCCAGATCTGCGTAAGGTGAGGCAGGGTGGGGTGGGCTGCAGGCTGGGGCCAGGGCTGCACCAGGCTTTTCCCGGTGGGGACTGGCCTGGGCCATGCTTGAGGCGGGCGGCAGTGGTGCTGAGAGAGGGCCATGGGGGGTGGGGGGACTGCAGCCGCCCAACTTTTACTGCAGCCCCCCTAACTTCCCTCCCAGTGCTGCTGCCCACCTTGAGTGCAGCCCCAGCCCAACGTGCCAGGAAGAGCCCAGTGCAGCCTGCCCCACTTGCGCCCCTCAGATCCAGGGGCACATGCCCCCTCCTGGGGTGTGCACAGTGGCAGGAGTCGCCCCTTCCCAGGCCCCCTGGGACAAGGCACGGCTCTGTCCCGCAGAAGCACCTACCCCAAACCCAGCCGCTTTCCCTCCCTCCTCTCCTTCCACCACAGCAGACTTACTGGCTCCATGCAGCTCTCCAAGCTGCCGGGCTTTGCTCCTCGTTGTCGATGTGGTGCGCTGTGGCTGTGCGCATGCACAGGCATTTATTGGCTAAATGTATCAGCCACATCAGGCCAACTTCTGATGCAGTCAATTTTCTTTATATTGGTGCTGATCTGTTATCGGGCTGATGTATCGGTGCACCTCTTACTCTAGAGGTGTAAATTGTAGCTAAGGAAGGACTAGGCATTGAAAGTTTTAAATATTTTTTTATTCCATATATTAATTAAGGTAATGTCAGGGGAAGCAACAATAGCTGTAGCTGAACATAAAAAAGATTTAGATGAGGAAAAGCTCTGGATGAAGAGAGAGATGAAAACTGCCTTGTTGGATGGATCCAGCTGGATGTTACCCAGTTAGAAACTTATTTAGATTATAACCAGCTTACTGATTTGGCTCTGGGAGAGTTGATTGTGTAATGTGTTATCCCAGTAATGAACAGGGCTGCTTCATATCATTCATGCTCAAGTGTGGTGGTTTTTTTCCATTCACTTAAATCCTAGACCTGATGTATTACAGTAACGCAGCATGGATGTGATGAATGCCTGATAAGATCCATTTCCAAGATAAATGTACCAGAAAAAAAACAATTGGGAAGCAATTGTTACATTAATGGCGGGGGGGAGGCAAACTTCAAGATCACATTGCTGTGGCAGCTATGCAAAACACCATGTTCATGTGCCTTGGACTTCCAGAAGGACCGTGTGGGGAGAGAATGGGTTCATATGGGAACCATCTGGACTCTGCCTGATTTTTGCAAAAAATAAGTACAAATACATGAGCTCTGTAGAGTTAGGCTGCTGCGTTTCATTTAGTTTACAACCTTTCAGTGCTAACTTTGTGGTTCCTTTTATGGCAGGGGTCAGCATTTATTTTGACTTGATGGCCACTTAATGAATTTTAGTGAGCTGTCATGCCAGGAAGAGCCCAGTGCAGCCTACAAGAAGAGGCTAAGGGACATGGACCTGTCAGCCTTCAGAAAAGAAGGCTGAGAGGGGATCTAGTGCCCGTTTGTAAACTTACGGGGGGGGGGGGGAACCAGAGAGGAATGGGTGAGGCCCTGTTCCTCTGAGTGCCCCCTGGAGTAACAAGGAATAACGGCTACAAGTTGACTGAGAGTAGGTTCAGGCTAGACATCAGGAGGCACTACTTCACAGTCAGGGCAGCCGGGATCTGGAACCAGCTTCCAAGGGAAGTGGTGTTAGCTGGGGTCATATGAGGTTAAATGTACTAGGGGTCATATGAGCCCAGTATTCATTCCTGCCCAGGGCAGGGGGTCGGACTTGATGATCTGCTCAGGTCCCCTCTGACCCATCATCTATGAGTCAAGGGCTGCAAGGGTACACCCCTTATCAAACTGCTAACCTCCACCTCTCGAAAGGTGCCCCACCCTCTGGTCGCCATCTTGGGACTGGAAGTCCCATCCCTAACCCCTTAACTTTGCCACAGGAAATGGCAGCTGTGGACTGGACTGGATACACAATTAACTGGTGGGCACCTGCTCTCAAGCCAGATCCAATCAGTTGGTGGGTTGGATCTGGCCCATGGGCTGTATTTTGCCCACCCCTGCTTTCACACCAAGCATTGGAGGACGTAATGGTGACATTAGTATGTGGAATAGTTGGAGTTTTAAGTGGCTAGACTAAATGACTTAAAATAGCCATTCTGTAATGATTACCTATTTTTAGACCTGGGCACCTGTTCTACCAGACAGAATGAAGTGGAACAGTGAGATTTCTAAATCAACAGAGATTCTCTGGGACTAGTCCTGCAAACTTCTGAGCAACTGCTGAGAGAGGCTGAGTGAATGTTGCAAGGTCTTGAGTGAGTGCTCTCTTTTGCTAGAGTTCATGGAGGTCCCAGATGATCACCATCTCTGGTGCTTGCTTTTTAGGCCCACATAATCCTGTGAAATGTATGTAACATCTAAAGTTAACTCAGTTAAACAAGTGTGGTTCTTTGAAGATCATCATAAAATGGATAAAATTCTAATGGAGGCAAGGAATGAGCTGTGATAAACATAAATATTCCTCTTCAGAAGGGAGTCTTGGAGTTGCATCTTTGTGGGTGGAGGACAGACCTCAAGGGGCCCTCAGGAATTCATGACATTTTACATGCTTAACTCAGCTGCCTTGCTTCTTAACTCCCACACCTGTGTTGTACTGAGAGGCAAAATTATAAACTTTCTGTAACTGATTGCAGCCATTAGCCTTCTCTTTAGCCACCTACATGAAAGCAGGGGATATTATAGTATCAAAATTGGAAGCAAAGTAGAAGTGTTTTAAAAATACAGATTTGACTAGCTACATTGCTAACTAGTCACAGCTGCATTCACTGTGCAACATAAACAGCCTAAGCTGACAAGCTGTCATGGATGACACTGGAAGATCTGTATCTTTCATGAGAATATTTGGCTTTGTTTGTGCTACGCTGGTTAATTTCTTGGGCCACTTTTGTGCTGCCCTTGTTGAGCCATTGAAGTAAGACTAAAGCACAACAGTTGTTCTCAGCTGGACAGTTTGCCATTTGCTTTATTGACTTGGATCTCTCCGTATGTTCGTAGCGCTATGTGGAATGTTAGACCAAGGCAGCACCGCAGTTAAGACCTCACCCTGGCTTGATTCCCAACGGCAAATTAATTTGTCTTGGCAGTGGTACAGCATTTCTTGTGTCTTCCTGCTCCCTGAAAAGGAAAGCTCTTTTGAATATTATCTCTTCAATTGCAGTGACTGGAAGGACAATGCAGTTGGTTGGCACTGAAGATTAATTGAAGGGGGGTTTT
>NW_017729029.1:34016773-34022017 GCF_001723915.1 Gavialis gangeticus | reverse complement strand
GTCGTCCTGCTCCCTGAAAAGGAAAGCTCTTTTGAATATTATCTCTTCAATTGCAGTGACTGGAAGGACAATGCAGTTGGTTGGCACTGAAGATTAATTGAAGGGGGGTTTTTTTTATTTTGGTTCCCTTTTATTCTTTCGTCTAATTTTTATATTTAAAATTAAACTAACTCTTACACTTATTATCTTGAATGGATACATTTTAAGAGCTGTTGAATTTACTATAAATAATAATGTCAGTTAGGGATTTAGGAGTTTTTTCACCTTTTTGCATAACTCCCAAGGATTCAGGCTTTTTAAAAGCTCCTTTTCAAAAAGAATGTTCTGAAATACAGTTTTTAGCAAATGCTACATTCATCACTCTTCTGACACCAGAAAGTTGAACGTGGTGGTGGCTAAATTTTAAAATAGATTGTTTCCATGCAAAGTGTGTAGTTCTGGGTGAACCTGAATGGTTTTCTGCATAGCACATTTTTGAAAACTGTAAAGCCTGCACAAGTGCTTTCCGAACTTCGTATTTTGGGGAATTGTGCAAGATCAGGGTTCACAGTAATGTTTGCAGTTCTATAGCTTCATTTTTATGATGCTGGTAGAAAAGTGATGAACAAAAATTGGGTGGGTTAAATAAAAAGAAATTATGTGAACTGTAAGGTGTTGTTGGCCAAATCTTCAGCTCCTGTAAACTGACTAAGTTTTACTAGCTGATGATCTAGCTCAGAGATGAAAGGGAATTTCTGGTGTTTGACATACCATATTTTGATGTAAAGATATTTAAAATGTGTACAGCAAGTTAAGATCCATTTTTATCAATACTCTGAATTTTAGTGTTGGGTTATTTCCATAACAGTCCTCCTAAGAATAGGATAAATGCTAAATGCTTTAACTAAGGCTCTGGTCCTGAAAACATGCACCAGAGAAACATTATGGACACATCACGTCAGTATTCCCATTGAGTCATCTGCAGCTAATTTCAGTGGTACTACTTTGTTTTATAAAGTTACACAAGGTTCCCTTGGTTCACAGTCAGAATTTGAAGGTATTTGGTGTACCCTAGGGAAATTCATTTATAAACAGAGAAGCCAGGATTTCTTTGGATGTTATCTTTTACTGGACCACCTAGTTGGGATAGAGTTAGACAAGCTTTTGAATGCAGGACGTTCTTCTTCTGGTAAGACTTAGACAATGGAATGCTTTATTATAGTGGTATAAGTCGAGATTTTGTTTTTCCTGGTGCGCTGTCCACGTGTACAAAATCAACATCATACTAGATACTGCCAGAATTACTGTGCAGCTCAATTCAGTAAATACATGCTTCAAACAAGTGGAAGCAACCTTTGCAGCAAGAATGGTTCAGTCTTCCATGGCCAGTGTAATTCCCTGGAGAAGACTGTAATCCATCTTTTTTTTCTGTGTGCTAAACACATTCTGCAGAATCATCCTTTTGCTGTATTGCTCTGGAGTTCCTTCACAGTCATGATTTTCTGGCAGCCACAACTGCATCTACAGCGGTGTAAAGCTTACCAAGAATTCAGCGATCCTAATCAGTTTTATACTATTTCCAGTTCCTTTCCTTCCCTCCCTGCTAGCACAAGTCCTTCATCACCCATTAAGGGAAGACTTTTGTGAAAGGACTAATAAAGTATTGGCAGCGTTGCTGCTTTGTTCTAACTCTCTTAAAATTTACTGCTAGGTAGGGTTCTTTAAAATGGAAACACTTCTCTACAGCAAACTGAAATACTTAAGGCAAACCCTGGCATGCAAATATAATTACATTGCAAATAAATCCATTTTGTAAGAAGTCTTGTCTAGAAAACCTGGGTAGATACTGGATTATTTTTTGTTTCAGTGGTTTAAGTGAAAATGTGGTGAGGGAGAGAAGGATGAT
Source organism: Gavialis gangeticus (assembly GCF_001723915.1). Classification (NCBI taxonomy): domain Eukaryota; kingdom Metazoa; phylum Chordata; order Crocodylia; family Gavialidae; genus Gavialis; species Gavialis gangeticus. Next base: position 34,020,132 of record NW_017729029.1, on the reverse strand, counting down.
TTTCTTTGTAAAACAACCACCACAAAAAATAATTTTTATTGAAACACTGTTTACCCAAAAGTGAAACACTTTGTGTTTGTGTTATACAAAAGGTATTTAACCTTTTTGTATAGCCTTTCTTTTAAATGTAGATGAACTTTTAAAATGAACAATAAGGTATAAAAGCTGTCTTGTTTATTTTGAAAATATCACAATAGAATACTAAAATACTTAAACTAAACACTTTCCCTTTTTTTCGAACTTACACGTCATCTTGCAGCATTGTAATTAAAGGCCCTTCATATTCCTAAGGCTCCTAAGACTTCCATGACTTCTCTGGACAGTTGAGTAGGGAGGGTTGAGTGCACAGGTTGTAACATTGTCAAAGCCAAAAGTTGCATTAACACATTCCAATCTTATGGTAACCTTATTTGGTTTAATATGCAAACACTTAAAAAAAAAAAAAAATGATCTACTACAAGGGTATTTCCATCTCTAGAAGGGACACCGCAAGAAATCAAAATGGGAAATTGATTTATGTTGTTGAAAGCTTTTTTCAGCATTACCTTAGGAATGTGAGCAACAAGTATAACATTTCTCCTGATTCTTGTAATTCTAGATAATATGCAGAATAAGTGTCACACTGGAAAGATGCAGTGATGGTATTGTAAGACTGAGGAAAGTTAAAGCTACCAGTAACAGGAAGTGCTAGGTATAAAATGGTCTTTTGTGAGAGCAGTACGCTCCATCCATGCAGTCAAACACCAGGAGTCTTGTCAAGTTTTAGAAAACATAATAAACTACTTTTTTCCCTGTGGATTTTCCAAGTCTTCAGGGAAATATCCTTGCCCCCATTTTATGTACGATCATTTTAGACTTCATATTTATCCAGGGACAAACATCCACAAAGGCAGGCCTCCATCCTGGCTACTCAGAGATGGATTCCACTTACTGTCATTATTCCCCTAACTTCACCCTTATTTCAGTCTGTCTCCAGCCTACTTCCTACATCCATGCCTGCTCCATGTGTGTCTGCTCCTCCCCCACTTATGCCTACTTACCAGCTCAGTCTCCCTTCCTCTAAGTTTTGCTTACATTCATGTTTCCCCCCTCTCAATCTCCTCTGTGCCCAGTCTCCCTGGTTTTGCCCACATTTGTGACACCTTTTTACCTTCCTACTCTACTTGATGTTTTTACAGCCGTCATGTTGCATCCAGCTCTCTGTTGTCCCTACCATTCAGTTCACATTCCCATGTGTGCTCCAGGATTGCATATACTGGGAAAATCTTGCATTCAAAACCATGTTAATTAGTGCAACATGATGCACGAAATATGATGTAGCATTTGGTAGACAAGGATGTTCATGTTAGTAGGTTTTTTAACTCTGATCAACTAAACTTTACAGCTCTTGTGTGTGCTACTGTCACAAGTTTAAAGCTGTGAGGTTAGGTGCCTCAGTTTTTCCTGGAATGCCCAAGGGGTAAGACTGTTTTATAGCAGCTGCTTTTTCTAAGGGTGGTTGCTCATTTCCGATTTCTTTTCTAACATGGTGCACTTTTACAGTTTACAAGGCTTTTACCTGGGCCACACACACAGAGGAAGAACTGTCACAGTCACTAAGGGCAACCTGGCTCTTTTTCTGCTGAAATTGGTGAGAGACTTCTGGTCATTTTAAATAATGAAAAACTGGGATTACAGTAGGAGGATATTTCTGTATCTAGGTACTTTTAATCACTGTAGAGTTGAGTGCCTGAGGTAGAGAACCTTTCTAAAAAGCACAAATAGAAATCATGATAAATCACAAGACCTGGCAGCACTGCAAGAACTATGCCCAGCAATTGTTCCCATCTTTTGCAGGAACAGGGTAGGCTGGCATTCATGCAGTTGTGTAACTGCATGTGTTACCAAGAGGGAAAGGTTTGAGAGAAGGGAGAGAAGAAGAAATTGATCTTTCTGACCAAAGAAATAAAATTGTATTTCAAAGACCTGTGCTACTGGGCATTGCTTCCAATGAGTACGAATCTCTAGCATCAGTTGCATGCTAAAATGACTTTTAAGGAAAGGAGCCTTTGAGTCAGCTGCCTTGGAGATGGAATTACCTTCCAACTCTACAGGGGATGATTGGGAGCAGAGCTGAGAACACAGCCCTTTGACTGTCTCTGCCCCACACCTGGCCTAGCCCAATAAATAAATATACTTTTTTACCACATTGGTTCTAGGAACTGCAGTCATGGCCTAACCCCATTGAGTCAAGCACCGTAGGAAAGCAGAAAGTTCCTGCATTAAAGGTTACAGTCAGTGTAGAAAACAAGAGACCACAGGGAAGCAGGAGAGCAGTGAGGCAATACAAAAGGAAATGAATACAACTGTTTGTATGGGTGCATCCATACTTTGAACAAAATCTCCTTTGGTAGAAACACAACAGACTTAAGAGTCTGGCCCTGCAAGGTGTTGCACCAGTCTCATTGATGTCACAGTTCAGATGGGAATGGCTCATTGATGTTGGTGGGAATTCTAGGAACTTGGCACCTCTCCAAGTTGGGACTGTTTCTGTGACCTACAGGTCAGTTGGATGTATTTGGTGCCTAATGTAAATAACAGTGCTTGATGGCTCCACTCAGAAATCAGGCTCCAGTTTTTATACAGAATTAAGCAAAGAGTCTCTGCCCCATGGAGACCACAGTTTTTAAATTATGACAAGACATTTGAGTGGGTAAATGCACCAACTCTTTAGGTGCCAAGGGGAGCAGAGGAACAGTTCTCTCCCCAGCCCCACTAGGCTTTCCTTCTTCTGTTTCAATCTCTGGTGGCTCTGTTTTGTATTCTGACAACTACAGGGGCCAGACGTGGTGTTACCTAGCTCTTCACTATGTTGTGCTCTATATTTGGCATGCAGTCTTCAGAGAATGGTGCACCATTCTCTGTTGCAGAGGTGTTTCCTGCATGGTTTGTTGCTTGTTCTGCTGCCCTTCACCAGACCTAAGAGCGGGCTGTTGTCCATCATCCAACAGATGCAGCCAAAGAGCTTCCTTCTTATTGCTTATGTGCTGCACCAGACTGCAAGTAGTTTTCTGCAGTGGTTCATTCAAAGGCTAGTTGTCTTCATGTTGCCTGGAAGGTCCATTTCACTAGAGTATATAGCAGAGAACACATGCATTTGAGCAGCCTGATTTTTTCTGCCTAAGGAGATTTCTCTTGTCTTGTAAGAGTGGCATATTTGCATAAATTAGTAGTCACAGGAGTCCAACATCTTAATGACTACCAGATGGCAGAGATTTGTTGGCATTGTGGCAGAGGCAGATTTTAATAGATTGAAAAAAGGATAAGCAAGTAACTTTGTGATTTCCCCCCCCCCCCCCCCCCCCCCCTAGGGCACTCAA
>NW_017729029.1:34001434-34016676 GCF_001723915.1 Gavialis gangeticus | reverse complement strand
CCCCCCCCCCCCTGCTCTTAAGGTACTCAATTCATGTTAGACTTTGTTTATATTTGAGTTTATGGCAGATTAAGCAACTGAACCTAATGGAAGACAGCTAGATCTTTTTTTGCAAATGGGAAATTCCTGAGTCTATGGACAATCTGTTTAAAGAAATGATAGCCCTGTTCTTTCCTTGGCCAGGGTAGTGTATAAGGCAATACATAGTTATGAAGGCATCTCTTCTATCGTGGTGCTATTTGAAATTGGAACGTTGTCAGAGTTCTGTTTAGGAACTATTTATAGGGGAAAATGCATCTTTTAGAAATGAAAGCTTTTATGATACGACTGAAAACTGTCTTCTCCCACTATTCCTACTGCAAGCCCTGCTGTTAAGAGCAGTGGAATAATTTTTTTGTGGCAGATAGGAGCTTCTTGGAAAATGATCTTAAGTTTAGCCTGTAATGTGAGCTGCTTCCTCTGCATGGCATTAACCTGTCCTTTTTATTTATTTATTTTTAGCAATTATTGTTCTTCATTTAGGTAATTTTCATCCTCCTGTTCTTACACTCCTGCCCATATTTTAATCCAGTCTAGGAATTTCTTACATTGACATTTTTACCATGCCCCATACTTACTGCTTTGGATCATGCAGATTCCACACAAGCAACACTTTTCACTGAAATCAAGGGAGCATTTTTAAGTTGCAGTGTTATATCCCTTAATAAATACTAAGCTCTCTTGTGTTCTCTAAGTGACTTCAGAAATTGTTGGTTTTTCTTAGGTGGTATGGAACAACTGTATTCTGATTGCACAATTAGCTTTAATGGCTCCAAAGGGACCACTAAGGAATGAGCAAATAGATGCTTTAAAGACTTTTTGGATGAGGGTTGATACAGCCAAGCCCTATGACTTCCTCTTTTTTCCTGTCATCTTAACTTTTTCTGTGTCAATGGCAGCTCATTTTTTAAATACATCAGAAACTTGAGCCACTGTGCTTTTCTTGACTCAAACTCCCCAACATAATCTATAAAATGTACTTGTGCTGTTATTGTAAATGGCCTAATAATCTTATCTGGGATCTAGCAGTTAGCTTGGGGCTGTTGCTTTCGTTTTAAAGGTCTTGCAAGCAAGGGAGCTCAGCTACCTTATTTGGAGTGCATATGCCTGACCACTGACCTCATATCTGCTTGTTTCAGTGTTTTTTACTTGTCTATATATGGAAAGGCTGCTTGGAGAGTAGTTATCTGACCTGAATTAGAAGTAATGCAACATCTGTATCAACAGCTGCTTTTGTCAGGATGCACTAATTGGGTTAAATCCAGGATGTTTAGCTGGTTTGTCTGCAAAGGAGGAACTTGAATCCTGTTGTTTGTCTGGAACTTTATGTATTCTTGCAAACAAGCTCTTTGTTCTGGTGAAGTCAGGAAGAAGAAAGAACATAAACAAAAAGTCTCTGCATTAGGAAGCTAATGTTTCACGTATGACCTAATTAAATCCAACTTTCCTGTAGTCATGGCAGTGAAGATCCCTGTTTCCCATTGGTGTCATGGGTAAGCACAATAGGGACACTGGATTAGATGTGAATGGGCTATAAAGAGCAGGAGGAGGTGGAATGAAAAGCCCAGCTCTAGGGAGTAGATTACAAAACACAGAAGATATAATAGTGCAAGGAAGCGCAAGTCAATCCCGCTTCCCTTCCAACATCATGGGACTACTTCTGTTGCCTGAGGATGTGGGTGTAAAATTTCCTCGACTTAAGGCTGCTTCTGGAATATCTGAGGGATTATGATAAGCAAACATTAGGTGAAATTTTTGGTCTCAATAAATTCAGTGGAACAACTTTTATGGAAATGAGTAGAGCTAGGACTTTACCCTGTGTAATGTGTACCACCTCTCATTGTAAAGCCACAGGAAGCACCTTACTGATGATACCTTGAGCATATCTTAAATGCAGCCGACTGTAGGACACTTGGTCAATTAGTGCACTGCACAACAGCCGTGGGAAAAGAGTTTGTCCAAGAAAACTTGACCTAACATCCCTGCTCTTAAGAAAGAAGACTGACCCCATGGAAATTTTCATAACACTGAGTGAAGAGGACCTCTTTATAAGGTCTCCCCTGATCAACTCTCTCCCTCCCCTTCCTCTCCTCTCCCCCAAATACATTAAGCCAAGTGGTCATTGTTTGTCTGAAGCCTTCCTTCTGAGATTGAAACCTATTAATCTAGCAAGTTCTGGAGTGAGATATTTTTGGGGTTCTTTTTTTAATTTTTTGGGTGTTAAGCCAGCAACTTAAAACTGTTCCCTAGGAGATTTTATTGTAGTTAGTTACAGTTACATGAATAATTGTTTAAAAAAAATACAGGCAGTGTTTCTGCAAGATGGTTTCCTACCCTTTTGTTTTTTGAACAGAAATTGTTAACAAAAATATCAGTGGAGAAAGTTTTCAGTCTTAAGTCCCAGTTTAAAAAATACTTTGGCATATTATTCCATGCTTTAAGAATCTGTTCTTCCATTGCTTAAGAGCCTGAGGGAATATTTTGGCTGTGTCCTTCAATATGTGTATGGACGCTACTCTTTAAAAGAATGAGTCGTGTCAATCATATGGGGAACAAAACTGAGTGATTCCTTTTGATAGAAACTCAACCCTTGGCATAACAAGCAGGGGGCTTAGTCAAGCTTGCTAGACTGCAGCTGTTTGCTACAGGCCAAGATCGTTAAATCGCTTTGCATTCTATGATAGTGCAGCACACACCTTGATTCTCAAACTTTTGAAGCCTAGCAGGAAGAAGGGTTCTGAATTTTCTGAGCTTGTGGCCCTCTGAGAGCAGCTCATTGATTTACGTTCTAGTAATCTTCTCTGTCAAGTCAAACGCATGTTGTGTAGGATACAATACAAATCTCCACTTAGCTTTTAGATTCCTCTCTCCTTTGGAATAATGAGCTATTGTGACTCCTGCTGAATTTCAGCCCTGGAAAGATGTGTGCCCCATTGTTTCTGTTGTTTTTGTGGGACTCCATTTGTTTTGAAGGGAATAAGGGGGGGGGGAGAATGCAAATTCCATGCTTTCCTTCTGCAGAAGGATCTGTAATGTGCTGGTGCTTACAGGTGTAGCAGCATGTTGAAAGCATGCCCTTTCAGCAAAGAAATTGGAATCCTAAAATCAGGGGATAGAAGCTTCTCTCATTTCTTTACTGAAGCAAAGGACAGAGTCTCAACTGTCAGTTGCAGTAAAACTTCTATCCATACAAGATTAGCCACCCTGTATGGCAGTCTAGAGTGTGCTAACCTTTGGGAGACCTAGAAGAACGATATCTCCCCCTGTTCCCCCCCATTAGAAGACAGCCCTCTAATTTAGGGTCTGTAGCATATTAGTGGGGCACTGGGAAGATGTTTGCACAGCTGTTTCGCATACCTTAGCTTTTCTATGGAGGACTCAGCTCTCCGGGGATATTGTTCCAGCTTGTTCCTAATGCTCACAAAAAATAATCCGAAAGGGCAAGTGAGGAAGATGCCATGGGGTAATGTTTTTGCTGGAGAAAGTGAACACGGATTTTTAAAGGTTATTCAACAGCACCAAGTTGCCTGTACCATTGGACTTGCTTGCATAGAATGTCAGAGGCAGAAAAACCTGCTTGATCACTGACTGGCTTTCTCTTTCTTTTTACTCTTATTGCAGATTAAAAAACAGCAGCAAGATGTGTTAGGTTTCTTGGAAGCCAACAAGATTGAGTTTGAAGAGAAAGATATTGCAGCCAATGAGGAGAACCGGAAATGGATGAGAGAGAATGTCCCAGAAGATAGCCGACCAGCAAGTGGAAATCCATTGCCACCTCGACTGTTCAATGATAGCCGATATCTGGGGGTAGGAAAGGGTTTGAATGATCTCCTTTGCTTCCTTGTTCTGCATTTTTCTGTCTCAATTTTTGCAGCTTACCAGAACAGTTTCTGCACTGCATTCTGTTTTAGCTGTTCTGTTTGCAACAGAAAAGAAGAATGCTTATAACTAAGCTTTTAAGTTTGTATAGTATTAATGCAGAAGAGCTATTATATATTTCCTCTTACCCTGTGGAGCCTTTAATAATATTTATTTTTGCACATTGCTTTTCTTCCATTATAGTGGGGCTAGAGCCCATGGGTTTTTTGCTATCTAAAAACTATTAGCCTGACTACTAGAGAACACTGTCTAGTAGCCAACAGGAGTATTTTTTTTTTCCTAGTTATTTTTTATCTTGATTTTTCTCTAAAAACAATTTAAAACTAGATATTTAAAATAATTTGAAAAAGCTCTGGAGATGCACTTTGCAAATACAGAATCTTGCAGTGTTGTGGTGACATCCCTTCCAAATGGGATTTTTTGTAGATGAGAAATTCTTCCCATATGGCGTCTGTCCTGTCTACTTTCAAAGGAAATGCTCAAATAAAATGACTTGCCATGTCAGCACATGGGCTTTCTTGAACTTGGAGGTAAAAGCTTTCTTGGGTTTAGCTTTTCTGGGTTCTGTTTACAAAATCCAAGGCAGTTGCGGTCTGTCTTTTCCTGTGTATAGATTTAAAAATAAGGTAGTAAATATAATATTGATTTTTAGTTGTTGACTATTTTGCATGCTTTTTCTGAAGTATGTTATTCCACACTAATGATACACATCACTGCTCAGCAGGCCACATATTCTAAAAGGTGTGAATTTATTCATAAGTGTGAACTTTTTATTATTGATAACTTAGTGTGTGTGGAAGACTGACAGACATACTAACTAAAAACATACAGAGCAGGCTCTTTCTTTCCAGACTTCTTTCATAAACTTCTCAAGTGCACCCAGGCTTTGAACTACAGTTTGTTTTAATTCAAACCTGAATCTCTTGAGCATGTTATCATTTGTATAGTGAGTGGCTGACATGCTGCCTTGTCCACCAGGAGCAAGAGGGTTTGCTTGCAACTCAGTCACAAGTGGCTACATTTTCAGTATTTTAATGGAGGTGTATATTTAAGCCATTGCACCCAATGTCCCTCAAATATAGCTTATTACCCATGTTTCTGCACGAACTACCTTCTATTATGACTAGGACTGTTTGTTGGTAAGGAAATGTTAATAAATATATGCAGGTTTCTGTGCAAACATCTTTCTCTTAGAGAGTACTTCTTTGGCAGAAGTGAAACTGACATTCATTTATATCTAGTATTGCCTGCCTGCCTTCCCACAGTACTACAAAGCATTTGCTTTGGCAGGCACATCACTGTGCCAATATCCTTTATCAATTCAATGTAGCCAACTTCATGCTGTAGTGCTGCAGTTGTCCAGCAAAGTATAATATTTCATGGTGGTGCAGGGCAGGAAGTGAAAAAAACTGCATGCATGCAGCTATGCTGGGAGGTGTACACATCACAAGTATTTCTAATGCACCAATGATCATAGTTTCATACAGAGTAATATATGATGGGCTTCGAACTACAGTTAGAGCAAGCTACTGCCTGCTTTGGTAGGGCTTGCTTGCTGCTTTTTGTTGTAATTTGTTGGAAAAGCAAAGGCTTTTAAAATCAGTTTTACTGTCCTCTGAAAAATGGCCAGATTTGGGGATGTTTTATCTGCGCTTGTAGGCTTTCCATGCTTGAGCTTTGGGGACTATACAGGGATGGTACCATGCCGAGTACACTTGGCTCTTTAGTTGCTAGAATCTTTGAGCAAAGAACTGAATACATTTGTTACATGTGGCATGAAAAAGACAGGGAGAGGCTAGAACATCAGGGGAGAAAATGTGACTAGCAACTATGTGGACTGCTGCAGGAAAGGAAAAGCAAAAAAAGAAAACTTCATCTTTAAGAGAACAGGAGATTGACTTCCAGGCCACAACAAGCCTAATCCCTCCCTTGAACCTTTTAATTGCTGAATCCTGAATTGCTGGTGGCATCCTGCTGCTTTTCTGTTCTCTCAGATTGCTTTATATAAGGCAACAGGCTGTGGAGGTACTAAATTAGAAAGAAAGTCCAGAGGGCAAAGAGGGGACCTGCTTGCTCATGGGGCTTTGGGCTCTGTACTGGAGTTCTACGGTATTTACTAAATAGATGCATGTGTATACACAGCCACTGGACGCGTGTGCATGTGAGGTTGAGGGAACTCTCAGCTTGCTTTTGCTTCAGGATATGTAGAGCATCATCTCCTTGTTTTGAGGGACCTGATAGCATTGTACCCTGTGTTGTCAAAGGAAAATTGTTTCAAATATCTTTACCTACTGGGCTACAGTGAAGCAGCCAGAGAGCACTGTCCTTTCAATGAGGTCTTTCATTTTGTAGTGAGCATATGCAAACCAACTATGTGTAAGATTATCCTTGGGATAATTCTAGCGAGTTTTTCGGGAGCATTTGTTGATGTAGTCTCCAGCTGCAATGTATATGAATGCAGTAATTCAGGAGCAAAGCAGTATGTCATTTCATCAGGCATTATGCATTCCTCACAGCCTGTCAATCTGATATTGAATAGGTCAGGTGGCAGACGAGCAGATTTTTTTTTTTTTTACCAGTCCACATTATTGTTTCTATAGGACAGTAATTCTCAACCAGGGTATGCCAGATCCTTTGAGGGAGTGCCCCTAGGTGTGAGGAGGTGTGAAGAGATAAGTTGATAATCAGTCTCAGGCTTGCCCCTGCCTGGATGATTCTTCACCCCTGCTGCCCAGTCTCTCTGCAAGAAGGTAAGCATTGTAATATATAAATTAATTTTTGAAATAGTGCCATTCAAGTCACAAAAGTTATTGAGGGATGCCTTGAGTCCAAAAATGTTGAGAACCACGGATATCAGTTTTAACCCTGCAAGGTGCTGAGTACCTTCAGTGAAGTTAATGGGAGATAATGAAACTACTTGAGTCCCAGGGTAGGTGTTGTTTTGTTTTTGTCTGTTAAGGAAGTTCAGCTGAGACAGAAATTCCAGAAAGCAGTGTTGTACTGCTTCAGAAAGTCTTATCAAAGACAAATAAAATTAGGTTAGGATCTCCCAATCAAGTTGAATTCAACTTGAGGGAAAAGAAAACCTTAAGTGTACATCCATCCTTCCTTTGGTATCTTTTATCAGATTCACCATAAACATGAACTCTTTACCTTCTTATTTTACCTTAGTTAGTACCTGCACATACCAAGTGTGTAGTGGAAGTTCTGCTGACCCTGATGCAATTACAAACCTTGAGCATCCGTACCCTGGCATGCAAATGATACCCTCTTCCCTTTGCTGCAGAGATTCTTGTCCTAGAAATGGTGCTAGAAATTGGAGCACTTGCCCATTCACTAGCAGGTTAGCCAGAACCCTTGTTCAACAAGCCCAGAGTGCATCGTTGGTACTGGATATCAGGAATGTGAGTGTTTGAAAAATCTGTACATGTGAATTCAACTAAAATCTGAGAGTTAGTATTTGAATTGAACAACAGCTAAACAGCTTTGAACTCCAGGCTCCCTCCCTCCCTCCCCTTCGTAAACTCAGTTACTTGTACTTTTGGTCTTGTCAACTTCTGGAGAGCCTCCTGACCACAACATTCCCCTGGAGACCACCACACTGGCTTTGCTCATTTCACATGCTTTTTTTGGCGGTGTATGTGTGGGCATGTGAAGCAGCTTGCCCTTAATGGCAGCTCCCTCAGTAACTTCAGCCTACAATGTGGCATGCTCCACGTTACTGGCATTCTCTAGCTACATGTTTTGACCAAGATTTCATGTGTCAGAAGAATGCCTGTTAAGAAGGAGCACAAACCAGGGTTATAGCATCAGTGAAAAGAGAAGGAGAGGGAGAAAGACAGCCCAAGTTGGGTCTGTAGTGTGAGTTTGGAAATGAGAATTAGGGATGTGGATGTGGTAATCCAAACAATGGGTGTCTTGCACAATCATTCTGTGGTTCAGTTAGATAGCATTGAGCAGAGCCACATTTTGATTTTGTATCTTTTTCCCACACACGGCAGATACACATGCAGATAGCTGCGTGCTAGGATAAAAGGCTGTTTTTTCTCTTAGAAAAACTCAGGAAAAGGAGAGGGAGAGAGAGTACATGTGCACTTATCCCACCCTTCTTAGCTTCCTTTTCCTTCGCAGTTCTTGCTTTGTGTGTAGCTGTCATCTAACTTTAATTGAGCATCCAACATAAGGCTGAGGTCTATACTGTTTACCAGTCTTAGGCACAAATTACGATTATCTGGATGTATGCATGCAATGAGTAAATACAGATGCCAACCTCTTACTGTGAAGAATATTTCTTTGACATATTCATTTGCACTAAATCATTAAATACAATGCTAATATAATAGTAAGGCTATGAATTAGTAATGTAAGAGTGCAGCTTTTTTTTTTTTTTAAGCATCAGTTCTGAATCAGTTCCAGATTGGAGGTAACAACTGACATCTCATCTGATTAGAATAAATTAGGGGGCTCACTCCATTCTAGTTTACTGGTTGCCATGGATACTGAAATTTACCACTTCTGGTACTTTTTTCAAAATCTGTTTTTGTGGATGGGTGGGTTTTGTGTGTGTGGTGTGTTTTTTGTTGTTGTTTTCATTTAAAACATTTGAGTGCAATGGATCTGAGCAGGTCTACTGATTTTGTTTCAGACTATGAGCCCCAGTCAGCCCTTGCTTGGGTAATCTGTATTAAATAGACTTCTTACACTTTTTAGTTAGCTCATGATCTTTCTCTCTTTCTGATTGTAGGATTATGAGGCTTTCTTTGAGGCAAGAGAGAATAATGCGGTGTATGCTTTTTTAGGCTTGACTGCACCACCAGGTTCAAAGGTAAGTAAGTTGGGTAGGTGAATTGTATTTCAGACCAGCATATACAACTTTTATGTACCAAGTAATGTCTGTCACTGTGTTGTGTTTTTCACACGTATGTATTTCTGTGGATCAGGAATACATTTTCCCTTCAAGGACTTCTGTTTTCAGACTTTGTTGGTATATACTGTCATATGTCCGTTTATCTGGTGGATTTTGCATTCCCCAAAAGGCTTGTTCCAATTTAGTGCATTGACCTATAACTGCAGTAGTTGATACTGTCTTGGTATTTTCACTGTGGGACCAGTCCTACTGCTTTTTACATTATTGGAAAGTCTTCCGCCAATATCAGTAGCAGGCTGATCAGGTCCTTTAGTAGTACTGGTTTCCTCGTGGCCTTGGCTGTTTTGTTTAGCACCTAAGGCAGCATCCAGATGTGCGTGGACGTTTGATTCCCCAGGGACAGCTAGTGGCAGCGCACCTTGTGTTGCTGGCAGTTGTCCAGGGGGAATGCCTGTGTCATGTGTGTCCTGACAGGTGCTTACCCCAGGTGGAGTAGGGGTGGCTGGGGCCAGAAGCCATACCATGGGTCCTGGGGCCTTCCCGGAGCTGCAACAACAGAGATTCTGCTGCACGGAGCCTGGCCAGCAGTGGAGTGTGGCTCTGGTTGGCTAGCCTCCAGCTTCAAGTGGTGTGTGTGGTGCCACCGTGTGTGCTGCTTTGTTTTTTGTTTTGTTTTTTTTTTGTTTTATCCCCAAATTTGTTTGTTTATTTTTTTTACCCCTGGTTATCAAAAAAAACCCTCTGTGCTGCTCTGAAAACTGTGTTCTAATGCTTTTCACTGGAAAGCCTGGTGAAAAGACACTAAAATAAATGGAAATGGATTACATTTGAAAATAAACAATTCTGTTGACAAATATTTTTAATGTGTCTTGCCAGTAGGTTTTGCAAGAGGCTTGTCACAGATAGTTAATATCATTAAAAAGATTTTCTTTTTTTCCTCTGTATGAAGCTGTGCATTCTCTTTACCAGTTATACACTTGATTTTTGTAAGACAGATGCACCAAAGTGGAATTCTGCCTTTGATTTTGATAGAACAGGACAGGAATGTTTTATGCATTTCACTTGAGGGTCTTAGGAGCCCTGAGTCACCTCCAGTCTTCTCATTCCCATGGGTAAACATGCCACCTTAAACTTTGTAAGGAAACCTGAAATGCTCTGTTTTGCACATATTACTCAAGGGCCTGAGTTAAAAGTAGTTCATGACCAATTCTTATTAAGAGTTGCAGGTTGGACTAACTCAAGTCTGAGGACCAGATTTTTGCCCTGGGCTAACTGCATTGATGTTAATGGAGGTACACCAGTGATAAATAAGGCCTATTTTTTCTTTGGTACTTTCCTTCCTAAACCTAACCTAACTCCAGTTTCAGAGCAACAAAACAAATACTTGGATGCAGTTGTGGGGAAAAATGGTTCTCCTTGTCAGTATAGCTGTTTGTTACTGTAGTATACTTCAAGGAAAAGATCACTTAAAGAGAAACAGACTTTTAGTTTTTAACCCTTACGCTGCCTTTTAAGGTTCAAGGGAGTGTTGATTACGAGTCTAATCTCTCTGACTTGCCAAAAGTTTTGCTGTTAGCCTGACTTGGCAATTGGGCTATCACTAAATGTTAGCAAATCAAACTGACTGTTAGCTTGAAGGCAAAGCTTATTTCAAAACATCTTGGGTTTGAGCACATTGCAGGTAGAGAATTGCTCCTTGCAGCTTGGCTGTATTTTCTGACAGCTATCTATGTAATTCCTGTGAACAGAATTCAGTAAAATGGAAGGAGATGGATATTGGACCAAGTTGCATGCTACAGGCAGTCCTCGGACTTATGACAGAATTGGTTCCTGAAAACCACGTCTTAAGTTGAAATGTAACTTGGAACCGATTTCCCCCCCCCCGCCCCCATAAGAAACAGTGTTATAAATGGGGGATTGGTTACTGAACCAAGGCCTGATACCTTATTTTCACCAAAAATAACCCAGAGTTTTGTACTCTATCAATTATAGATGAGTAATATAACTACGTTAATGTATTTACATTGTAAATAGCAATCGTATTGATTTGGAAAGACTTCTTTGAGGTGACTTTGCTGGACTTTTTGAAGGGCTCTTGGTTGGACTTTTTGAAAGGTTCTTGGCTGGAGTCTTCTCAGTCTTGGCTGCAGGTTTTTCTGGAGTCTTGTCTACTTTCTTAAAGGCAGTGTCTAAGGCAACACAGCAAACTTGTTCACTGGCATGGCATGGTGTCAGATCAAGTGTTGTAAAGTCTAAACTGACGTCATAAAGTTGAAACAGGGTGTCAATTTATAAACATTGTAAGTGCGAAATGTTGTAACTCCAAAGGTTGTAAGTTGAGGACTGCCTGTATGTGCTGAGGAGATGTACATTTTGACAGCACACTATAAGTTTTTATGAGGTGTCTGGAAAATGTGTGATGGAATAGAAGTTGGAGCCAAACTCCAGAAATGACATTGGAAATACAAACAGGTATTTATTGAGCATCAGTGATTTGTTTAGTGCTCTCTACAGGAATCAGAAATAAGTCAAACAAAACCCACTTGATAAATACTGTAATTAACCAGACTTCCAGGGGTTCAAGTCTCTTAAATATACAGAGTGGTGAGTTAAAGCTTACAGCTAGACATAAATAACTGACAGTATGCTCAATGAGTGTCCTAATGGGAATGTTCTAAGGAAGGATTTGAAAGGAAAGAATATCACACCTCCTTAGCATCTTGCAGAATTGGATTTAGAGATAAGGAATTGATACAGTCTGTAGGAGAAATGGATCAGTATGCTTACTATGGAGGGAGCTTTAGGATACTTTTCTTTCCTTTTTTCCCAAGAGGCCTGCTGTGAAGTAGCTTGCCCTCCCTCATAAAACCATTTTTGGTGCTTTTTAACTTGAGAAGAGAGGCTAGATGTCATTCCTGTAGCCTGTTTGGCCACAGGGACTTGATTGGAAGGGGCGAGAATCTCACTTTGCTCTGCATTGCAGTACAAGTAACCCTGCCCTATAGAAAACATGGCCCATCATTTTCCTTCTTTGCTTCATTGCCCATCTTTACTAGTGTCACACCTTCCTCTCTGCTTTCTTCATAAAAATATCTTTTTGTGTGAGTGCCCTGCTTGAGTAACTTATGTCACTGGATGATTGATGTGTACCTTTTTGCCTGTAACATGTGGCCATTGTAGCAGAATGTACTCCCTCAATTTTTTGTAGACCCGAGTCAGTGGTTGGAGCTATGGTATTCCCACACTCCAGGACTTGGAAGCTGCAAGATGAGATGGTCTTTTTGCCATTTGTCTGAGTGACCCACCAAATACAAGTTAATGGAGATGTGTGGAGTGATCCTCCTACCTCCTCGGGTAGAGGTCATTCACTTTGGCCCATCTCTTTATTTGAGAAATGGTTTTTTGGCTTACTAGAAATCCCATGTTTTCAGACTATCCACTTACTTATTTTGTTAATTTGTAAACTAGTTATAACTGTTCAGATTTGGAATGGTTTAGATAAAGGAGCCTTGAGCAGAGGTTTGGACTAGACCCTCCAAGATCTCTCCCAACCCTTATTGCATATGATAGTGTGGACTTGCGTAATAGAAACAGAGTTCTTTTGACATCAAAATGGGGCCAGATTTCACAGTCACACAGCACACTAAATGCTGGGCTTTTTTAGAAGAGTATATAATAGTTAACCAGCCTCTTCTCACTATCTTTAACTTTAATTTTAGAAGATGGGTAAAATTTCTCCAAAAACCTGTTAGTATATTTTTCCACGGTGAAATTGCTTTAATTTTTTTCTACAGTTTTTCCTAAGTGTCTTGGCTGACCATTGTACCTCAGAAAGCCTTTGTAATCTTTTTAGATTGTTATTAAAACACTGTTTTAATAGTTTTGTAACCTGACATGAATTATACAAAACCCCCCAAAAATGTAGTTACATACCATTTTTTATTTTATACTTGCATGGTCAGACCTCACCTGTTTGACCATGGTCTGGAAAGCACCACAGCTAGCTAGTCAAGAGACTATGAATACTTGTAACTTCTATTTCAGTTTGGTAGAAGCTGAGGATACCTAGAACTTTACAAGATTGGACCCATAGTAATTTAGGGCAATTTAAGTCACTGGAAGACCTTTGTTTGACTTAAAAGCTTAGTGCTGCTAATGTTTTGGCCGTGTATTACTAGGATTTTTTTATTGCAGTACAGATGTCCACACCTAGTATATAGTTATAAAATGTACCTATTTAATTTTCTGGGAACATCTTTAGTAGGGGTAGGCAACCACTGGTATGTGTGCCATGCTCATTTTGCTTGGCACGCGTGCCTTAGGGAAAGGGCTGGGGCTGCACTGCCACAAGGATCAGGTCCCTCATGGCTTCCTCACCATCTGCCCCGGCATGCCAATTTCTTACAAATCAAGGTTCAAAGTGGATTTTTGTTTTGTTTTTTGGCACCCTGCCCAAAAATGTTGTTGACCCCTAATTTAATAGTAGGTGTATGCACTGGACAGAAGTCCCTAAACTAGGCCCTCTTCAATCCTTCCAATGGTTTTTACCTGCATTCGTTATATAAAAAAATATGGGTTGTAACCTCTGATAAAATACTAACATTTAATTCTTATTTTATTGTTTCAGGAAGCTGAAGCACTGGCAAAGCAGCAAGCATGAACATCAACTGCCTTAAATGTTCTGTAAAGGGAATTTTCACGGCTTTTTATAAAATAGTAAAATTGTTTCTGCTCCAAGAAAAATGGATATAATTTCTAATATTTTGATTGGTGCTTGCGGCATCCATGATATTAACATAAATTTTGAATACAAGAAAAATGTGAAAATTTGGGTAAAGAGCATGGAATACGCTATTACAAAGTTGGAGGTATAACAAAATGAAGCAACTGGTTTAAAGTGGTTTAAAAATCAGGTCTTGGCAATGGTGTCCATTTTGTGCAAATTTAAGGGGAAAACCTGATTTTTTTTTAATATGAACAACAGAGATACAATTATACCCAGTGATCCAACTATTTAAAAACAGGGAAAAGGAACAACAAACATAATCTTATCTGATAACTCTAGTGCCTGAATTGCCTCAAAAATGTTACTGAACAATATATGAATACAGTAATTTTTCAATGTCTTTTTAAATTGTGGTTGAAAATTTAAATTGTAGATGGTATAGTATAGTAACCTTCCTAAGCTCTTAGATGTATTTCCTTTTTGTAGGATGGATATTTTAAATTGTATTGTGGCACACTGTACAGATCTAAAAAATGTTGCCATGTACTTCATTTAAGTGACCAATGTGGGCCCTTTCCACAAAATAAAGATTGGAGCAATGAATAGCATTTTGACTAGCAAGTTCACCAATAAGTTGCCTAATCCATGACTTGATTACATGTTTCTGTGCAAGATTTAGTGCACCTCAGTGAAATATCCTCTAATGCCTAGGAAGTGTTGCAAAGAAGCCAAAAGGGCCAGAAATGGCACTTCCTTATATGTTGTAAGAGTTGAAGCCTTTAATGTAATACTCCTCAAAAGTACCGTTTCACAAAGCTTATAGCTCTAGACATTTGGGTGCACATTCAAATAATCACCAGGTGTAATATAGTAATTCTTCACACAAGAACAAAAAAATAAGTGTTTGGGTGGTAAGGACTGTTGTAATTGAAGAAGGCTTTGTCTTTCAGAATGTAAAAGTGGATTTTGTATTGCCATGACATTGCCACTCCATGTTGGAATTTGTGAATCCTATTAAAGAACAGCATCATGTATTGATGAACTCACTGTGTGCAATATTAACCTGTTCCATGCCTCTGGCATACCTCAGATAATCAGCCAAGAGACATTCACATACCCAGTATTTTTGTGGCCATACTTTGCAGAATCACAAACACCCTGTTTAAGAACGTAAACTTCACATCCACCTGTCTTCGCTTATACTTTCCAAATGCATCAATATTAGTTGAAAGTGGTACCACAGACCTTACATTGGTTGGAAAAGTATTCTAAGGCTATGCTAGATAAATTACCTAGCGTAGCCTAAGTAGAGACATTCAGGCCAGGTACACAAATTACAAACTGGTGTAAGTGATCGGAAAACGGTCTAAATCTGTACCAGGACAGAAGCTAAGTGCATGTAGACTGGTTTAAAAATGGTGGAACCTGGTTTAAGATAGTTGTGGATGGATGTGGTCTCAGATTTAATCAGACAAGTCTATTGAACTTCTGTCCTAGATCCCCTCCTGACTCAGGTTGAATTCCCTTGGTATCCCAGGATGCCTTGTGGCCTGCTAACCCTCACCCCCCTCTCTTGCAGGGTGAGCTGGCAGGCAAGCCTCTGCTTGCACTCATCTGCTCTGGCTGAGCTGGGCCAGCCCTGCCCCCAGGCTGTCACAGAGCTGAGGCAGCAAAGCCACTATGCCCCCAGTCCTATGTCCTGCCTGCACTTGTCGGCTGGGTTGGGGGGGG
>NW_017729029.1:33998429-34001093 GCF_001723915.1 Gavialis gangeticus | reverse complement strand
CTCTCTTTCCCCCTGCTGCCTGGATTCTGTGCTGGCTCTCTCCTCCCTGCGGCTGACAGCAAGGTGTTGGGGGCATGCGCTGGGCAGCCAGTCAGGGATGGCCCCTGTTCAGCTATGGTTGGCTGCCCCTGGCAATGTCCAGCAGGCTGGGAGGTGTGTGGGAGCACCCCCTACCTTCTGGCCTTGGCCAATGCAGGCAAATACCTGCTTTCCCCATTTGAAGGGTAGATGCGAGTTGTTCACTCCCGATCCAACCTACACATTTTAGAGAAACCCACGTAGATTGAATTGATTCTGCTGTGGGCTTTCTTAATGTCTATACTTAGCCTCAGGAGGATTACAGTTCTCCCAGTAGAAACTAAATGTCATTGTGCAGACATTTGGGCTTTTTCTCCTGGAGCAAAAATAGCTGATCTGGGAGAAAAATAACCTGGGAACAACCAGGTTTAAATTGTTCTCAGGACAGTTTTTCCCAGGAGTCTGGATGTCTGTACTTTCCCTAACAGCATTGCACACACACACACAATTTCATCTGCTTAATAAAAATACAGAAACAGGTGGCATAGATCAGCAAAACCTTGTAGAATTATATGCAGCTGATAATTTGAACCATCTCACCATCATCCAGTTACTTAAAATGATGCAGTAAAATTAATGCAGTGTTTCTGGAAGGTGTACACTTTTAAGATCCAAAATTCATAACAAGATAAGAGCAAAGATTTAACTTTCAAATTATAGTCTAAAACAGAGTAACTGTTTTCTTGTTGCCAACATATTTGCTTAGTACTCTGTTACCCTGCTACAAATAGTGATTTCATCAATACTTAAAACACTGAAAGAGAAATGCTGTTCATTTCACTTTTGAGAGAATAGTTCTCCCACAGAACTCCATGGCAGTATTTCCATGGATTTCATTGTGGCAAGATCAAGCCTGAAATGGAGTTAGCGACCTAGCAAGTAAAAATAGCGGTTAGTCCATGTTCTGTCTCTTCTGATTTGGGAGCCTAGGAATATACATTTTGTAGCTCATGCTTACAAATGCTTTTGTCCTAGCTTTTGTGTTACAACAACATATACAAAAATAGTTGCCTAATGATGAGGATTAACATCTATCATATTGTGCTTTCTTTTTAGCGGGAGATATGACAAATGATCTGGCATATATATATTGTACACACACACATATGTATTTTAAATCTAGTGTTTGCCTTTTAATAATCAAGCATGACTTTTATAGTCTTTCTAAACTACGACACTCTTTTGTTATTGGCAGTATCTTCTCTGTGCCTAAGCCCAGTAGACTGGTTTTGAGGAACCAAATGGGTATATTGCAGGGAGTTTTGTGAAGAAAGCAGAATCTGACACACAAGTCACTATATTGCTGCCTTGCCCTTATCCTGTGCAAGGAAAGTATGGTGTGACTTTTCTGAATTGCATGCATTTATCTTAAAGAAGTTGTAATTGACTGACTGCCAAATTGCATCACTGAGCTGATAGAACACATTTGAAACAAGGTCATCCCTATTTCTGATCTTCAAGGAAGTGGCTAAGTTTAAGAATGTTACAGCAATTCCCCCTTTCTGTCCCCCAGCTCTACCATATGGTAACACTCGAACTGTATCGGCATTCCTAAGGAAACAGTGCTGAGACAGGGACTGAATTATATCATGTGTCAGGGGGACAAGGCATGAACACAAACTGAAAAACCATTTAAGCAAGTCTGTTCTTGTTGTGAGGAATACTTAAAACTTGAATTAATGTATTCAAATTTCTTGCATGCATCAGGAAGTAAATATATACTGTTCTCTGTTCAGCCATTTAGTGGTTCATATAATGATTTTAGATTAAACCTGGGTACTGCAGTGTAAGAAGACTGTTCATTTTTTTTTCTTTTCCCCTCTTTTTGTCCTATGTAAAGGCAAGGCAATGAGACCTCAAACTGCTGCTTACTAACCACTGGTATATCATTCCAAAAAATTGTTTCAGAATGCTTTTCCATGATGTTAGTTTGACTTTTTGGTTAGCTATTTTCAGTAGTTGGGGGGGTAGAGGGGAAAAATCTATTCCTTCTGTCTTGCAAAACAGATGTGGAGTCTTTCGACCAAAAAAGGCTGTGTGGTTTTTGTTGTGTGGTTTTTTTTTTTGGTTTTTTTTTTTAATTATAATATCTGTAACATCCACAAAACATGGCACAAGCATTTTTGTCTGTTAAAACCACTTTGCAAAATCCCTTTTCTGTTGAAATTAAAATAGATTTGTCTCGGGATATAACTATGAGGAAAATGAGGATTGACTATGCTTCCTCACCCACATCCCTAATTCCTACCCAAACCCAAATGTCTAGCTGGTATTGATTTAAAAAAAAAAAAAAAATCAACTTCAGCATCTCTTATTATAAATTCTGCTTAGGACAACCTCACCTACTTTGCCAATATGGGTAATGAATTTGATTGACCCTGTCCACAGCAGTGTCTTTAACACTGGCTGCAAGTGGGGGATATGTTTTGCCATGCATTAAGTTAAAATAAAGTTCATTTTTGTAAGGTAGGGATTGCTACAGTGAGGCTAAGTTGTTGGAACAGAAATTACTAACATTAATCTGCTAGAAGTTTTATATTTTATATAAGTTGTTTTAAGATAAAATGTCCACGGTAGGACCTGGAA
>NW_017729029.1:33995958-33998418 GCF_001723915.1 Gavialis gangeticus | reverse complement strand
AGTTGTTTTAAGATAAAATGTCCACGGTAGGACCTGGAAACAATATATTAAGGACCTGGTCTTGCCATCTTTATTTGTTATCCCTTATTGGGCCTTTTTAAAGGCCAATAAGGGATAACAAGGTTTAATGGCATAAACTCCAGGAAGGCCGATTTAGGTGGTGCAAGCACCTACTCTGGACTCCTTCAAAAAAACAGCTGGATTTACTTCTTGCTGGGGTCACTTGATTCCAGCTGACTTCCCGCTTATGGCAGGAGGACTAGACCCAATGATCTCATGAGGTCTCTTCCAGCCCCAAATGTCTATGAAATCTGAAAATCTATGAAGAATAACCCTTGCTTATAAAGCACTGCTACAAAAGTGAGGTTGCAGGATTGGGTCCTAATTAACTATATTTGTCTCTCATGATCTGGTATGACAGATGACAGTCCTTAGAAGATCTACAAGCTTTCCAAACTGAGATATTATACCAGCTAGCAACCTTTCTACTTGGAGAATAAAGTGTGTTGTAGAGCATGAAGCTGAATTCCCAGTCCTAAATTGGACTGTATTGGGACTCACCAGAATTCCAGATTACATTTAAGTGCTCTGAAATAAAGCTATGTTTTGTTAACCTTATTAATGAATGGTTCGTGAATGAGAAGAGGGAATATTTACTTGCCTATTTATAGGATGATTTTTTCCTTATGTCTAAATGGGATAAAGCACAACTGGGAACAGTTATCAAGTCTTTTAAATAGTATTTTTGTTTAATTAGCTTTTTTATCTTCCACTCTTGCTTTTGCTATGATTTGGTGTTTTTTCTAAAGTGGTCCATAAGGTCCATTATGGGGAAAGTAACTTTTGATGGAGTTTGTCCTGACAAGAAAACATGTTTGCCTTTTCCTAATATGTTTCACATGTGTAATACAGAATCATTTTAATGTTTTATTGACTGTTTTAAAGAGTAGTCTTAAAGGCAAAGAATATTGTTATTCAGTAATGCAAAGCTCTTAAATAAACAAATTCCAAAAATCTGTAATAATTGCATGCTTGCATTTAATGTTTACTTGCTGTTGCAGGTTACAGTGGTGCGCACTGTAATAATAAACTTTTTCTACTGATAGACAAGGAATGCTACTTATTTTTCTTATTTTTAAACTTTTACTTTTTGTTGCTTGAAGCATCTTAGTCTCATTAAATATTCATGCATTCTTAATAATGTACTTGGAAATAGACCATAATATTGAAGTATAACATACAGTAAACATTAGGTGTGTTGCAAATTCACTACATGTTTAGTATAGAGTTCTTGCCAGAAATTAAGGGTTAGAGAAGTTTGGGGTCATGTTTGCAGCTCCCAGTTTGTGCAACCAGAAGTAAAATCAACCATATGCTAGAGGTAAGGACTTTTGTGTATGGCCAAGACTTGAGTTAAGAATGTGTGTTCTCAATTAGCATTCTCTAACTTAGGAAAGAAAACTAGTTTATAGTTTTATTATGAGTTAGCAATAGGTATTAAAGTCTATGGGGCAATGCAGTTTAACTTTTCTTGATAACTTCTGAAAACTGTAGCCTTACCTTATCTTCAATATAATTTAACCTGAGGAATACAAATTGTTTTCTGATTAACTGGGGAGAAGCGGGGGGCAGGGCGTTATGGGCAGGGAAGGGGGTTGTATTTATTGTGTAAAAGTCTTAACATCTAGATAAGAAACTTGCTGGAAAAGCTGTCTGCAAAGATTCAGTACCAAAACTACTGAACTTCAGGGTCCACCAGTTCTGTGTTGTAGTTGTAAAAGCAGACATGAGAAGAAACCTGTCCCTTGTGCTCATCTATCCTACTCAAATAATAAACTTTAAAATATTTGCCCTCAGAGAGAAGATTCTGTAAGGCTAGCATGAGGGTAATATAACTATCTCCAGGCTTCTTTCCGGTGCCTGCAGTGGTCACCAGTGTTGGCCCTGTGCTGGGGGAAAGAATCATTGCACTTTTTCAAGGAGTGACAGTATCACTCTGTGAGGCCTTGTATCTGCAATGAATGTAGTACTGTCCCATATAGGGACCCCACCACTTTATAATGTTACTCCTCAAAAAGCCATTGAAACAAATGTATTTGGTTTTTTGTTTTTGCTTCTATCCCTTATGGCTTTTCTTAATTATGTGCTTAATTTCACTACAGGCTATTTTTCTCACGTAGCTGAGATGTTATGTGTTTTGCCATCCCTAACTTAGAGAGGGAATATATATGTGTGGCAACAATTTAAGGGTTCTATGCTGATGTTTAAAATTCATATTTGTAGGAGCTGAGTTCATTCATGTAAAAGTGACTTGTAAATGGAGAATCTGGTCCTCCCCCAAAAAGCCTGCCTTGAACATTATTAAAATATGGAGCTCTATGCACCCCATTGAGAACAGTAAGCTTCCAAGAAAAGTAGCTCCTAGGACAGTAATGCACCTGTTATGATTGGGGGGGGGGG
>NW_017729029.1:33994166-33995925 GCF_001723915.1 Gavialis gangeticus | reverse complement strand
TGGCTAGGGAAGTTCTATCTGAAGAAAAATCCACTTCTTAAAAATCAATGGGTACTTAAAATACTAATTACTTGCTTTTAACTGTCTTGGGAAATAAAGCTGTTTAGACAGTACACTGATCATTCTTGGTGGCCTAGTGGTGTTAAGATTAAAAAATTAAGAAAGATCTAAAGATGACAAGTAGGAATTATTTTATTTGAGAGGTTTTTTAAAAAATACGGAAAACATTGTAAACTGACTTTCGGAATGAAAGATGTACAATGTGCTAAAGGCCTCTAGCTTTCTTGTGTCCACTCTATCATAAAGGACTTGCACCAGCTATACTGTAATATTAAAAATAAAAAAATCATTAGATTTACCCTGAATAATTAATGAAACCAGAAAGGAATAAATATATTTAGTAAATTTGGCATTTGAAGCAACCTGGTTCCAGAACCAGCTGTCAGATAGCAATTTCCTCTCTAATAGTCTTGTCTATTGATGTCATCTTTAAGAACTTAGAAACTTCTTCATTTTCAGTTGCTTCATATAACATCTCAAAGTCCTAAAAAAAAAATATATATATAAATACATTATTAGCAATCTCAAATCCCAATTATGGCTTCACTATCTATGAAACCTGAGGTTTGGTGGACCCTGAATTTCACCTGCACTGTGTAAGTGTATGAAAAACTGTGTTTTCTTTAGTTTAGTATCTCAAGACCATCAGTCACTAAGCACTTCAGACCAAACATGTCACTTGTACAGTGCTAGTGAACAGGCTGGGAGTTTTGCACCTCTAAATGACAGCAGAATAGTCCCCATAGCTAAATATTTTCATGAGTGGAAAGGTAAGCAGACTGAAACCAGAGCTGCAACCATCCACTGTAAGAACTAAAGTACAGAGCAAGGGTGTCATAAGCTTCTGTGGCCTAAAGCACACTTCATGACCTCTAATGGAGTGAGCTTCAGCTCTCAGAAGTTTGTGATGCATAGAATCATGCCCGCAGTGGCAGCTCTTGGTGAAACAGTTAGCCCCAGTAGGCAGAGGAGGCTTGCACAATATAGACTAACTACAGGAGATGATCCAGAGATAAAATGTATGCCTCATCTGTGTTTTAGCTTGTTCATGTCCAAGATGGATGTATATGATGTATAATTTGGTCAAGGAGAGAAATGTAAATACAAGATTAGCCATCTCAAATCCTAATTTTGTTTTTATTAGCTATGAAACCTGAGACTGGGTAGACCCTGAATTTCTTTTGCCCTGTATGTTCCCACCCAAAACACTTGCAGCTACAGCCGTCTGCTGAACCATTTTTGGCCTTGTGCAAAGTACGTTCATTCTCTCACATCCCAGTTATGAAAATAATATGGTCTCCCTAAAAAAGGCAACAATCTGTATGCCTGATCATACCTTGTCATATAGCTTACTAGTAACAAACGGATGACTAGAATTTTCATAAGAAGACTTAGGTGGTTTCCAAAAAAGGGGTGACAATCTTATCTTCAGAGTTGGGATGTCAGGGGATGCTCAAGTCAAAAAGGGTTTAATGGAGGGCTGAGCATGGAAGTGTGTTTGCTGGGAACCTAGACACAGGGCAAGAGAAATAAAAGGTCCACCCGATCTCAGGTTTCCTAGCTAATGAAAGCAAAAGTGGGATTAGAGATGGTCAACAGTGTACTAAAGTTTCTTCTGGGACCTTGGGAGGTTATACCGTGTATGTGTTTAGATTCGGCTATTACATGTGCATCATTTCATCCTGGATGTGAACAAGCA
>NW_017729029.1:33983324-33989166 GCF_001723915.1 Gavialis gangeticus | reverse complement strand
TATGCATGGAAGTGTGTTTGCTGGGAACCTAGACACAGGGCAAGAGAAATAAAAGGTCCACCCGATCTCAGGTTTCCTAGCTAATGAAAGCAAAAGTGGGATTAGAGATGGTCAACAGTGTACTAAAGTTTCTTCTGGGACCTTGGGAGGTTATACCGTGTATGTGTTTAGATTCGGCTATTACATGTGCATCATTTCATCCTGGATGTGAACAAGCAGAGGCGTTTCTCTGCTGTGTTCAGCCCATGGGGTGCGCCCAGGAGCAGAGCCCGGGCAGCCCCGGCGTCTTACTCCGCAGTAGTCCTCGCCGTTGCAGATCTGCGGTGGGACGGCGCCAGGGTCTCCCGCCTTGTCACGCATCTCCTGGAGCAGGCGCTCGCTGACCGACACGTCGATGAGCTCGTACTTCAGCCTGTTGCCGTCCAGGATGCGCAGCACCTCGGCCTGGCGCTGCTTCACCTGCGAGGGGGGGCGCGTGAGCCGGGTCCGCGGGACCCACTGCGCGTGCGCACCCCCGCCGTCCCTCGCCCCCACTCCCGGCCCTACGCGGCCGTTAGCAGAACCGGCGCGGGGCCGGGCCCGTGCCACAGCGCGTGAGAGGCTGGCGGGGGGGTCGCCCCGCTCACCTCCCGGGAGCCGCTGACGCTGGTGTAATAGACCCGGATGGTGCTCATGGCGCGCGCACAGCTCCCCTGGCGGTTGCTACGGCGACCAACTGTAACCTGGCGGGGGGAGCGGATTGGACGGAGCGGGCTGTCAATCAGCGCCGGTCCCGCCCCCCGCCCCGAAACCCAGCCCGGCCTCCCTGCGCCTTCAAGTGGGGGTGCTATTTGTGGAGCCCCGGGCGAGGCCAGGGCTGGCCGGGCTGCCGTCCCCCGTCCTCCTGGGGCTCCTCGTGCAGCCTGGGCCGTGCTAGGGCAGGGCCAGGACCAGCTGCCTGTCTGAGCCCCGCAGCCCGCTCCTGAAAGCTGCCAGGGGTGGAGGGTCCACGGCTGCCAGGCAGCCTGCCCACCCTCAGAGCCCCCTAATCTCCAGCCTGCCTTGCCCTTGTTGTAGCTTCAGCCCCTTGCTCCTAGTCCTGTCCCCTACAGCCACAGAGAAGAGCCCACCTCCATCTTCCCTTCAAGCATTGGTGATGTGTAGGGGGTACACGTGGGTGCACTGTGCACCCACACCCGCTGTGCATGATGGTGCACCACCTGCAAAAAGGCACCCTCCCCCACCGTCAACACGGCCAGCGGCATTTGCAGGGGGACCACAATTGCTGGTGGCGTCTGAAGGTGGTCATTGACTGCCGGTCAGCGCTCGCCACCACTGACAGCACTGCAGCTGCCTGCAGGAGCTCACTGGTTGGCGCTGCCATGGCCCTACCACCAACAGCATCGGGGCCACCTGCGGGAGCTCACCGGGCCCCCCTAGCCTCTGGGGACACATGGTGTTCATGCCTGTAAGTAGCGTCTCAGGTATTTGAAGACTGTTATCAAGATTTCAGCCCTGTGGCTCTCCCAGTGCCAAGCAAACCTGCCGGTACAACACCTGGTTTTGCTCAGCAGGAGTGGGGGCTGCTTGGCCTGGTTTTAGAGTTCACCAGCCTGCTCCTGGGTACATGCCGCTGGCAGCCTTCACAGTCCGCCTGGAGATCTGTGATACCTGCGTGTTATCAGCCTTGTGATTCAGGAGGCCCTGTTTCCATGTTGTGGTTTTTTACACACCCACGTACAAGGGAATGTTGTGTGAGTTGAGAAGACCTCTCAGGCTGCTTTTTCCAACTGCCCTGCAGACTTCAGGACAAAACCGCTGTTGGCTTCACTTCGTTGGCTGCTGTTGCTTTGGGCAGCTTGTTTGACCTCTCTGTGCCTCCTGTTCTGTATCTCTCACAGATTCACAGAAGTTTAGGGCTGAAAGGGACCTTGTGAGATCATGGAGTCTGCCCCCCACCCCAGCTCTGGGCAGGAAAGACTGCTGGAGTCAAATAACCCCAGCAAGGTGTGCATCTCAAATGGAGTAATATTGTCTATCTTAGAATCATAGAACATGAGGGTTGGAAGGGACCTCAGGAGGTCACCTAGTTCAACCCCCTGCTCAAAGCAGGACCATCCCCAACTAGATCATCCCAGACAAGGCTTTGTCTAGCTGGGTCTTAAAAATCTCCAAGAAGGGAGAGTCCACAACCTCTCTGGGTAGCCTGTTCCAGTGTTTACTACCCTCCTAGTGAGAAAGTTCATCCTAATATTTCACCTAAACTTCCCTTGCTGCAACTTGAGACCATTGCTTCTTGTTCTGCCATCTGCCAACGCTGAGAAGAGTCTAGCTGAGGGATCCACAAGTATCAGGGGGTTTTGGATGAGTTGTCATGGGCTGGATCAGCACCCCTCCCCTCCCTCTGCAACAAGTCACCAAAACTCCCTATGTGGGATGAGGCTGTGAGTAGGTGGGGAATGGTGTTTGTGACTGAGACAGGTGACCAAGGCCAGGATCATGGGGTAGGGTCATGGTTGCAATGGGAGCAATCCAACTGGAAGCTATGTGTGCTGGTCAGGCCTCGGCCTGCGGGTGCAAACTGGAGCATGGCATGCCCCGGGCTGGGCTCGGCCTTGTGCAGAGCATCGTGGGGGCAGCTGTAGTCTGGATTGAATCAACTGGAGGACATCTCCCTGTGCGCCAAATCTAATCAGTAGGTGGGCTATATCTGGCCCGCAGGCTGTATTTTGCCCAACCCTGGTCTAGCTCCATCCTCTTTGAAACCACTGTTTTGGTAGTTGAAGGCTGTTATTAAATCCCTTCTCAGTCTTCTTTTCTCCACACTAAATAAACCTAGCTCCCTCAGCCTCCCCTCAGATGTCCTGTCCCCCAGCCCCCTAACACTTTTTGTTGCCCTCCACTGGCTTCTTTCCAATTTATCTACATCCTTTCTGTAGTGGGGGCTGGACACAGTAATCCAGATGTGGCCTCACCATTGCCAAATAGAGGGGAAGAATCACTTCCCTTGATCTACTTACAGTGCTTCTACTGATGCAGCCCAATATGCTATTAGCCTTGACAACAAGTACACACTGTTGGCTCATATTCAGCGTATTGTCCATTGTAACCCTCAGGTCCTTTCCTGCAGAGCTGCTGCTTAGCCAGTTTGTCCCCAGCCTGTACCAGTGCATGGGATTGTCCCATCCTAAGTGCAGGACCCTGCACTTTTCCTTATTGAATCTCTAACCTGTTCTTTTGCCACTGTCAGCTCCTCAGCTCCTCCCCAAACTGTGCTGCCAGGTGCCATAGTCTGGGAGCTGACCTTGCCTGTGAAGACTGAGGTGAAAAAGTCATTGAGTACTTCAGCCTTTTCCTCATCACCTGTCACTAAGTTGCCTCCCCCATTCACGCTTTTCCTGATCTTCCTCTTGTCACTGACATACTTGTAGAAACCCTTCTTGTTACTCTTCACGTCCCTTGCTAGTTGCAACTCCAGCTGTGCTTTGCCCTTCCTGATTGATCCCTGCATGCCCAAGCAATGCCCTTATACTCAGCCCTAGTCATTTCTCCAAGTTTCCACTTCTTGTAAGCTTCCTTTTTGTGTTTTAGCTCACTGAAGAGTTCCCTGCTAAGCCAAGCTGTTCTTCTGCCATACTTTGCACAGCAGGATTTTTTTCTTCCTGCACCCTCAGTAAGGTTTCTTTAAAGTACAGCCAGTTCTCCTTAGCCTGGCCTCCCAAGGGATCCTGCCCATCAATTTCCTGAGCGAATCTTGCAGGAGCATCAGGAAGTTTGAGTTGCCAGCAGTTATAAAAACATTCTGGGATACCAAATGGAAGAGTACTCTTCAAATGCAAAAAGTTTAAATCCAAATTATTTTTTTCTATACATTTCTGATTTGCTAAAATGTAGAAATAATTGGAACAAATACACACTGCAGCCAGATCCCAAACTGTAATGAATGGTTGTAGAGGTTGAAGCATCATAGCCAGAAGGTGGCGCACATGAAACATGATTCTGTATCACAAAATTATTGAAAATCATTAAAAAAAATCAGGATATCCTGTAGGCATGTGCTTATACTGCACCCAAACAGAGGTTTATTTGTATTAAACTGCTTTTATTTCATATTATTACTATTCTTGTGGTAGTAAAAACTGCTATGCTTTTAAAGCATAACTTCATATGGTAATGGGGAGGGATACAGAGGTGTATAGTTGAAACAGCAGCCTTTGAAGGGATTGTGCTTCAGGTTCCAGGAGCACAGAGCTGTGTCATCAAATTGGCCTGCAGCCAGATGCCAGATAGGCCTTCTGGAGAATTTAGAAATTGGAAAGGAACAGATCAAACACTCACTAAAGGATCATGTTGTTTATTGGGTTATAGACAAAGCAGAGTCACATAAACAAAACTTATACTGTATCTGCTTCTTCCTCAAATCTAGCAGCAAGTAGTAATGGGCAAATACAAGGGTGCCTGAATTCTGCTCTGCATGCTTGATTTGAGGTATCCTGACCTTAGCTCTGCTCAGTTACAGTCTATTTTCATGCAGACAACTTTTCCAGGTTAAGGACCTGTGAAATAGGTTGCCGTCAGTATGGGCGAAATCCAGAAAAGGATCTAGCACTGCAAAATTGAATGCACTAGCACCTGCCTTTTAAACATCTTGTTCTCAGAGTAGAGAATGAATGTATGGGGAGAGGCAGGTGCTTCAGAACTTCTAGCGCTCTGAGAAAGCGCTCTGGCAAATGAAAGATCTAGGATCCTTCCTCTTGACATTTGTGGCTTTCCTCATCCCACCTGGAGACTTGGTACAACAGAGGGGTCCCTGGCTGATGTCAACTCCTGGGTGAGGACTGCAAATTGCTCGTATTATCTTTATGGAGCAGTTCAATAAGAGCTGAACACATGTTACTTACTGCAATCTAGGGATATTCCTTGTGCAAAAATTTGTAATACTGATATGATAAAAGCCCACTTAGCACATATTTTACTGCTTCAGTGCACAGTTGCTAACATTTTAAGTGTATTTAGCACATGCTAAGTGTAACTTCATGGGCAACTAGTGTCTCCCGAGTCTTGGGGGGGCATGGGTCCTGCAGCAGCCAGTTGCCAAGCCAGCAGTGAAACCGGAAGTGCACTTCTGGTTTTGCAGCTCGCGCTTCCAGGGGGTGCCCGGCCAATCTCAGGGGGTGCACGGGCACCCGCATGCACCCCCTCCATGTCACCAGCGTGTTACTTGCAACGTGGCCCTCAGGCTTAGTCAGAAGCCATCTAGAATAAGCTATGGGATGTATTTAGGAATCAGGTGTGCCTTAAATTCAGTCTCTCTCGGGAATTTAGGTGTTTTACTCAGGCTGCTGGATTGTCCTTCTGCCTGTCTAGGATCCACAGCCCAATCCTCTCTTCTGAAGGTAAGTGCCTACAACCTTCCTTTCACAAAGGCAGCGAGGATCATTTTTTTTCTCTGTTTAAAACATAAGATAGGGAGACTAGAAAGAGGTCATGCCCCCCTCCCTTGGTGGTTAATGTACCCAAGATGTGGCAAATCTGGTTTTAGTTTCCTCCTTGGCCACAGAGGACCACTCTCATCAACATGGAGAGTGCCCTAAGCACTAGGCTACAGGCAGTCCTGGGGAACAGAGGCACTTTTTGCCCCTCTTTGTGAAGCTGTTCCACTGTGCAGAAAAGAATTGAATGTTTTTTGGAACAGAGAAAGAGAGCAAGCGAGAGAGCTCCAGCTAGCAGGAGGGAACGTGGCTGTAGATGCAAGCTATGTATTGAACTGCTAAGAAGTTTCAAGACTGACCTTGAGGTTCAGAAGTTGAAGTGCTGTAAAGTCTGAGGTTAGGTGGCAACTGAGCAATGGTTTTCAGGATTA
>NW_017729029.1:33972401-33978324 GCF_001723915.1 Gavialis gangeticus | reverse complement strand
AATGTTTTTTGGAACAGAGAAAGAGAGCAAGCGAGAGAGCTCCAGCTAGCAGGAGGGAACGTGGCTGTAGATGCAAGCTATGTATTGAACTGCTAAGAAGTTTCAAGACTGACCTTGAGGTTCAGAAGTTGAAGTGCTGTAAAGTCTGAGGTTAGGTGGCAACTGAGCAATGGTTTTCAGGATTACAATTTTGCACTTTGGCATCTAAATTCTTCCTCAGTCCCATTTTAGGTGTCTGCAAATCCCTCTTTACGTATAGCACCATATAACTTGAATGTGGTGATTTTTGGAGCCTCAGTTACCTTAGTTTTTAGTATTTGAATGCTTTATCATATTTGTGTTCAATATTCACTTAGCACAGTCTAATAACCTACTTCACTTTCCTTAAAGGGAAAATGGAATGCATTTTTTTTTGTAAGGCTCTTGTTAGGTATTTATGATTTCATCTGAATCAGTGTTTCCACATAAATATGCTACCTACATGGTAGTTTTTATTATTTTATAGCAGGTCCAAGTGTGCTAATTACTTTTATCTTATACACAAAAGACATAGCCACACCAAAGAGGGCATACAATCAGGTGACATAAAGGCAAGTGTCTAATAAGAGATTAGACTGCTTAAATAGGGGGAGGGTATCAAATTTAGATCAGACCTTTGTTCATAGTTAAGTCATCTCATTAACAGTACTTTACAGTTTACAGCCTGTTAGAGGATGTGTTGTAATAATTGTTAGTGGTTATTCTCTGTGATATGTCATCTTTATATTTCAATTGTCCATTTTGCATACATCAGTTGAATCTTCTTGTTTAATTGCTATCTATTAAAGGGTTTTAATCAGTGCTGGTAAGAGATTCAGATTCTGATCATTTCACCAAAAAGAAGGAAATGTTATACAGAAATTAACAGAAAACTCCTCTGGCTATGTGTGTGTGTTGACTTGACTAGGAAGAACCAGTACTTGAATGATTGTTATGTTTTAACAGACTGCCCTCCCACTTAGCAATTCACATGACCTGTCAGTCACTGACTGACTGGTTTGAAAACCAAAACTACATTTGTCTTCCGCAGTTCACATGTTATACACTGTATACATTGTTCTATACTGGTAGGAATAATAGTCTCATTATGAACTTTGTCTGCATTTACCTGATGAACAAATTTTACCAGATGAACTTGTTTCAGCAACTTAAAAAATCATATCTGTAACTTTGAAAAACAACATTTTAAATGTAATGCAGCATAGATCTTTTCTAGTATACCATTTCCCCCCCAATACTAGATTTTCCTGTAACATACCTGTATATCAATTGAAAAATGATCTGAGGAGCTGATTTTTTGGAATTGTGAGTATAGGCAGCAACCTATTCATGAATTCATTAAGCTTCAGTTTTAGAGAGTTTGCTAACCTGGCTATAGCAAATAAATTGTTGTTCTTATATGTTCAGACATCTAACATGCATTTCTGTTCAGTGACAGGTGACTTGGCTGAATCTGTGAATTAGCTTTATATGTCCAATAACCCAGTTACTAGGAAAAGGAGCCCCTCTTTCCCAGAATGGTATGTTCATTTCTAAGTGAAAAGAAATGTGAGATGATTAGTTTACTGTTTGGATGTTCAGTTTCATGCAGCAAATTACAATCTTTTCTCCTGAAATAGCATAACAAGCAATTACAAACAAACCTCTATTGTTTATACTGTTCTTTCGACCTACTGAAAAAATTACATGTCTAGACAATATAAAGTGGTAGAAAACAACACTGAGTGCTTTGCCTATGTATAACATTACAGCACAGCCCTACAGGTCCTACAGGTTTCTCAGAGGCTAATATCCCATCGAAATCACCAGGGGTTTTGACGATAGACCAAAATCTAATATGTTTGATTATATTCAATTAACACCCTGCTCAGCAAGAAGCCCTAGTGGAATTACTTATGGAGTAAGGGTACCAGATACTCATGCAGTAGGAGTGTCAGAAATCAGTTCTACATGAGAAATTAACTTAGTTGTATTAAAGTATCATTCAGGAGCCCAGGCTTAAATCACAGTGCTAACAACTGTATAAACACCTAGCATAATCTCAGATTTTTCCCTAAAGAGTTTATAAATAGATTGGAAGGATCAAAGGGCCATATTTCCAAAGGTATCTAGGTACTTAACGATGTAGAAACGTGTTTAGCAATGTTTTTAAAAACATTGAACCTGTTTAGGCTCTAAATAACTTCAAAAATCTGGCCTTTATATCTTTAGAAGAACCCATATTTTAAGAGATCAGTTTATAAAAAGTCATTATGGGACATCGAGAAAACATGCAATATATATAGGTTCTGTAGTGACAGCAGATGAGTTAAAGTTTCACACAAATATACAGACTGAACTGTGCTCTTAGTTTTACTGCTCAGGAGATAGGGCACAAATTTAATAATGAGGGTTTAATGCAGCTTTACATTCTAAGGAAGTCAGCAGTGAAAAAAAATGGATGTTTTTAATATTAACTTTTTTAATAATATGTTATACTTAATGTATTTTAAATGTTCTCACTTTCTGACTCAGTGCACATTCTATTTTTATTTGATTGTTCTTTTGACCTGTCTAACATCTTTTTATCCTGTACATATGAACAAAGATAAGTTGCAAGGAATGATTTTCAAGAGAGCTGAACAACTTCATTTTGAAATTGAGTGAATGGGAGGCACAGGAACTCAGCATCTTTGAAAAACAGTCCCTGAAGCAGTACATCCATGTGATCAGCAAGTCTGGGGAAACTCTGAAAATGGCTTAGGTGTCCTACTCTTCATTACAATCCCATGTGCCTAAATTAGGAATTATCATCATAGAAGTCTTGTTAGTTTCTTAAAAATAATTTATCATTTACAAAACAAGACAAAAACAAAAAGGTGTTGACCGAAGGTATAAAATAATAGGCAAAAGGAATGGTAGGTCCACTTTTGAGTGAGACAAGCAATAATGAAGGGGAAAAGTTGATATATCATATTTTTCATTATATGGTAGGAGATTATATATCATTTGGAACCTGATCCTCAGCTGATATAAGTTAGCATTAGTTCATTGAAATGTTTCCCTAGATGTCTGAGACAAATGTTTAAATAATCTTCAAACTTCTCCAAGTTTGCTCACAGAAGTGGCAGCATATAGACAGCTAAGAATCTGATCATAGCACAGATTGTGTAGATGGATGTCTAAATGTTATCATTTTTTTTCCTACTATTTGCAGGTGCAGAAGTGGTTGGCATATTTAAAGGCCAATATAAAATTCTGCCTCAGCAGAACTGACCACCGTTAACCCAAGAGGTCTATAAATACAGCTTCTCTCCCAACTTAGAGTAGAGAAAACTAAAAGTGAAATGAAGTCTTTTCTAGATTTCTTTTCTTGCAAAGATAATCTTGATATTGCAGGCACATAGGAGTATCTTTTTGCAAGAAA
Organism: Gavialis gangeticus; assembly: GCF_001723915.1. Taxonomy (NCBI): domain Eukaryota; kingdom Metazoa; phylum Chordata; order Crocodylia; family Gavialidae; genus Gavialis; species Gavialis gangeticus. The sequence goes on along the minus strand of NW_017729029.1, from coordinate 33,974,879 downwards.
AGAAATCTAGAAAAGATTACTTGTAATTAGTAAGCCTGTACTAGATTTTTTTCTAAAGATCACCTTAGCCTCAGGTGGCTTAACCTTCGTGGTCTGGATAGACTTTTGTCATGTATTGCTTGATTTTTTTCACATCTGAAGGAGTCAGATTGCCCAGATTACAGCTCAAAGCTTTAGGAACTTGCTACTAGCAACTAGCTGCCAGCAGCTGAGACAGCCTTCTGCTGAATAGTCAGAATGAACACTGCCTAGTCAAAATCTAATGGAAATGTTAAGGTTGTTCTGGACTAAGCATTACATTTCGTACATTGACATTCTATTTATATGCATCCTTGGCACCTACAGACCAGTGCATTTTCACACCTGGTTTTGCCTGGAAGTGCATGGCTGCATCCCTTGTTAAAGCTGTTGAGGAGAAGGTCCACCTTCTTTTCCACCTAATACTTAAGGCTTTATATGCTTTTTTGTTCAAGGATAGTTGGAACAATAAAGAAAAACATTGCCTGTGATCTAGACTTCACCCAAGCATGAGCAGTACTTGGGTCATATGTCCCAAGATGTTTTCTCTGGGTCTGTTTTTAATATGAATTTGTTTCTCATACATACAAATGCAGGGTTAGGGTTCTTAATGAGTACCTATATGTAAGAGAAGGAGACAGAGAAGAAGTCAGGGAAGCACAAGACAGGCACAGAATCTCTGGTAACATGGCAGGAAGAAAACAGTAGGATAGCAGAGCCTAGTAAGTCTGGTTTTGTTGATTTTTCTCAGATTATATTTTGTTCCAAAATACCAAGTCCACTTATTTTACTAAAATAATTAGATAAAATATAGCTTTTGTCAAACTGCTGGGTGGAATGGAACTGATAACTGTGAGTACAGGGACAATCTCCTGCTGTTTGATCCCCAATATCAAAGAAACAGGACTTAATATTCATTCTTTGTCAATAAACAGGATCTCACCAATGAAAAGCTAGACTCCAGTATCATTTTTCCCACCTAAAGGAAACAATGCATAAGACCCTTAACATTGTCATGTGCTGCTGTAAATTAGTCTGACATCTAACTTAATAACTACAGATTTTTGTGGGTGGAAAATAAGTAGCAGAATGCTTGATTGAGTCTTTGCATTATACAATATATTATACTGAGTTTCGTTATTAAGCAGCATGGCCAATGTTGGCCAACATAAATATACTTGATTCTGCAATCATTTAGTAAACTTGTTTAGTTTTAGCTAATTTTGTAGAATTAAAGCAGTCATAGTAATCATGAACATTGTATCACAGTCATCAGCAACATGTTAAATGTATTTTTAACATCCGTATTTGAATTTGTCATCATTCTGTATTGGGGAACCAGATAGCTTCCCACTGGGACCACTTCTGTTTTCAAAGGTACACAAAAAGAAGAACTAAAACCACATGTGATTCTGTTACTGCTCACACAGGGCAGAGTGAGGAAAGAGCAAGCGAGGATTTATTCTGCATTTACTGCAGTCACAGTAATGGAATTTTAGGCTATGCAATTATACTTCTCTTTCAAAAAGGTAAGTCTGGTTTCCTTTATTTTTCTCAGATTGTGTTTTGCTCTAGAATACAGAGTCTACTTATGTTACTTGACTTAAAGGTCTTCTTTCTTTATGGGAGATATTTGTTAAGGTTATATTTTTGAGATCTTGCTCCAACATTACGAACATTTATGAAAGGGTAGGTATACATTTCTTTGTGTGTAAATGACTTGGGATCTTGTATCCAATTTTCAAAACCAAATTAGGCAAGTGGTAGTGTAAATTCTGTGGAGCATTGCTGAGACTTAGCTTCGTTAGAACCTACACATCTTTTGAAAATGGCATTTGGCCTTATAAGTAATATAGTCAGTTTGGAAAATGCTACCCTTTAACTTTGTATAGTGTATTATCATCCTTGCTTTAGTTTCCAGCCTTACACACAGTGATTTTAATGCCATATGAGACACCAGAAAGGGAGAGGAGCTACTTTAAAAGACTATTTTAGCACAGAACAGGATAAAATTGGCCTTGGGGAGGTTTCATCTTGAAATTAGAAACATGTTTTTAACCATCAGAGGACTAAGATTGTGAAACAACCCTCCAACTGGAGTAATGGGGATATGAAACCTAATAACTTAGAAGATGAAGCTTGATAAGATTTTGAATGGGATAGGATGGGGTTGTCTACACTAGAGTATGTAGCAGGGACTAGACATAATGATGCAGAAAGACTTTTCCGGTCTATTCCTGTGCCAATAAGAATTTGATTTCCTTTTGTGAAATCAAAGTAGAATTTATTTTAAGGCTTAGTTCCGATATGACATCTGCTGTATATAGTGTTCACTTTGCATGTAACAGCTATCCACTGACATCAGTGGAATTAACCCTATTTAATCTGGCATCAGGGAAAACAAAATCAGATAGTAGGTGTCCGCCATTTAAGTAGAACTCTAATCTGGACTCTCTTGCA
>NW_017729029.1:33966677-33972390 GCF_001723915.1 Gavialis gangeticus | reverse complement strand
CCGCCATTTAAGTAGAACTCTAATCTGGACTCTCTTGCACATGAGAAAGGTCATCTCTGCTGGGCAGTATACTTCCAAGGGTTTGTTATACCTTCTTCAATGTGTTTGCCTTACTTCTTGCCTCTCCCTCCTTTCTGTGAGGGAATGTGTGCCCCAGAGCTGTGCAAAGAGAATAGATTCCATACACAGAGACTACATTGCAAAGACATTCAAATAAAAAGGAGCCTTCTTGTATTCCTCTTTCCCACTAGAGTCTAATGGGAAAACCCTCAGCCTTTTTAGGTCAGATGAACTCACACTGAGGTTCGTGGAAAAAACTTGGTTTGATTTCAATGGAAAACGGATGGAGCCCAAAACATTTGATCCTTCTCTGAAACCTTTGGAATTTTGCTGTTGATTTTGACAACAGCTGCATCAAGACTTAATACAAATAAAAGGCAATGCCAAAGAATCACAACATGTAGTGGCTAATATATACATCATTTTGAGACACAACATTTAGTTTTTAATTATTCAAGACAACATTTCATGATGTATTAGTGCAGAGGTGGCCAACCTGCAGCATGGGTGCTATAAATGGTATGGGGAGCCCATCTGTGTGGCACACAGCAGATCAGGAAGGAGATAGGCAGCATGGTAGCAGATAAGGCAAGAAGCAGATATTAAAGCAGCAAGTGGGGCAAAGAACACAGGGAAGGAAGCAGAAAGCAGGGAGGGAGCATAGGGCTGGCACCAGAAAGCAGAGCAGCAGATCGGACAGGGTGGAGGGATTGAAGTGGCACTTGGATGGTGCAGGGCCAATTTGTGGTACACTTGCCAAAATATTGGCTTCCACTGTTCTAGTGAATAAACTATAGCTTATGTAGTGAAACTATTGAGCCTTAGTAATACAAAAGTTCAGTACAGTACATGCTGTATAGTGTTGGCTGATAGTTGAGAGGTTGCTTCTTTTGGAAGATGAATTGAGTAGTGCTGTATTTATGGTGGGAGGGGGAGCCCTGAGACCCTGGCTGCTGTGTGAGTGAGTGAAAAAGGCAATGGCCAGGGTGAAAAAAGGTAATGGCAGCCATGTGGGAGACAGGAACATGTTAACCCCTCATGTGCCACCAGTTGGACATCCCTGAGCCAGATTATCAACTGGTATGAACCAATGTCTTTCAAAGAATTTATCGTGATTCGTACCAGCTGAGAATTTGGTCCAGTCCAATGAAAATAATTCTATGATTATAAATTAGTCCTTACCAGATTATAGTACATGTGTACAAATTATCACAATTAGCCATCATTCACAAGTGATATCCAGGACTGAGCTGATATAGAAAAGTAAGGATCCAATTTTTAGTTTTTGGGGTTATTTTGTCTTTAGAATGACTTTTTGTTGCCAAAATAGCTTTACTTTACCTTGGAATAAAAACAGATTTGTGAAAAAGCAATCAAAGTGCTATTTATGTATAAACCATACTCCAGTCTCCTTGAAACATATATTTTACTTTTACAATTTTACTTTTATAATTTCCTTTATTTTACATTACCTTACATGTCATGTTTGCTTTTGCAGAAATATACTGTATTGTGCTAGTTAGTTGGTCTCTAGCACCAGCCATAATGTTGGCAGAAGGCATCCTAACAGGAATTATATACAGAGAAAAGAAACAAAATAAACCCCACAGATGTGACATCAGCAAAAAAGAAAAGAAGGAAACCTGGAAAGATCATCTTGTGGATAGACTGGCAACTGAAGACCTTGCTACAAAATCTAAGAAGCAGGACAAGATCATTGCAAAAGACAGCAAGAAGGAACACAATAAAGTTCTTCTTCCATGTGAATCAACAGAAAAGCTACCTGTAAAAGAACATAATAATGTACATGTTAATGGAACCATATTTACAGGTTTACATATACCAGAAAGGGAACACAATAATGAAAAACAGTTGGATTTGTATAGGTCCTGGTCATGCCACAGCATTTATCAAAACTACCCTGACCTACATATTGCAGGAGACCATGTAGGGGACTATATGCTTGATTCAGGTTGTGTTATGGATGACACATGCGATAAACTCCCTGATGGCCCTGTTTTAGTGTCAGTAGATATTCCCTTAGGTCATTCACCTCCAAAGGAGCCTCTTGAAAAAACTGCTGCAAAGTTCTTGAATGGGGATGAAGGTACAGAAAAGAGTATGACACTCCACAAACAACCTCTTTCAAATTCTGTGCTCAACAGTTACATGGATAGAAAGATGGAAGAGCTCTATAAACAGGTTTTTGAAGAAAACCTGACTAGATGTGGCTCTGTAACAAACCTCCAGACTTCCAGTTTGATAATGAATAACTTAAATCAGCTAAGTCTTCAGTTGTCCCAGGAACATAATATAGAAACATCTAAAGCCAAAGAAATGCTCTTACATTCTCTAGCTTTGTTTAGCTGTCACAATGCTGCCACTGGAAACAGTTCTGAGTTTAGTACTCCAAATTTACAGATCTCAAACCCTGTATGAAAAAAAGAGCTTCCAGATGAAGTTAACATCATGAATGAACTGTTTGGTTACAAAGTAGTCTTCAGCCACAGTTTCTTCACTTTCAAGATAAATTGGTGACATTTACAGAAATTAGACACTACAGACTTGTTAAAAGATAATTGCTTTTGCAGTCTAAACCAGGGCTCTTCAACTTCTGAGTGGCTGAGGGTTGCAGGACTATGCAGACTAGATACAACCTTGGGAAATACCATGTGGGTCACACACTGCATCATTCTATCCCACCCTGTGCCACACCACACAGTCCGCTGACAGGCCATGCAAGCCCCCCCAACCTACAAACTTCCTTCACCCCTTCCCAATGTGGATGCACTGTGCAGACAAACCATGCACAGCCCTCCATCCCCCCATGCTGTGCAGATGTACCATACAGCCCTCCTTGCTCTGTGCTACATGGATGCAATGCAACACACTGTCCCCCCTACCCCTGGGTGGTGGGTGACTCTCTCTACACTGCACCAGCATGGAAGGTTCCATGAGCCCTATGGTTACAGACTCCCTCAGCCCTGCAAACTAGGTTACCCTGTCCCAGCCCAAGGGACAGGGTAGGGGCAGGGCCAGGGATAGGGGGCAGGCACAAGAAGCTTGAGGAGGGAGGGGAAGCCCAGGGACTCTGGGTATAGAGAAAAGCTAGGAGTGGAGCCAGGAGCAGGAGCTTGGGTACTGCATGTGACTTGTGGGCCACCAGCTGAGCAGCCCTGATCTAAATCATATCTTGTCTATGGTGCTACTTCATTGCTTATTTCAGGACTGAATCACTGACTTCATTGTATTGTTGAATAGAACACCTTAAAATATTTGTTTAGCCGATTTTTTTAAGTGGCCCATGCCCAGCTTCTGAGATTCCAGCTCTGCCAATATCTACATGACACTTTATTAATGTATTTTGGGGCTACTTAAACAAGCAAAGTTTGCCATGTACAAAAAATATTGGTAAAATGTTACCCTGAGAAACTAATTCAGGACCAAATAAAATGCATGATTTAGACTTGCATTGACTTCAACAGTCACTTGGATTGAGCTCTACTTAGGAACTTATGACCCTGAGCGTCCAAGTGTAGAATAAACTTTTACATACCTGAGTATTGTTTCTGAGAAGATGCATCTTTCATATGAAAATCCTGTTTGCAGGTGGGAATGTTCAACACTGATTTATTTTGTATAGCCTCTTATATGCGTATCATGTGAAATGTAGACTTCATAGTAAGGAAAGCTAATGAGAACATTTTATAGAAGGGTTTATATATGTGTGTATGTGGTATTCTTGTTGCACATGCATATTTTATATTATACACGTACAATATGTTACATAGGAATAGAAGTTTTATTGGTTTCTAACAACTTGTGTAATAGATCAGCTTTGTACAAAGTTATTAAAATATTTTCTGTACTTTAAACATGACCTTTTTCTGTTGATTTCGAAACTCATTTACGCATATATCATTTCACATATATTACACTATAAAATCCACTCAGATTTTCAGAAGTTATAGAATTACTATATGTATCATGTTTAAAATGGACTCCTTTTTATGCTTATTTTTCTGAATTATTCAGTTATTATGACTTCACCAATCTAAGAATGTACTGCAATGTTACTAAACAGCAAAAATACTACTAGCTTAGTTCCTTAGTACTCTAATTTTTCAATGTAGATTTAATTCAGGAAATTCATTCACTTGGCCTTCAGCCTTATCCATTTCCTGCTGGTCATTTCTCCTCAGGAAATGTTTTAAGTTCAGGTTAATCACTATGCTGCCATTATTGGGTGATGAATGAACTGAAGTGTGATATCTTAATAATTAAACAGAGTTTTTCTTTCAGTAGGCAAACTTACGCTCTCACTCACATTAAGACCCTTGAGATCATTTTAACCACCTGCAACTACGTATGCAATCATGACTTTAACTCTTCTGCCCAAAAGCATCATCGTTTCATAGTAGTTAGGGTCAGAATGGACCTCAATAGATCATAAAGTCTGCCCCTCTGCCCTGGGCAGGAAAGAGCACTAGGGTCATATGACCCCAGCCAGGTGCTTGTCCAGTCTCCTCTTAAAGACCCCCAAGGTAGGAGAGAACACCACCTCCCTTGGAAGCCAAATGGTGCCCTCTCTGAGGCTAATTGCCTTTTATTTACATTTGTGCACAAAGGCAGACTTCCAAACTGTATTTTTCACAGGTAGTTAAATGACTTTATCAGGACTCACTGATGCCAAGCAATACAGATTATGATTATGTTGTAAGTGCTTCTCTGTGTAGTTAAATGTGAAACAGCTGATGAAGAACAAAGCAGTGTTTTGCTTCTGAAAAACATCTCATAAACTGCGTGTAGTACTTTTGTTCAAAATTTCTGTCAACCTTCAAAAAAGAATGTGAAAGATATTGTCATCTTTAGGTAATAATACATCAAATACTAACATCTTTGTAAATCAAGGTCCTTGCCATCTGATCTGTGCTTTACAAAGATCAAAAAGTCTCATACAAAATTATCAGTGAGTATTGCAGTTTGCCTCAAAAGTATCAGCAGGTTTGAAGGAACATCAGACCATCAGATGAATATGAAAGAGACCTGAGTCTACACAGGGAACCATCCAGCCACAAAGCCCCAAGTCAATTGATTTGGTTTCATTAAGAGGAGTTACATTAGTTAAGATTTCAGGACTAGGCTCAACTTTAACAATGTCTGGTAGGTATCATATAACATGCAGACATAATGTACTGGATCTGGGGAAGAATGGGAGCCATGTCTACTTAAGTGTCAGTTTTTCAAAAACTTGTTCTAGGCATTTCATGATGCTATTTTTTTGCATGATGTTGCATGAAATAGCTGCCTCCAGTCAGAGTAAATGATGTCAAATAGGTTGCTAAATGTAGCTAAGTGAGTAAGGAGAGGACTATCCTGAATATTTCCTATATCCTAAGATTTTATTTACCTTGACTCTTAAAGTTCTGTTAGAATTTGGAAAACAATGAGAGGGCATGACTCAAATGAATTTATATACTCAATGGGTGCATCTACTTGAGATGCTAACTGCACAGCAGTCTAATGACACTACACAGTAGTGCATCACAACACAAACAGTGATAACATGCTACTGCACAGTATGATTAGGCTACTGTGCAGTAGGGCCACTAAAAAGATGTTCACAGACACTACTACACAATAACACTGGTCG
>NW_017729029.1:33956455-33961677 GCF_001723915.1 Gavialis gangeticus | reverse complement strand
TCTAATGACACTACACAGTAGTGCATCACAACACAAACAGTGATAACATGCTACTGCACAGTATGATTAGGCTACTGTGCAGTAGGGCCACTAAAAAGATGTTCACAGACACTACTACACAATAACACTGGTCGCTGCGCATTTATTTAGTACTTGATTATACAAGTACTAAATTAAACATGCAGCAACCACTGCGCATTAATAAACGTGTAGATGCACCCAGTGTCTACTACATGCATTCAGTTGCAAATACATACATTAGACATCTGACAGGTATATTCAAATTCATCACTTTGAAATTTGGTCTCAAAGAACAGCTAATGAATGTAAGTTGGAGTACTTTTCAAAAGCTACTTTTGGTAGATTCATAAATTCAGAAATCATAGAGGTATATTTTCATATGTGCTCAACCATAGCTAAATAATTGCACCCAACATTTTGTGAAATAAAATCTATTTGTCTACCTATCTTGCAGTTGCTTACTGCCACCTATCAATGGCAGATTTGAACAGCTTCCACAGAAATTTAGTAGCAATACTGAAATCCGTAGTGGATTTCCTGAAGTAGTAAGAGAACAGATTAGATTTACAGGAACTTGTTTTATAGAATCAGCTGAATTTTATTTTTAACTGATTCCACACATCAAAATTGTGAGCACAAAATGTATGATGCCATTGTGGGGGCTGTAATCCATAATCTCAAAAGGATATTACATGATCTTTTGTTTAAAATATGACTTGAGACAGCTCTTAGCCAATCACATTAAGCAATTTGTTGCCCTGTTATGAAATAAAATAAAGGCCTTATCGCTAAATAATACAACAGCATCCTCTGTTAAGAAATAGTTTTTAAATATGGCATGGTGATGACATCTGAATAAAACTAAAATATGTGGATCTAGTAGTAGCTTTTCCTAGTGATTGATTCCAGTTGCTGGGAAAACTAGTCTGCTAGTTCTTGTTTCCCCCCAACCCCAAATATTCTACCTTTGTCTTTTCTATTTACAATTGAAGAAAAGAAAAGTAATTTCTGTGATCAAACTTTGGAAAAAGGTTTGGCTCAGGTAACAAAGTTAATCATGTGCAGGCATCCAGGTTTTCTGTTTCCCGTGGAAAAACAACCTCCCCCCCAACAAATTTTCCCATTTACCAGAGAAAAACACCGATTGTTCATTCCAACAGAGAAACGCATGCATTTGGTTCTTTTGCAAAGATCTTTCTGCAGGCTGGCAGAGTTCCAGCCTTCAAGGGGCTGGGGGAGCGGGAGGAGGGTGGTGAGGCAGGGGGTGCCACGTACATATTATACATGCACATGGCCCCAGGCAGCCTGGAGAGCAGCTCTCGCAGGTGAGCGTGGTGGGGAGGGGAACTGAGGCCCCCACAGGGAGGGAGGGAGGCAGTTGGTCAGGGCAGGACTAGGACTGGGTCTGGGGCTGCCACCCAGCCTGACAGTGCTGGGCCCTGCTTCCCTTCCCCAGACCACCACAACTCTGTGGGGAGAACCTGGCAGGGCAGAGCAGGGTGGGCAGGGAAGCTTGTCGTAGCCTCTGCAAGCCCCAAGCTGCCCTGGCAACACATCCCCTGCGTGCCCAGCAGCAATGAGGGGGAAAACCTCACACCATCACTCCTGCCCCCACTGCTCCAGGGTGGGCAAGGGACACATTGCCAGGGCAGCACAGGGCTCACACCAGCTGCAACAAGCTTCCCTGCCTAGCCCTTCTCTGCCCTGATGTGCCCACTGGGCTAGAGAGACCCCAGGGGGAGGGCAGCAGGGAGGGGAGCCTGAGCCCACAGCAGCCAGCCTGCCTTTGCCCCGTACAGAGATCTAGGGGGTATGTGCCCCCCTCCCGTTTCCCCAGGAGGGTGCTCAACGAGGAGGAGCCAGCCCACTCCCCCACTTGAGCCCACAGCAGCCAGCCCACACCCCCTGCAGGCTCTACGTCTGGGTGCGGGGGTGGGCTCCCGGTTCTGCTATGCTGCAGCAGCCACTGCCTCCCGTAGGCAGCAGCTGGGGCTCGGGCACTGCTGCAGAGGGCAGGGGGTTGCAGTCTCGGCGCCCTGGCCCTGTAGCCCTGGCAGCTGGGGGCCCCCTTTGACAGGACTGGTAGGGCCAGGGGCTGTGGTTGGGGAGTGAGGGGCACTGGCAGGGCCAGGAGCTGTGGCTTGGGAGTGAGGAGCCTGGACCAGCATCCTGGTGAGCTAAGGGGGCAGGGGAAGCTCTGATTTTCCATGATAAAAAACCCAGAATCAAATACCAAAATTTATAGGTACTTAGAATCAGTTTTGCTATAGTGACTGAGGTGTACTGGTAGGCTTCCAAATTCCTTTAACATTATAAATTTTTTTAAAGCAAATATCAATAAAACATTATGTTCAATTGATACCTCTCTCTCTCTCTCTCTCTCTCTCTCTCTCTATATATATATATATATATAGTGGCCTTTCATTTTAACCACAGATTTAGAATTTGTGGGGTTTTTATCAGAGAATTTGCAATTTTTTTATCAGGGAAAGCCAAGTTCCCTGATCTTAGATATGTAGGAATGGTGGGGAAAACATACCCATTTGCTGAATGCAGATTTCCTCATTTTAACATCAAATAGGCAAAACTTTACTAGAAGAAAAACTGATCCAGTAAATTCAGATTACAGAATAATTTAAAATCTGTGTTTTACTAACTTTTTGGCTTTTTATATTAGTCTCTCAGGAGACCCCGGCTGTCAGTGGAGCTCACTGATGGGAAAAATATGGAGTCCTGAGAGAGGAAGAAATTTTGTGATTAGAAGAGTAAAGTCACTGCAGTAGAGTAACATGCTCTTCTGGGCATTTATTCTAGCAGGTCTAATGAAGGATATCACCTCTACCACAAGTTCTGGTTCCTTTTGCCTCAAGACCAATATGGCTACAACCTGGATACTTGACAGATGTATTCTAAAAAATTCTTACAGAAGATAGTGGGATGTGACTGAAAGCAAGAGAAGTAAGAGATCTTTCTTCTGTGTTGAAAATGATTTCAAGGACAACTCATACAGAGCACTAAGTAAACTATTATCTCCTGGACTTACTTAATTTTAAAATATCAGCAAGCTGATTCATAAGCTCAGAGGCTGGCTAAGACTCCCATTGATTTCTGTAAAAGTTCAGGGGACATCAGAAAGAAATAATAGGGCACTTGGTTCCTAAGTGGCTGATGGAAAAGGACAGTTTTTGCTCTTTCTAATTTCACATGGAACTTTGCAATCACCTTCTCAAGGTGAATAATAATATCAGGTCAAGCATCTTACAAAGGAGGTGAGGCAGGGGGTGATTATAATCTTGCAGAGTCCAGAAGTGGGCAGCATTCTGGGATATTAGGTGGTACAAATGTAGAGAACATTTTATCTAAGGTGAGAGAAGAGGGAAGTTTAGCAGCAAGTAGCAACCCTAGGTCTGTATTTAACCTTATAAAGGGCATCTTCTTGCCACTTGTGTTGCCATGATCTAGCCTTTTACCTCTAGTGGGGCAGATTTATTCTTTAAACTGAGGTCCTAAAATTAATTAATCACATAGTATGAGCTCATGGACTGCATAAGTAAGAGATGAAAACTGAGGGTCAAATTCTGATCTCGGCTGCACTCTTCTAAATTGGGACCCATTAACTTCAAGGGCAAGTGAGATCAGAATCCAACCCTAAGAAATGCAAGAGGAGACAGTAATGCACTGAACCCATGCTCTAAGGTCCTGTCCCAGTGCACTGAAGTCAGCGGGAGTTTTATCACTGATGTTAATAGGAGTAGGAGCAGTACTGTAACAGACTGATAAATCTTTATATTTCTGCTTATTCTGATAATTATTCAAAGATTCAAAAGGTAGGGGAACAGCCAATATGGAACTTAATATACGCCAAGGGAAAATAGTTTGCTCGTTCTTTTTTCCTACCACTTTTTACAATGATATGTATATTAACCCTGGAAATGAGAGAGTGAATACATTTGTATTGTGAATTTTATTAGTTTGGAATATTTGTTGATTGTATGCATTTTGGCATGCAGCAAACCAGCATATAATCCAAAATTTAAATTACATCTGAAAATTTACCCTTCTATTTAGGGAGAAAGATAATCACAATATTGCCTCTGAGCAGCACACATTTGCAAAGACAGTAATGTCTTAAAAGGTGAAAACAAATCTTTATGTATATATTTAATAATATCCTCAATTCCCATCTTATATCACTTCAGATCTTTTGCCTTAATTTACATCTGTAAGAAGCAGAACCAAATTCTGTGCTTGTGCAATAGGCAAAAAACTTTACTAGAAGAAAAACTGATCCAGTAAATTCAGATTACAGAATAATTTAAAATCTGTGTTTTACTAAATGCTGAATGAGAACAAATGAAACTGATTAGAATGAGAGCAGTGCTATATTTCATAGGTCAGAAATAAAGACCAAATTCTAGCTGGCAGTTTTGCTTCTGCATGTGCCAGAAAATGTGAAACCTAAGGAGAGATGCAAAGCAGATTTTTCCAGTTTGGTTTCCAGTTCCCATTCCTTATACCAGCAGAGGACCAGAACCCAGAAGAGAGCTGGACTCTTACAAAATGTAGAAAATCACACTAGGAACCTATCTGAAGATTTTAGACATCTAAATAGGTTTAAAAATCAGACTGATGATGGCTACTTTTGCCCCAATGCTAAGTAGGGCCTGTGAAACAGTCCTTCATGGGAAGTAGTAGATGCCCATCACTTGAGCCTAGAGGCAAAGGAAAATTTTTCACTAAAGAAACCATTATTCAAATGACACACTGCTACTGAAGTAACTTCAGGTAATTTTTGCATTGTATGGGTGTTTATAGAAGTGCTCCAGGAGGTATGTGTGTGGGTAGGGGGGAGGGAAGGGGGGACTTTTTAATTAGCGCAGCTCTGTGACCCACACTAATTAAAAGTGCCTGGAGTGTCACATGTATCAGCTTTTCCATGCTGAGAAATGGTGGCAGTGCTTTTTGAACTGAAACTCATCCAATGAGCTGTAATTTTTCAGTGGAGAGGTGCTGATATATAGTTTCATAGTTGGTAGGGTCAGAAGGGACCTGAGTAGATCATCTAATCCAACCCCCTGCCATGGCAGGAAAGAGCACTGGGGTCAAACAACCCCAGCAAGGTGTACATCTAGCCTCCTCTTAAAGACCCCCAGGGTAGGAGCCAGCACCACTTCTCTTGGAAGTTGGTTCCAGATCCTAGC
>NW_017729029.1:33951587-33956329 GCF_001723915.1 Gavialis gangeticus | reverse complement strand
TGCTGGTCCCCCCTAACTAGTTTATAACAGGCCACTAGATCCCCCCTCAGCCTTCTCTTGTGGAAGCTGAACAGGTTCAGGTCCCGTAGCCTCTCCTCGTAGGGTCTGCCCTGCTGCCCTCTGACCATGCGGGTGGCCCTCCTCTGGACCCTCTCCATATGTGACGCTTCAGCCTTATGTTAGCACATAAAACTGGACTAGAAAAAGCACCAAGAGAGATTGCATTACCTATATCCAGTCCTGGATATGGATGGACTTCAAGTCTGCTCTATTATTTCAACCCCATTGACAACACAGCAGACTTGGGAATGCTTAGCTGCTGTATTCTTCTTAGAGTCTGCATTTGTCATAACTTACTTCCATAATGAGACCCTTCTTTAATTGCCTAGGGACAACATTTATTTGAGCTCTTTTGTGGAGCGAAGGCATGACATAAAATCTGATGGAAAGCATGACTTCATGCCTTTCCATCTTAGCTTTCCTGACTACATAATAAAGAGGAAACTTTGTGTATGATTCATACTGAAGCAGTAAATGGAAAAAAAATTGAAGTGAAATCAACGCAAGAACAATTTTGGAGAAAAAGAAACTGATAATAAAAGCAAGTCAAAGGAATAGCATTATATTTTTCTTCTGTGCCAAATTAACTTTTATAATTATTTTGATTTCCGTACTGTAAAAAAATAATTATCAATAATTCTATAGCACTATTCAGCCAGGTGAACAGTAAATATTTTCATGAACATTGAATAATTTTTATGAATATTAAGCTATGCTTTAATGTGTTATTAACTCATTAGGCCTCAGGTCAGCTGGTCCAGACCTTGGGAAATGTTGCCTACTATAAAAGTTACTAAAGTACGAAGGGTGAACACCTGTGAGACGCATGTAATATTTTGATTTTTTTCTATATGATAGAAATATGGGAGTTCAACTTTATATTCACTATCTTACATTTGAAAATGCAATACATATTTTTCATGTTGATCATACTTTATTTGTAGATTTTGAACTCCAAACATTTAAATCGTAGAGGTCACTTGCAACCTCTCCTTTCCTGGAAGATCCACATCATTATAATTGCCTTATAGACTAGATCACAGTCATACATTATGACTGTACATGCGTTATAATTGCATTATACTTGCCTTAGAGACTAGATTACAGTCATACTTTATACACTCTCCCTGCTCTCTGTTGGTGCTGACTGCCCATAGATTTCTAATTGGAATTGCAGGACTTAGTCCTAAATGGCTGAGATATTCCTAAATGAGAGAAAATCTCTCTCACCCTATGCCACTCAGACTTACCAAAGTTATATAAACACTTATATAAGAGTGATATGAGACTAAAAAGAGACAGCCAGTTTGATTCACATTAGAGCATTTTGTGCCACATCCAATCCAGACTTTATAGACAGCCAAATTCAATGTCCCTCATTAAGTACCTGTGAATTATTCAAATTAACTGTTTGCCTTACAACAATCATGGCTAATTTGATTTAATTGCCATTTAAGCTAGTGTATTTTGGTGGAGTGATAACCCCCTCTAATCAGAGCTGCATTAAACTGGTTGTCTGCTTTCAGCCTGAGACAGAGGGGTTTGTTAGAAGGCATTCCCTAGCCGAGCTCCACTCCTATAGAAAGCTCTCCTTCTTTCACCCAAATTAGTGTGAAAAGTGACTTTTAAACACTGCTTTCTGTTTCTTAGGGAGCAGCAGACAATTCTTCAATAATTATGTAGTCCTGGCACAAAAGATTGGGTGGGGATATTTGGTGACAACTGAATGAGCTGAGGATAGATTTTTACACTAATCAGCAACAAGATCATCAAAGGTGGAGATGCCCCAAGGTACAGGCTGGGGGAAATCTAGGTCTGAGGTCTTTTCTGTGAAAGACAGAGACATCTGGAATTCATTTGCATTTGGGATATATGTCTGGTGTTCTCCCTCAGGAAGGAAGGAATTTGGGGCCACTCTTACAACTTTTTAAGTTTCCTTTTCAGGGAAGTAGCAGGGCATGTTACTAGTTTTCTTGCAGCTTTGTTTATTGATACTTTCTATAGGTGCTGAGAGGCTTCAGGCAGGGGTCTAGAGAATTTCAACTGATGAATATTATTAACTGTAGGATGTTCTGCTGGGGGTCAGAAGAGCTGCTGGGAAGTAAGAGCTGCTTTTGGGATCATTACAGAAAGCTGTAGAAAACACAGTGACAGTTCCAGAGAGTCGTCCCCCCCTTGCTCTTGGTAGGGGCAAGTGGAAGAGGTACCTCTCCTAAATGCTGAAATTATTTTTAAACAATGCAATTCTGCATTGCTTTACCCACTATGTGACTTTACTGTGGAGACAGGCAGTGGGTGTAGCTCAGGGAAACTTAGCTTACATTTTATGGTGAAGATATTGTTATGCAGTTTAATTAACCACAACTGGGTCATTAGTTAATTAGGGTGGTGAGTAATTTTTATTGTCCTTTACTGCTAAACTCCCTCTTACATGCTGTGCATGTGCGAATTGCCAACACCAGGTCAGTTTTAAAAATACAAAACTGAATACTGCAGTTCTAATAATAATAATGTGGAAGGAAAAATGCTTGTTTTGAGTTGAGGACCTTACCTTGACACGAGCCATCATGGATTGCTAATGAACTTACAGTTTGCTTATCATGTTTTTAAGTGCTTTGTGTTATTGGGTTTCCTATTATGCATTTCCGTTCTTTACTTGAAATATTATATTTGCTTTCATGAATTATATTGATCTTTGGAATAAAATAAGTTAACTAAACTATAGTTAGCTTTCTGCTCTAAGTAATTGGAAGCTCATTGATCTCATAGGGAGGACTGTGATGTCTTAAGAATGAATGCATTATGGAAGTGTAAGTATTCTGCTTGTTATTAGGGAATGTACAAGTAATGATGCCATATGGCGGGTGGGGAGGGAGGACAGGACAAAACCCACCTGCTGTTGTACACTGTTGACAATACAGACTGTTGCTAAACTCATAGGCTTAATTTGGAAAAAGCTTTGCAATTCCTTTATTTATCTATTTTTTTAGAACTTTCTTATTTTGTGCAACAACATGATTTACTAATATCCTGTGCTCGTGATTAGAGTTGGGGAATAGAAACTGCAACTTCTGCTTTATATTGCCAGATTTGCAACACAGTCTCTGACCCTGAACAATTTATTTTTATCTCTCTGCGCCTCCATTTATAGTAATCTTATAAAGTGGGTATTCTAATAATTACCTGCCTCAGAGAGGTGTGGCAAAACAGCAAAGCTTAAAGCAGTGATTCTCAACCTTTTTAGACTCAAGGGGCTTCTGTACATGTGTAGGGAGCTGGCTCCAACATGCAAGAAATCCAACACGTCAAAGCAGAATTGAGTTTGCTGGAGAATGGAAATAAACTTGCTCCAGCAGACTCTGGCGTCACATATATTAGCATCCCTGCACTGAAAAATGGCAGTGGGGCACTTTGAACTAATGCTCATTTAAAGAGCGTTAGTTTAAAGCACCCTGCCACCATTTTTCACTGCAGGGGATACTGATACACATGACACGTGGGTGTTTTTAAGCTTGCTAATTAAAGCCCCCCCCCCCAGTTCCTAGAGAATGTGTAAAAATGCCCAAGGTGTCCCTTGGAAAATGACAGCTCTTAGCTTTCATTTGTTTTTTGATTACAGAAAAATACAGTCCAGTTAGTTTTCAATGGGGAATGCACTCTCCTGCACTTGCATGCTCATGGGGATACACCCACAGGCTGCATCCAGATGAGCACAGCCATGTAGTATGCGGTGCTGCAGATCCATCTGCAGTGCCGCACAAAGCATATTCAGGTATTTCTCACGTTGCTACCTTGCAGCACGGGGGTGGTTTTTGGCCCCTGTAGATCCAGGGTTCAAAAATACCTGTACAGAAAAAAACCAGGGCAGTACATGGAGGCAGTGTGCGCTGCCCAAAACTGGAGCCTGGCCAGCTAGAGCCATGCTCTGCTGATGGCCAGGCTTCAAGCTGCAGGAGTGATGCGGCTGCAGTTTCCCCAGCCCTCAGGACCCTAAATGAGGCTGCTGGGGCCAGCGCAGTTGCTGGTTCCAGCCTCTCCTACCCCACCCAAGATAATCTACTGTGTGCCAGAGGCCAGGTGGCATGGACATTCCCCGGGGACAGCTAGTAGCAGCACAAGCTACTAGCGTTCATCCCCAAACGTCTGTGTTCATCTGGACACGGCCACAGAGCATAAGCATTTTTCACCTGCATGCACTGATATAAATTAGATATGAGACATGTGACAAATATTCCTCAAGCCAGGAAAAATGTTGTTGCTTCTATTCATATAATTCCATTTTAATTTGGTATGAGGGAGCCTCTTCCAGCTTGGATTAAACTGAAAGTTAAACTACAAGTTAAACCAAAAAATGACACTATTATACTGGTGTAGGAGTGTGAAGATGAAAATTAATGTGGATATAACAACCGAAGGTTTAAATGCACATCATAGCTTCCATTGGTATGACTGTCCTAGGTAGATGAGACCTGAGTTCTCCCCTACTCATAAAGGAAAAGGGATAGGAAAGTGATTGTCACATTTGTATGTGCTATGTATGATAAGGCTGAGTCTGCTTAAAAAAGGGGACTTGAACATGTGATACTTATTAACACTGGGAAAATACTGCAAACAAATTTCAGGAATTATTTTCTGAAAGTTTTAAATCAAATCTTTTTGCCCATTTTTTTTTTTTTTTTTTT
>NW_017729029.1:33936085-33951491 GCF_001723915.1 Gavialis gangeticus | reverse complement strand
TTTTTTTTTTTTTTTTTTTTTTTTTGCTCCTTATCTATGTGCTGAAATGAACAACTAAGTTTTCCTGAATGAAAGTTCAGAAAATGTTAAGTTCACAGTGCACCCAGACATGACTTCCTGAATATTTTATTTCTTGCCCACTAAAGATGTGATTTTGAAAGCAGGATAAAGTATAACTTTTCGTGTTTATTTTTTCTTGTTAAAACAATTATGGCACATAAGTAGATTTATTATTAGAGAGAAAGATTTAGTTAGCTGAATACATGAAATATTTTTCCTGGGCCTACCTAATAAGTGAATCCCTTTACATTTTTTATGAATGCTAGAGCTGGATACATCTAATTGAATGCTCTTGTTAATTTTACTAGTAAAATTCTGTTATTTGAGATTATTCCTAAGAGCTTTGAAACACTAGAGGGCAGCAGACTCAACAGACCAGCTCAAATACAATTCAAACTTTAAGACTACTGCTTCATGTTTATCTTTTTTGTCTTTCACCTTGATATTATGTACTGTTTCTGCCATTGTAGTTCGTATAAAAATTACTTCAAATCTTTTAGTCATAGAAGCAGTCCAGTAAGTTTTCAGTGTCCAAAGACGTTTAACTCGCCTTGCCAGTTAAAGAGTAGTAATGACTTACACTGGCATTTCAGATCTGGAGCTGCATTTCAGCACTGTGTTATTCCAGTTTCATGCTGTGGAATTAGATCTTGATGAATCGGGTTCCTGGACTGTCTGCTTAGAAAACTCTAAAGTCTTACCCATTAGTGCTGGCTATATTGCTTTCCCTGTCTGATGTCTCCTCTGGTTCCTGTGATGATGTTATCTTTTTAAATTTAATTTCCTTTCCCTTGTTCACATATTGATACATTTTTGGAGGTGATCTTGCTATTACCTTAATCTTATTGGACTTGATTAGGTATGATTTTGATCTAACTAGAACTGTTGTGGTTCAGGAGATACTCCATTGAATTATGGTGGGTAAAATCAATAAGTAGAAAGAGAATCAACCTAATTTCTGGCTGTATATCTATAGTTTCTGAGTCCCCACTTTAAAGGATGCATGCTAATTATTTAAAAATCACCAGCATGTGTACAAAAGCAGCTGTAGACTTCATACTTTAGATTGTGTACCTAGAAAATATTTTCAAGCATTGCAGCTAAGCAGGAGCTGTTGTTTTTTTTTTTTTTAGTCTGTTATATGACAAAGTAAAATGAAAACTTTTAATGCAAAGCCCTGTGGGGTATGTCTGTTTGTAATCACTGTAATTTCCAAGACTTTTTTTAAATCTCTAAATGCTGGTATTGCTTTCCAGCAGAGAACTGTGAATTATGCTTATCATAGTGACTATGTTATACAGTGCACTCCATTTAAGTGCTTAGCTTCTGGACTGAAAAAATGCCCATACACTTACCCAGATTCAATGGAAATAATGCTTGTAAACTGTAGGAATGGCCTGTGTGAAGGTTTTTCCTACCTTATTATGGGTCTTACCTTATTCTGGAGAGCTTTTTGCCTCTAATGTCAGCCTTAAAATTGATGGGACCTAGTCAGTTCAGGATTACTTGAGAAGTCTTGAAACAAATGACTTCTAATTGAGTTAAATAGAGTACTGTTAGACTCCAAAGTAGGCAGTGAAGCTGAAAGGTGCTATGTACTTAAGCAATTTATGCACCTAACTGTGTATGCAGATAACTGATGTTTGTTACTATGTAAACACCAGGTAACAAGTTTGAAGCAGCTAGACAGAAGTGGGAGAAAGCATGATTAGGGAACTACACCAGCAAAGACAGCCATACCTTGTCATGCATCCAAAGATGCATCTCAAGCTGGTCCAGAGAGGTGATACTGCCCCCCTATGAGACTTTGGTCAGGCTGCAGTTGGAGTACTGCATCCAGTACTGGGTGCCACACTTTAAAAAGGATGAGGCCAGCCTGGAGAGGGTTCAGAGGAGGGCCACCCACTTGGTGAGAGGGCAGCAGGACAGGCCCTATGAGGAGAGACTGAGGGACTTGAACCTGTTCAGCCTCAGCGAGAGGAGGCTGAGGGGGGACCTGGTGGCTGCCTACAAACTCATCAGGGGAGATCAACAGCAAATAGGTAGAGCCCTTTTCTCCCCAGCACCACCTGGGGTGACAAGGAACGATGGTAATAAGCTGATGGAGAATAAGTTTAGGTTAGAGATCAGAAGGCAATTTTTCACAGTTAGGGTGGCCAAAATCTGGAACCAACTTCCCAGGATAGTGGTCCTCACCCCTACCTTGGGCAAATTCAAGAGGAGGTTGGATGATCACCTGTCTTGTGAACCCAGCATTCATTGCTGCCTGTGGCAGGGGGTCAGGCTAGATGATCTGTTCAGGTCCATCCTGACCCTAGCTACTAGTACTATGAAACTTAATTTGTGATTTTGTAGTTTTTGTAGAAATTGCAAAATCAGGCATAGTCTGCAAAATCTACACAAAAAATTATTAAAAATAAAGTTCTGGCTCCCTAGTGGGAGTCAGCAGTCCTCATGGGCACTGCAGCCCAGTCTTGTAGCCCATGTGGGGGGAAGGGGGAGAGACATGGGGTCAAGGGGGAGCAGCCGAGATGGCAGTCCCTCCCTCCCCATCCCACATTGCTAATTGGCTAAGAGGGGTGCTGCTGCATGGTCCTGCCCCTGTCCAATCAGTGGACGGGGGGGCCCTGGTGGACAGCCCTCCTGGCTAATCAGAGGTGAGGGACAGGGTTACGTGATGGACAGCTTTCAGCCAATCAGCAGTGAGGGGTGGATTCAGCTTGAAAAAGCCACAAAATCAGCTCTGTGCACTTAAAGTGGCCCATGAAAATCCCTTTTGCCTTGCTGTGGCTTAGAGCTCGACATAAAATGAAGTTGCAACACAATGATATGAAGTCACTCATGGGGCAGTTTTGAAAGCTTTAAGCTTTCCACTCATGAGGAAGACTTGAGCTTGAACTTCTACTCATTCTGGTTGTTGGCTAGTGAAAAAAGAGAAAGTGAGTTTGTGCCCACATCTTGAATACTGTATACACCTTTAGTTTCCACAGGTCCCTCAGAAGATGTACAATTAGAAAAGGTACAGAATAGGGCTGCCAAGATGTTGAGAGGTATTGAGCAGGAGAGGGCCTTGTACACATTAATTTTAGGTGGCTCATGGAGCTCTTAACCCTTGAATTATTCACAAATTAACACCTCAAAGTAAGCTGCCTAAAGTGTGCTTAAAACTAAAGTTATGTCACTCCGGGGCAGGTTTATCTCTGATTTATGTTACCCAACTCATGTTCCATGTATTTGCGGCCACTCCCCACAGATGAGCTGTGCAAGTTGCAGTCCTCCAGAATCCCAGGATGCAGTGTCCTGTCCCTCCTCACCCTCTTGTTCTCTATGGACAAACTTTCCACCCCCTGAACTCTTGCCCAGGGGGGCAGTTCTGGCACCAAGCCAACTCCCCCTCTTTCCCCTGGGGGTGTGACCTTCCCACCCTGAGGGGTGCAACCCCATGCAAACAGCCTGAAGATCACATGCCAGCTAGCCAAGTTGCAGGGCATGGATTGGGTTCCCATGAGCTGGGACTTCCTTCCTTCCTGGGACAGGAAGTGCCCTCCCTCACTGCTCCAACCTCCTAGCCACACCTGGAAGCAAAACCAGCACCCTCCCAAACCCAAATTACAATTTATTAAAACATAAAACCTTATTTAATTTACTTCCTCTTTATTTCTTTTTAAATTAAAAAAAATCTTTTCATTTTATCCATCAGTGGCTGACTTCTTTCATTTCACCATGCTTCCTCCCACCCCCACTTGCTTCCCACCTCCCATTTCATTACCCAACCCCATCCCATTAACCCTCTGCCTCCCAGCTTCATGTTCCTCTCCCCCCCCCCGCCTCAACCCATCTCTCATACATCCCCACCAAGGCCAGGGATAGAAACCTGTCCTGGCTCACCAGCCCTGTAGTGGCAGCTCACAGCTGTAACTCCTAGTTAGACCCCCGCTCACCAGTCCTCTAGTTGCAAGTCATAAGGAGTGACTGCTCCAAACTCATGGTAGCACTGACACTGATCAACATCTGAGTAGCTCAAAGTGCAATGTGTAAACAAGGCCCTGAGACTCAAAAGTTTGGAAAAGAGAAAGCTAAAGCGGGGGGGAGGGGGGTGTATGATAGAAGTCTGTAAAAGTCATGAAAGGTGTGGACAAAATGAGTAGGCAACTGTTTTTCACCAAGTCTCAGAATACTAGAAGTAGAGGATACCCACTGAAGCTAGCAAGAGACATGTTTAAATCTAACAAGATCATAGGTGGATCCAGGATTTTAAAAGGGAGGTGCAGGGACTGGTGCTGCAGGGTGGCTGCATTGCATTCCCAGCTTATACCCCCACCCCACAGGGGCAGGCAGACCATGCCACGGGGAGTTTTTTTTAAGTTCTCAAGTCAGGTAAGAAGCTTCCCCTTGCCCTGCTCACCCCCTCCCTCTCCCTCCATACCATACTCAGCAGCACCTCCCCTTCTCTCCCATTCCTCCCCTCCTCCCCCTTTCTACTTATGCCTCTGGGCTCTGAAAGGGGAGACCCACTTGCCAGTGTCCTAGCTCCTCCTGCCCGACTGCAGCTGGGACTTCAGGGAGCAGCTGTGTGGCAGCCAGGCTTGGCTGAGGGCAATGGCAGCAGTGGGCACTGCCCACCTTGTCTGTGCCAGCTCCTGGGCTGGTGGGGAACACATAGGGAATCAGTAAGGGAGACAAGACCTGTCTGTCACTGCTGCTCCCTGTGCAGCCCAGCTAGAGCAGGGCAAGAGCATCTCTGGAGTGTCCTCTGCCCTGGAGGCTGTCAGAGGCAGCAGCAGCAGTGGGTGTCAGGGTGGGAAACGGGGTGTGTGGAGAGGTGCCACTGAGCATGGAGGGGAAGGTAAGGAATGCTGTGGTGCTGCTCCTACACCATGGTCCAAAAGAGTGGTATAACTGTGCCACTGCACCCTGTCTGGATCTGCCCCTGAACAAGAGAGAGTCCTTTTTTATGCAGTGCATAGTTAGCTTATGGAACTCATTGCCACAGGAGGTTGTAGAGGCAGATAGCATAGCCAGGTTCAAAAAGGGACTAGACAAATTCACAGATGATAAATCTATTAATAGCTATTAAATGGAACAGTCAGAAATGTATCTGCTGGCATCTCTAAACCATTATTTGTAGATGCCAGTGACAGTAATGAACAGGGGATAGATCACTTGAGATCAGTGATTCTCAGGTTCCCGGATGAGAACCACTGCTATAGATATACCCTGGTCATATGCCTTCCCTCTAAAGCAGGGGTAGGAAAGGTTTTTGGCCCGAGTGCTGAAAAAAACACAATGTTTATTTCCTAAGGTGCTGGAGTGCTAGCATGCCACAAAAACAAAACTGGGGCAGGGGGTATATGGCAGAATGCACTTCATATTAATACAGTTATTAATCATAAATGTTGCTTTTTATGGCAAATACCAGGTTTTCTAAAAATTCTAAACACGGTGACAATAAATAAAACTTCATATACTACCTTTGTTCTTTTGTATCTCTTTTTTGTTAACCATGTTATGATGAGAGAGAAAAAAGAGAGAGCAGAGAAAGAGAGAGCGAAAGGACAGAAGAGAGATAAAAGAGAGAAAGAGGCAAAGAAGAAAGAAAAGAGGAGAAAAAATAGAGAAAAGGGGAAGAGAAAAAGAAGAGAGAGAAAAGAGAAAAAACAAAGAAATAGAGAAGAGAAGAGTGAGAAAGAGAAGGCAAAAAAGAGGGAAGAGAAAAAAATAGGAGAGAGAGAAAGAAAAAAAGGAAGGGAGGCAGTTACACCCTAGCAGCAGCCACCAGGGCTGGGATGCTCAGGCCTCCCCAATGATCCCGGAGCAGGGGAAGCCCAGGCCCAGGGCTGGGAGGGAGGGCCTGGCCAGGGCTCGGGCAGACAGATGCCCCATCCCTCCTGCATGAGGGCAGAACCAGGACATTGAGGACCAGGGCCGGGCGCTCAGGGTAGGGTCTGGGCCAGCTTACCGCAGGGTGTCTCCCTGTACTTGTTTCTCCCTGTGCTGCCTGGACCCTACCCCATGTGTCCAGGCCCCAACACTCAGTGCCCCATTTCTGCCCAGGTGGGACGGGGAGTCTATGTGCATAAGCCCCGGGTTCACCCACCCACTGGAAGCCTCCAGCACAGCAGCCTTGCACAGCACCTGCCCAGACCCCAGCTCAGCCCACTCGCAGCTCCCCACCAGGGGCCGGGCTGGGCTGGGGCGCGCAGCCTGGGGACAGGAGGTGGGGTCAGCAGAATGCAGATGGCGTCCCTGCCCGTGTTCTCCCGATTCCACCCCTGGTGCCTTCCATGGTGCTAGGACCTGTGCCTACTCTGGAGAGCCTGGAGCAGCAACTTCATTTTTTTTTTTTTTTTTTGGTTTAAACAATTTCCTCAGATGCCTCTTCGTGTGTCATGGAAAATATCTCTGCATACAATTAACTGGCACGCATGCCAGGGGTTGCCTATCCCTGCTCTAAAGCATCTACTCCTGCCACTCAGAGACAGGATACTGGGCTCAGATGGACCATTGGGGCAGTATGGCATTTTTTATGTTTGTGGGAGGTGCTCATGCTTATATATTACTTGGTTTCATTGCTCCATCCATTGTGCCGCATTGATGCTGGGTGCATCATCAAACAGTTAACTTGATGAAACAAGGAGGACTAAAAAAGGTAGCTGAGAAACTCCCCTTCATACTGTTTTGGCTTTCCTTCTGCTATACACACAACATTAAATGAATTTCTGATTCATAATGCTGTTTGCATTTGTATTCCTAGTAGATGTCAACTGATACGTCATATGTATGAGTGTTGGAGCTTTTGATTAAATTGATTTTCTGAAAACAGTCATGGGGGTAAAATGCATTGGTATTTTTAGGGGCCAGACATTATTTTCCTCAAACACCCTCAGATTCAAGATATTCTCAGAGATACTGTCAGGAATTAAAAATATGGAGTTAAAATCACATATAAATATTTTTAACAAACAAGCATGGAAAAATAACCAGAAAATCTGCTTATGTATATTTTACTTCAGTCACATTTATTGGCTTCTCTAGTGGGAATGATAAAGAGAAATATTAGAGACCATAGGAATACCTTTGACATGATTGCTCAAAGGCACAGGTGGTTGTTAATAAAAGTATAACCCACCCGCAGAAGTAAGTGTCAAAACGATTAAAATGTACTCGATCTGTAATTACCATGTAGGAATTATTTAAGACAAAACCAGTTGGGTGATTGTTAAATGTAAAGTTGTGACACAGCTGACTTGAAAGTCTGTACTACCAGAACTGTTGCTTTTGACATAGGCAACCAGACTTATCTGGTTCTCTGATAAGGCATCTGATCATGCTGGGAGATGTAAAAGACTATGAGAAAAGAATGGGTGTTAGGTTGAAAAAATTATGAAGGCAAATAAGATATATTAATTTTTGGACTCCATTATAGTATTCCTGGATCTTCAAGTTCATGAAAGACAGAAGTGAGCTACTAGAAACATGCATATTTCTCAAATTGTTAATTTTTACAAGTGGCTTTTAAAATCTGCACTGAGCATAGTGTAAATCATCCATAATTTTTTAATCATAAGAAAGCCTTTGGATACTGATAATGTCCTTTTTCCTTTTGGTTTATATTTCTTTGCTCATTTCTTGTTAACATGCCTGCAACTTGCTCAATGTAATTTTGTGTTGATTAGTTCAAATTCTCTTTGAATTTGGATAGTTGAGTGAAGTCACTGTAGATTAATTGAACTCATACAGATTTATCTTCCTTTGTGATCCATACAGTGCTTATGAGATAAGCAGCAGATAGATTCATTTGACTTAGCTGCAATATATAGATGGTTTCTCTTTAAGTTTTCAGGAGTTTTGTATTCCTGCTTTGTGTTCAGGGTGCTCTACAGAAGCATGAGATCAAGATTTTGGTTTTTCTTTTTAGTTCTGATTTAGTTCTTTTTAGTTCTGATCTTGCTTCAAAAATGGTCTGTTAACTCGGAGCGCAAGTGCATGTGTGCCTGTGTGCTGTGTCTAGGGTTTATTGTTCTGGATTCTAAAAAAATAAAGTACTTTTGCTGATGCTTCAGAAAAAACACTTAAAAAAAGTCTCTGTCTGCATGTCCACATGAGACACTACTGTGCAGTAGCATTGGTGGGCATTAACCATGATGTGACACTACTGTGCAGTAGTACTCTACAGTAGCAACTGAAAAAAAACTGCAGCAATGGTTTACAATGATGAGCACATAACAGAAAAAATTGGAAATGAATTTAGGTTGTTAAGAGGGAAGTGAGCAAAGATAAAGTGGCTACATGAGTTGATATGGGTAATTTCTAACTTAATGAAAAAAAGATTTTGCAACATATCCTCAGAACCTGGAACAGTGTTTTAATTCAAATGCTATAGAACATATGCCAAAATGGCCCATTTTCCTAATGTTGGTGGGGAAAACCATATTTACAGTGCTTAATTTTTCCCCACCAGACCTTCATGAAACAGAACATAAAGACATAATAGAACTTCTCAAAAATAATTTCTGTATCTACCATGGTTTTTGTAATTGAATAAACATAGGTTGCCTCTCAGAACCAACTACTGAATTTTTTGCAAGTCTGAAAAAATTATTTTTGCTACTTGTTTTTGTTATTGTTTTTGAAAGAGGCTTTTGGAGATCTATTTATTTTTAGACTAGAGCTCCTTGAAGTCTGTTAAAACTTGCATACAAGGAACTGTTGCTAGAGATGCCAGCTCTGTTATTTGAAACAAAAAAGAAAAATGTAACAATGTTTGAAAATGAGCTGGCTTTATCATGCCAGATATGGGAAGTCCTTAGTGTGCTGTGTAGGAGATGATGACGGCACAATCCCAAAACGTCTTGCATGATCCAACAGAACGAATGGAGCTATGTTTCTGTTGGAAAGTCAGGGGGAGCATTGTTTCTGTAAGATACAATCCAGCTTAAGCAGTAAGAGGTTACACGATGTCCAAACTTGCCAGAAAGCATCTCAACACACAAAAGGATATACTGAAGGGAAGTCTTTAGTGGCTGGGAGCATGAGCCATTGCACTAATGTGAAAGTGGAGGACCTGAGCTCGGGAATAGAGTGTTCCTGGAAAGAAAAGATGAGAAATTGTGGTGCTTCATAGAAGTGTGTGGTGAAAAATGAACAGGTCTATCATGGTGCTTATTATGGTTAAGTAAATATAAATGAAGTGGTACTGAAAATGATTTATGCTACAGGAACAGTGATGTCCATAATTTCGGAGCAGGCATGGAGTTCACCACATTAGTCTCATCCCAAGCCTACCAGCACGTGTCACTGGAGCTAGAGTCAAAATAATTTCTAACCGTGAATATGCAGAAGGGGCTATTTAGATATGAAAGATGACCTGTTCTGGGGTGTTGGGGAAGAGGGAACACTGCATCTGCTGTTTCAAAGAATAATTGTTCAGGTACTGCAGGAGGTCAGTAGTGTTGTCTAATATTTGGATGGTATATGAATAACGGAGAAGAATTCAGAGGAGCATTTACAAATCCAGAGTAGGTTCTAACCAGGTTTTAAAGATGACAAAGACGAGACAGCTGCAGATCCCATGTGACACTTTCACTTGAGAAAGGCTTTTTAAAACTCATATTTTATACAGAATCAGTAACTTTATGTAAACTTTTTTTTAGTTGAAAGCCCTATATTTGGGGCTTAATGTAAGGCCTCACTTTGTCTTATATGCCTTTATTACGTCCATAGGTAAAAATCAGGTTTAAAGCTCCTCAGCATTAAGATCACTAGGTGTGATAGTAATTAGTTCATGGAAAACATCCCTGATAGGAAACTGAGGTCAAATGTAAAGAATTTGTACATTTAGTTCCAGAGCAAGGTAGACCATTTCCAAGTTAAAATAATTTTTAAGGCTAAAATAACTGAGAAAATAAATTTAAGTGAAAACATAGGATACATATATCTTTATGCCTTCCGGCTAATCTTGACATTGCTGCCTAACTGAAGGTTATCATTTCTCCCAGCTTAGTGTTAAACAGTAGGGCAAAAGTAATAGCTATAAGATCACAATAACTATTGGCACAAGAACAAATGGTTATAAACTGGGTATAAATAACTTTAGGCTGGAAATTAGGTGATTTTTAATCATCAGAGGAGTGAGGCTCTGGAACAGCCTTTCAATATGAGTAAAAATCCAAACTAGTTCTAGTTGGAGCTTGATAAGTCTGGGAATTGGGAACACGTGATGTAGTTCCCCAAGCAGGAGCCTGAACTCAGGGACTCAGGTCCTTTACTGTCTTATGCTTGTCCTGTGAGACCCAGATACAACACAGCACTTTCATATGCATGGAGTCTAAATGGCTTAGAAAGTACTTCAGGGAGCCTTGCTAAAAGGCAAATTACTGATGACTCATTTCCCTGTAGGACTCAGAATTGTATGATGCAGAAATTCCAGTAGCTGCTCTATGAATTTCAGAAAGGGATGTAAGTGTGTTGCATAGGTTGTTTACTTTTCATTAAGTGATGTGTATATACATGAAAAGAATTGACTGTATGAATTACGCTGCACCTAATAATATACTTAAAGGAGGTGTGTCTACATGTGCATATTAATGTGACACAATAAACTCTGGTGCTCATCACGATTAAGTTTATTGCTCCCAGTTGCCATGTTTACATATGAGTCTGGGATCACAGCACACTAAGCCAGGTTGGAGCAGCTCGGGGCTGCTTGCCAGACCCTGGACAGCCACCAGCCAAGCACCTTCTCTCTTTATCCGACCCCCTGACTTCCCCTGCCTGGGAGCCTTTTCACTTCCTGGGGCTGCTAATTATCTCCCTCAGCTGGCTCAGTCCCCCTGAGCAGCCTGTACTTAGTGTTACTAACTGTAGCTGGGCTGTAGTTTGTGGCTCTAGCAGCCTGCTACAGGGAACAAATTAATTCCATGTTCTTTTCCCATATCATTAACATATTTAATAACTTTTATGCTGCCCTGGATGTGTGTTCTGTGTTCTTCAGACACCCAGAATTTGTGTGGGAAGCTGTATGAGTGTATGGTGTAATGAAATTGTAGGAGCAATATCTGGTTTCATGCATCTAGTCAAAAATATCTTTAAAAAAATATTTGAAGCAAATTTTAACATTATCTCCTCTGACCTATCCCCCACACTCTCCCTACTGTCATCTGTCTCTGTGCCATTGAACAAATGGGTATTGATTCAGCTGGTGAAAACATTTTGCAGAAAGCAGCATTGAGCTCTACTCAGCACCTTTTCCCCTCTTCTGGGCACAAACATTGCTCATGAGGAATGTTCATGAGAGCCAACTGGAGAAAAATGTTTCTCTCGCTTCTTCCTGAAAGTGGCAAAAAAATCAAAATTTAAGCTTTTTTTTCTTTTGCATGCTCTTCATACCTGGGTCCTCAAAACTGGAGCAATTCTTCTGAACTAGACAATAGCTGAGCAGAAAAACTTCAAAGAAAAAAATCCACTCAAAACTTAATGCAGCCTGGGATTATTTTAACCTTTCCACAGCTTCTTCCATAATAGGGAACTTGAACTCTGGGAAGAGAAAAGGGGAGTTGGGAACCTTCACTAGTGGAGGATGTCTGGGCATCAG
This sequence comes from Gavialis gangeticus, assembly GCF_001723915.1. Classification (NCBI taxonomy): domain Eukaryota; kingdom Metazoa; phylum Chordata; order Crocodylia; family Gavialidae; genus Gavialis; species Gavialis gangeticus. Next base: position 33,939,838 of record NW_017729029.1, on the reverse strand, counting down.
AGGGGACCAATAGCTATTGCAGGGGGATCTGGCTTTGTGGTTCCTGGGGTCAAAACACACCGTATCATATGACACCGTATCATATCAAAGGTAAATAATTGGACAGTTACCTTTTTCTGACACTGAACTGGGTTAGAATGGGGAAAGGTGTGTGCTCAAACTTCTTCTGTGTCCTCTTTACTGTAGTGCTTCTACTTAGATTATCACCTAACTACCCAACTCCCTGCTTAATATTTAAAGGAAGAGTACCTATATTCTTAGACTACTTTGATTTAGGGTAGTGAGACCCAGTTTCCTCTCCTCCATGATGCCATGGAACCGACTCAAGGACAATTTAGTGAGGGAAATCTTGTGAGAGCTCTCTCCACCAGGACTCCATGCTGCAGGTATTTTTCAGAGTTCTGGAAATCTCATTTTGCATCATAACCAAGACAGTATTTGTTTTCTAGACAAGGTAGAAATTCATATTAAAGGAACACTATGAAAGCAGGTGAACAGTGGTGAACGGAAAAGAGTAACCTTCAGAATATATTGCTCTGCACCTCTTGATGCATCCCAAGTTTCTCAGTTATTCTTTTGCTCTACAAATAACATTAGAAACTGGGACATGATTTAATGTTGACAAAAGGTACACAAGTGTGTGTGATTTCTGTTTCCCACTTAGATCCCCATTACAGAAAAATGGGTCACCAGTGTGTCAATAGTAGCTTAGGTCTGGTGTAATTTAGGCAGCTAAAGGAAATAAAAAGGACCATTGATTGTTTTAGTGCTAGCCTGGGGCATCCACATATTAATTATTTGATTTCTATGGGCTAAATTCATGTCTAGTGAAATATCCCTGACTTGATGAAACTGCAGTGTGGAGGAATCCAGCCACATGGATTTTGCCCTCTGTATTATGAATGGATCTTTCAGTGTTAGTGGGTGCATCTGCACAAGACATTTTAAGGCACATTAACTTATATGTAAGGTGCATTAGGGTGCGTGTCTACATATGTGCACCTTTAATACACTTTAAAAATGTTGAATTTAGGCTATTTGTGCCTAAATCTGATACCTGAAAATGCAGGTATTGAGTTTAGGTGCAAATAATTAAAGCACATTAATGCTGTGTGTGGACTGACTTGGGGCTAATTTTAGTCCCCAGTCCACACACAGCATTAATGTGCTTTAATGCCTGCACATGTAGACACCTGCCTAAACCCACTTAATGCACATTAAGCTAATATATATTAAATTTAGGCACGCTTAACTGCATGCTTAGGTGCACTTAAATGCACGTGCTCACTAAGAAATAATCTTCCTCCCATAAGTGAGTGAAGAAGTCAGCAGGCTGAACCTGATCCAGTTTGATGGTAAAAAAGGCCACTGCAGCAAAAGAAACCATTTTGAAATGCAGAAAAGGCCAAGTAATCAAAACCCCTTGAAGTTAAAAGATGGTGTCATTGACAGAATTTTTCTAGTTTTTACAAGCATATTCACCCTATGGTATATGAGTGCCTTCCACAGAAATTAAACACCAAAACAGCTCTCTGTCCCTGATGGCAAGAATAAGCTTCAAGCAAGTGCTAGAATTTAATGTTCCAGTACAGATTACCTCTGTCCAATATCTTTCCTGTTGTGTTTTATTCTGTAATTGTAGGGTAAATTGGTTGTTGCTTTGGGATGATATTATGCTTGAATTTCTAAAGACAATTTAAGAGACATTTGTCCAGAAATATTGTTTATATTTGTCCTCTATGCAGGTATTAGAATTTGGGTGGACTGGGGCCAGGAATCAGGTATGTCCAACAGGAGCCAGGTGTTGGGTATGGATTTGGAGGGCACTGCTACATCAAAGTCTGGAGTTGTGGGTCCAGTTGGATTAGCTAAACTCCATTTAGGCAATGACATCTGAGGTCATGAGGCCAAATATGATCCGTCTCTAACCTGCCCCCCTCCCCTGTACACACACACTTCTAAGTATTTGTGAAGCTTTTCTGCAAGGAAGTGCTAAGCACTTTGTGTCTAAGTGTAAGATTTTGTGTTGGCACCTTGTACTGGAGAGATACCTGGAGTTATTCCAGAGCTTTCCGGCTGGATCACAAAGAGGTGGGGCTGGGGGTGGGAAGATCACTTTTGGGCTGAGCAGTTCCTCCTGCATTCACAGCTACATCCTACTAGATGTATGAGCCAGCAGTAGTTCCCAACCACTCAGGCACAGAGGAGGAGCAGCAGCAGCAACCGCCAGGAGCTGGGCAGCAGCCAGCAACTAACTTTCCCAGGCAGACGGCTGCCCAGGCAAATGGAGAGGCAGAACCTGGAAGCAGGTTGGCTGCTGGGATCCTTTTGGTCCTTAGTCCTTGGTGCTCTTGTGGTCAGCACATTCAAGGGCCCCCAGCAGCTACTGGCTTTGGATTTGGGCTCTGAGAATGCCAGCTGGGAACCTGAGGAAGTCCCTGGTAATGAATCTTCAGAGCACACCTTCTTCTCCCTGGATTATCAGCACGTCCAGGTCCCCTTTGAAATAACGCTCTGGATCATGCTAGCTTCTCTGGCCAAAATAGGTAAGGAGTCAACTTTCCTGTGGGCAGCAACAGCAGGAAGAGGGGAGAGGCAAGAGTCAGGCTTTGGAGGGGGCTTAGCACACTTCCTTGCCAGTACTTCCGGGTACTTGTCTTCCACAGTCCCAGATGGGGTGGTGAAGGTTTCCCTCCAGCTCAAGTCCTTTATCCTGTTAATTCCTAAACTGCAGAGGCTCCCAGATTGTCCCATCTTGCTCAGTGCCTGAGTGAGAAGCAGCTCTGTTGGGAATCCCAGTGACAGACAAGCTCAACTGCAGACTGTCCTCTCAGACAGTGAGAGGAGGGGATTCTTAATTATACATTTTAAATATTGGAGTCGACAGAAAAGAACAGTTTCTTTCCTGCTCCAACTGCCTGCCTTTACCTTGTTGTAACCTCAAGTTCCAGCCATTTGTAGACAAAAATCCAGGCTAGCTGTCTCCGAGGTTTCTCTGCACATATAAGACATCAAAAACATGTTTGCATATGAGAAAGGCCCCTCCCAATTGTTTGTTACCTTGCAGTACTGCAGCTGCAAATGGCAGAGTATGTTTTTAAGCTCTGTGTACGTTTAACATTATCAGGATTTGCAAATGTAATAGGGGACAGGGGAGACTCCATGATAGATAATGGGATTGCAAATCGACGTATTTATCCTGAATTATTTGCAGCTGCTCTAGACATAGGACTCCTGAGAGGTCAGTGGGCATTTAGAATGTAGAACAAATTCTGGAACTGGCCAATTATGATGAATTATTTAGGTCTTAATCCTACAGAAATTTACACATTTACTTGCGAATGATCTCAGTGCCTGCAGGAGCAGATTTTCATTTGGTCTAAATTTCCACAGACCTACTGTTCTTATGTTCTTATCAAGTCAAGTGCAGTGTGTGAAGCACATTCATGCATCTTTGTGCAGCTGGCAGAAGAAAGGATATGTTCAGGTTATGTATTGCATTTACCTTCTTGCCATTTGTGCTGCAGACATTTTTTAAGCCTGAATTTATTTCTTTAGAAATATGAAGTATCTGAGTTCCTGGTAGGCCTGTGCAAAGCGGCTAGTATTCGTTCTGGATTTGGCCGATTCAGGGGACAGTGATTTGATTTGGTGATTTGAATCACTGTCCCAATTAGATTCATCTGAATCTGATTTGGAGATTTGGCTGCTGTAAAAGTACCAGGAGCTGGGGTGGGTGGGGCAGCCATGGTG
>NW_017729029.1:33929540-33931085 GCF_001723915.1 Gavialis gangeticus | reverse complement strand
GAGCAGCCATGGTGGGGCTGGGGCAGTGGGCGGGCGTGGGAGGGCCTGGGGGAGTGGGCACCTGGTGGGCCTCGCAGAGGTCCACCCATGGTCCTGTCCCCGCTCCCACAGCCCCCCTCCCCCATCTCCTACTTACCATCTCAGAGTCCAGCTGCAGCTCCCTGCTGCAGCCACCAGGGACTGCCCAAATCATCAAAGCTCTCCGAATCTTTCCTGAAGATTCGGAGAGCTTTGAATCAATTTGGACCTTTAAATTGGTTCCCTGCTTCGATTCAGATATGGAGATTCAGCCACCGAATCGGGCTGAATCTCCTCCAAATTGAATCACCACCTGAAGCTTTGCACAGACCTAGTTCTTGGTGCAGAGAGAGGATTTTAAAGCCTATACAGGTTCTAGTACAATGAGGCCTTGATAGCTGGTAATATAACTGGACAAATAAGAACAATCACATAAGATAGGTCTTATTCTTTCTCTTTTCAGTTTGGTTTATTTCAATTTACTTCCTTTAATAACTTGAAAATTTGTAAGAGGTGCACAAAGTAGCTGGACACTGGCTCATTTGCCTGAATGTACCGGAATGTCACAGTACCGTTGTGAATGTATTTCACAATATTGTTTTCTAATTGTTTGGAGTACTGCTGAACAGTGCATATTAAAATGGAAATGTATTAATATATCATTACTATTATGATAATACTATTAATAGTAAGTAGGCTTTCTCTTGTTGGAAATGTGTAATGGATTTTTTTTTAGTTAGTGTTGCTATCCACTTCTGTAGTGCTGAAGACAGTATACTAATTGACTAAATCATGTTACCTGATTTATCACCAAATATCCTGTTTTTTCCTGTTTAAAAGTTACAAATTCTCTGATAAAAAAAAAATTGCAACTTCTCTGATTAAAAAACCCCAAACCTGCAATTAAAATGAAACACAACTATATAGATATAGGTATCAATTGAACACGATGTTTTATTGATATATTTACAATTTGAAAGCAATTTGGGAGCCTACCTCATTGCCCACCCACAGCCTGTCCTGGTGGGAGGTGGCAGCTGCTGTGGCAGAGTGGAGTGCAGAGGCCAGCTCCCTCTCCCCCATGGGCAGCACGTTCAGAGCAGACCCCATGGGGGGAGGGGGTGGGTGCAAGCTGCCTGCTGCAGCCTTGGGCTCCTCGCCCTGCTCCCCTTCCCCTGGGGCTTCCATGGCCCAGCAAGCAGGACCCAGTGCAGCAGGGCAGAGTGGGGCTGGGTGAGGAAGCTCACTGCCACCACTGCAAGCCCCATGCCACCATGGCAAGGCGATCCCTGCCCACCCAGCAACAGCAAGGGGCACAACTCCTTGCTACCTCTCCCACTGCTGCTGGGTGGGCAGGGGGCACCTCACCATGGTAGTGCAGGCCTTACAGCAGCAAGGAGCTTCCCTGCCTGTCCCTACTCTCCCCTGCTTCACTGGATCCCACCCACTAGGCCGTGGGGGCCCCAGGGCGGGGGCAGCAGGATGGGGAGTCTGAGCCCGCAGTGGGCAGTCCATCCCCAACCCACA
>NW_017729029.1:33911511-33924540 GCF_001723915.1 Gavialis gangeticus | reverse complement strand
GAGCTCTGCTGCACGTGCCCCTTTCCCCCCTCCTTCCCCTACCCACACACAAATCTGGGGGCTATGTGCCCCCCATACCCCTCTAGGAGTGTGCACAGTGGGGAGGGAGCCAGCCCCACCTCCCCTCGCCCTCCAGATGAGTTGCTCATGGCTCCATCCCACTCCCCACTGGGGCCCTGTGGCTGTGCCCCAAGCCCCATGCACTGCCCAACTCCCTCCCTCCCTACAGGGGCCTAAATCCCCACCCCCTTCCCGATTTACCTGTGGGAGCTACTCTCCATGCTGCCTGGTGCCATGTGCACATGTGAGCACACGCATGCACATAGTGCCCCCTGCCTAAGCACCCTCCTCCTGCTCCCCCCAGCCCCTTGCAGGCTGGAACTCTGCCCGCCTGCAGAGAGCTCTTTGCAAAAATGGAAAATCTGCATGTCTCTGTTAAAATGAAAAACCTACGTTTTTCTCAGCCAAAAGGGAAAATCCTTGTTTTTTCCTGTGGGAAATGGAAAACCTGGATCCTTGTTTATCATTTACTTATTTTAAGTAGGTTAGTTGTAATGTCACTACTGCATCATTGCTTAAAAATATATCTTTAACTTTTATGAATTATGGTTATAATTAAAGTTATGAATTAGGGACAATCCCAATTACAGTTATTAAAAATCTCCTGACGAAGAATGCATTCCGTACAAAAGCTTGTCTAACTTTATTCCAACTACAGAATTAGTCCAATAAAAGATATGACCCCAAAAAATCCTTACCTCCCATAATATTCTCCTAGCACTTTTGACAAAATTAGATGTGTTCTAGATGAATTTCTCTTTGGGAAATTCCATGAAGCCTACCTAAATTTCTCCTCTTATTATATGGTGATGTAATATAGCAAGGCGGTTGCATTTTCCCTGGCTTGGGTCTGTTCTGGCGGCTGCTAGTTTGCACGTAAATCTGTAAAGTGCTTTTGCATTATCTTCCTGGATGAAAGGCTCAATATAAATGATTGAAATTTATTTATTAACATTTTATTTTTATCAATATTTAGAGCAATTTTTAAATTCAGTGTATGTTTGCCTGAAGAGTCCAACTGGTATTATTTTTAAATCTGGTCATTTGTAAGATTAGTTATGATAAACATCATTCATTCTTACCTCAGAATACTGTCCTCTAAAACCTACAATGTGTGATGTTTTCTCTCTCAATTTATAAATAAATATATGCTGAGATGATGTGGATGTGTTATGCTGATTCTGCATGGTGATATAGAAATGATGCTATTTCTTTACCTCTCACCAGGATTTCATCTGTATAACAAGCTGCCTTCAGTTGTGCCTGAGAGCTGTTTACTGATATTTGTGGGACTCATCATGGGAGGAATCATCTATGCTTTAAATGATAAGTCCCCACCAGTCATGGACAGTGATGTCTTTTTCCTTTATTTACTGCCACCGATTGTTCTTGATGCAGGATATTTCATGCCCAGCCGTCCCTTTTTTGAGAACATTGGGACTATCCTTTTGTATGCTGTAGTGGGAACAATAGTGAATGTGTTTGGAATTGGTTTCTCGCTGTATGGGATATGCCAAGTGAAAGCCTTTCACTTGCAGGATATATCCTTGCTCCATAATCTTTTGTTTGGCAGTCTAATTGCCGCAGTGGACCCTGTAGCAGTATTGTCTGTATTTGAAGAGATACATGTCAATGAAAAGCTTCACATTTTGGTTTTTGGAGAATCTCTCCTAAATGATGCTGTTACAGTTGTAAGTATTATCTTTTATTTTGGGCAGAGAGTATGAGGAGGTCTGATGGATTGCATGTGAGTCTGCAATGTGGGAGGCTTAAGTCCCTGTTCTGTTAAGGATTTCCTGGGTAATTTTGGGCAAGTCAATTTGGCTCAGCTTCCCAAAAGTATTTAGACATCCAACTCCCATTCATTTCAATAGCATGTGATGATCTGAGCCTTACGACTAGATTCACAAGAACTAAGGTGTTTCAGTGCCTACCTTTTAGGTGTCTGGCCCTAGAGGGGACTCAGGACCTTAGCACCTAGACTTCCTGTGCAGTGCGCAGGGAGAGTGAGGCATCTGGGAACAGGGTCGAAAACAAGTAGCTCACTCACCATGGAGTTCCCTCAAAACACTAAAGACTTCAACCTGAAGTCTTGGTGAGGGGGCTGTGTCTTCAAGTGCCACTGTCTCCAGGGCTTTTTACTCAGACCTCCAGCGAGGTGCCTTCTTTTGTTCTGGATCCACAGCTCAGAGCTCTCTCCAGAAAATGTAGGTGCCTACAAGCTTTCCGTACAGACTAGAGCAGGGCGTACCCTTTCAAAGCACAACCGGAGAAGGTGTGCTACTACCTTTTGATGCAATGGCTTAGCACTTAGATCTGTTGCTGAGGCTCTGGGAGACATAAAGTCATTTCCCTGTTCTGCTGAGGGGATAACCCCTCGGAAAAATATCTGAACAATCACTCCATAAGCTAGCTTGGGTGGGGACATTCTCTGCTGTTTTTGTTGAGGCATTTTCTACTGCAGTGTTTCTCAACCTTTTAAGTAGCAAGTACCCCCTAACTTCTGAAAATGTTAATAAGTACCCCAACACTCAATTTTCCAGGGGATTTTATATTTACAAACTAATGTGTGCCATATGTTGGAAGAAGGGCTGTGTATATAAGGCTGTGATATGACAGACGTCTGGATCTGGTGTGGGTAGGCTTGCCACCTTTTACACCAGGGGTGCACAACTCAAGTATGTACCTGGGCTAGAGGTGATGTTGGCCAAAGCTAGGAGGGCTGAACCAAATTATTACTGGGGAATTTAAAGCACTGTGCAATGCATGGTGCACCAAATTTTTTTGCCATAGTTTTGAGAGAAAAAGAGGGTGAGAGAAAGAAAAAGAGGGCAAGAGAGAGAGAGTGTTGGGGTACCCGTGTACCACCTGCCTGTGTCTCGCGTACCCCCAGGGGTACGCATACCACAGGTTGAGAAACTATGTTCAACTACACAGAAAATAGTTTAAGGGCCACTGGGCCAGAAGGTGGTGTGATTCTGTAGCCTAGTGGCTGGAATAATCAGCCAGGAGAGAAGTACCCAGGGCTCTAATCACAACTCTGGGGATTGTATGACTTTGAGAAATAATACAAAGTTAACTACTTTGTTTAGAAATATGCAGTAGAAATATATTTATCACTCATGAAGCAACAGTACAGACTGAACAGATGTCTTGGCCACTTCCTTCACATCAGTGATATTTGCCTTCATTGTGTGTTTGGAATCAATTAAATACAGGCATTACACAGTACAGGCAAATTCTTACTGCCTGTTTTCTTTCATCTTCTAAGAAGTTTCTGGGGAGATTGAGAGAGAGAGAAAATCTCTAAGGAGATCCCTTTAAGAGCATCCCATTGCATCGTTCCATGAAGAATGTGGGGTTTATGTCATGGCCCTAGACCCCAGAAAAACCTTGTGGATCCTGAGGATTTTGCTGGGGGGCAGAGCAACCCATAACCAAAACTGTGTCTTTACAGCTCCTTGGACACCTGGTAGGGCCTCTTGCATCCACTGGAGCTGTGGTATTAGGGATGTCCCTTGGAGTTGAGGATAGGGGGCAGGCAGGGAGTATTTGGTGTTCATCTTTTATGGGAAATCTCTGCAGAGCCAGAGGGGAAATGATGCATCTATGAGGCAAAACCCACTGGTAAAACGAACACTGTTTTCTTATAGCATTCTGGTAGATCAGCAGAAGTATCAAAAAATCTGATGTGACTGCAGTACTTGATTATGCACAGTTAATGCATTTTTTTCTCTTTCCATTTATTTTCTTCTAGGTGCTGTACAAGCTGCTTAGATCCTTCTGTGAAATGTCAACAATCAAAACTGTTGATGTTTTTGCAGGAATTGGGAAATTTTTTGTGGTTGCCATAGGAGGGGTATTGGTAGGTCTTCTGTTTGGGATGACTGCTGCTTTTACCACACGCTTTACCAAGAACATCCGTGTCATTGAGCCCCTCTTTGTCTTCCTGTACAGTTACCTATCTTATCTCACTGCAGAAATGTTTCATCTCTCTGGTATTGTGGCGTAAGTATGACTTTCAGTCATGCAGTTAATCCTCCTGGTTACATATGCAGAAAAGACTCAGTTATGATAAGAAGGGTTTCTATCAAGTATGCTTAGTCTCAGCTCTGTGATGAGCATCTGTGTACTAAGGGAAACAAAAAATATAAAAGCCTTTGAAATAGTTCAGGGCTATAATCACATTCCATGCATTATACAATTGCACATCAATGGTGATATGTGTTCTTCAAATATGCTGAGATTGTGTCAGGATTTAAAAGACTGACAAGAGGTCTTAGCAGTGTACCATAGAACAGATGGCATCTGACTTTGACTTATTTGAAATCCTAAAGGATTTAAGTTGAAACAATGCATTCCAGGGTGGAGAGAATGGGGCTAGCTTGCATGTTTTATAACTGGAAATCATAAACAGTCCTGATTACTAGTGCTGGGCAGACTTCAAATGGCTCAGTCAGGCGTCCAAATACTTGGGTGGTTATTTGAACCTGACTTCATGTCCTTAGTTTGGAAACCTTGTGAGATCGAACTTTCTGAGATTTCCAGTGCTTTGGAACATTGGCAGAACCAGAGCAGCCTTTCTAGTGCTGTTTTGTTACTTCCACTTCCACTCCGAGTCCCAGTCAAAACAGAGATATGAAGAGGTACGCAAAATAGTTCATCTGCTTTGAACCCTAGAAAAGTTTGGGTGTGCTTTGAGATGAGGGCAAGATGTTCATCTGGGTTGATTTTATTCACAATGTTTTGCCCATTCTCACCAATTCCTTTACTTAGGGCTATACTCTGCTGTTACTCTGGAAGGTTGGTGTAGGCAGACAGCACTGCTTGTGGGGAGAGAGATGAGCATGCAGTGAGCTGCATGTTGCTTCCCCTTTTCAAAAGACTACACTTTAGGCACTGACCTTGCTGGCTGGGACATGAGGGTGCTTCAATGTGGGGGCTGCCTGCTGGCTAGCACCGCTTGTGCCCCAGCCAGCCTCTTTGCAATACATTGAGCCCAGTCGAGCAGGCCTGGGCTGTCAGGCTGACCCCCTGGGCCCGCTGCCAGCTGGAGCTGTTTCAACCTGGCTCAGTGTGCTGAGGTCTGGGTGCACATGTAAATACTGTACCTGGGAGGTTCCTGGGATCAATAAACTGTGGAGCAATAAACTGATTTTTATTTCCTAGAATGGCTGATACATAGCACTATTTCAGCATTATTGAAAACAGCAATAAACTCCACAGTTTATTGCTGTGCACTAATGGCATATGTAGATATACTCAGTGAGACTCCATGCACCTGTGATCAGTATGTGTAGTGCTCATTGTAGGATTAGGGCCCATGTTTGGAGGTCCCAGGAATCAGAACTGGGACTCACACTTGTGAATTTATCACAAGGTTCCTAATATATAAATCCTAGCTATCTGCTGTCTCTGCTCCTCTTAAGGAAATGGAGTCAGTTAACACTGAGGAACACAGACATAAAGATATTAAATATTTCCCTAATGACTATAAGGTGATCCTAAATTACGATGATTTCATAACTAACTTCAGTAATGATAATACTAGTGATCAGAAGAAAATTAAAAATTAAATACCCACATAACAGCTTAATACAGCAGTATCAAAATAGTTAATTTATTGTTAAACTAAGGCTATTCCATTGAATATGAATAAGCAACTCCTATACCCTGCAGATTTTTATTTCCTAGAATGGCAATATTTCAGCATTATTGAAAACAGCTATAGTCATGAGAATAGGTAAATTAAAACTCTATTTATAGTAGCATGAGGCTGAACAGTGAAATAAATATGCTGCATAAATCATTATGGAAGCTGAAGGCATTCAGTCTTAATGCTTCATCCTTCTAACAGTACCCATTATGGAATCCATTTCCTTTTCTTTTTAATAATGGATTGCTTCAGAAACAATACAGTTGCTTAGGCAGCTAATCCCTGGATCAGCAGTCCTGTACTGAATCAATCTGCTTTATTTATAAACAGTAGATACCATAAGAACCAGAGCCAGGCAATCTTTTTCTCTTTTTTAACTAATTTATTCATTGCAAAGCCCATTTTAGGTTGCTCCAAACTTATCTGGAATTCAATTTGAGCTGAATTCACCAAGCAGTACTGATTACAAACAATGTTTTGGGGTTGCGCTCATGTTGATTTCCTGGTGGTGCCCTTTTATCTAATAGTCCAGCAAACAGAACGTTTACTCGCGATGCAGGGGAGACAGGTTGGACTCCTTTCTCTACCTGAAGGGATGTGAACACACGTCTTGCTTTCCAGAAGAGTGTCCTAGCCACCAGATGACAGGGTATGTGCTAGCTAGTTCCTCTCAGTCTCTCTTGTTAGAAGTGTAACATTTTATGTAAAATATTTAACTATTCTTTGAAGCAAGCAGTGCAACACAGGTGAGTGCTTTAGCAACCAAACTATGGCGTAATTTTCACCTCTCTCTCTCTGCCTCAGTAAATATTTAAGTATTTTTTATAAAGTGGAACATCAGCAGGAGAGAGAGAAGAAAACCAGCTTCAAATAGTAGAAGTGGTTAGACCTGTGATTCTCAACCAGGGTGCTATAGCTGGAGTGCTGTGACAGCAGGAGAAGGAGAAAAGTGAGATAAGCACAGGCTCCAGTAAGGAGGTAAGTGCAGGCTTTTCCCTTCTAGCTGCTCTTCTTCCCCAACTCAGAAGCAAAGGTGTTTCCTTGCTTCCCTGCCAGTTGCCCCTCCTCCTTCCTGGCTTCTCTTCATGCAGGTAAGCACTATAATAAATCAATTAGTTTTTGAAATGGTGTGCTGTTCAATTCTCAGAAGTTATGGAGGAGTGCCTCAAATCTAAAAAAACCCCATAAAACACTGGGTTATCCTTTTGGGAGGTGCAATAAGTTTTTTATTTGAGTCTTCTTTATGTTGACTGAGTGCTTCGACCACTGGGATGTTAAGTGAGAGGGAGAGACTATCACATCCCGCGGCATAGATTAGATTTTGGTGACTCTAACCTATTTTTCCTTTTGTAGCAAGCAACAGAAACTAAAACATTTCAAGGGGCAGTGACAGATGTTTAGGCCCCCATTCTAACTCATGGCACTTTGCATAAAGCATCATGAGTTAGGGCGCCCCCTCCTTCCCCTCCCCGCCAACCCAACAGACATCTACCTGTTGGGTCGGGGTGGGGAATAAACCTGCCTTCAGGCAAACAGTAAGATGAGGAGCCAACCCTCTCCCTAGCCCTGGCTCCCCACCCCCTCTCCCCCACTCGCTCCAGGGCTGTCAGCAGGGAGGGAGGAGGGGGAAGGAAGGGGAAGCCAGCAGCAGCAAGCTACTGGCTGGGGTACTGGGGGGAGCTGGGCTCAGCCCATGTGGTGAGGGGAGTCCGATCCACCCACCCCTTCAGCTCTGGCTGGGCAAAGCAGAAAGTGGAAAAGGAGCACAGCAACATGAATTAGTGGCTTGCTTGGCCTGAGTTGGAGGGGGTGGGGGTAGATTGGAGCCCCCCGTCTCATGGGGGTCAGCCCAGCTCTGAACTCATGAAAAATTAACCCTAGAGAACACAAGTTCCTTAAGGCGCTCTAAAGCAGAGCACCTTCATCTGATACCTCATTTGAGGAGGGTTAATTTTTTGTGCCATGAGCCACTTTAAAAGCACTCTGCAGCTGTGCGTGTTTGTCACAGCATGGTTGTACAGCATGTTCAGGGGCCCAATAATGTGAAAAATGTAACTTTTGTCTGTGCTTCTTGTGTGTAACTAGAGATTTATTTCGAGTCTTCGAATCTTTTTTCATATTTTTCTTTGTAAAGAAAAGAAAAAAAAACAAGGAAAACTTTCAGGATGAAAGAAATAGAAATAGAATGTGTTCCTTTTTTATTTTTTTCAGTTTAGATAGCAAAAAAATCAGTTCTCACATTCATAAGAAAAATGTGAGACTTCAGAGTTAAATATACAATTTGCCAAGACTACTTACAGCTCACTTGGGTTTTCTAAACCTTTTAAAACTTAATTTCAAAGTGATCATGTTTTCTATCATTCTGTTATTTGTGATACTTCATTTCCTGATTTTTTTTTCTCAATACTAATAATATTTTCCCTAATTTCAGCATCTATATGGCTATTTTGTTTAACTTCATTGTTTTGCATATTCTGGCAGTAAGGATTTGTGAATTAGTCCCTGCTGAGCCAGGACAGGAGGAAGAGATCAGCAGAAACTGGGACTTATTCTGTTCTCACTAGTAGTATGGCAAAAACAGTAAATGCATTGAAGTTAGTAGGTTTCTCTTTTTTTCTGAGATAAGACAGGCGGCTGGTGAGAAGGGAATTGGGTTTATTGGTTTTATATGGGTTACATAAAAATGGTCAGATTAGTAGCAAACCTTGAAAACCTTGACTATTTCTGCTATTGGAGGTTTTCAGTTTGGTTATTAGAATCCTCTATTTGCTGTCTTTTCAGAGAGTGCTGTTTTGTTATGCATAGTATAGATCTTTGCATATAATTCCTATACTGGTAAATAGAAAAACTGACATTTTCCAAAAGAAGGCAAAGCCCATCTACTCCAGGAACTTTTGTTTCCACTGAGCACTCAAAATCTGTCTCTTTGAAGACTTGTCCCTTGTCTACATGCAGAGTAAGCTAGGATATGAATTTACAGCATACCAGCTACCTGTGCATACTAAGTGCAAGGGAATTACTCCAGTTGCAGTATTGAGTAGACTATCTTATAGTATAACTAAGGTGGGGCAACTGGAGCAGTAGCCCCAGGTGCCGACTTGGAGGAGGATAGAGAAATAGCAGCGGCCCCCACAGGTGTGCCATTGTACTGGCAGCATATCAGTAGCTAGAAGTTGCCACTGCCTCTGTGCATCGCAGCTGTCCCAGGTGCCCAGCTGAGTTGTTATGCTTCTGACATTACTTCTCACATACTGTGCACTGAGTGCCTCACCTACTTTCAGACCTAGCTTACTTTGTCCATGCTGAGAAGTTGATGCAAGCCCTTAGTCATCTTCTGCCTTTCTACTTTAATCCCATTTTAACACCAATACCCTCAGATGACTTAAGCTTGATTTACACTGATGTAAACTAGAAGAAAATCGGGTCTTCTGCTTAAGACAGTGGTACCAAAGTAGCTGTGGAGACCAGAACTTGGAAACTTATGTTTGTCTTGCTTTCAGTAATTCAGCCTTTAATATAAAATGTTGCTGTTTAAGTAACATAAAAAATGCAGAGCTTTGACTCCTTGATTCTTGAATTACTTTGACCTTCTGAGATTGCTAGGCTCAAATTATATTGATTTGAAAAACTGATGAATTAGGCTAACCACATGTATCCTGTAGCTTAAAGAACCAATTATCCATGAACAATTAAAGGGCAAAAGTTTTAATTGGAGCATCACACTTCTAAAGTGACCTTGAACATGCGATAGATGAAGAAGTAAAATGTTACAGCTGTAGTGACTCTCCAATTTCCTCCAAAGTGCAGCAGCACTGTTGAAGGCCATTTCTGCATTAGTTGTATAGCCTTATGCATGCTCATTAACATTTATTTGATATCAGTTGATCTTTTTAAAGCCTTTCAGTTTATTTCAGGGGCTGGATTATTAGCGGAGCCCAGAAAATCCAGCTCAGGATGGGGATAGTATTGTAAAATGTGGTATATTTAATCACACATGTGTTTCCCCACTCTTGGGCTGGCTTTGCACTTGGTCAGTCTCTGAGAGTTGGAAAGTGGTTTTACTGCTGGGCACCAGTGTTGGCTGAAGCCTGAGGTAGTGGCCAGGGATCAATTAGATTTAAAGGAGCCCTACTGCTGCCTGATGGCATGATGAGCGTGAGATGGGAATGGTGTAGGAGCTGCTGCTTCAGCCGTATGTCTTCTGAGGATTCTTGCACGCTGAGGTGGCCTCCTTGTGGCCACATATGATGGCATTAGTACCAGGAGGCAGAACATGGACTTCCCAGAGCATTATAGCATGGTGCAAATTTGCCCACATCTTCTTCTGAGCTTTCCTCCTCACAAGCTGTTTCTCAGCCCAGGACCTGCTCTGAATGAGTGAAAACAGTTGAAGGGAAGTAAAACGACATCGTAGAATGACAAACATTTGAAATATTAAAAACAACCAAGAAAAAGAAAATAAAGATGCCAAGTTCAGTGCAAAAAAGTTGCGTTAAAAGAATGTTACCAAGATGTGAAGCCAAGCACTCAAAGGGTAGTAATGGCTGCATGTGCATATGGTGCTAGATTTTTCTCAATTACATAGCTGTAAGAATTTTATAACATGGAAAAACAGCAAATATTTTCCTTACCTCATTCTGAGCAGCTGTTGAAACCTTTTTTTCTGACGTTCACTAAACAATTTCAGCTGGAGGTAGATATGCACAACAGAAACTTTCAGTCAAATAGTTTAAATTTGGCAGTTTTGAAGAACCTGTTTTCATTTCTTTAAATTAAAAGTGTTGGTCAACCTTAATTACAGATATTACTACTGGTGGAATAAGCACCCTCCAGAGGTAGTGCAATCACCTACCCCAGAAATCTTCAAGAGGAGACTGGACAGTCACCTTGCTGGGGTCACCTGACCCCAGTTATCTTTCCTGCTTGGTGCAGGGCACTGGACCCGATGACCTTCCGAGTTCCCTTCTGGCCTTACAATTTATGAATCCACTTGGCTATAATAATGGATTATCCTGTCATGTGTTTATTTATTGAGGTCTAGATTCAGATATTCAGAATAGCACCTTACTGTAGAAATAATCATAAACATGATTTTAATGGTGTAACTTGGAATAATTGATTTCTTCATGAAACTAAATCTATCAGATATAACCCTAAAAGAATCCCTTAATTTTGCCTATTCATCATATTTCTTGAAACAACCTGTGTACTTTAGATAGAAAACAGCCACATCTTCTTGCATACAACATGCACCTGACTCTCCCCTCCTGCCCCCTTCCTCCACAAAAAAAATCAACCAGCTGCTGGAACTGGAGCATGCATTATAAACAAGGGTTGTTGGTTGTAGCCATGTTGGTCTGAGGACATAGGCAGATAAGGTTCTTTAGGTAGCTGTGATACCTTTTATTAGACCAATTAAAGAGTTGGAAAAAAAGTTGGTCTTTACAAGCTTTTGGGTAAAAAACACCCTTCTTCAGGCACAGGGAAGGTTTCTTGTTTCTTCGTATTCTCTCCTGGGTAGAATGGAAGTCAGTATGCAAAATGCTGTTCTGTGAAAATGCAAAGGCCTTATGAGACAGTAAGTGAGGGTTGAGGGGTGGGGAAAGGGGGGAATGTGGCTGTTAAAATGCAGACAGGTTACCTGGGGTTATCAGATTGCCATAAAGCCAATGTCTATATTTAGTCTATGATTTTTTGTATCCAAAAAAATAAAGTGAAGTTGTAGGGTCGTCTATGAAAGGCTTTTGTAAATTCCCTTTTAGGATTAGAGCTGAGAGATTGGAGAGAGAGTGGTTGTCTTGTGAGAAGTGTGCACCCACAGGTAATTGGCTCTGGAGAAACCAAACAATGATTGCATACCAGAATGAACGCACACTGAAAATCTATCAAAGATGAAAATACCCAATTACCTGTAGTACACACTTCTCAAGACAACCACTCTCTCTCCAATCTCTCAGTTCTAATCCTCAAAGGGAATTTACAAAACACCTTTTGTAGATGATCCTATGAACTTCACATCATAAATCTATTGGATACAAAAAATCAGGGATTAAATATAGACATTGGCTTTATGGCACATTATAACCTGCCTGTCATCTGATAACCCCAGGTAACCTGTCTGCATTTTACCAGCTACATTTCTCCCGCTTCCCCACCCCCTACCTTTCTCTCACCTGTTGTTTCATAGGGCCTCTGATCCCCCCTGCCATGTATTTGCATTTTCACGGACCAGTATTTTGCATATTGACTTCCATTCTATCTAGGAGAGGACACAAAGAAACAACAAACTCTCCCTGTGCCTGGAGAAGGGTGTTTGTACCCCAAAGCCACATTATATACAAGGAAATACAATAGGACCATTTCTGCTACTTACGAAACAAAAGGAGAATTAAAGTCTGTACAGGATCTATAGGGACCAGAACAAGGACTGGGCTCAGCTCAGTACTCAGGTACTTAGTACAAGGAAAGATCTTTTTTTCTTTATTCTGCCTTTCAAAAACAAGGTGTGTATCTTATTCCAGGGCATGTTGTATGCAAGAAAATATGGTTATTTGTTCCATTTTGTTTTCTCAGAATTATTGCCTGTGCCATGGGCATGAAACGTTATGTGGAAGCCAACATCTCTCTGAAGTCTCACACTACAGTCAAATACTTCATGAAGATGTGGAGCAGTGTTAGTGATACCCTTATCTTCATCTTTCTTGGGGTCTCTACCATTGGAGACAACCATGAGTGGAACTGGGCATATATTTGCTTCACTGTTGTTTTCTGCCTGCTTTGGCGAGCACTAGGTATGGTGAAAAAACAGGTTTTTAGTTTTTTTTGAAAGTTAACTTTATGATCCCAGACTTTATTATGTATCTCATTTAAGGCCAGGCGTGGGAGTGACACCAAAATTGAAATACCAATTGTCTGACATTCAGAACTTAACCTTTAATTCTAACTGCCGTTTATTTTAACAATTCCCTCTGCATTCCTATCTTATTTCCAGCTTGCCTTATTACTTCCTTGTGTTTCTGGTACTTGATCTTAAGCTTATGTTTTTTGGGGGACTGAGCATCTTGAGTTTTTGAATTCTATTAACTTTTCTTAATGTTCTTGCGTGTTTCTAGGTACAGATTGTTATAGATAAGTGCTTTATGAGTGGCTTGCATTTCTGAGCATCCAAATACTCTAGAGCCATAGTTTTCAACCTTTTTTTCATTTGCAGACCCCTAAAAATTTCAAATGGAGGTTCAGACCCCTTTGAAAATGTTGAATGGAGGTGTGAACTCCTTTGAATTGTAAGTGTGGGTATTCACATAATTTTGATT
>NW_017729029.1:33908612-33911500 GCF_001723915.1 Gavialis gangeticus | reverse complement strand
ATTGTAAGTGTGGGTATTCACATAATTTTGATTGATCATAGTCAACTTTTGCAGACCCCTTAGACATAGTCTGTGGATCCCCTGGGGTCTGTAGACCACAGGTTGAAAACTGCTGCTGTAGAATACATTCAGTACCAAATTCCGTCCTAACTGAAGCAAATAAGAAGGTTAGTTGCACATGTATTGTTGCCCTCAAATAGGAAGTTGTGGACTAAATATTTTGCATAATTGATTCCTTCTGCTTGCTTGAGCTAGTGGAGCTGGAAAAGTAGAGGCTTTTTATATTGTAGTGGAATTCCTCATGTTCAGTCGCGCAATCAGCCCAGTGCCTCTATATACAGCAGTTGATATGAGATTGAAGTATTTATGACTACAGCAATATAGATGCCTTCTGCTCTGCATGGGTGCAACAGGAAGAGGTAGAATAAGAAGCTACCACTAGGTAAAGGGAGTTGGGGTTCCAATAGCACAGGGACTGTTCCCTTCAGACTCCCATGAAGTCTCCAAAGACGACTGGAAGATGTGGCATAGGGTTCCATCCATCTCTACACCTTCCAGCAGAGTTGGTCTGATGTCCTGCAGGAGTAAGTGCACCTCATAAAAAGGTGTCAGAATTACTGGGTAGGATTTGCCTGCCATTCTGCCTCCCTGACGTGGGCAAGTACTACTGAGCTGTGTCTGCAGGTGAGCTCAAAGGTAGGAAATCAATCTGATGTGCTTTCCTGTCCTGATCTGAATGTGTACATAGAATATTAGTGAGTAAATAGGTGCTGGCTAGCAGCATTGATATAAAAATGGCCAGACATCAGTGCAAAAGCAAGGGGCCTGCCAATGGAATTAATCATCTTAGGGTGTGGACTAACTTTTGCCTCTTTGGAAAGAAACACCCCCCACATGGAAAAGTTAGAATGATCTTGTGAGCTGGTGTCTGTGGTGGTGTTTTTGTGCTGGGTACACTGGTACCCAAAAGCAGAGGCATGAGGAAAAATTGTGAGAAGCCAGTCATGTCATAATGCTTTTGGTTATCATGTCGAAGAGCATAAGTAACTAATTTTGAGCTACTGTTACATCAACACTCTTTTCAGAGGATCTCTTGAAAGAACTAATATACACAGCCTGCAGCATAGGGGGACAAAGTCCTGGATCAAGACCTCAGCAACTGTAAACTCTCCTGTAGGCACAGCTGTGCAATGTTAATGGGAAAATGATATCCTAAAAACAAAGCAGAACTGGAAATGTGACTCACCTGGGAGCTGGGGATCAAAATGGTCAAGTTAGTGACCACTGAATAACTACCAGCTGCTGAATGAGTCTCATGATGCTGATCTGAAAGCCCAACAAATGTTCCCCTCCCCATATCTTATATTTTTAAAGTAGTGGGCTAGAATTCTCCTTTTCTCAACAACAATTGAATAATCCTGCCCTTACTTTCCAAAGCTTTCTTCCCTGCCATAAAGGTATGCCACCTTTACTGCAGCCCCAGAGGGCTTGTCCCCATGGGTGGGAATATGCATTTCACCAGGGACCAACAGCAGCAGCTCTATATGGGCTGCTGCTACTTGTCCCCGGGGAATGCCTGTGCATGCGTGCCAGCACCTGGGCAGTCTTACATGAGATCCTGGGGGCCTCCAAGAGCTGTAGTCATGGTGATCCAGCAGCAGGGAGCCTGGCCAGTACCTGGAACATGGCTCCAGCTGGCCAGGCTCTGGTTTTGGACAGTGCATGCTGCTGCCATTTGTGCTGCCCTGCTTTTTTTAGGTGTGGGCTTTTTTTTTTTTTTATAACAGTAGGATCTCCTAGTGTCAAACCCCTCCCAGTGCTGTAAATTAGCAATGTGGGGAATGCCTGCATGTGTGGCATGTGCAGTGTGCGGCACCTCATACTGCATGTACGTACTTGTCTGGACACACCCAGGGATTGGAAATAGCCTTAAATGTGTTGTGGAATTATATCAATTGAAACAAACCATCCTTGTGCTCTGCCTTAGAGTTCCATTGGACAGAATGCTTTTTATTGCAGAGATTTTTGCTTCTTGATGTGGCCATATTGGTCGATACTGATCTGATTGCAGATATGTGGCCGGGCAACTTGGAGAGCAGCATCTGACTGGTAAATCTGCTATGGGGGAAGGAGCAGACGGAGGGAAAGGGTGTGGGGAGGGCAGATCGAGGCCCCTGCAGTGATGGAGGAAGTGGGACTGGCACTGAGGCAGGGGTAGGCGCTGCCCCGCTGGTGTTGGGCACAGGCCGGAGCCGTGAGTGGCTCCTCTGGGGGGCATGGGAAGTGGGGGGCAGCTCCTGCTGCTATGTGTACCCTGGGAGGGTATGGGGTTGTGTGCCCCCTGGATCTGCACATGGGGTGAGGGCAGGCTGCCACTGTGGGCTGGGGCTGGAGCTGCACTGGGCTTTTCCCAGTGGGGGGATGAGCCTGGCTGTGCTTGGGGTAGGTGGAGGCAGCACTGAGAGGGAGACTATGGGGGGGCTGCAGCCACCCCAGAATTTGCTGTAGCCCAACTCCCAGCATCGCCATTGCCTGCCCTGTGGTCAGCCTGGCCCAAACTCCCCACCCCCCACCAGGAAGAGCCAGCCCACAGCTGCAGCCTGCTCTTGTCCCATGTGCAGATCCAGGGGCACATGGTCCCCATGCCTCCTGGGGTGTGCGTAGCAGCGTGATACACCCCCTCCCCCCTGCATCCCCTGAACAAGCTGCTCATGGCTCCATCCCATGCCCTGCCCTGCCTCAGCTATGCAGCACCTGCCTGTGCCCCAGCCTTAGCCTCAGTCCTATTCACTCCCTCACTGCAGGGTCCTTGATCTGCCCCCCTCCCAACAGACTTACCAAACGGATGCTGCTCTCTACACTGCCAGGCTGCACTCCTGGCTGCCTGC
>NW_017729029.1:33904806-33908561 GCF_001723915.1 Gavialis gangeticus | reverse complement strand
CAGCCACATCAGCCAAAAAAAGCCGATTGCTGATACTGTCAATGTTCCTTATATCGGTTCTGATCCAATATGGGACCGATGTATTGGCACATCTCTACAAGATACAATAGATTAGCATGCACAATATAACCATCTACAGTAACTCTGGGTTGCTGTAACTGAGCATAATTCTTTAAGATGTTTCACTTTTACTGGGACCCCTGGTACTTACTCATTTAATGGTGTGATGGGATTTGGTCCCTGATTCCAACAACTGTACCTCCTGCCATGCCATGTGTATGGCAGGATGCACAATTTTGGGATTGGGGATCAGATCCCAGTCATGCCATTGCTACTTGCCAGTGCTACTGACAAGCTGAAAGCTGGGTGCCTGCATTCTGGTATGAACTGGTGTGGTCCCAGGGCTGAGAGTGTTAATCAGCTGGGTCCACACTGGAGCCAGTTTGAAACTCAGGAAAACATGATCAGAGCAGGAAAGTAACATTTTACATCCATACTGCACACTTACATTGCACAGATTGACAGTGACCATAGGTCTCAGCCTAGGGACTAAACCAGAGCTGGTGCAGTCCTAGGGGTGGGGCCTGTAATCAGCTGATTGTGGGTCACAGCAGTGAGGCCAGTCCCAGAGTCCTGTGTGTCAAGAAAACAGAAAACTTCATGTGCAGCTTGGCTGCGTGCATGGTTTTTTAATGTCTGGTGCGCTGAGGCCCTAGGATCTGGGAGATATGCCCTGATACCAGTGTCCATGTGATCAGGGTGTGCTCCTGGGAGCTGTGGGGCAAGACAGTGATCGTGTGGGGTTGCAGGGATTCCCACAGTTCCCCATGACCTGGTACAGCTGATGAGCTCCCCTTGATTGGGCACCCTGAAAGCAGCAGTGTGGAGCTCTAGACAGGGCTGTCCCGCATGGCTGTCATTCTGCTGGCATGGGGAAGCTGGCATTAGGTTGAACAGTGGGGACCCTGCCACACATCCAATTTAAGGCGTGATGGAGACTAGCCACAAAAATATTATACATTTGTGGAATAATTTTGTGGCTCATTTCCTATTTTTTCATGCCATTAATTGCCTGAATATGTGGATGGGCTACTCTTTAAAACATGAGTAACAAGTTTAATTGTGTGTTAAGTGTAGTGCCTGCCAGCGTTATTAAGCAGTCTCCCCAGCCCGAAGCTCCAAAAGTGGAAAGGTAAATTTAAAGCCATTGTATGGAAGCTTACACTGTTGCTCCTTATATGTTGCTTTTTTTCTAGATTATGAGAGGACTTTTGCTTCTGTGTTTGTCAGTCAGGCATTTTTCACAACTACTTCTTGTTACGCGAAGAGCCCACCCAGACAGCAGCAGCAGTGGCTGATGATCAGACAGGTTAATCCTTCCTGCCTGTTCCCTGGGACAGACAGCACAGGGTGCCACAAGTAAGGGGTGGGGGGTGGAGCAGTGAATGGGATCTGGGTGTTGGGGAGGGTGGGGGTGCAGTGGACCTGATCTGAGCTATGGGGGGAGGGAAGGAGGCGAGGGAGTGGAGGGGTGGATGGAGTGTTTAAGCTAGTGTAACATGAGCCGGGTAACACAGATAAGAGATACGCCTGTCCTGGCGTATGGTGTAACTTTGAACTATCTAATGAGTGCTTAAAACCAGTTTCCGGTGTTAATGTGTGAACAATCCAGGGGTTAAGAGCTCCAGAAGCCACCCAAAATTACCATGTAACAAAGCCCTTAGAGAAACAATCCAGCCTTTCCATATAGATATGTGACAACTACAAATCAGCTGTGTTAGGGCAAGGTTAGCTATCTTAACAAGCAGAATCCCAGTACGGCAGAATCATTGGGGGGTGGGGGGAAGGGGGGAGGGCATGAAGCCCCTGGTAGCTGTGTGATTCCTGCCTGCCTTAGTCTGTATTACAGCCCTCCCTTCATTGCTCACCCACCACGCCTTGTTCTTACTTGAGGTTGAATAAGGGAGGCTGCCCACAGGCCTTAGAGTGAGCCTTCGTCCACTTCCAGTACCACTGGGCCTCTCCTGGATTCCCAAATGCATTGATTTGACCCTTAAGCTCAATTGACTCTCTCAGCTGTCCTTTGCCCCTGCAAGGTCCCTGTAGCTTTGAGGGCTACATACGTATCTGTGCCTGTCCAGGGCACCTGTAGCCTTCAGGGCTCAATGTGTGGCTCCATTTCCTCCCCTACAGCACGTCCCAAGCCTTGGGGGTGTTCTCTCTCTTTGATGTTAACTATTTGTACACTTGGCCTCTTTGGGCCCTCAGATCCCCTGGTCTCTCATGCAGTCTCCCTCTGGGCTCTCAGAGCCCTGGTCCCACATGCAGCCCCTCCTCCGGGCTCTTGGACCCTCTAGTCTGGTTTAGCCCACTCTGAGTCTGTGGACCCTCTGGCTTAGCTCAGCCCTTCCCTGGGCACATATGGACTCTCTGGTCCAGGTCTCAGCCTTTTCCTGGGGCCCAGTCCCAGTCTGAGGGCTCCTGGGTTACCAGTTCTCTAAACAGGTCTTGAGCCTGTCATTGCAGGGCTCAAGGTTAAATTACCCAGTTAACTTAAATAAACAAGAAGCATCTCAGGCCTCTGGCAGGGACCTCAAACCCTCTAGGTGCATTTTTATATATGTAAGTGCTGCAGCGCTGGGCACTTTGAAAAGTGCCCAGTGCTGCAGTTGTATAAGTAGCGAGATGTGTGTCAGCACGCAGAAAATAGTGGTGGTCCGCTTTTGATCTAAAACACTTAGAAGGTGTTTTAGTTCAAAAGCGTGCAGCTACCATTTTCTCTGTGCTGATGTGCATTTCGCCACTTATACAGCTGCAAGTGATGCAGTGCCAGGCACGTCAGCTCGTGTGCAGAGCGGGCTCAATTAACCGAGTCTGTTCTGATGAGCTGGATCTCTGGGACATCCAGGCATGAAAATGTATGTGTATAAATGCCCCGGGTTTAACATAAGCAATGACCAGTCTTGCTCTGCCCAGGGAACTTGCCTCTGTTTCTAGGCCTGCAGTGACGTTCAGCAACATCCAGGTCCCTGCAGCCAAGAACTCCTCACTTGGTGGTTGCCTGACCAGTGCAGGCTCTGGGCTTCTATAGATCCAGCTTGAGCCTCTTCCAGTTAGGTGAGTCTCTTATTAGCCCCCTTTGCCACCTGCAAGCAGCCTCTCAGGCTGCTTGTGCCCTTGAAGGAGCCGGCACACTCCAGTGCCCTGCTACACAAGGACTAGATTGCCCTTCTCCTTGCTAGTCAAATTTGAGGAGACCAGCATCAAGATCTTAAAGAGAATGGACAGATATGCATGGAGACCCTTTACCAAAATACTTGGGGTTGAAAATAGTCATTAGTCCTGAAAAAAATCTCTGCCTTAGACCTTGGCTGGCTTTTACACATCACAAGGCAAAAAACAGACATCAAGAAAGAAGGTTCAACTGCCAAGTAAGCCTAAGCCATATTTTTGGTGTCATAAATATTTGGGAAAATGAGTAACTTGCACCAATTCGCTATTCACAGAGCTTAGTTCTCTACTGATATAAACTGGTTAGGGGGGATCAGCAGGCGCTGGGGGAGTCCCTGTTCCCCCGAGCGCCGCAAGGAGTGACCAGGAACAACGGTCACAAGCTGGCGGAGGGAAGGTTTAAGTTGGACATCAGGAGGCGCTACTTCACGGTCAGGGCGGCTAGAGTCTGGAACCAGCTTCCAAGGGAGGTGGTGCAGGCTCCCACCCTGGGGGTTTTTAAGAGGAGGTTGGATGACCACCTT
>NW_017729029.1:33894788-33899806 GCF_001723915.1 Gavialis gangeticus | reverse complement strand
CTTCCGACCCTAGAAACTATGAAACTATGATATGCATAGTTGTCTAGTCATTGGCAGGCTGTGCAAAGTGAGTGCAGGGTGGGTGTAAAATGTTACTTTCCTGGTCTGATCTTGTTTTACATGAGTGCACAAGTGCAAAAGACTCCACAAGGTATATGGCAGTGGTGAACTGAGCCCTGGGACACCTGCAAATAACATTATAACCCACCAGTGTCAGAATAGTGTATTTTCTTTTGTGGGGATTTTTAAAAATAAATAGTTCTTAATTGAATACTCACAAACAGCGCATATTTTACCAAGAAATTTGACACCTAGTATTTGGCAAAGTTACTTCATAACATTTCGGTTTAC
The DNA here is from genome assembly GCF_001723915.1 of Gavialis gangeticus. NCBI lineage: Eukaryota > Metazoa > Chordata > Crocodylia > Gavialidae > Gavialis > Gavialis gangeticus. The sequence goes on along the minus strand of NW_017729029.1, from coordinate 33,899,455 downwards.
AAATGAATATGTCAGTCAGTTTGACTCAGCTCAGCTTTGAGAAGCACTTCAAGGAAATTGTTTAAATAGGTTGTACCAGGATGAACAAGACATAGTAGTATGTGCTTTATTGGCTATTAGCACATGTCTAGATTTGCTTTTAATGACTGAGTTCCATAAATACACCAGGAAGCACACTTATTGGTCAATGATCTATACCCTCAAGTGTTTTATTATGATTACACTGGTTTCCTTCATCTAAAATATATAAGTGAAGTGAAGAAAAGGGTTTTCAATTATTTTTGACTGCTAGTTTGAAAGTAGCTCAGTGCAGAGGAGGAAGAGGCAGGCAATGGGAGGAAAAATTAAAAAACTACCTGACAAAATCCTTTGAAGCTCTAGAAACAGACATTAATGTTCAGATTCTCTTTTTATATATCATGCACTATAAAGGGCTTATTATTATCGATAAAAGAGCAAGGAAGAAGTGACATCAAAATCAGTCTTGTCAGAAGAATGTGAAATTCCCATTGCCTTTAATAGGAGCTCTGCCCCCATCCAGCCAGGGCTGAAATCATTCAACATTTTTTTGGTTCCCAATGGGACCTCACTTGTCTCCAGTACTAATTATATTAAGTAAGTAATCTTTGATGCAGACATTATGGAGTGATGTAGGAGTTGTCAGTGATTTGTACAGCTGAAGCTTAAGGGATATTACCCCTGGCTCTTAAGCACCTCTTGGGAGCAAATATAGATGAGCAGAAAGGCTGAACTCTTATATCTGTTCCAATTATGATGGGGACATATCTAGAAACAATATTTGCAAATGCCTTTTCTGCTATGCTACTGTGGCATTTTGCTCTGAGGCATAACTGAGCAGTTCTGGGCTGGGGGCAGTGTCTGCAGAAGTACAGCAGCTGCTGCCAGGCTATGAGGAGTGGCAATGGCTGGGTGACCAGTACAGTTGATGCTATTTCTGTGGAAAAATAAGTGCCTGGATCTAGTGCTCTTGTTGCCCCCCACCCTCCCTGCCCCCGGTCTCCCTCTAAAGGCATGCTGATTTTTGCTTTTATATTTGAAGGGCCTGTGACGAGCACAGGTCCCACTTTAGCACCAGCAGACCAGTATGGCCCACCTACAGGTAAAGTCATAACTGAAGCAGGGCTGGTGACTGAGAGCGCATTGAAGAGCCCAGAGTTACTTTAGGGAATTCTGCGCAGCAAATTAGAGACAGAGGGTTAGATTCAATAAATGGCTTGAGTGCCTAAAAGATGCCTCATCTATGGCTTGGAATCCAGAACGTAGATTCCTATATTCACCATCAGAGGACTTTAATGCACAGTAACCTATTTTACTGAGCATTAAAGCATCATGTAAAAAACTGTGTAATTACAGTAATGAGCAGTAAAATAGGCTACTGCACATTAAGCATCACTTTAAAAGTGTGTGCTTTTGGTACTGTGCATTAGAGTAGCCTAATGAGCATTTATTTAGTACCTCACATCAGAGGTACTAAATTTAATGTGCATTAGGAAAAGTACATTAATGTACATGTAGACCTACCTGTAGAATCATAGAAAATCATAGAAAGTAGGGCTGTGCGAAGCTTCAGGTGCTGATTCGACTTGGAGGAGATTCGGCCCAATTCGGTAGCCAAATCTCCAAATCCAAATTGAATCGGGACCAATAAAAAGGTCTGAATTGATTCAAACTTCTCCAAATCTTTGGAAAAGATTTGGAAAACTTCTGAGTCAGGCAGTCCCCACCCGCTGCAGCAGGGAGCTGGAGCCAGACTTGGAGCTGGTAAGTAGTGGGTGGGGCCGGGGGGGCTGGAGGAGTGGGGGGTGAACCATGGGAGGACCCCTGCCAGGCAACATCCCCTGCCTTCTGCTCCAGCCCCCGCCCAATGGTTGCCCCACCTGGCCCCAGTTCCCAGGCCTTTAAAAAAAATACTGGGTGCTGCCTGGCAGGGGGGTGATCCCTGCTGCCTCCCTACTGCCCCATGCTGTATGGGGGGTTCTTCCATGAGCCCCCTGACCTCACCCCTGCTCCTCCAGCTCCTGCGTGGCTGCCCCACCCACCCCAGCTCCAGGCCTACTTTAGCACCAAAAAGTCCGGCTGTGCCGGACTCCTCCTGGGGGTGCAAGCCCCAGATTTGTGCACTGGATGAGAGGAATAGTTTCTAGGGTCGGAAGGGACCTGAGAAGATCATCTAGTCCGACCCCCTGCCATGGCAGGAAAGAGTACTGGGGTCAAACGACCCCAGCAAGGTGTTCATCTAACCTCTTCTTAAAAACCCCCAGGGTAGGAGCCTGCACCACCTCCCTTGGAAGTTGGTTCCAGACCCTAGCCGCCCTGACCGTGAAATAGCGCCTTCTGATGTCTAACCTAAATCTACCCTCTGCTAGCTTGTGACCGTTGTTCCTGGTCACTCCTGGCTGTGCTCGGGGGAACAGTGACTCCCCCAATGCCTTCTGATCCCCCCTGACCAGTTTGTAACAGGCCACAAGATCCCCCCTCAGCCTTCTCTTGTGGAGGCTGAACAGGTTCAGGTCCCGTAGTCTCTCCTCATAGGGCCTGCCCTGCAGTCCCCTGATCATGCGAGTGGCCCTCCTCTGGACCCTCTCCATGCTGTCCACATCCCTCTTGAAGTGCGGCGCCCAGAACTGGACGCAGTACTCCAACTGCGGCCTGACCAGTGCCGCATAAAGGGGGAGGATCACCTCTCTGGACCTGCTCGAGATGCATCTGTGGATGTATGACAAGGTACGGTTGGCCTTCCTAACTGCCTCCCCACACTGCCGACCCATGTTCATCTTGGAGTCAATGATGACTCCAAGATCCTTTTCCGCCTCCGTGCTGACAAGAGGGGAGTTCCCTAACCTGTAGGTATGGTGCCGGTTGTTCCTCCCCAGGTGCATCACCTTGCACTTGTCTGTGTTGAAACCCATCCTATTCTCATCCGCCCACCCTTGTAACCTGTCTAGGTCCGATTGTAGCCTGCTTCTTCCTTCTAGTGTGCCCACGTCCCCCCACATCTTAGTGTCATCAGCAAATTTGAACAGGGTGCTTTTCACCCCCTCGTCCAAATCACTGATGAAGATGTTGAACAGTGCGGGCCCGAGGACCGAGCCCTGCGGAACCCCACTGCCCACGTCCTTCCAAGTTGAGAAGGACCCATCCACTACCACCCTCTGGGTGCGGCCCTCCAGCCAGTTGGTGACCCATTTGACTGTGTGGGTGTCTACACCACAGCCTCCCATTTTCTTAATGAGAACGGGGTGAGAGACAGTGTCAAAAGCCTTCCGGAAGTCCAGGAAGACTATGTCCACTGCTACCCCTGCATCTAATGATCTGGTGATCTGATCATAAAAAGCCACCAGGTTGGTCTGACAGGACCTGCCACTGATGAACCTGTGCTGATTGCCCCTAAGCACGCAGTCCCCTGCTGGCCCCTCCTGGATGTGTGCCAGAATTATTTTCTCAAAAAGCTTACCCAGGATCGAGGTAAGACTAACTGGCCTATAGTTTCCCTGGTCCTCCTTCCTCCCTTTTTTGAAGATTGGAACCACACTGGCCCTCTTCCAGTCCTTCGGCACCTCTCCAGTGCACCATGAGTGCTCATAAAGCCGTGCCGGGGGACTTGCAATGACCTCGGCCAGTTCCTTTAGAACTCTAGGGTTCTAGAACTCTAGGGTTCTAGAATCTGCCACTGTTGCCTGGGATAGCAGCAATTTTCTCCGGTGTTGGATGTGGGCTGCACCCAGCATTGGTCCCAAGCAGCAGTGGCAGCCTCCTGTTATCCAGCACACAGTTCTGGCGGTCCCTACCCCCAGGAGGAGTCCAGCACAGCCCCGCAGCCCTCCTGGGGATGCGGTCTCCCAGATCTGTACACCAGATGGAAGGAGGCTGCCACTGCCAGCAAGTGGCAGGAGTTATGTTTTGAACAGTTTGAGGTGGAGTTTCTGAGAAACCTCTGCATCTATCTCCTTGAAACTTGACAGGCTTCATGCCATCTCTGCAATTTTCATTGAAATCAGGCACGAAATTATGAAGTTTTAGGCATTTTCATGATTCCACATTATAGCCTATGGGTGAAAAGTCAAAATGTGTTGAAACAGAGAAACAATTTTGAGAAACCAAGTGGGATAGTGCTTCCCATGAAATGACACAATGAAACAAAACACTGTCCCTTCAAAATGGGGAAATGGATGTTGAAATGAAAGGATGGTGTTTCACACAGCCCTAGTAATTACTTCCCGTGATCTGCTGGCAATGCTCCTACTAATGCAGCCCAGTATGCTGTCAGCCTTCTTGGCAAAAGGGCAGACCGTTGGCTCATATCTAACTTATTGTCCACTGTAACCCCCAGGTCCTTTTCTGCAGAGCTACTGCTTAACCAGTTGGTCCCAAACCTGTAGCGGTGCATAGGATTCTTCCATCCTAAGTGAATGACTTTGCACTTGTCCTTGTTGAACCTCATGAGATTTCTTTTTGACCAGTACTCCAATTTGTTTAGGTCACTCTGAATCCTAACCCTACCCTCCAGCCTACTTGGTGTCATCTGTGAACTTGCTGAGGGTGCAGTCCATTCCATCTTCCAGATCATTAACCAAGATATTGAACAAAACCAGCCTCAGGACCAAACACTGGGGAACTCCATTTGATATTGGCTGCCAACTAGACAC
>NW_017729029.1:33872255-33894614 GCF_001723915.1 Gavialis gangeticus | reverse complement strand
TCTGCTCCAGCCCCCGCCCAATGGTTGCCCCACCTGGCCCCAGTTCCCAGGCCTTTAAAAAAAATACTGGGTGCTGCCTGGCAGGGGGGTGATCCCTGCTGCCTCCCTACTGCCCCATGCTGTATGGGGGGTTCTTCCATGAGCCCCCTGACCTCACCCCTGCTCCTCCAGCTCCTGCGTGGCTGCCCCACCCACCCCAGCTCCAGGCCTACTTTAGCACCAAAAAGTCCGGCTGTGCCGGACTCCTCCTGGGGGTGCAAGCCCCAGATTTGTGCACTGGATGAGAGGAATAGTTTCTAGGGTCGGAAGGGACCTGAGAAGATCATCTAGTCCGACCCCCTGCCATGGCAGGAAAGAGTACTGGGGTCAAACGACCCCAGCAAGGTGTTCATCTAACCTCTTCTTAAAAACCCCCAGGGTAGGAGCCTGCACCACCTCCCTTGGAAGTTGGTTCCAGACCCTAGCCGCCCTGACCGTGAAATAGCGCCTTCTGATGTCTAACCTAAATCTACCCTCTGCTAGCTTGTGACCGTTGTTCCTGGTCACTCCTGGCTGTGCTCGGGGGAACAGTGACTCCCCCAATGCCTTCTGATCCCCCCTGACCAGTTTGTAACAGGCCACAAGATCCCCCCTCAGCCTTCTCTTGTGGAGGCTGAACAGGTTCAGGTCCCGTAGTCTCTCCTCATAGGGCCTGCCCTGCAGTCCCCTGATCATGCGAGTGGCCCTCCTCTGGACCCTCTCCATGCTGTCCACATCCCTCTTGAAGTGCGGCGCCCAGAACTGGACGCAGTACTCCAACTGCGGCCTGACCAGTGCCGCATAAAGGGGGAGGATCACCTCTCTGGACCTGCTCGAGATGCATCTGTGGATGTATGACAAGGTACGGTTGGCCTTCCTAACTGCCTCCCCACACTGCCGACCCATGTTCATCTTGGAGTCAATGATGACTCCAAGATCCTTTTCCGCCTCCGTGCTGACAAGAGGGGAGTTCCCTAACCTGTAGGTATGGTGCCGGTTGTTCCTCCCCAGGTGCATCACCTTGCACTTGTCTGTGTTGAAACCCATCCTATTCTCATCCGCCCACCCTTGTAACCTGTCTAGGTCCGATTGTAGCCTGCTTCTTCCTTCTAGTGTGCCCACGTCCCCCCACATCTTAGTGTCATCAGCAAATTTGAACAGGGTGCTTTTCACCCCCTCGTCCAAATCACTGATGAAGATGTTGAACAGTGCGGGCCCGAGGACCGAGCCCTGCGGAACCCCACTGCCCACGTCCTTCCAAGTTGAGAAGGACCCATCCACTACCACCCTCTGGGTGCGGCCCTCCAGCCAGTTGGTGACCCATTTGACTGTGTGGGTGTCTACACCACAGCCTCCCATTTTCTTAATGAGAACGGGGTGAGAGACAGTGTCAAAAGCCTTCCGGAAGTCCAGGAAGACTATGTCCACTGCTACCCCTGCATCTAATGATCTGGTGATCTGATCATAAAAAGCCACCAGGTTGGTCTGACAGGACCTGCCACTGATGAACCTGTGCTGATTGCCCCTAAGCACGCAGTCCCCTGCTGGCCCCTCCTGGATGTGTGCCAGAATTATTTTCTCAAAAAGCTTACCCAGGATCGAGGTAAGACTAACTGGCCTATAGTTTCCCTGGTCCTCCTTCCTCCCTTTTTTGAAGATTGGAACCACACTGGCCCTCTTCCAGTCCTTCGGCACCTCTCCAGTGCACCATGAGTGCTCATAAAGCCGTGCCGGGGGACTTGCAATGACCTCGGCCAGTTCCTTTAGAACTCTAGGGTTCTAGAACTCTAGGGTTCTAGAATCTGCCACTGTTGCCTGGGATAGCAGCAATTTTCTCCGGTGTTGGATGTGGGCTGCACCCAGCATTGGTCCCAAGCAGCAGTGGCAGCCTCCTGTTATCCAGCACACAGTTCTGGCGGTCCCTACCCCCAGGAGGAGTCCAGCACAGCCCCGCAGCCCTCCTGGGGATGCGGTCTCCCAGATCTGTACACCAGATGGAAGGAGGCTGCCACTGCCAGCAAGTGGCAGGAGTTATGTTTTGAACAGTTTGAGGTGGAGTTTCTGAGAAACCTCTGCATCTATCTCCTTGAAACTTGACAGGCTTCATGCCATCTCTGCAATTTTCATTGAAATCAGGCACGAAATTATGAAGTTTTAGGCATTTTCATGATTCCACATTATAGCCTATGGGTGAAAAGTCAAAATGTGTTGAAACAGAGAAACAATTTTGAGAAACCAAGTGGGATAGTGCTTCCCATGAAATGACACAATGAAACAAAACACTGTCCCTTCAAAATGGGGAAATGGATGTTGAAATGAAAGGATGGTGTTTCACACAGCCCTAGTAATTACTTCCCGTGATCTGCTGGCAATGCTCCTACTAATGCAGCCCAGTATGCTGTCAGCCTTCTTGGCAAAAGGGCAGACCGTTGGCTCATATCTAACTTATTGTCCACTGTAACCCCCAGGTCCTTTTCTGCAGAGCTACTGCTTAACCAGTTGGTCCCAAACCTGTAGCGGTGCATAGGATTCTTCCATCCTAAGTGAATGACTTTGCACTTGTCCTTGTTGAACCTCATGAGATTTCTTTTTGACCAGTACTCCAATTTGTTTAGGTCACTCTGAATCCTAACCCTACCCTCCAGCCTACTTGGTGTCATCTGTGAACTTGCTGAGGGTGCAGTCCATTCCATCTTCCAGATCATTAACCAAGATATTGAACAAAACCAGCCTCAGGACCAAACACTGGGGAACTCCATTTGATATTGGCTGCCAACTAGACACTGAGCCATTGCTTACTCCTCTTTGAGCCCCATGATCCAGCCAGTTTTTTGTCCGTCTTACAGTCCTTTGCTCCAACCAATACTTCCTCAGCTTGCTTGCAAGAATACTGTGGTAGACCGTATCAAAAGCCTTGCTAAAATCAAGGTATACCACATCCACTGGTCTCCTTGCATCCACAGAACCAGTCATCTCATCATAGTGAGCAATCAGGTTGGTCAGGCTTGACTTACCTTTGGTGACTCTATGCTGCCAATTCCTGATCACTTTCTTCTCTTTCAATGGATTCCTTGAGGACCTGCTCCCTGATTTTTTCTGAGGGCTGAGATGAGGCTGACTGGTCTGTAGTTTCCTGGATTGTTCTTCTTCCCTTTCTTAAAGATGGGCACTACTTTTTCCCTTTCCCAATGTCCAGAATGTCCCCTCATCTTCATGAGCTTTCAAAGATGATGGCCAGTGGCTCTGCAATCACATCAACCAACTCCCTCAGCACCCTTGGATGCATTGCATCTAGCCCCATGACTTGTAGCCATCCAGGTTTTCTAAATAGTGTCTAACCTGTTCTTTCATCACTGAGGGCTACTCACCTTCTCTCAAAACTGTGCTGCCTGGTGCAGTATTCTAGGACCTGGCCTTACCTGTGAAGACTAAAGTAAAACAGGCATTGAGTACTTCAGTTTTTTCCTCATCATCTGTCACTAAGTTGCCTCCCCCATTCAGTAATGGACCCACATTTTCCCTGACCTTCCTTTTGCTGCTAACATACTTGTAGAAACCCTTCTTGTTACCCTTCACATCTCTTGATAGCTGCAATGCCAATATCATTTTGGCCTTCCTGATTTCATCCCGGCATGCCCAAAAAATATTCTTATACTCCTCCCTAGTCATGTGTCCAAGCTTCCACTTCTTGTAAGCTTCCTTTTGTGTTTAAGCTCACTGAATAGTTCTCTGCTAAGCCAAACTGGTCACCTACCATATTTGCTAGTCTTCCTGTGTGTCAGGATGGTTTGTTCCTGAGCCCTCATTAAGGTTTCTTTAAAATACACCCAGCTCTTCTGGACTCCTTTCCCCCTTAGACTGGCTTCCCAGGGGATCCTGCCCATCAGTTCCCTGAGGGAGTCAAAGTCTGCTTTTCTGAAGTCCAGGGTCCATACTTTGCCGCTCTCCTTCCTTCATTTTTTTAGGATCCTGAACTACATCATCTGATGGTCACTGCTGCCCAAGTTACCATCCACTTCTGCATCCCCCCTCCAATTCTTCCCTGTTTGTGAGCAGCAGGTCAAGATCATGGCCCCTAGTTGGTCTCTCCAACATTTGCACTAGGAAGTTGTCTTTAACTCTCTCCAAAAATTTCTTGTGTTGCCTGCGCACTGTGGCATTGCTGTCTCAGCAGATGTCAGGGTGATTGAAGATCCCCCATGAGAACCAGGGAGTATTTTCTGGAAACTTCCACTAGTTGTCTGAAGAAAGCCTTATCTACTGCATCTTCATAGTTTGGTGGTCTACAGCAGACTCCCACTGCAACATCACCCTGGTTGCTCTCCTCTCTGACCCTAACCCAGAGACTTTCAACAGGCCTATCTCCAGTTTCACACTAGAGCTCTGAGCAAGCATACAGCTCTTTTACACAAAATACAACTCCTCCTCCTCTTCTCCTCTGCCTGTCCTTCCTGAACAGTTTGTACCAATCCATGTCAGTGCTCCAGTCATGCAAGCTATCCCACCAAGTTTCTTTTATTCCAATTAGATCATAGTTCCTTGACTATGTGAGGACTTCCAATTCTTTCTGTTTGTTTCCCAGGCTCCATGCATTCATGTACAGGCACCTGAGGCACCTACTTTTTCAGTAAGAGTGAAGAAACCTCCTGTTTCCCCCTCCTCTTTGGACTTCCTTCAGGTCTTCTGCTTCCCCACTTATCTCAGGGCTTTGGTTCCCTGGTGAACCTAGAACTATAAAGTGACTGTGGAGACTTAGGGACTTCCGAATGTGATCGGAGACAGCCAGCATGCTGTCTAAAACCACCAGACCAGCAGGGGAACTCAGAGGATGGGAGTGTCTTTTAACTAAGCAAGGTTCAGGCTTTTCTTCTCAAGTACAATGAGGGCTGTTCCCATTCAGGTTGAATTCCCTCACTATCCTGTGGGGGTTCAAAACCACCATGCCCATCTCTTAGAACCATTGGCGATGCATAGGGGGCGCACGCGGGTGCACGTGCACCCCCTGAGATTGGTGGGGCACCCCCTGACAGAAGTGCTGCTGACACTACCGGCAGTGCTTGTGGACAGTCGCCACTCACCACCCCCCCACTCGCTGCTGACACTGCCAGCGGCATCTACAGGCGGTCCCTGATTGCCACTGGCTGCCACTGCTGGCAGCATCTGCAGGTTGTTGCCAACCACTGCTCGGTGCTCACCACCTCCTGCTGCCATCGCTGCAGCTGCCTGCGGGAGCTCCCTGCTCGCTGCTGCCATGCCCCTGCCACTGCCACCACTACTGCTGCCTGCGAGCCGTTACTCTGCCCCTCCAGCCTCCGGGAGCATGCATCGTTCACGCTTAAAACCACAGCTCCATGGGCTATTCTGGGCATGAGTGAGCATCACTTTCTGTCCTTCTGCTGAAATTGTCCAGAAAAGAATCCAAGGTTCATTGGGGCAGAGAGAAAGCACAAAAGGGTGCTTGGCTCCTTAGTCTAATGCTTTGGGCGCTCAGAAGGGGAGAGACCTCGTTTCTAGTCTCTGGTCCAAGGAATCACATATTTTATCAAAGCAATATGTAATGTAAAATACAGAAAGAATTATTGGAGCAGGGAGGGAAAGCAGTAACCCCACCACTTTATTTTGTGAGAATCCCAGTCCTTTGGGAGGGATGTATTAGACCAGTGATTCTCAACTAGGGTGCCGCAGCACCCTGGAATACCTTGAGATCCTCTCAAGGGTGTTGCAGGATGCTATGCAAGTTAGCACTGTACGGTGTGCAAACATAATTCATAAGATAAACTCAGAGATTTCAAATAGAAATCTGTGGTTATGATCTTTCTAAATTCTTTGTGACAAAAAATTGGTCTATTTTTTTTCTGTAGTAAAAAAACAAATGAAAACTTAGAGTGAGAAACAACTCACTGTAGAAAAAAAACCAGGTCAAAACAAGTGAAAGCTATTTTTTTCTGTAGTGAAAACTCAGAGCTGGCTTTTTCCAAGGGGTGCCTCAAGTCTAACACAGTGGAGAACTACTTTAATAGATTTGTGTGAGAGCACTTCTGAGACTGGACCCCAGAGGAAGCTTAGGTAAAGGAACACCTGGTCTCTGGATCCCAAGCAGTGCTCAGATTGGGCCAGTGCTGGGCCTGTGCAGAGGCAGGACTCTAGGTACCAAAGGAACTTTGAAGTAAAAAAGTTAGTTGTCCACAGACTTTAAGTGTCCCCAGTTGTAGGTGTCAGCTGAGTGCCAAGGGAAGGAGTTAGGATTGCATGCATTGGCGATGAGCTGGGGGTGCATGCAGGTGCATGTGCACCCCCTGAGCCTGGTGGTGCACCCCCTATGAAAAACCGCTAATTGGCACCCCCCCCCCCGACAGTGCCGGAGACGTCTGTGGGAGCTCCCCACTTACCACTGCTGTGCTGCCGTTGTTCTGCTGCTGCCAGTGCCGCTGTGCCCCCCCCAGCTGCTGGGGGCACACATCGTTCATGATTGCATGTTTGGAGTGAGGTGCTTAAATTCTACCTAAATCTCACTTTTTCTGTATCCCTTATTAGAAGATGAAGGGCTTGGATATCTTGTAGCCTGCACTGACCCCTTTCACTTACAGTTTCAGAACATGTACTGGTGTTTTTTCTTGCAGCTCAAAGGCCCTAAACTGAGACTAAAGCTCTTGGAAAAGGTCTTTATGATGGAAAAGTGTTTACTGCTATTGGAACAGGTGGTCTTCATGCACCAGGTGCCAGGACATAGCAATACATCCTGAATCTATCCTTGCTTACACTGGGTTAAATCAGAACCAAACCCTTTGAAGCCAGCAGAGTGAGAGAAACATCAGTCCCAGGAGGTCTATAGAGCAGTGTCACACCACCAGGATTCAAGCATCATCTAAAGAATAAAGAACCTCTGTCTTCTTTTTGCCACAGTGCATCTCCCAGAGAAAAAATATTTTGGCCAAAATGATTGATCATGTCACTGCTACAAACCAACACGTCTTGAGGTAGCTTAAAAAACATAAAGGAGTTGAGCGAGGATGGAAAGAGTAAAGGAACACAAAGCTGAGATGTGCAGCTTTTATAAACATGGTTCCTTTCAAATTAATAGAGCTGCACCCATTAAACCAAATACAGATCTGGTGCAAGGTCTACACTTTGCATGACCTAAGAAACAGATCTGTTACCAACCACTCCTGCTTAATGGTAGCACTTGAAGTTAATTTGATTGTAAATGACTAGCTTTATTTGGCTCATCTCTACTTGTGAAATGCAGCATTAGTTTGAACTAAAAATGTTATTGTCGCCTAGATGGAACACTCCATTTGGAAACTGGAGTTCTCATCATCACCTTCTTTTCTTGGCATTAATACCCTAGTGCTCCTAGAACTGGGAATGCACCACTGCCAGAGTGTTAAGTTAATTGAGTTCACTATTCCTGAAGACCCCAAGATTTCTTTTTTAAGCTGTTTTTCTGTGTGATGGGAATTGATTATTCTTAGCTGTAAAAAGGGTGTAGGTGTCTGGATAGGTATTGCATATGCATGGTTTCTAAAGCTTATTATATAACAAATAAATTGGTTTAGGGGTTTAAAACACCATTTAAAAAAGCATTAAAAAGTAATAATATTGGTCTAGTTAAATTACCAGCAGAAGTCAATGACATTCTTATGTCATCAGTTCTCAAAGAAGCCATTAATCTTTGAGAAAGGAAATGCCTATGTTCTGAATTGTTATTAATTAATTAGAGTCACCATTTCAAACTTTAAGAGCCTGTTTTTGATCCTGTTTATAGAAGTTTGGTTGGCTTCACTTGAGTAATGCCTGGCTTAATGATATCAGGCATTTCAAACCTTAGAAATTAAGATACACATGCCCATTCTTGCACAGTATTTGTGAAGGGGATATTGTAATATTAATGGCTCCATGATTTGATCTACTGCACTTTTTAGCTTGTTTCTTTGCAAATAATTATAAATGGCATTGATTTCTGTGACATCTTCCACAGCCTAAAGTTCACACTATATAAATCTTTATGAATTAAGGACTTTAGAATATACAACAAAGTTAATGCAGTTAGAAAACATATGGAAGATTCAGAGTGCCTTAACTATAGCTTAAAGCTAAAGCCATTCAGAGGAACTTGTAATGAACATAAACCACAGAGTCAGCTTGCCTTTGTAGTTTAACTTTGTTCTACAAAACCCCAGTTCTAGAATAGGTCAGAACAATATACAAGGTTTAGAGTGGCCAACAGAGAAATTACTATAGTGTTAGAAGTTTAAAATCTTATTGTTATGTCATGACCACTAAATGGTGGCCAATTGCTTCTATCTCCTATCTTCCAAGTTGGGAGTAACTGAGTCCAGCTTTTTAGTTATACTGGGACCCATACAAGACACGATGAACATCAGTCCAGTGACTCAGACCAGTGAAGGAATCCCCTTGCAGTGATGGATGGGGTATATAATATATTGATGAATTCTTCTCTGCACAGTTTGGACTGATTTATAAGTTGTTCCCATTGGAATAACTATTTGTCCAAAAATACTTCCTACCATGATGACTGTGGTTGTTTCTTTCTGTTTATTAATTTCCCTTTTTGTTTCCTGCTTTTTAGGGGTTCTTGTGTTGACTTTTTTTGTGAACAGATTACATGTGAACACTGTTACCAGCAAGGACCAATTTATTATAGCATATGGAGGTCTCAGAGGTGCAATATGTTTCTCTCTGGTTTTCTTGCTTCCTGACTTTCCTAGAAAAAAGCTCTTCATTGCAGCAACAACAGTCATCATTCTCTTCACTGTGTTTGTACAGGTAAAACTACTTTCAATATGTTAGAATACCTATGTCAGTATAATTATTACCTGGTTCATGACAGTGTTTTATTTCAGATAAATGGCTGACAGTTTTTAGATTGGGTGTGAAGTCTAATGGGAACAAGAATTGAATATAGGAATAAAGGACCAGAAAGGGCTTCACAGGTGATCAAGTCCCAGTCCCCGGCATTTACTGCAGCCAGCAAAGCGAACAAAACTCTAGCTTGCATCTGCCGATGCATCTCAAGCAAGACCCAGGATGTCATCCTCCCACTGTACTTCACCTTGGTGAGACTGCAGCTGGAGTACTGCATCCAATCCTGGGCTCCACAGTTCAGAAAGGACGTGGAGAAGCTTGAAAGAGTCCAGAGGAGAGCCACGCGCATGATCAGAGAGCAAAAGAGCATGCCTTATGAAGAGAGGCTATGAGCCATGAGACTCTTTAGCCTGCAGAAGTGCAGGCTCAGGGGTGACTTGGTGGCAGCCTATAAGTACATAAGGGGTGTACATCAGGATGTGGGGGAATGCCTGTTCGCCAGAGTGCTCCAAGGGATGACAAAGTCCAACGGCCACAAACTCCTGGAAGACTATTTTAGGCTGGACAGAAGGAAAAATGTCTTTACTGTCCGAGCCCTCAAGTCCTGGAATATATTCAAGAATAAAACTAGCGAGCCTACACTTGTTTCTCCCTGCTAATGTGCCCCATCTTGCATTGGTGCAGTTCTGGCCATAGGAGCAGTGGCTAAAATGTGATGGGTGAGCAGGTAGAGTAGCTTCCCCTTTTAAAGTGAGGCCTCTACATATTTTACATAAAACAGAATAAAAACAAAAGCAAAAAAACAGATCTTGAATTTGCTATCAGACCAAGAAGTTTGAAGACATCTGGAGTGCCAGTAGACATGCTGGAAGGCTTCTCTGATGTGCTGTAATTACTCAATTAGTTGAATCTGCTGGAGTATGCTAATTAGCATGCTCCAGTCAGCCTCTGCGTCTCATGTATTAGTGTCTCCATGCTTCAAAATGGTGGTGGGAGTGCTTTAACTAAAGCTTGTTTGAATAGCTTTAGTTAAAGCACCTCTGTTGCCATTTTGAAATGCAGGGATACTGTTACATGAGATACTGCAGGCACTTTAATTAGAGCAGCTCTGAGAGACACTCTAATTTAAAGTGCTCCCCTCCCGCCCTTGGACCATGTGTAAAAACACTCACTGAAAATGCCCCTGGTGTCCTACTGTGTGCATATTTACAGTGTAAAATAGAACTCAAGTTAAACCCTCCTCCAAAATACATCCATTCAGTATTGCAGAGGGGATAAAAAAGTAATTGACATTCCTAAGTCCCCCTTCTGATACGTTCCCTCTTCATTTTAGTTCAGGCTGAGATTTCCAAAACCTATTTTGCTTGTGGAAAGTACATGCCCCTCACAAAAAAGAATGTGCAGGAAGAGCATGGCTTGGCATTATGGTGCCATCTAGTGGATAATATTCCTTGAAGCTTCTAGGTTGCTAAAGGATTTTGGACCTGATTCTCTCAGCCTTTTGCTAGCATTATGCTGCACCAATAGCAAGTTAATAATTGCAACTGGATTACTGTTTAAATCTGTTTTCAGCCTTCTCTGAAATGTGTACACTTATTTAGCTTATCTTGAAACTAGGTATGTCAGATCACAGCCTGAAGTAGAGTTAGTGGTACAAATTAGGGGTTGTCTGCTTAAGGAATTACCAAGACTTAAGCCTCCTAAAACCGACCTGTTTGTATAAAGGTTCGGGGTTAGGGACAGGCCTTTTCTATATAGACAAATGCTTGTGTGAAATAAAGGCTGCTATTCTTACTTACTATAAGAATATAGAATTGTCCAAATGTGCCTGACTTCTCCCAGGTCTATGAGTAGAGATGTCTGAGCCAATTATAACTCCGTAGATGTGGTCCACTTCTACAATGTGGATGTAGACTGGGCAAGATTCAAAGCCTGTATAAAGGATGGCTCTAATTAGAGCAGCTTCCAGAGACTTAACTGCATCCAAATGCATGAGATCCATTCAGTGATCCAAAATCTGTCCTTCTCCCCTTCACCACCTCCCATTTGTGTGTGCTACAGCTGCTGAGGCCTGTGAAGTTTTGAGGCTACAGCCACAGGGCCTCATGCCTGGTCCACATTCTGGGGGAGAGAATTGCTTTCACTTCACTTATTTCCTACAGGACTCTGCAGCCCACTGCCCTCAAATTAGTCTGTGCACAGGCATAATGATTCACACTCACATGCTTTATTTTTACAATTAGCCCCACACAGAAGAACTTCTTTACTTCCTCCTATTATGTACTACAAGCTGAGCAAATACAGTTATGAGTAGGATATGCCATTGGGCCTGGGCCTAGGAATGAGTCTTACAGGCAGTTGGATTTGTACTTCTGCTGAAAAGCATCATTTTCAGTTCTCTGTGGCAGGCTGATTGGCATGAGCATAGGCTAGTGGTGGGGAAAGGGTAGTTACATGCAGGTTGACAAGTTTTAAGATGCAAATGTGGGTCAGAGATTGAAAAGATCCGGTCACTCGGCAGGTCCGCTCATGCAGAGCCCTCTGAGTCTCAGACAAAGGTTGTTCTAAGGCAGTGCTTCCATTGCATGGGTGCTTCGTAAAATAATTCTCAGGACTGCGAAAGGGCTTTTGTGTAACCTCGGGGCTCAAACAGTGATGTCATCTCCATGCAAAAGGATGAGAGTTAAACAGAATTCCTTGTGGGTGTGTGTCAGAAGAATGACCCTGTGACCTCGAGTTATTCAGCGGAAACTTAATGTTTTTAAAGACTAGCTTGATTCACATTCTGGATACCTATTGCATCATGTAGCCAGGGCAGCCTCCAGAGCCAGAAATATTTAAACTTGCTTAAAAACAATTGCATGACATGCTTTGACACAGAAAAGGCATATCAAAATAATAGATACAAATATTGAAGGAAGGCTTTAAAAATCAGCCATTGGAAAGCCAGAGGGAATATTTCTAATTACTTCAGTATCCATGCATTCTTCATGGTACATTTTTACCTATGAAATAAACAAGAAGAAACAAAGGATTTGCCCCATATTAGTGTCCAGCTCTTATTGTTGCTGCTTTTTTATTTGTTGTGTGGAACAATGATTTTTGCTAAGAATGGAACAGATTTTGACCTGAGGAGAGCTTGTCTGAGTGAAAACAAGCCAACTGTAGGGCAGACTGTCCTTGGCCCTTATGCAGGTGCTTAGGAGTGTAGGAATATGCAAGCAGCTGCAAGAGCACAGACCTACTTTGTTCTCTTGCAAGTCCCAGCATCTATCTGGCAGTGCTTGTACTGGGCACAAAAATGACCAAGTATGTAAGCAATTAGGCTTATCTCTACATGTTTATATCTGTGCATTATATAACCCAGTTTATTTTGGTCATTGTTGACCTATTACATAAGTAGTCTCACCAGTCCTACATGACAGAGCTAGACGGATCAATAGTTTTGTGAAAGTTTATTAAGCAATCGATACATTCTAACAGCATCCAGACCGGCCTGGATGTATGGCATTTCACCCGTAAGTCCTCAAAAGACTTTGGTTTGTCTTGAAAGCCTCCAAAGAGCTTCATTGTTCTCTTTTTCAATGTAATTTAAAAACTAAGTGCCATGTTCTCCATTTATAGTTCAATCTCTTTGCCTATTCAGACCATGACCTCCCTGGTGAAACTGCTAACAAAGATAACAATTGTAAAGCTTTTTGTGTGGGTGTTTGTGTGTGTGAACTGTAGATACTTGTTCACTAGCTACTGGATCAACACCAATAATGCATTATACACATGGGTCAAGTTACAGCCTGAATTAAAGCCTCAAGCTGGTACGTTGTGCCCAGAGGGTGCAGGAGTTTTCCCACCCCTGTATAAGTCCAAAGGTCCCCTTACCTAAAACAAGGCTCAGGATGAAAGCCAATGAAATCTCTCTCTCCCTCTCTTCCTCTGTGTGTGTATGTGTGTGCACACGCGCGTGCGTGTGAAGTTAAGAGTCCTGGTCACAAAACTCCAGACTGTCACTTTAAAATGAAAACAAGCCCATTTGATTATCTAGGGAAAGACAAGAGTCCAAATTACATAGGCGCTGCCTAATTTGCAACATGTGTCATTTCTAAATTTGTAAAATTGATATTATTTACATTGAATGTTGATGAATTCTGTACTGATATTAGTAATTAAAATGAAACATTAATTTTCTCACAATTAAAAAGATTGTTCAGTTGTCCTCTGTGCCAACTCTTGTGACACTTAAGAGCCATGAACACCAGCTACTGTAGCATTTCTGCTGTGAACTTCTCTTAGAAAAGTCATTTAATAAAGTGTCAGGTTTAAAAAAATAGAATATATTACCATCAGAGCATCACCTTCAAACTTATCTTAGTCAGGAGGCAGATGAAAAACTTTTCCCACCTTTCACCAGTTGGATACATTGATTAATCAGCTTACTGTACTGGCAGAAAAATCAGACTCTCTGGGTAATGAGTTCTAATGTATGGTATTCTAAACTAGAAATCAAGAAACAGAGGATCTGCTTCACTTTAAGAAAATCTTGAACTGTACTTAGCAGGGTACCAAGTACCTTCTGCAGGGTGCTGCATATCATCATCAATTAATGTCTTTAAATATAAGCTTCTTCTATAAAACAGAAGTTATAGGCTTAATGAAGAAACTGCCAGTTGAGTATCTGTCACCTCTGCTATGCAGGTGGTCAGGCTGAGTGGTTATAATGGTCCCTTTGGGCTTAAGATCCACAAATGTTTGACTTCCCATTGATGAGGCTCAGTTATTAACATGACTTGTCTGTTACCAAATAGAGAATGTGGATGATAAGTGGGAAACAGAGTTGTTAAATTGTCATCGTCTTTGCATAGCTTCCTTTTCTGATGAAAGAATGATTAGCAGACACTGGCTGAAAGAGGGACTTCTCTCCCTGGAAACAAGTCCGTACTCAGTGCAGCAAAAACTGGGTTGTTCCACTCATTTAGCATTGACACCCATGATTCTGTGCGGTGAAAGATGTAGAACTACAAAACCTACTGATTTGATATGAAGAGATTCTGATTTCTCTGTTGTGTGTTATTATGCTGCAGGGAATGACCATCCGTCCCCTTGTGGAATTATTAGATGTCAAGAGGAAAAGAGAAAGTGCCCCCACTGTTGGAGAACAGATTCACATGCGGGTAAGTAGCTCAACTCTGGAAACATAGCCCCAGCATCCTGATTCTCTGGGCCAGGAGACCTGCTCATCTAGCAATGCAATTTGACTATACTTATCCATGGCCAAGACACAAAGTGCATTGAAGTCAATGAAAAAACTCCCACTTTATGCAAGCTCCACAAGTAAAAACAATTAAACCTAGTCCTGGGGATAAGGATAAACTGACACAAAGAAGGCCTGCTCTGCAGTGGTCTTCCATGTCCTGCCCCTGTGTTAAGTAGGGCTGAGGCCACATACATATGCATTTGGAGGAAGACAGGGCTATAAATACTTAGTTAAAGTTAATTGGATGTTAATTTTTGTGGTGTTGAATTGCAAGGATTATCAGACATGAAAAGCAAGATTTGGTTTCCCTAACACACTGGTACAGGGTTCTAAACTAAATTAATGTAGTTACCTTGGCTCACTTCCTCTCCAAGTCAAAATATCATTCATTTCTATGGTGACCTATATAGCCTTGATGTAATTGGAAAACTTTTTAGTGTCTATCAGCTTTAGCAGATCAGATGTGATGTCAAATGCAGTAGCTGAAAGCCTTAGAACTACAGATAGAAATCACTTTTAAACAGTCACTTGAACAGGACAGGACGGCAAAGTGATTTGCTCAAGGTCATGCAGAAGGTCAATGCCAAATTCAGTAACAGAACTCCTGACTTCACATTTGCAGAATTGTGACTTTATGTGCTGCACCACACTGCCTGCAGGACATATTGGGTTAGATCCTCAATTGGACCAGTTTTCAACTGAACACAGCTGTGGGTAATTGTGGGAGGTTAAGGTGGCATTGACATGGACGCAACCTTTAGACTGCTCTCACTTCCCAAGGCTTATAACCACCTCCAGTTTTCTATTATGACAACTAGAGATAAGTGGAATTCAGGGTGCCATGGGAAAACTCCTTTGCACCTCTGATATGCTGTTATGCCCTGAGTACCAGGCAGAAGGGACATAGAGCTGGTTACCTTCACTGTGCCAAGTGGGGATACCCGCTTGCCAAGGGTAAGCTTCAAGGCAGATTTATACCAGTGCAGCAGTGCAGAGGGACCAGTGCTTGGGTCACTGTCTAGCCCACTGCACTTTACATATCAAAACAAATAGGACTTCAAAACATTTAATTGGACATTGACAGTAATGCTAGTTTCTGATTCCCATTGCCAATTTTTAGGGCTTACAAGCACACATTAAACAAAAGGGAAAGTGATTGTGCAGAGGAAACAGCTAAGGTGATTGTACAGTACGTCCAAGGCCTGCCAAACACAAGAA
The DNA here is from genome assembly GCF_001723915.1 of Gavialis gangeticus. Classification (NCBI taxonomy): domain Eukaryota; kingdom Metazoa; phylum Chordata; order Crocodylia; family Gavialidae; genus Gavialis; species Gavialis gangeticus. The sequence continues at coordinate 33,879,301 of NW_017729029.1, read as the reverse complement.
GGAAGCAAACTGGAAAGGTTTAGTTTTGTCTCTCATCACTTCTGGTTCTTGTAGCAATAGTTGGTATTGTGGCAGTGCAGGTTTAAAACAGATGGAGTCCTTTGAAACATTTTGTTAAGGGTAAAATATGGGTTATAAATAGAATGTTTTTAATGGTAAAGCATTTTTCAACTGAGTGCTAATTTCTAGGGAATATTTCTGTTCTCTTTTTTACTAACAAAAATAAAGGTGCTAGGTCTGAGAGCACTGGTAGGATGAGCAAATGCTTGACGTCCTCACAATTAGTATGTATTACGGGGCTTTGTCTAAGGTTAATGAAATAGTTGAATAGGCTGAAGAGGTTTTTTCCTATAGCAAACAGGAAATACTTTTCTTCTTTTGTTAGTGTGTGAATAGTAAATCATTATTGAAGATGTGTTTATTGGGTAATGTTAGCTGAAAACTGCTGTGTACCAATTAAGTTAAGTAGACAAGGTAACAATGCAGGTAGTTAGAGAGCAAACACTCAGGAACCCAGAGGCAGTTTTCTTCCTTTAATTTATTTCTTTAGTGGGGATAATTGTAATGTGCAGTCTGAGATCCCTTGTTCCCATTCTGACTGAAAAATATGGCCTAGGATTTTTAAACTAAATATTTGCATTCATAGTATCACAAATAATGGGCTAATTTTGCAGCTCTCACGTAACCAGAACTTTTGCCAAGGATAGAATGGAAATGGGCCCACTGTAGATACCCATCAACATAAGTAGCTATGCCAGTCTGCTACTGTGATGGACTGGTGATCTCTGTGCATTGAACGTTTTTTAAATACCCTTAGAAGCACTAGCACAGTGTTTCCCAACCTTTTCCATCCCAAGGCACGCGTACGTTAGTAAACATTTTCCGTGGCATACCTGTTAACGGATTCCCCATCCCCATAGTTATGAGCTCATTGTAACTCATTGCTGCAACAAAATTCTGTGGCACAGCTGTTCAAAGGCTCATGAACTGCTCATCCCCTGCAGCCAATACATGCGCAGTAGATGAACTTTCTGCTGCTCGTTTGGTTCTCTCTCCCCTACAGCCAACACATGTGCAAGTCTTCTGTGAATATTGCATCAGCGTGGCTTATTCATTAGTGCTAGATGGCTAGAGAACTTTCTTCTCATTATTCCAAAATCCTTGGGACATAGGGAGCTTTTTACAGCTCACTGGTGTGCCATGGCACACTGGTTGAAAAGCACTGACTAGCACATCCCAGATACACTCCCGCATTTAGCTGTAGCTAGTGTCCAAAGCTTCAGAGGACAATGAAAAAAAATTAATCCCAGAATAATGCATTACTTTCTGCCCCCTACAGGCAATGAGATACAGTTGCCTTTTTTATCCTAATCCTGGAGATACCAGACACTTGAATTCACATATAATTTGCGCTGATTATCAAGATTGTATAACTAGGGGTGAGTGAGAGGGACATCAGCCAACTTGGAGGGCATCAAAATTGTCCCCTATCCCTGTGGAGTCCGTACGCCTTCAGCAAGAACAACTTTACAGTAGGGGTGTGCAAAACGGGTCCTATTCAATTCAGATTCGGCCTGAATCGGGGACAGTGATTCGATTCGTTGATTTGGATCACTGTCCCTGATTTGATCAGGCTGAATCCAAACCTGAGGATTTGATGCTAATTTGGAGAATCAGCAATTCAGACGCAGACACAGCTTTAAATGTTTTTTCTACATACCTGAAGGTACCAGCGTAGCTTGAGAGCACTGCGATGCTGGGGCGCATGGAGCATCCCACAGGAGTGCAGGGGGCCCTCTATGTGCTCAGTGGCGAACCTGGAAGTGGACCGGAAGTACTTCCAGTCCACTTCCGGGTCTGCCAGGGAGCACGCAGGGGGGACACCCGCATCCCCCTGGCTCAGTGATCAGCCACAGGGGGACCCTGGGTGCTCCCTGAACCCAGGAGGCACTAGTCGCTGAGATGGGTGGATGCGTTGTGGCCCCCCGGCATGCTCCCTGGGGGGGCCAGACATGGACTGGAAGTACTTCTGGTCCCCAGTGCACTGGGGAGCCCCCCACGCTCCTGTGGGACACTCCATGCACCCCAATATTGCAGCACTCACAAGCCCTTGTTACCTCAAGATATGTAGAAAAAACATTTAAAGCTGTGTCTATGTCCGAATCTCCAAATCTTTCCAAATCTCTCTGATTCTCTCTGAGGGTTCCGATTTGGAGAGATTAAAGGGTTCTCTGATTCAATTTGGATTCAGAGATTCAGGCAATGAATCGGGTCGTATCTCCACTGAATCGAATCAGGGACCGCAGCTTCACACAGCCCTACTCTACAGCATTTCTCTTGAAGCAACAGCTGGTGCACAGACATCACAGTGCTACTGCTTTAAGAGCAAGAACCAGAGTGGGCAGAGCATGCAGTGATAGCAGAGGCCAGGGACTGTTTTGGGTAAGATTTTTGCATGACACTTCCTCCCCAAGCCAAGCTCTTCAAACCCATGTTCACCTCCCTCCCTGGCTCTTGGACCCATTCTGCCCTGCTGCCCTGACTCCCCACTGTCCTGCATGGTATGCCCAGGGTGCAAACCCTGTTTGTTATGCCACTGCTGATTACTAGTCTAAGAACAACTCTATTTTACCATGTAATCCCCTTCATAAACTTGTCAGACTCCACCTTGAAGCAATTCATGTTCCTTGCTCCCATTGCAAGCACCATTCCAAGCTTCACTCCTCTTTTAATTTCCAGTATAATTTTGTTTGTGATATGTTTGAATCGGTTTGATCTTGTGCCAATATTGTTAATATAAATAACTCTTCCTCCTCCCTGATATTTACCCTATGACTGTGTTTACAAAGAGGAATTAATCATATTTCCTCTCACCCTTCATATTGCTAAGCTCTTTTAACTGACTCTCATAAAATAGATGGTCCATTCCTGAGACGTTAGCATGGCGTTCTCTCTGGATTAGCAGTGTAGACATTTCCTGGGCCTATCATAAACACAGTGCTGGTACTGTACAAATATAACAATAAGAAAGAGCGTCTTGTCAATGATTTGTGGTTCTGATCCATCCTGATTTAAATATATAAGACGTAAAGATGGGCCAGTAATGGACATCTGCTAAGACTCAATGGGTAAATAATTCACCTATTTCATTTATTCCTACATGGCAGGGCAGGTATCTGTCAAACATTTATTACTCAAAAAAACTTCTGCCTAAAAGGCTAAGTACAATTAATCTTCTTAGCATTTCCTACTGCTGAAAAGATGGAAAACAGAATCTTAGGAGAGAGACGAGAAGGCAAATTTCTGTAGCATTACATTTTGTGAACATCCCTCTTTCAAGCCGCCTCTGAAGGACCTGTTTTGACAGGCAAAAAGAGTGCGTCTTTTCTTCAGTGACATTAGCTCAAAGGAGTTAACCTGACAGAAAAGCCCCACCAAGTCTTAGGATAGCATTTCTAAAATCATGGTAGCTGAATGGGTGGTGGTATTCAGGAGAGTCAAAGTATGAGGAAAGCTGGATTTAGAGAGCATGCTCACATTCTCAACTCCATACACATTGGAAACTTAGAATATTTCTAACTGCAAAAGTAGATTTCTCTAACTAGAACAGGAGGAAGCTTCTGAGAGCTTAGGTCCAGGTGGCTGATAAAGTAATGCACAGCAGCATAGCAGAATATTGACGCACAGCAGTGTGTTGACGACCGCAGCTAGGGAGGCAATTTGGAAAGTTCCAAAGACTTTGAATGTGTGTTAAGCTTTGTAAATAAACCTGTTCAGGATCTTTCATACAGAAATGTGGACTGGCTCTGGGACAGGGGAGAATTTGTTATTCAAGAGAAGCCCCAGCTACCAGCTGTGAATTAAAGGCATCTTTCTCCTGAGATAAGTTGCCTTCAAACCATGGTGGTAGGAGCTTTCAGTGTTTATCAAGCCCCAATATGCAGAACATACAAGCCATTGGCAATCCTGCATGTATCATAAGGAACAGATCCATGTCCCTCAGTGATTATTCTTTGTTTTCACAGAACTGAAAGAAAGAAGCAAATCACTCATTGTACTCTAGAACCAAAGAATATGCATGTATAATTGAACGAGGAATTACACAGATGGCTCCTGTCCTTGTTCACTGGATCTGTGTACCTAGTTAAAATGTCTCACATTTTGTCTGCTGGTTTTTGATGTAATCTAACAGAGTTCATCATGTATGCAATAATACACCAGTGTATAGCAAAATCCTCTCTTCTGTTTAGTTCTTGGATCATTTGCTGGCTGGCATAGAAGATATATGTGGACACTGGGGACAGTATTACTGGAAAGACAAGTAAGGATTTGCCAAAAATACAACTGTGTACATGTGTAGAAAAAAATGAGCCTGGTTTCTGTTTCCATAAGTTTCCACTGGGGATTGCTGAGCTTCATCCATCCATGTGTCATAAAGCAGATGACAGTTGCAAACAAAGAGAGGGCAGCTTCTCCTTTCTTTTTTCAAGCAGGGAAGATGTAACCAGCTTGTCTGGGCACCAAGTCAGAACAGACCATCCCCCTTCTTCCATGACGATTCTCTCCTCCCTCCTCTGAATGTCACACATGCTACAACACTGAAGAGGATTCCTTTGTTCTCTTCCCAAAACCCTTATCCCAAAACCCTTAGCTCCCCCTCCCCATCAAAGCAGACTCTGAAATGCTTTAAATGAAATGCTTACAAGAGTTGTCATGCCAGCACCACGCACAGCACTTGTTGCTTCACTGATCATTTCAGCAGCTTGTTCCTTTGTGGTGCTGATTGTGGCCCTAGCCCTGCAAATATGTACATGCTTACCTGGACAGATTTAAGTTAAAGTTGCTCCTACATATAACAGGAAGCACATTAGTACAGCTTGAAAGAGCTGAACCTCACATTTTGCAGACACCATATTTTTTCCAGGGTGTGCTGATTCTCTTGCTGCTGGTTAGGTATAGCAGGAACACTAGGAAAGTGCTAGTGCCATCTGGGCCTTTGATATCCTGCTGGGGCAAAGTTGGAATGATGCACCAAAATAGCAGAGTGAATTCATTCTGATTTTAAATAGCAAAAGTGTCAAAGAGGAACTTTTGCGCACCCCAATTTAAAGACTAAGATGCCAACATGACTTATTCTCATACAGACATGGCTAAGCTTGGAAATGTTGGGATCACTCTGGCATTATCTCTTTTAATTTGGTTATTTCCATTAGTCTTTCATTTTTATAAAATTGAATGTGCCCCAGTCCTTTACATGCTATTTTGTGGATTATGGGGAGTTTGGGGGACTACCGGTAATTTGTTTCTCATTCCTTTATGAGTCTCCCTCTCTCTTTTTTGATGCTGTTCTAATTGGTTTGTAGAGGAGCATGAAGCCGTTTTACAATGACAGCTGAAGGTAAAGGCAGAAGATACGGGATGTCCAGGCCAGCATTCAGAAATAAGCAAACTCTACTCTAAAAAAGGGACAAGGGCAGACAAGGACATTTTCATTACTTAAACAATGCTAGTGATACAACAATTAATATATCTGTACTGTAAGGAAAAACCTGTCTCCTTTAAGGAACAGGAACAGTACATAATCTATTATTTGTTACCTTTTATCATTTATTTTTCTTCATGTTACAGGTATTTGCTGTTATATTATTGAATATACATATATTCTTTACATTTCTGGTTTAATTCAGTTTACTCCTCCTTCCCTTTCATTGTCCACCTCTCTTCTTCCCTGTCAATGCAACTGCTGTTAGTCATTCTTGTGTTTAGATCAGTGAAGAAGCATGAATCTGAAAACAATGCTTTTCCATGTCCACCTTGTAAATAGCAGGGAAAAGTAAGTTGTTTGGAACAGCCTTTGGAAACTGCTGTCAATGGACAAATCACAAACTGGTAGATGTGTACACATTTGGGAAGTTGGATTTTACAAAGGAAAACAAAGACCCTAAAGTGCACTGCTAACAATCTACTAAATTTAATTATTTAATTGTACAAACACTGATATACCTTCCTTTCTCGTAAGGATTCTGGGTAACAGTCTGACACTTTTTTTTTCCTGCGGAGATTTACTGTATTTGGAATAGCCACTAGAGGGTATTGAAAGTGTTGCCTACTTACAAATTCAGGATTGGATCCTCCTGAGTGTAACGCATGTTCCTGTTGGCTAGAAAGATATACATGGGGCCAAACAATAGCCAAGCCTAAGTGCCAGTAACTGGTGTGAACTAGATGTGCTCCAACTACTGTGATGAGAGCTGTCTAAGCAGACAGAAGAGGGAGTTGAGTTGAGAGAGACTTCTGGAAGCTGTTTAGGCTGCTGGCTTGATCTCTTTCTTGAAGTCTGTTTGATCTGATGAATCAGATGGACTTTAAGAGAGATTTGGCTCTTTGAAGGCATTTTATGACATGACAAATTGCATTCAGAGGAGCAAAATTACTTAATCTAGGGGTGGCCCTGAATGCTACATCAGGTGCTCAGGGCAGCACAGGGCCTGATCCTGGCATGCAGGGCAGGGTGGGGCAGTACAGGCCCCACAGACTGACTTCTGTATGGGGGTCTGACCTGGACATGCAGGGCTTGGCTGAGGCAATACAGGTAAGATCCTGGCTTGTGGGTCCAGTCTGGCCTGCAGCTTGCCTTGTGCCGCTCAGAGTTGATCACCACTGACTTATCTATGTGCTACACTATTGAATTATTATGGTGTCCAGTCTTATACTTGTGATATGCTTAGAGAGAAAACTGGGCAGGACAGGCATCCTGAACCATTAGTTGCTGGAAAACAGGTAGCTAAAGGAGTACAAGTTCATCTGTCAAAACCAGGTCTGAGTCTTGGAGTAAAGATATAAGGGAATTTCTGTAACTCTGTTCAAACCAAAGAGCATGATGGTATAAGCACAACAGTGTTTTCTCTTGGGCTCATGGAAGCTTATGCTATGTATCTTTGATTTAGTCTTTAATGTGTGAATCAACCCTGTGCTTTGTCTTATTTGTTCTTGGACAGATTTGAGTACTTCAACAGCAAGTATTTGCAGAAGTTCCTACTCCGAGA
>NW_017729029.1:33848642-33867255 GCF_001723915.1 Gavialis gangeticus | reverse complement strand
TCTGCTATGTATCTTTGATTTAGTCTTTAATGTGTGAATCAACCCTGTGCTTTGTCTTATTTGTTCTTGGACAGATTTGAGTACTTCAACAGCAAGTATTTGCAGAAGTTCCTACTCCGAGAGTACAGCCAGCCCAAATCAAGTATTGTGCTTCTCTATGAAAAGCTGGAGAAGAAACATGCCATTGAGCTTGTGGAAGCAGGCCAGTTAATTCATACCCCATCTCATGCATCTTTGCTGTAAGTATGTTCCTAACCCTCTCTAATGACACACATAGTAATTCAGAAAAGCTAATGTGAGGTGGATTCCCTGCTGGGGAATTCTGTGGGGCTCATTTCCTGGTAACACAAATGTGCCCTCAGGGAACATGGAAATGACAATAACTTTTCTCAAATGGAAAATGTGGTTAAAAAAACTCCTGACAAAACTCATTCCCTACATGTTTGGATTGTCTACACTACATGAATGGGCTCTCAAAAGATGAAAGTGCTAGCCAGTTCCCTGACACAAAATGGTTATACAATCAACTTTATAGTAAAACCCTTTCCCCAATTAAAATTCAGTTTGTCATTTGATTCCAAGTAGCTGAGGCACCAGACTGGCTTTGCCATCTGCCTAGGCTGCTGCCTACTTGGGATGGTGAAGGAAAAAAGTTTGCTGTAGCATGGAGATGGGGAAGGGACTCAAATGCAACCTCACATACATCAAATCTGAAAGCACTGCTGCCTGCATCTGGGGTGACCAAGAAGCTTAGTTGTGCTCAGCGACAAAGGCTGTGACAGACATGGAGCCCCCCCCCAGCAGTTAACCGGAAGAGGAAGCATGTCAGTTTGACCCAGCTCCCCAGCTTCTGTATAGATCAGGTGCTTCAGTGGGGCTTTTTGGTGATTCAATCAGCTATTAGATAACATTGCTGAAAAGCCCTGCTGAAGCACATGATCTATACAGACATTTGGCAACCCAGGTCAAACCAATGTGATGCCTCTTTTGGGCATGCACTGTGGGGGCATGCTGAGCTGAAAGTAAAGCACTTTTTTTTTCTTCATGTCTGTAAGCAGCCAAAGGGACCAGATACCAGTATAGACTGACCAATATCCACTGGGAAAAAACATACTAGTGGTTCTTCTGGGTCCATAGACTTGGAAGTCTGCATCCCAAAGCCCATCTCACTTCAGGGAAGAGTTAAATGGAGACCTTGCAAAGTTTCCTCTCCTTTGCTTCTTGCTTCCTTCCGCAGGAAGGGTTGATGTCACCCAGAAAGATAATAAATGAAAATGCAGTTGGTGCCCAGTATCACTGAGTTGCCCAACAATAGACCTCCTGTCAGTGCTGTGTGGGTGCATATCACTGCCTAAGATTGTACCTGAACAATGAACATTTACCCTGTTTGTGTGGTACAGGCTGGTTTTGCACCTGCACAATTACTTAGTCATTATGGAGAAAACAATGGCAAGTCTGGGTAGTTAGGTAAAACATTAAAATGACAGGCTTTCATCCCATCTCCCTCAGACATTTTTGTTCTTCCACTGGTTCTTGCTGTTCTCTTATCCAAAGTCCCCATATTGTTCTTTGTCCTTGGCAAACAAGATGCTGATGGTAACCTCCACTTTATTAAGGGACTTTGCAGCTTATCTCCTGTGATAAGCATTAATGAAGAACCTATGTGTTTTCTTTGCAGTGACAGCCAAAAGTCTGCTGGAATGGTCAACATAGTGGATGGCCTGAATTCAGATGTACTGGAAAATATACAGAAAATATTGGCAAGGAACCTGTACAAAATCAGAAGAACGGTAAGGTTTTGTTCACTCGAGATATATGGTATTCAGATAGTACAGTACAATTACTGCCTTTCTCAGCAGCATGTGCAGATGTTAGTATTATTTAGATATGCTATTAATGAGCTGTCTATAAGGAGAACTGGCTGTGAAAAATGAAATCTAACACTCAACTCAATGGCACTTCTTTGCTGCTCTGTTTACAACATGGCTTTTGAATGCTGCATCCAAACAGTTCCATAATTTCAGGAAATGTTCTAGCATCAATATACGGCACAGAAAGGGGGAAACAGGGAATATATGGGCATCCAGGCATCTGTTTACCACAGCCAGCAGCTTCAAGCATCTCTCCAATTGCCTGTAGGTACAAGAACTGCTTAGGAGTTGCAATTAGCACATTCTATCATAAAATAGACTAATGCGAGAGCATCCTAGCTCTGCTCGTGATCCTGATTCAACTGAAAGTGTTGGCAACCTGAAAGATACAGAGGAAAAAAATATTAAAATGGGGGTGTGGGGAAGAAGAGGGATGAATGAGGGATGAAGGGAATGATAGCACACACAACCCCAGCTTGGGGGTCATTGGGGGAATAGAAAAGCCATGTTTGGGGATGTAGAGCGAAGGAAGAATGGAAGAACATTGGGGAAAATGGGAAACAAAGGTGGCACAGAGGGTCCTTGGCATAGGGGAGGATGGAGGACCCTGGTATATAGAGAATGGACAATTGGGGCCACAGAGAACCCCTGGTATTCCAGGAGGTGTGTAGAGTTTACAAGCAGTCTCTCTGGTGTGCAATGTTCTTGGCCTACAGAAAGCTGTGACCCACTAGTAGGAATTAATTGAAAAATGTTTTAAAGCCGCTCAGCAGTTCTGCTATGAAGCTTATACACTTGGGATGTATAAAACATGCCTGCTGCTTGCAGAATAACTCATGAATAATCTCTGGCTTTCTGTCTTAGGTTTTTTTACAGAGTGCATGACTGTGCTATATTAGCTGCTCATATGGTGAGATGTGGAGCCTTATCCTTAAAGTCTAACTAAGCCTTTGTATTTTGGATTAGGCATGAAATGCCAGATCACTGGGGATGTGGGTTATGTGGGTATCTCAGCACAGAGGGATCAAATACCACCTTTAGTCTTTCTGTTGAGCTGAGAGGCAACAAGATAAGACTTCTGGGGAATGGGAAAAGCACATGGGGAAAAAATCAAGCTCTGGTTTCTGTTTTTACTAACTTCAGTCTAAATCCAAACTAGACAGTGCAAAGACTCCACATTTACACTGGGACTAGTGAGAGCAGAATTTGGCCATAAAAACTGATACTTGTACTACATATGTTGCTGAACCCAACCCCATTAAAGCTGACAGAAGGATTCCCATTGACTCCAGTTAGAGCTGGAACAAGCCTTTTCTCATTTAATGGATATGGAAGATGCTTTTATAATTCCTCATGGAGATTTCTTTGAATCATCTTATGTTGAATATAGCAGATGTTTTATACATTCAGTTTAACATCTATGTTTTGGTGGAATGTGAGCAGGTGCCAGCATACAACAGGCACACGCTTCCTGGAGAGACTGGGACAGAGGAACAGGCAAAAGAGATCCTAATCCTCAGACACAGGAGTCTTCGGTTGCAAAAGAACAAAAGTGACTTGGCTCACTCTGGAAAGGAGGTAATGAGGGGTTAGAAAACCTTTTAATTGTAGTGTGGCGCACATTTCATGTTCATTCTCTTGCATATTCACTGATGAGGAGTCTCTTACCAAGTACCGACGATATAAAAGTTAGCACTGAGCTCCAGAAAGAAAATGGTTTAAAGAAAAAAGTCACAGCCTAATGCCTATACAAAAGTGTCCTTCAACCTTGATTTGAATGTTAGTGACTAGGAGATTTTTTGAGTTATCTGAAAAATTCAGACCTCTAACTTGTAAGTGAACTGTAGTTCCCTGTACAGCACATTTCAGCTTTCAGTTATCATATAAACTATCAGTGTGAGGACAGTTATTTATTTAATAATCTGTTATTACCTGAGACCTGGTTTCTACAGTGTGTGGTCTATTTTTTATGTTTTCTTTTCAGGGAGGATTTCATAAAAGGCTGAACCTTTGGTATACAAGTTGTTACAAACACAGATGGATTGTAAACATCCCCCACCCTTCAGTTCCTTCAAAAGGACAGAACCATTTTTGTGAACTTGTTATTTCTGTCAGAATTTTGTCATTTCTTAAGCTAGCTACAGTTTTGGAAAGCCTTGAAGAAATGAAAAAATAAGAAATGTCACATATCTAATTTGTAAGATGTCCACTTAAGGGCCAAATCTACCCCTGGCATAAACCCAAGACCCTTCATGTTGTACATCAGAAAAGAAATAGTCAAAATATTTTACTGTAACTATTCATTACTGAGCATGAAAGGTAACTACAATTCAAGATTAAATGCAAGCACATATTTACAAAGAGTGGAGCATAGTCCATTATGTCCATGGAAGCCAATTAAATGATTTAGACAAATAGCTATCTGAGATGGTCCAGGTATATTTAATCCTATCTTGATACAGGGAATGAACTACTAGATGATCTCTTGAGGTTTCTTTTAGCCTACATTTAAATGATTCTAATGGCAGTAGGTATGACCCATCTTATTTAGCTTCCAAAACCCATTTATGGTAGTTCACATAAACTGAGTGAGGCAATTAAGCATGTTTTTAAACCTCATTGACTTCAGTAGGAATTAAGCACATGCTTAAATATTTTGCTGAGTTGGAGCAAAGACTCCAAGGGCAAATCATAGCCTTTAATGCATATAATAAAAGCAGGAGGAACATACCGTAACATTTTAAAATAAATGATTAATGTTTCTTTATTTAGATAGAGATTTTTCCCTGCTAGGAAAAGAACCTCTAGACAGCCAGGGGCTTTTATTTCACTCTGACTTCTTTTCTGAAATTCCAGTCATTGATGAGCCTACCGAGATCTGAAGTAATATACCAAATGCTTCTACTTCTAGTCCTTCATTCGCAGGAAGGTGTTTTAGCAAACAACTGCAATGATATAATTTGATCATTTACATGCTGATTGATACTTATAATTCAAAATAGATAGAAAAGAACCTGGCATGTTCTTGTAGAACATTTGGTATAATTAAATTTTAAAAGAAATACATTGAGCTAATGCTAATTTTGTGAGCAAGATTATGTACAATAAATAAGGGCATTCAACTGTTAATTCTTCACTTCATCATTGACATCCTCTGTTTTTTCTGTTAGGTATTGCAGTGCATATGGTATAAACTTCAGATGTTTAGGTTCTGACTTTTTTTCCTGATTAATGGTAATGGACTTTTAAGGTGACTGGATACTGCCAGGGTATTTAGTGGGAGAAGCAAAAGCCAGAACAGTTGTATAGTATTTGCCATGGCTTGTAAAAAAAATGATGTGTACTACTTGCATTCATCTTTCAGACTTGTGACACAAGTAGTCACCTGCAGACACAATCACATGATCCTGATTCTGCCACAGGATCTTTGCAAATGGATCTCCAATAAGTAGCACACATCATTATAGCCCATGCACTGTAGCATGGATCTTTGTATTGTGTTGTTGGCATTACAAAGCTGAACACAATGTTAATTTTATGCTTACAGTGACTGTCATGTTACCATGTGTTGGTACTAACTGCTTTTTTTTTACTCTAGCTGGAGCAAATGGAAGTATTTAGATCCTGATCCTGGAAACATTGGGCGCGTCTACATGTGTATTAAGGCACTTTTTCTACTGCACATTAAATTTAGTACCTCCAACGTGAAGTACTAAAGAAATGCACATTAGACTGCCTTAATGCACAGTAATGAATGTGCATAGTATTTAAGTAACGCTTAATGCGCAGTAGCCTATTTTACTGTGCATTAGCATAACTGCAGTTTTTACATGACACTTTTAATGAGCAGTAAAATAGGCTACTGCAGATTAAAGCACACATGTAGATATGCCCATTGAATCACAGAAATGTACATATGAGTAATGTAATACATGCAAGAAATCTCTTTGCAGCCAATGGAAGCACTTACCTATGGGCAACTCCTGCTTTACTTATGTTATATTTTACTACAGATAGGAAAACCATTGCTTTTTATGGGTTCTAACAAAGTCTCAATGCAATTACTTGAAAGTCCAAAATTAAGGCTTAGAAGGTTGCTGTCTGATAATAGGAACCAACAAATTAGAACATTTGAAAGAATAAGGATGATTTTGTTGTTTCAATGAGAGAAAAACACCTTGATAAAAAATTGTTTTTGACCCTTAAAACTAGTGAACTAGTTTTACCTTTTATATCCAATATTTTAAAATATGCCATTTAGACTTAGTTTTATGCCAACTTGGTACCCATGTTCCATAATCATACAAAAAAGGCTTTATAATTAAAAAAAAATTCAAGAACTCTAGTTAGAAACTGTTGAGAGCTAAATGCAGCCAAAGTTCACATATGCCACTTTACATGTCCCCGAGGGAAAAATGTGACTCTAAGGATTTATCTGAGGCATATCACAGATCATGAAACTAGAGAAATGTCCCTGCAGTATTCTATTCTGCATTTCACCACAAGATGGAACCATTACAATTATATTCACAAACCAAAACTGAAATAAAAGAACCATGAAACAAACTTTTGTGTTTCATAAACTCTGTAACTGTTAAGAAGAATCTTAAAAATTAAGATGGAGATAGGAGTTAGATGTAAGAGGATACCGTTAACACAGTGGTTCTCAACTGTTTTAGACCCAAGGCACCCTTTGTTAGACCCAAAGCACCCCTTGATAGACTCAAGATCCCCCTCAGAGAATGCCTGTTCTTAGCTTTATTCATTTCTTGACTATGGAAAAATATCAGGGCAATTCTTCTGTAGCAAAGTACTTAGAAAGATCACAACACACCAGAATGTTTTGATGCTATGGAATCCTATTTGAAATCTTTGGCCGTATCCTGATGATAATGGTCATGCTGTTCTGCACACTGGAAGGGAGCAATGCAGGGTTTTTTTCTGACCCCTGGATATCCAAGGGTGAAGAAAAACCATGCAAAAAAAAAAAGGGGGGGGAGGAGTGCACGTTGGGGCAGCATGTGTGGCTCAAAACTAGAGTCTGACTGTCTAGAGCCACACTGCAGCTGCTGGCCAAGATGGCTGCTGCTATAGCCCCAGGAGGACCCCATGAGCCCAGCTAAGGCTGCTGGGGCCAGCCCAGTTCTCCCCTACCTCACCTGGGGTAACCTGCTGTGCGCCAGAGGGTGTGTGGCACAGGCATTCCCCGGGCACAACTAGCAGTGGCACATGGTGTCCTGTTGCTGGTTGCCCCTGGAGAAACAAATGTCCACACCTGTGAGGATGCGGCCTTTGGGTTTGTCTTTGGAGTCACATGCAGGTGTTTGCACACACAGTATTGCAAGTCACCCCTACAAGGATCCTGGGGTACCCCAGGCTGCTGTGGCACCTGGTTGAGAATCACTGCTCTAACACTTTCAACACCAGTGAAATGTGGATGTCATCTTCCATTTTCAGTTTGCTAGAGAAAAGCTATTCCAATACCCTCAATAAGTTTTACGTTTAGAGTTAAATGAACAATTCAAAAAGAAAAATATATTTGATCCACTCAGTTCACATCTTTTTCTGCTCGTGGATTGTCAGTGTGTATAGCATTTTTTCTTGCATTTTTAATTTATTCTAAGTTACGTGATGTTTCTTTGGGGATTTGGATGATTCTATACTATCTGAATTTCATGCTGTGCTGCTTAGATCAGGCCAGTTGCAGAGTCCCATGGTGGTGTTGCTTTTCCATAGTATCAGGTGATAAGCAGGGAGAAAGTTTGGGACTCTTGGGGTATGTGGATCTGCCAGCTATTGCCTGCTAGGACCCAAGTGTTGAGCATCCTGCTACAGCCATGAAACAGAAGTGCTATTGTTTATTAGTATAAAATCCTTTTTCATAATATGGTTTGTTTTAGGTAAGAGGTCAAAACAGGCTGTCATTATTGTTCTAGAGCCCTGACCCTGAGACCATCTGTTTTCTCTAAAGAGTTCAGTTTGGGGTCTTGGTTTTCTCCACCATGGAGTGAGAAATGTGCTGACAATTCAGGGATTAGGTTTCTACTTTTGATTGCCGTAGATAGGTATCACGATGCCTAGTACTGGGCATATGCTGGGTGTCCTTGCCGTGCAGGCTGACTATCCAGCCTAACACACAAACTTAGACCTGGTCCTGTCAGAGCTTCAGTGCAAGAAACAATTACTATTCAGCACCCAGAAATTCTTGCCCATGCAGCCAAGGAACGTAGCACTCAGCCTTCTGCTCCTGCCAACACACATGCACGCCCCTCCCCATCTTAAGTGGCTCCTTTGGAGCTGTCTGTAAGCCATGGGGATAAATGACATGCTGCCTGTAGTAATTATGTCAGAGTACTCCATGGAGCATGCTCTGAGAGTCGCTGAATGCTTTGGGGATGCCTTTCCAGGGAGCTAGGCCACTGCTGTTCAACCCGGAAACCATTGTTATTAAAATTGTCAATTGCACGGCAAGCAGTGGATTGAGGGCATCAGGTCCCTGGTTAAGGGGAAAAAAGGAACAAAACAAAACAGAAAACTGGGCTGGGAGGTGTCCAAAGTGATTTGGCAGCCTTGGCTTCTGGGCCTAGATGCCAAATCGCAGCTACATAAGGGACTTATTCCCTGTTTAAAAAAATACCAAACAATTCAGGCTGCATTGTGCTACCAGAAATGCATGAAGAATGAAGATTAGTTGTAAAGCAAAAAGGACCAAACACTCATTAGCATGAGCTCTCTCCCTCACAAGCCTTCCACTGGCTATCTGGCATAAAGCCAGGGAATAAATGTACCTGGCCTGTCACTGTTTCTGTTCAGTCATAGCTGAGTCCTTCTCATTCCTGTCCTGAATCCCTTCCTGATAGTTTATCCCTTATGAAACAGTTGTCAATAAACATTCACCAAAAACTACCCTTGCTTTTATGAAACTTTAGAAGCATTTCATTTTGTTTTTCTTGTATATTCCCAGCAAAATTAAAACAAATGGATACCAAGTCCATAGGGACTGTAACTGGTTTGTTTATAAAGCACAAATGCTCCAATGGATGTACAATATTAAAGAAAAATATTAAAGTATTTTATTTCTTAATCACAGAAGGATGACTCATATTCAGGACGTGACGACTCTAGCTCAAAATATAAACTGTGCCGGTCCTTAACTGGTAAGTTGAAAATCTCATGAGTGAGGCTGATTTCCACCCCTCCCCCCAACCCCCATGGTTTAGTAAGGAAGATAACAGGGGAAATCTCCCTTCTTACAATTAGCTGAATCGCTTGGATTCACTAGACCACTCTTTGCTGGATGAATACCTGCTTTACACACACAACTATTTGCACATGAAACAGGCTGTCAGTCAGTCAGCTTTCCTTGTTTATGTGCCAGTAGAGGTTTTGCACATGTACATTGGGACCATGTTCACAGTCTGTAGCATGTACAAACAGAAGTGGAGGCTATAAATATAGCCCTAACTTATCATAGATTGGAAAATAAAATATGCAGTCTCAACAAAGTACTGCTAGCTAAAACAGACACCAGCTGTCTAATTTCCAACTGTCTGTATGGTACAAAGGAGGTGATTGATGACAGAGATGTTTCTTCGCCGTCTTGGATGTCCGTAGTCAAGGCAAGGATTTAAGGTTTGGTGCCACTTACTCATACTTTGTGGTCAGGTAGTTCACACTGCTGTTTGCCTTATCCCCTCCATTGTAGGGCAAAGTGTTTTGAAGAGGAGTGAACTTGTGATCTCTTCTACATTCTGCATTGATAGAAGATGTGTTGATAAACAGAGGCATGTTCTGATGATTTATATGAGAATAACACAGACTTTGGGAAGTTGCTGTGATCAAAGTCGTAAATGGCGGCACCAAAATAAGGCATCCAGTTCTTGGATTCTCAGGCACTTAAGTGTCAGTTAATGAACATGCTAAGGAAGAAGCCATGGCTTTTTTAACCCTGTGACATTTAACCAATTTATGTGAGCAAAGCTATAGTCACCCTCTATTCTTCTTTCATCCAGTGTTGCCCTTGGCCTTCCCTGACACTGTACAATGAATATCCTTTTTATAACCTAGTCTACCTAGTGGAACCCCAGGTCTGGGACTGCCAGGTGGAAAGCGCCAGGGATAGGAATCCTGGGATGCTAGCGAACCCTGGGTCTAATCAGGGCTTGGCTCCTTTGATACTTCTTGTATAGAGGCCAGGACTTAGAGCCTGGGAGCCTGGAAGGTTTGGACTTGTGGACTGGGTTTCCAGGGTCTGTGGTTCTGGACCAGTCTGTATGACAGGATTGCCCAGGAGCCATAGATTTTGGGAAGCCCCTGAAGATGGTCAGTGAAACTGGTATTTTTGCCAAGGTCACTGATGTCATCAGGCATGAAGCTGACAAAAGTATCAATTCCACTGAGCAGCTGGGGCAACCTCCAGTTGGTGGGAAACTTTGGAAATTTCTAGTTGTGAGTTCAGTTTGGGGGGAAACCATATTTCAGACACATGAAATTTCCTCTGAACCACAACCTGTGTAGCAGCCCTGGGCTAGCAGGCTGACTCCCTGGGCCCTCTGCCAGCTGGTCCTGGGTGCAAGTGAAGGCATGACACCTGGGAGCAGTAAACTCTGGTGCGATAATTACATGTGTAGATGTGCCCATCCTGATGTAATTTACATTAATGTTAATGAGTCATATGCACACATCTCTCCTTAAGAGTACCCATAATGTCTATCCCTTGTTTTAGCAATGGAAACAGTTATCTTTCAATTATGGCCATCTTAGTAAATATCTCTGTTTGGGCCAATGCCTTCCATCCATTGGTTTGTTTTACATGCTGTGTTCTAGTACTTTCATTATACCTGAGTATCACTCTGACTGGCTTCTTTATCATACATAGCTAGCTAGTAAGGTAGCAAGACAGGTGCCTCTTCATCAGCTGGGCTATATCATCATTCAGTCCTGTAGTTCTCATAACTTTCTGGATGAACTCCTTTAAAACTCTGCTTTCTGTTGTTCACATCCTTTCCTCTATTCACTGTGTTGATTGAATCACATGTCTTCATTACAGTTCCACTTCCTTGTTGTTAGCAATGGCTCTTATGTGAGGCTTAGCTGCTTGCTCAAGCCTTTGACACACATTGGATTTAAGACATGATTAACAGGTTAATTATGCCCAAATAGTAACTGAGCCACATGTTAAAGTTAATTTAAGGCATGATAATACAGTAAATGAACCACAATGTTATTCCATATATAATATGTAACAACTTTCTGGCTCTTTTCTGTCGTGTCTTAAACTGAATATGTGGCCTGTTGATGGTGGCTCATCATAACCCATGGCCAACTCAGCTGAGTGTCATGGTTCAGCATGATGTAGCTCCAGGGTCCAGGACACAGCTGTCCTCGCAGCCCAATCCCAGGGTCCCCATGATCCAGGACTTTAAAAACCCCATGTGCCACCCAGCTGGATAGTATACGGGGGGCAGGGTTTAACTCTGCCCTAGGCTCAGGGACTCCATGATCAGGCTGCGGCAGTCTGATCCCTGAGTCCCTTTGTGCTGGGACTTGTAAAAAAGCCAGCCAGAGTTTTGACAATCAGCTGATTGTTTGCTGGGAATGGGACCTGACTGGAGCCAGTTTCAGATCCCCTTTCAGTCCACAGCCCCAAGTGACAATCAGCTGATTTCGTCAGTACCTGGTTTTGACTTACTAGTGCAGTGGGATCCTGGGATCATGATCCTGCACTGACAAGAAAGGCATGATAGGCATCTAATCCCCAATCCCAAAACTGCATGTCCTGCTATGCACATGTGGTGTGGCAGGAGGCACAATTGTTGGGACTGCAGCTTAGATCCCATCGGGCCTTAAACTGAATGGCTGTCAGAGGCCTCATTTCCTACACGTAGCTTTCAAAGCATCATCATCACATCCATCAACATAATACAGTCACCTCCTCACCTGTAGAATGTTAACAACACATTTACACTGAATGTAGAAATGGCTGTGCTCCAAGTTAGATGTATTCAGTGTCACTCAAGTTAACTGATCAGTAACAATGGGTGCATTTACCTGTGCACACTTACAGTGCAGTAACCTAAATTACTGCACAGTAACTATGGCAACTTATGCCGACATGGGAGTAAATTTGATACATGCATCATGCAGGTATCAAATTTACATCTGATTAATTACTGTTCAATAACATGTGTAGCTGTGTTACTGCACAGTAACACGGGAGCTTCTTGGCTGGGTTGGCCTAGCCAGTAGGGGGTCAGCTGGAGCCCAGCCCCAGGAATCCTGCCTGGCCCCTTCTCCTGCTGCTGGGCTGAGCTGCTTTCTGGCAGCCCCTAGCTGCAGCATATAAAAGCCTGCAGCCATTTTGTGCCTTGATACACACTTTCCAGCGAGCCAGCAGGAGCTGCTTGCAGCTGCAGCACTCCAGCAGGCCCCATGTGCCCTGGACAGCCTGCAGCCTGTGTTTGCTGGGTTTGTCCTGCTTGAGAGCTGCTGCCTGGCCACAGGTGAGTGCTGCAAAGGGCTGCAATTTGCCGCACCCTTTCCCCAGCCCTGTGATTCCCCCAGGGCTGCTGGCCCTGCTGGCTGTGGCACCAGGGCCAGCACCTGCTCCCCACTGCTGCTCACCCCCTGGCTCTCTCTTTGCAGGACTATGGTGAAATGCCTCTTCCATGTGGCTGTGACTCCCTGGCTGTGCCTCTGTCAGGGTTGCTGCTTCCACCCCTCCAGGGCTAGTTTCACAGGGTCAGCCACACAGGGCCCCTTCAGCTGATGCAGGGCATGACATCCTCCTCCTCCCTCTCGTCCAGCCCTGGCCCCATCTGTGTGTGCCTACCTGTCTGGAGTCCCAGGGGTGCCAACTGGACCCAGGAGGAGGTGTGCATCCTTGTGGTGCTATGGGGTGAGGAGGATGTCCTGAGGCAGTTCACCCAGGATGGGTGCTCGAATGCCCACATTTATGAGGCCTTGGCTGTTGGGATGCATGTGCTGGGCCACTCCCAGTCGGCATGGCAATGTTCAGGACCTGTGGGCCCAGTGGGTGGCTGTGACTGGGTGCAATCATCGGTCTGGTGGGGGCCCCAGGACCATTCCCTTCATGTGGGAGCTGACCTGCATTCTGGTGCCCTGGGAGCCCACACCCAGGCCCCACCCTGACACTTCTGCTTTTAAGATGGCTGCCAAGTGCTGGCAACTGCCTCTGGCCTCAACATGGCTGCCAAGTGCTGGTGGCCCTTGGTGGCCACAGGGGCACATGATGGGTTACTTTGACTTTGGATTAAATCTAGTTCCAGGTCGCCTGCACGTGTAGATGCCAGCCTTATTCCTGCTTACTGCGCAGTAACTTCAGTGTGATGTAGATGTATGTGCAGACCCTCCCAATGGTAAACAACATGGTAACTACATTTCAGTAGGAACAATTGTAGTAACACACAAAAACTTGAGCTAAAATCCCCAGCAACTGTGGAGCTGACTATATCAGCCCATCAGCTTTCTTCCTGCACAAATTATTTTTAAAAAAATATTTAATACTTATCCTCCTGATTCAGGAAACCAGTCCTGTTCAGGGAAGCACTTACCTGTGTGCTTTGCTTAAAACCTATGCTTACATCCATTGAAGGCAATGGGGCTTACATATAGACAGTTAAATCCATTTTTAAGTGCTTTTCTGAATTCCGGCCTATTCTCTTTATTGTTTGCTGAGTGTCAAAAATGCTTTCTTAAGCCACCTATAACAAAAGAGCAAACATGGAAGGGTCCAAGGCTCAAAACTTGATATGTTCTCTGAAGCACATCGTCAGTTATAAGGTAGCTAAAAGCTTACTTTTCACATTTAAAATGTTCAATATTAATGAAGAATCAAGCAAATCTACATTCTATATAAAGAAACTCAGGCTTGTATCTGGAGAAGGTGTAAAAGAAATCCCTCAACATGCAGAGAAGCAGTATTGTTTTGTGCTTTGAACCAGAACTTAAGGTGCAGTCTCTAAGTCTGAGCCTACTAGAGACACCCTGCGTAAGGTATTGAGCACTGTGAGGTTTCGCAGTATTTAGCACAAAATTATTTAGCAGGATTCTTTCTGCAAATGTGTTGCAGTGGGAAAATTCAGCATTTGTTAACCCTTAAGCTGTTACTTTTTCTGGAGTGATGTGTGTGTTCAGTAGAGGGGATGGCTTTTGTTTTTAAATACAGAGTGTTTCTGCACTAAGTGTGTATTGTACCAAATAGATGAAGGAATATTAGTAAAATAAGGATGTTTCTCTTACTTTTTTGCTTCTTTATTTCCCCTGTGATTCTTCTTTATTTAAACTTTTGAAGCAAATACCACTTATTAAAACAAGTTCAGGACTTAGGAGTCACCTATTCGTAGCCAGATGCATTGCTACCATGTTCTAGGATGTTGCAAGAGTAGGTAGAAGACATGCAGCTGTAGGAGTCTATAACAACATCATAAAGAGCTTTTAAGATACTCTGTAGGCATTTTAATCTTTTGATTTAGTTATTTAAGCCACATTGCTCCCCAGCAAAGCATGGATGTGATGTAGCGGTCAAAGCAGAGAGAGAGGAATCGGAATCCTTGGCTTCTGTTACAGTCTTTGCCATTGAGTCAGTGCGACCTGAGGCAAGTGTACGCATGGCAGATTGAGGACATACAATGGAGCATGGAATCCATCCAAGCCATTAGCTGTTTGTTCTTTGACGTGCCCACTTAGATGAACTGGAGGACGTGTACATCTAACTGCTTGTTTTGGGAGCATCCCAAAATGAAATGTTCTTCTGCCATGAGACCAGTACAGTACAGCTGTTTCTTTAACAAGTTATAAAAAAAAATGTTCATTGGCATGAATTATTTGCCTTATAACGTTCTGACTAAGCATGCAATGGTTACCAGTGGGGACTGACAAAAGAATTACTGTATTTGATCCCTGACTCAATAACGTATTTCAAAATTCAAGGCAGGGTTCAGATTATATTATTTTTCCTTCTATCAAAACAGTGTTGCTTGACTGCTAATTGGTTTTGTAACTAAAAGGTGATCTTTTTAACTGAGTTCAGCCCAGCAAACAAGTAATAATTTAAACTTAGCTTTAAATATTTCTGTGTTGATTGACAACTGGAAAAAAAAAAATTCATTAGAGTCTGTGTTTTCCTTGTTTCTCAGTGAGGGATCCAGAAAAAGAACCGTGTGTGAAACACAACCGATCAAAGTCTGCCTGCATCATCTTACCTTTACAGGCTGCCTGTGCCGAGAGGGTTAAGAAAGAAGCAACAGAAAAAAACACACCTTCAGAAATGTAAGAATGCAGCTCTTCTGGTCTCCTACTGATGGATCTGACTGTGTTTCTCAGTGGTGTAGAAGAAAATTTGCTCATCTTACTTTATAAAGGAGTCAGCCATGTGATCATGTGCAATCATGTAAATAAGACTATATGTATTCTGAGCGGTATTAACAGGGATATCACAGATGGGGCAAGCAACCCATTCTGTGCTGGCAGGGTCTTTACTGAAACATTGCTTTCATTGCCAGGCACCACACTTTAAAAGGGGCATAAAGAAACTGGAAGGAATTCCAGGAAGAACACCAGCAATGAAAGATGAACATTTGACAATAATTAAGATTAGTTTCAAATTAATAAACCTGGTTTGTTTGGAAAAAGACTCAGGGATCAGTCTAAAAATACAAAACAAACAAACCAAAAAAAAAGGATGTTCTCTAAAAAGCACAGGTATTGGCTCCTCTATATTTTTCTTCCTTCTATTTATAATATTTTCTGAAGAAAAAGCCGCTTTTTACTTCTGGAATTGACCCAAGTGTTTGTCCCTCCCATGAAGCAAAACCAGACATGTTCTGTGATTCTTCCTCTGAAGTAAGTTTCCCTCCTCTTCCCTTTTTTGGTACTTGTCTGTGTTGTTGCTACAGGCCGTGGCTCCCCAGCAATGACTCCTAGCACCTGGAAAGCTTCAAATCCTACATGAGAGATCCAGACAGCACAGACTATTCAATAGAAATGGCTCCGCTAGTATCGTTGCTGTTGGCAGGTAGAATACAAAGTCTTCTCTAGAAAACTTTTGCTCCTGCTGCTGCTACTAAATGTTTGGGGTATAAAGCAGGTCTGAGAAGGAACTTTTCAGAAGACTTGTATAACAGAGTGAGCTCTACTAAATGATGCTGCTGTTGGAGAAGGAAAGGTAGATTCTGCTACCAACTCAGATAAAAATTAAGGGGAGAGAATAGTAGGGAGGACATGAGGATGAAGGAAGTGGGAGACATCAGCATTTTGGGTTATTGCTCTTAGAAACTACAAATAAGCATTCAGTCCTTTGAGTTTTGCATCTCCAAATCAAATCAAATTCCCAAGCAGGTCAACCATGACTAACATTGGCCCTTTCCTTTCTCTGCCCATTCATCTTCATAAAGAATAGAAAGAAAGTTTAATCAAAACCAGGAAACAAAGAGATCCTTTTGCAAATAAAAATTATAAATGAATTATGGCAATCCTCATTCTTCTCCCCTGAGGTAGTGCTGGATTTTCACAGCCTGTCTTTCCTGCATAAGGTAACACAGCAATAGCAATTTCAGTATAATTCTGTTACTGTTTTAAACTCCAGCATGAGTATGTTGGTAACTTAATTCAATCTAGATTTCCTTCACTGCCATACATGCTTGGCTTGAAAAACTGCTAATCTTATGTTGTAATATAAAATACCAACCATGTATATATGTTAATTAAATATAATATGTTATTGGAATGTCTCAGAGTTCTTACACACCTGCTTATTTAAGTTCGGATGTGCTTGAAATCAGGAACAGAAGTCCAATATGCTCCAAGGGTGCAGTATGAGCCACTATACGCTCATGATCCTCTATCTAAATAAAACATAAAATGGCATATCCAAGAGATCCATTTTGTGTAGAAAAGAGCTCAGTTTTGCCACAGTAAAGTATCAAAACTAAGCCAGTAAGAAAAAATGTAGTAAATAGGTCTTTTCCTTGACATTAGTAAGAAAGCATAAGAGAGAGGAAAAGAATATGAAAACAAAATTTTGAAGGAGGGTCTATTTTTGATCATTCATGATGAAAATCGGAATAAAATAACTGCACCCTGACCTTGTTTACCTACAGTTTAACTTATGTACACTGTATATCAGTATGTTTTAATAGAGCATTTATGAAAATGATCAGTTCCCTAGTCTTTATCTAGATAGCAAACCACAGAGAATTCAGTATTCTAGCCATTTTGAACCCAAGGATAGAAACTTTACAACCCCTTAAGTAAGCTGTTTGGTTCCCTTGGGTTTTTAGTGCTAGCATACTCTCTTTCCTGGGCAGTTTATCTGTAGCTGTGATGTATCATCTTTATGTTCTGCTATGTATTCCACAGTGTTTGAGGTACTAATTAAAACAAATAATGATTTTTCTTTTCTATAACAAATTTCATGCCCTGTTACAAACCCCCTTCTCTTTGGTATTACTATCAAGCAAGAGACTTGCCAGAGATGTCAGTTTTATTACCTTCCAGTTTTCTTTGCAGAGCTGCAGTTAGCAGAGTCAGTTAGTAATTTTCCTTTAGAAAATCTTTCTTTCTTTCCTCTTTTTTTTTTTTTTTTTTTCAGAAAAAAGCTTTTTTAAAATCAACTTTTAAAATTTTCTTTTCTTGTAAATTTTTTGTTTTTTTTTCAGAAAAAAGCTTTTTTAAAATCAACTTTTAAAATTTTCTTTTCTTGTAAATTTTTTGTTTTTTTTTCAGAAAAAAGCTTTTTTAAAATCAACTTTTAAAATTTTCTTTTTGCTAAAAATTTTTTTTTTTTAAAAAAAAAAAATTTTTAGCAAAAAAGGAATTCTGTTTCCAACCATTTTTTTTTTTTTTTACAGAAAATACCATTCTTGCAAATCAACTTTAAAAATTCTATCTTGCTGAAAACTTTTGATTTTCTTGAAGGAAAATATAAAATATTATTTGATTGAGGTCAGTTCAACTGAAAGTCGGTCTTTTCCTTGACATTAGTAAGGAAGCATAAGAGCGAGGAAAAGAATATGAAAACAGAATTTTGAAGGAGGGTCTATTTTGATCATTCATGATGAAAATTGCAATAAAATAACTGAAACCTGACTTGTTGCTTACCTACAGTTTAACTTATATACACTTTATTTTCTTTTATTCAGTTATTTTGTATGAACTTTCATTTTCCAAACACATTACCTATGGGCCTTGTAGTCTGGGTATCCATACTCCACTAGGGGCTTCGCATCTTAGAACAGTACAACTTCCACAAAATTGAGTTTGTATTGAATTGTGGGAAGTGTAGTCCTCCAGAGAGCTTGCTCTGTAGTAGACAATGACTGATGACCCAACATTCAACTTCCATAAAACAATAGAAAAACGCAGGTAAATGTTGCATTCTTTCAAAACGTAGCCATTTGGGTCACTTTAGTAAAAACAGTTCAAGAAAAAAAATTGAGATAAAAATTGTCACAATTTTGAACAGACAGCTTTTAGGCTATTGGTTCTGAGAAACGTGTTTGAAATTCAAGTTTTGGTCTCATTTTTTGTGGGGGTGGGGGGGTACCAAATGCTGACATGTTGGAGCTTCCCTTGGGCCACACATTCCAAATTTTATTAACCTCTAATGCTGAGTATCACATTGGCACACGTGAGTGCAAGTGCATGCCATTGTATGTACATGCGCACACACGTGCAAACATACACACGCGCGTGCGCACCCACCCGCCCACCCACCCAGAGGC
>NW_017729029.1:33841556-33848593 GCF_001723915.1 Gavialis gangeticus | reverse complement strand
ACCCACCCGCCCACCCACCCAGAGGCACGTGTGCCCCAATCCTGCATATTAGTTACTGGCCCAGATCCATAAGCCTATTAAAATACTTTTTTGCAGTACTTGAGTGGTAAAATGTATCACTTGTATTAACATTTTGCTTGATCTTCAGAGAAGACAATATTCTATACCATACATACTTTCCCAGTGATTCATTCTGCCCCAAGTGTAACCTTCTAGAAAGTATGGACTTTTAAAAAAGTTTCTTTGCAAAGTGTAATAGCTCAGCCAAAGATTTCGTGAAGTATTTTCCAGTTGCTATGTGGCCTTAGCCTCCTGATGAAAATAAATTCCAGCCTAGAATACATTTGATAAATCTTTGCCAGTGTCCTGGGTTGGTGGTCTTGAAATTCTACAATTGAGTGGAAAACTGTTAAATGCTTGGGCTTTAGTGCATGTCCAATTCATTTTTTGCAGGGTTTTAGTCCTTTAAAAGTGTTTAAAACATGGTTTCACTGTATCATTTAATATTGCATGGTTTTGTGGAAATAAATTGTAGCAGTTTGATTCCCCAAGCAGTTCAGAGAGTTATTTCTCTTCTGCTTACGCAGAAAGTATACAGGAGTCTCCTGAAAGTTAAAGTCAAAATAATAGAAAATGGCCACTGGTGTTGGGTGTCTCCGTCGTTAGATGTCCGAGGTAGAACTTTAAGTGACAAAGCTGAGGCCCACACGGTCAGTGACTACCTTTGAAAGTATGGTTAGAAATCTTCTTCATGTTTATGTTAGGAGGAATCTGGTTAAAGAGTGTGTAAGGCATGGAATTAGGATTTTATCACAATCATGCCTATATTTGTTTGATTTCTTTAAGTACCAAAGTGGATCTAATTCTGAAAGAAAATAAGGACTCTTATTCCACGTGTGGCAAATTGAGCTATTCTTTATCTCAACGTTGGTGTTAAGCACGGGTGGATCTAGGATTTTGAAAAGTGTGGGGAAGAAGGGGGAAAGAGATAGATGATGTGGTGCATCATTTTTCTTCAGTTAAAGAGAAACAACAAGCTTTGCTAATATGTTAGGGGCCTAGTGCTATATAATTCAGTTTAAGATCAAAGAAAAGCAAACTTTATTGGAATGTGCTCTCATTTTCTAGATTATATATAAAGTTTAAAAAACACAACCAACTAGGAAAAACAAACAAAAGATATTCAGCATTTATACACACACTTTTTTTCCAGCAATGTGCAAGAGATCTGCTGATTAATCGATTCAGTTAATTGACTCTGCTCCACAAGTGAGCTGAGGCAAACTGCACTGTGCCACGTGCAGTTGTATTAGCAGCGAAGTGTGCACCAGTGCGCAGAAAATGGCAGTGGCGCACTTTTGATTTTAAGAACCTCTGAAATGTTTTAGTTCAAAAGTGTGCCACCGCCGTTTTCTCCATGCTGACATGCATTTTGCTGCTTATACAACTGCATGTGTCGCAGTGCTGGGCATTTTTCAAAATACCCAATGCTGTGACTCATACATGTGTAAAAATGCCCATTATTTCAATAGTTCTATAGTTATCACAGTACGTGTGGTTAAATGTACATCTCTTTTTCAGATTTGTAAAACAATAGCCTTTCTGAGCATCCTGATGGTGCATCCAATACTTCACTTACAGTTATTTCTACACCTGAGTTAGTTTCCATGGGTAACAGAAAACCCAGATTCCTGGTGATGAGGCTCAATCTTTTGCTGTTTATGGGTGAAAGAGAAACCAGAATAACTGGAGATATTGTGACCTTGTTTCTCTAAGCCTTGCTACCCAACTTCAACATTGGCTTCCTAAGAAGGAATATTTGCAGGCAGCTGTTTTTAGTATAAAGTCTGGGTCAGGTTTGACCGTGACATCTAATCTAGATTCTTGAGTCTTGAAGCTTAAAAGCCTGTTTTGGCCTGTTTTGACCTTGTATTCTGATATTAAAGGACCCAAGTATGAGAGAGAGAAAGATGTCACTCATTCTCTGCTCTATAATTGGGAAGTAAAAGTCTCTGATAATAACATTATCTTTGGTAGCATTTACTTGGAGTGAAAGCTGTGGGACAGCTTCTGCACTTGAAGATGATCATTCTGAAGCTGTTGTTGCTCTGAGAGTTATTCTTGTGGGTCTTGTTCCCAGCTCGCCTAGGGCACTGTTTTCAGCAGCTGCCTGCATGAAATAGATAATATGTATTGGTGCTATTGTGTGAATCTGGTGAAATCTTATCCACTTGCTTCTTTGAGAAAGTCTGGTATGGCATTTCCTTTCTGGTCATGTTCACACAGGCTAACAAGTAAGTCATCATCAGCAGTAGGGTGGAGAATGGTCCTCTTGGCCACATGATTCCTTCAGTTCCTGGCTTCACTAGAGTAGAGACAGTGAGGAGTAGTGATTATCCAATATCCCCTCCCACTCCACTCTGGCCCCATGACCCTCCCCCCACCTTCTGTTACCCCATCTCACTCCGTTCTGCTTCCAAGGCCCTCCATTACCATCCCACATTGCTCCTCCACTTTCTATGACCTGGACACATCCACCCCACAGGGTATAAATTCCCTAGGTATGACTGGTCATGACTGCCATGGATAGCAACAGCAGGGCTGTTTCTGAATTTCCTTTCTAGCCAGTTGCCTGTTATCTGCCATGGGCAGATCTAGAGTTTTGAAAAAGGGGGTGCACATGGTGAGGTGCATCACATACAAAACAACACACGATTTTCTCCAGTTAAAATGAACTAAAATTTACCAGTATTCTAGAGGGGTACGGCTGTATTATTCAATTTAAGATAGTTGTTTTTCTTCAATCACAATGGCAGCTGGGAATGAGTGAAAAACAATCTGCTGGGCTGTGAAATAGGAGCTTCCTTACCAGAAGCAGCTAAGGGACAGCAGAAGTGCAGAACAAAGGATAGCTGAGAGGGGAAACAGCAAAACAACTAAAAAGAACAGAGGGTCGTAAAACCTGTGGGATGAAGAGTTTAGAAGGGATCAGGTAGATTATAATTAGCCACGAAGTCAGCTCACTCCCTCAGCACTGCCTGACTAGAAATGCTGCTGCCACTGCCAAGCAGTTGGTTTGAAACTCTGGGTGGAACGGGAATCAAAATGGGGTGCAAGGGCACCAGTGCACACCTCGCACCCCCAGATCTGCCCTTGTCTGGGCCCCCACTGGACAAGGAAAAAGGAAGTCTGGGAGGAGAAATTGAGCACTTCCAAAGAACTGGTAACACAAGGCCAGTATTGACAAAGGAGGAGGGCACATGATCACAGGGAGACACATGCCAATAAAGCCCCAGATAAAGTACAACTATTTACCCACACTCCTGAGCAGCATCCTCCCCTCTGCTCCTCCCACTGTGAGCTCTCCAAACACAGCTCCTCCAATCAGCCTTCACTTTGTCAGCTCTTGCCATGCACTCTGCACATGCAAAGCTCCACCTGAGCCCTGTCATCTGGATCTGCAAAACACCCTGCCCCTGCTCCTGCCACCTTTCAATAGGATGACAGGGTAGAGGAAGGTGAGAGCAGCTCTGCCTCCAAAGGTAATGCCCATCTGCCCTGCCCTGCTCAGATGGGCACCCTTTTCTTCCAGCTCCCCGTTCCCTGATATTCTCATCTGTGCCCTGGGACCAGCCAGTCCTCTGAGGCCTTGCAACCGCTCTTCCTGGAGACAACAGTATGTGAAGCATATTCCCAACCCTCATTGAGCTGTCCATTTTGGGATCACACAAAGCAGTAGATAAGAGCCCTGAATCATCCAATCCCCCTGACCTGGGGCTGGCTTCTTGCTAACTGCCCACAGAAGGGAAGGGTCTGACTCCTGGAAACAGCTAGTGCTCCTGTCCTGGGACCATATTAGAGCCCATGTCCCCTACAAGAGAGAGTTTCTTCCCCACACCCTGAGCCAACAGTCTCTTGCCATGAGGCTGTACCAGAGCCAGCAAGCACTCGAGAAAAAAGGTTCCACATTTCCAACCCACCCAGTCACTTATGATGGGGGAGGCTAAAGGGGAAAGTCCCCAAATCCCATTCTCTGTCCCCCCAGAGTTGGCTGATACCCATGTCCATACAGCCATATGGATTTGGTATCCCCCTCTTCCCTGCCTCCAGCCCCAAGGCAGAAAGAACACCTAACTCACTTTCCAAATCTTCTCAATAGTTTTTCTGTTCTTTTTCACAATTCATTGTTAGGTGCCTAAAGGCCTTTCAGGACAGAAAGAATCCTGCTAAATAATTTTGTGCTAAGTATTGTGAAAACTCACAGTGCTCAATATCTTACACAGGGTGTCTCTAGTAGGCTCAGACTTAGAGACTGCACCTTGAGTTCTGGTTCAAAGCGTAAAACAATACTGCTTCTCTGCATGTTGAAGGATTTCTTTTACACCTCCTCCAGATACAACAAGCCTGAGGTTCTTTGTATAGAATGTAGATCTGCAAATAGAGAGAGATATAGGAATAGGAACCCCAGGCCATGTCCTCAAAGGCCTTTAGGCACCTAACAAGGAATGTACTCAGAGCACCTGGGCCCAGTGTGTCCAGCTGGGTCCATGTTGCTGAGATTTGGGCTCCCAGAACTCTTGCATTAAGGCAGCTGCTTTAAGTTGTCCTGAGAAACCAAAGTCCAACTCAGTCTCCTGTGGGGTTAAGAGTGGTTTTAAATTCAGGAAGTTAAAGATAGAAAGGTGGAGCTAGTGCAAAGGAAACACTGCTGATACCACCCTGGGACTATGTGGAGACCCCCCTGGGGAGGTGAGTCTACAGTATAAAATCTTGTGGCAGCACCAGGCTGGCTTAGCAGTAGTAGGACGAGATCACACCCTGAGAGGTGGAGAGGTGTTAAAGGCTGAGGAGGGCCACAGCCAGACACTGACAGTCAGAGACTCGTAGCCCAGAAGAGGATGGAGACAGGGCTAGGGCAGTGTTGTCAGGTCCTAAATATGAAATCATCGTATTGGACGCTTGTACACTGAAGAAATATGCAAATAAATCTTTTTCTTATTTACTTTATCTTGCTCACTGTAACTAGCCAGTGAGTGAGTGAGAACTGGGTTGTCAAAGTTGAAGCATTTTTTTTTTTTTTTTATTTTGAGATAAGTTGTTCTTTGCTTTTTCCAAGGGCCATTATGGCTAAGGGCAACTAAAACTTGGGAGCACCTGAACCCCAAGCCTCTGGGCATAGGCCTGCAAGTAGGATGCCTGCTAAAGGTTTTGGAAACATCTGAAGTCCCAGGTGCAGGTGGAGGACGTTTGCCTGTAGTAGGGCCAGTTATAGTTCTGGACTCTTGGTTTTGGCTAATTTGGCCTTGGATACAAATTAAATAAATAAGCAAACAAACAAGCTCCCAAACATCAGTTGACTTGGGTTTTGCAATTAGTTGCCTTAAAAATAATTGTATATTTTGAATACTTTTCCTTTTATTGATCATATTTTGTAAAAGAGTTGAAATTATCACATAAATATGATAATTGTTATACACCTGGCAACACTGGGCCAGGGGCCCAGTGTTGCTGAGAGGTGGAAACTGGATCTAGGATCCACGGCCGCACCTGGGAGCAGTGCCATAGCAAGGGGGGGGGGGTGAGCAGGGTGACTGCCCTGGGTGCCAAAGCGAAGGGGTACCAACAGGCACTGCCCAGCTGGGGCAGGGTGCAGATAGCACTGCAAGTGGCTGGTTTGGGGGGGCCATGGGGATGGGGGAAAGGCAGCGTCTGCTGCTGCATGCACTCCCAGGCAAGCATGGGGGGCCATGTGCATGGGGTGAGGGTGGGCTGCTGCTGTGAGCTTTGCCCCATGTGACAAAGAGCACAAAACTTAATTGATACAGCACTGCCTGGGAGTAGCTATGATGGGTGAAGTTCCTGGTAATGGGTAGGAGGCAAAGGCCTAAGCTTAGGAGAAGTGATAGTTAGAGCCCAGGAGGGATGGAAAATGCAGGCCTGAGCCAGGGAGTGATTGGTAACATCCATGAGGCTTGGGTGTGACTAAAGCGGGAGATGAGAAGGCCATGTACATAGCCCTTCAGGTGATGAGTAGGGACACCTGTACTCATGAACATGAGATCTGGCGTAAGCCCTGTGGCAGGGGTGACAAGGACTGAAAGGAGGCTCCAGGGGCATCATGGCTACCTCAGGTCCAGGACCCTGTTACACCCTACAGTGACAGTAAGGACTAGGAAAGACGGGAAGCCTGCAGAAAACAAAATAGCACTCATTCAAGGTGAGACAAAAAAAACTGAATTCCCACACCCACACAGCACCTATGTGCACACACACATACACACTCAAAACCATGTATTCATATGCATGTGAGCATGCATGTGCACACACATTGAACTACACTAAGGCACACATTCACACATGCAAAAACACAGACAGAATTGAACATGGACCCACAGATCAACACCTGGAAACACAAGTCTTCCACATTGTACATAGTAAGGCACACATACTTACTGTGCATTACATGTTCTCTGAAACCTATATTCACACTCACATAGGCATTTCACAAAAAGCAAAACATACAAAAATCCCACATCTTCCACATCCAGTGAAAAACTTGCAGTGCAAACCCCCAACTGACAGGCTCTTTCACTTTCATACCTGCACACCCAGACACACTCACACTGAGCTAAAATGCACACATTTAGATTTATAGGCATGTCCAGTTTTACATAGTAATATGATATTTCTTCAAAGGGCAGGAAATGAATACCAGTGTGGTTCTAAAGTGGTGATGTATAATGGTCCCTCTGCCACTCCTCCTGGGGTCATCATGTTTGTCCTTTGCAAATAGCATGAAAGCCGCTGCCAGTCAGCGACATGGAAGAAGGTCCTTGGTGCTTCTCCTGTCTTAAGGTGGCATTGTTTTATCATTCCCTGTTCACAATTTTTGATTCCCCAATTAGTTCACAATTCTTCCAAATGATGTCTTGCAGACTCGGTGTGCTGCTCATTTGTCAAAGTTTTAGCATTCATTTGTCCTTCCAAGCTGTGTGTGTGTGTGTGTGTGTGTGTGTGTGTGTGTGTGTGTGTGTGTG
>NW_017729029.1:33818661-33836556 GCF_001723915.1 Gavialis gangeticus | reverse complement strand
TGTGTGTGTGTGTGTGTGTGTGTGTGTGTGAGAGAGAGAGAGAGAGAGAGAGAGAGAGAGAGAGAGAGACTTCTGTGGTATATTTCAGATTTCCAAGGGGACGTGGAAGTGGAAAAGGCCTTCTGGGCAATGGAGTCCAGAATCCAGGGTTTGCAGGCAACTGTCTACCTAAGGGATCATCCACGCCTTCCACAAAGGGACACAGCTCTGCTGCACCAACAGGCCCAGGGGGTTAGCATCAAGGGCTGCAGATGGCTGACCACTTATTTCTTGTGCACCAAGGGGGATTTGTAATCATGGCCTGCCTGCAGTGGGCCCAGGGACAGATTCTGATCTCTGCTCCCTTGGGGTAAATCCAGAGTCTCTCACTGAATCACAGGGTCCCTCACTGACTTCATCCCTCACAGGGAATGAAGAGAAATGCAGGGGATGAAGAGAAGTGCCAGTCACTAATGCAGAGGCAGTAACAGGTCACCTGCTTGGCTCATGCCACTGATTGAGACATCCAGATTTTCCAGGTTCTCTACACAGGTGGCTTGGATGCTCTGTTCCTCCTCAGCATCCTGATGGGAACGGTTTTTGGACTTCTGCACAGGAGACAGACAGAAAGCTCATGAGCTAGTCAAGAGGCACTGACTGGACACTCAGTCTCCACCTCCTTCGCAACCAGCTTGAATGCTGCACAGTTACCATTGATTTTATGTCCTGCTCAGAGCACACTGGAGCTGAGATAACAGAAAAGCCAAGCTGGTGGGCAGGTTCCCAAATCACAAACACCTCAAACACAGTAGAATGACTTGGTGGACACAGAGAGTTTCTGGGGCCTGGGAGTGAAAACTGGCAAGTATTCACTTCCCTCGTCCTTACAAGATAACCTTTCAGATTCAGCCCAGTGGACACAAATGTGAAGGCGTCACACACCCACGCTGCTCTGTCTGCTCCAGGGGTCCAGCCAGCTCAATCCTCTGTGTCTTGTCAATGTGACTCTATCAATGGGCCAAGCTATGTCCTGGGCACCAAGATGCATCCTTGGGGGTCTATTTTTACAAGAGAATATATCTGTTCTCACAGAAGTTTCCCTGACGGACTGTGTGGTCAGGGTTTTCTCTCATTCCTTGGTGCCTGAAGGGGTAAATCTCAGCCTCATCAGAAGATGTACATAGTCCAGGTCAGAGTCTGGTTTCCCTGAGACCCTGGAAAAAATCCAGAGTAGCTCCACTCCCTTAGAGCTCCCTAGATCTGTACCAGGGGAATGGATCTGACCCTGGTTCTAATGACTCAGCCTGGCTGCCCTGGGGCACTCTACACTCCTGTTCAAGCCAATGGCAGGCTTCAGTCTGCTAGGACAGCAGCACCAAGTCCCTCAATTTCTCCTACCATTTCTCTTACCATTTGGCTGCCAGACAAGCTAGACTGCTTGAAAATATAGGCCACTAAGTCCTAGGCCCAGTCATCCAGGCCTTGCACATTGAGTAGCATCCTGCTGAAATGGAGAATGGCCTTCTTCACCTGGAGGGGAGGAGAGGACAGACAGGAGTCAAGACTGCCCTTGTGCCCAAATGGTGGAGGGGACTGACCATGGCACAACCCCCCCTCAGACCTTGGACAGGGTGGCAGGGAGGGGGGAGGGTCCCCAGGCCTCCAATTTTACTTCTAGGGGTTATAAAGAGGGCCCCATTCACACAGGCAAGAGAACAATGTGTCCTTGCTACTCAGTAGTCCCATATTGGCATCTGAGGGAAAGCAGATCCCCCTCCCCACTGGCAATCTGATAACACTTCCCTAGATCCTGACTCTCCCCCAGCTGTGGAACCAGAGGGGCAGACTCGCTGCACTGCCTTCCCTGAAGATGGTGATAGGGAGGAAAGGTTTTCTCCACAAGAGAACCAAGTATCTCAGGTGTGAATTTTGTGTCAGGTCCATGTGCCATCCCTAGCATAGCCACTATTCACAAATCACCTCACCTCTGTACTCTGATCACCAAGTGAGCACTGTGTGGCTTTGACTATTTCACATTTTTTGCATCTCTGGCACTGGAAGGAGAAGGAGGGCACAATATTGATTTGTTCTGGGAGCTCACCCTCCATAGCAAGATGCACCCAGATTTCAAAAGACTTGCTTGTGGCAACCTGCACAAACTCCTGTCTCTCCTTTGGAACCTGGGAAAGTCTCTTGGGCCATAACAAAGGTCTTGTTAAACCTCTTGACTTCAGAGTGCTGCCAGGAAAGGTGTCTGACCAGAATTTGGCCCCAGCATACCTGTGTCATCCAGCAGGACTCAGGGTGCTACTGGCCCTCTGTGATGAAGCAGCAGAGGACATAGGTCTGGCTCTTGAGTGCAGCTATAGCAGGACAGGTTATTAGTCCTGGACAGACCTAACTCAGTTCCTGAAGGTTCAGCCAAGATGGCAGTCAACACATGTGCTCTGGTCATACTTACAGTCAGCAGCAATGATGCCACTAAAGATTGACATGGATACCACATGGCTTGCCTCCTTGTCCGTCTTGAGCTGGGAGCCCACAAGGGAAATAAATTAGTCTGGGGAGAGACAGGCTGCAGGAGAGAAGAGCACTACCTCAGTGACCTTAGCAGTCCTTGTTCTTATTCCCCTTTCCAGGGTTTGGCACAGTGCATGGAGGTTCAAAGGAAACCCCCGTGTCATTTGGAGTCTCTTGTCCTTACCAAGCAGACTGAGACAGTAGAACACCTTGACGTAGTTCTCTGGTCTCAGCAGCTGTGTGTTATCACATACCTGTGGGAAGAAGGGAAGGGATTCTCCACAGTCCCATCTGGATGGAGATGAAAGTGTGCAATGGACCCCAAATTCCCACTTTCTATGAGTTGAACCAGAGTCTTCCTGAGCCCCAGGAGACATCATTGCAATCACAGCAAGAGCCAAGAACTCAAAGGTCCAGACCACAAACAAGAGGGGATTCTGATTTCCAACTTTCTTTAGCGGCACGGCTGCTCTTGGCTGGACTTACACAGCAAGGTTGATTGTTCTGGTTCTGACTTGCTATGACAAAGGGATTTGCATGGACCTGCCCCATCAGTTGAACATGACTGAGGCGAGACAAGGAGGCCACCATCTGTTTTCTTCTTCTTGGGCAAGGTTGCCAGCAGAGTGTAGCTTTGCACTGCCATCAGCTGGATCTGTCTGGCTAAAGGGACTTGGACCTGATGGGCCTCAGGATGAGCAGTACAGGAACAACCTCCCCTTACCTGGGTGTGCAGGGCAAAGCAGATGGTCTTGAGCTTCTTGTTGGGGAGAAGGACCTAAAAATCATAGGCTACTTCCAAGAGCTGGGTCAGACTCTGCAACAGAAGGTGACAGAGGGGAGGGTTAGCGAGAACCATGGAGTGAGCAAGAGCAGAAAATTAGTGAGTGAGAAAAAATACCTCATTGCCCCATGCTTAGTGCTTTACTGCTTTGGTGCTGGAATTTTCCACATCTGTAGTTCTGACCACAACACATATTGTGCTGTTTGAGCTCCTGTTCAGTACCCTGAATACACACCCACCTGGATTACCACTCTCTGGAGATTCAGGTTCCTTTGAAAGGAGGCCAGGAAGAGAGTGGGTCCCACAGCCCATGGGTGTCATAGGCTCCAAAACAGTGACAAGGCATAGGGAGTTCACAGGGGTGCATATGCACCCCTTGAGTGTGCTGGTGCACCCCTGACAGGCAGCACTCCCCGATTAGGTGATGGACCTGCGAGTACCAGGTGGGGAGTGGGGGGCACCAGATGAAGCACTGCTGGTACTTCCGGGAGTGCTGCAGCCGTTTCCCAGTTGGTGCGATTGGCCAAAGGGGACCCCACCTCCCCCCGGTCAACAAGATTGGCCTTGGGGGCACCCCTTCCCTGGTTGTTGAGCGGCTGCGGGGGGTCATGTGCTGCCCCCTGGCTCAGGTGGCACGCGTTGCCTATGCCCTGAAAGTGACCACAGATTTAGAACCAGCCAGCATCTGCCTATACAGGCCCAGGGACACAGGAATAGGGAGCGCAGAGCTGAAGTGGGATTTTCCCCTCTGGGGGGCTGCACAGGTGCAAATAAAGAGAGCGCAGCCTGTTTCACCCAGGAGAGACATGCTTCACAGGCAGTGGGGTGGAAGCCATCCACTTCTATAACCCATCATAGGGAGCCCCAAATCTCCATGTTTTAAACTGTCAGGCCCTGACTATAATCCCTGTACTCCATAAGAGACAATCTCCAATCCTCCCTACTCCATGGAGCTTTGAGAGGCCAAGCCCAGAGGAAACAGAGTGAAATTCAGCTGGAAGAAGCGGTCCAATAGTTAATTTTGTCTCCCCTTATCAGACTTCCCGGGAAGTGGAAGTGGCATTCCCAACACGGCCGTGATCTACAGGTCGGGCTGCCATGAATTTAGGCCCCCAAGGGTAGGCAAGGCTGATTCATTAAGGAGTCTTGAACTGCACCAGGAAAGCCCTAAAGAGCTATGAAGTTCCTAGGGCAATTCACACACACACACACACACACACACACACGCCAGTGTGCAGACCCACACATACAGACAGAGGCCAATGCTGGTTTTCCAGGTGGCATCTCACCACAGTGACATGAAGATTGTCGACCCCTCCCTCATACTGCAGCAGGACACAGGGGAGCTTCTCAAAAACAGTATCGTGATGCCCTTTGTGATGGAGAAGAGGCCCATCACGGGTCCCATCACCTTGACCACAGCCTGCTGCAGCTACAGAGAGGCAAGGCAGGACTGAGTCCCTCAGACAGACTTTCTGGGAGGTTGCTCTGGACCAGCAGAGGCATAGGGGACTGCTGACCAATTAGGGGCTGTGTATCATGTAAGCTTTTACATGGCTGCATAAATCTCCATATATAAGTATCCCCATAGGAAGCTAAATTTGTTTTGATGTAGAATATCCCAGTCCCTCAGATCACCTTGGACTTTTTCTGTCTTCTCAAGGAGTGCGGTACATTCCAACATGGATTTAGTATTTAAATCTGCCCGTGGTTGAATCTGTAAGAAATAAAAACATGTAGGAACCAGGAAAGGCTTCTTTTTTTTTTTTTCATCTTGTCATTCAAAAGGGCTTGTTGAAGCCCTCATATGTTTCAGGACTGGGTTGCAACCATCTTGTCCAGACTGAGGTTTGGCAAGGTTTATGCTGAATTTACATTTACACTTCATGGCCAAGGCCCACAATGCATATGAATGATTAAGAATCTTTCTTTACCATGACTGGTTACGTTGATTCCAGGTGATAAAGGCAGCTGTCAAATAATCTGTAAGAACAATGCTTGGTTTTAGCTTTGCTTCACTTGGGATCCTGCTCACCAGTCCTCTAAGGCTCCTCAAGTCTGATTTTCTAAAGCTCAGTGTTTATATTTTGCTGTGCTTGGTTCTTGCCTACCTTTGGCTCATCAATCATCTTTTCAGGGTCGATGTTTGCAGGTATCAGGATCATCCTGACACAGAAAGCAGGGTAATGGGAGGCTGCCAAAAGGAGACGTTTAGGAATTCTTGAGAAATTTCCTGTTGCAAGGCATTTTCCAGACATGAACTAGTGAATACCTTAAGTTGGAGGAAAGGTGACTAAGGGGGCACATGACAGCAGCCTTCAAGTAAGACTGCCATAAAAAGAACATTTTTTTTTCCTTGCTGCAGCAGGTAGGATGAGAAGCAATGGCTTTCTATTGCAGCAAACTAGATTTAGACTAGATCTCAGAAAAAACACTTTCACTGTTAGAATGACACGGTAGTGGGATACGTTGCCCAGAAAGTTGTGGAATCTCCTTCTTTGGAGGTTTTCAAGAAGAGGTTGGAGAAGTATTGGCCAGGGATGATTCAGGAGTAGCATTCCTACATTTGAGCTGGGGGTTGGACCCAATGACCCTTGATGTCCCTTGCATGCAGGGAGCAGATTGTGGCTCTGCATTAGGCCCCGGCCCCAAGCTATCACCAACCCATGATCCCAATCCCAGCTCCACCACCAGCCCCACCTACCTATCTGTCCCTGACACTACTCCCCACCTGCCTACAGCCCTATCCCATCCACGTTGCCAAATGTGTCCTGCCCACATGGGTCCTGGGCCTGTCTTCATGGAGGCCCCACCTATCTACCCACTCCATCCAGAGCCCCCAGTGGTGCACCCAGGGTGGAAGGGTTGGAGTGCCCATGGGTCTGGCTGTGGCAGCCCAGACTGACAGTGGCAGCTAGAAGGAGCTGCTGCTGTGGGGGCTGCCAGCAAACAAGTCTCCCTTGGGACTACACACATTGGAGCCTTTGGCAGCCCTTGGTTCTCACACCAGGCTTCAGCTCTTGTTCTTTCCCCTGGGGTGTTTGCACTTGGTCAGTGAATAAAACTCACCCCCAACTTTGATACATTTTTTAGAACTACCTGGAGGAGAGAGGACATCTTGACCTGGGGTGAGTTGTGTGTGGAAGCACAGAACACAGTTCAGCGGATTTCACAGAGGTGCGGGGAGGCTTTGTTTTTAACCTTTTATGGGTGCAACAGCTTAACCGGGATGTGCATCTAAAAGAATTAAATGTTAGAATTGAAAATCATCTCTCTCCCCTTCCCAAGTCATGCCCTGTCTCCATGCTTTTGTTTCCCAGATCTAACAAGCAGGTACTGCTGTTTGGCACCCATGATCACCCTGGACACCTGGGTCCCCTCTGTCCACCCTGCTAGCTGCAGATGAAGGGGAAGCCCACCTCAATACTTCACAAAAATAAACTTCACACTTAGGATTCTTTGCCATGGGGGCCAGTGAATAGCACAGAGCAGGAAATCTCTATGTAGTAAGAGGGACTGTAAGGTCTCCTGGCCATGGTCTGGAGCAAGGTGTTCATGGAGCTGGGTGGAGATGTGGAATGGAGCCTGCTGAGCAGGGTCGACTCAAGAACCGTCAAGGGCAGCAGGGCCCTTGTGTCTGCAGGGAAGGGGAAACCCCAGTGTGAGAAATGCCCCATTTTCCATCTCTTGGCAAGAGAAAATGAATTATTGTATAGCAAGCCCCCTGACCTTCTCCTCCCCCCCTCTCCCCTCCCTTCCCCCCACAGACAGAGAAAGCATCCAGGCCAGTAAGCACTTGCAGCTTTTTATTGCAAAAGCAGTGGGAAGGGTGTGTGTAGATGAAACAGGGGCCCTAAATTGAAGCAGTGGATTTTAAAAAACACCATTTCAATTTAGGGATGATTAAACCCCCATGTTGTGCACACACCCTGCTGACTTACCTGCCTTTCCAGCGCGGAGGGGAGGGTGAGCTGCTGGTGGGTGGAGCAGTCGCTGGGCTGAGTGGGGGGGGAGGCTGGTGCTTCCCTCCGCAGCAGTGGCGGCTCCTCCCAGGTGGCACCCACCCACAGGCACCTGACTCGGGTGGTCCCGGGGGGCACTGCATCCGTAGAGGGCAGCATTGGGCCCCCGTGCATCTCAGGCAGGCAGGCAGGCAGGCTCCAGGAGGGGAAGAAAAAAAAAAAGATTAGGTCTGCCACTTTTCTTGGGTGGAGCCTGCTTTCCTGGGGTGCTGCCAGGCTTCCTGTAGAGCCATGGAGCTGCACAGATTCTGGTGCTTTGCTTTGCAGCTGTAGGGGCCGAAAACTAAAACTCTTTGAAGGAGTTTTAGTTTGCTGCATTCCAAGTCATTTAAGGTGCATTAGACTGCCAAATTTCCTACAGCGGCTGGAATTAATGTGCAACACGCTGCCAACGCGTGCAGAAACCAACACCATTAAAGCGGTGCAAAACCATTTAGGCCACTTTAAAGTGTTGTGCACACATGCCTCTCATTTCGTCTATACACGGCCTCAGTAACAACCTTGAGGACTCAGGATGCCGGAGGGTTAGGTGCACATTCCTGTTGCCTCTGGATATGGGATGGGAGGGGAGATACTGTTCTGCACAGTGGGCACTAGGGGCCAGAAGAGGAGGATGGATGGGTGGAGAGTGCCTGTTCTGTATACTAGATATAAAGTAACCAGTAGCATGACTAAGGAAGGGAGATGGGCAGCAGCCCCATGTGCTAACTTTGGACAGTAGCTGCCAAAGCCTTGCAACCACACCAAGCATTGTGGCAGTCAGAAGTCACTGCTTCCCCACTGTGTTATCACTGCCCTGTGAGCCCAGCTGCTCTGTGGCACCTCTTAATGTAACTAGTAAATGACTCGGACCTGATGAGCACACTGAGGCAGTGGGCTGGAGCAGCAGGGCATGTGGCAGGCATAGAGATGGTCTGGCCAGGTGGTAGAGCATCTCTTTGGAGGACCCAGCCTTGGTTGCTTCAGGGCATGTTGCAGGAGTTTGCCCTGCACCAGCTTTTTCCCGTGTATTTTTTTTTTTTTTGATACCAGGATGTCCCAGTATCAAACTTAGAGTCTGCACAGCAAATATGCAGCGTGGGGAACATTTTTTCATTCCTAGCATGCCTCCCATGGCATCTCAAACTGCTTTGAGATGCTGCAACAGGCACATACTCATCTGGACACAGCCTCACCGTCTATCCTGGATCAAATCTATGAGAGAAGGATGAATTTACAGGAGAGCTGGCAATGGGAAGAGAGCTTGAAAATTATTTATAAAATTAAATCCAATGCTGTATGCATGAAACCAAGAGAATAAAAGCATAGAAAAACTGCTGAACTAAACTGAAAAACTGAAACTCTAAAGAATCTGGATCTACATTGTCACTTGGAATGTACTTATTGAATCTTTAAATAGCCAAAGGTGAAACGGTAAGCCTGGGAAAAAAAAAACAAGGGTCCGATTTTGAACCTTTAACTTATCTGAATAGGCCCAACTCCTCACCAATGTGAATAAGGGCAATTCAACCACTTGCTAAAAGTTTAAACAAAAACTAATCACAGTCATTAAGGAAACACTTCACTAATTTGCTAGGGAGGCTGATTCCCTTGCCTTAAGTCACACTTTATTATTAAAACATCAGAGGAATTTACACATATCTGCTCTGTTATTGGCTTGGAAGACTTTCGTGGGTCAGCCCGGTTCACTGCTTTTCTTCTCAGACATCTATAGTGAAGGATCAGTGTAAAACAATTTCTTCATAGTCAGCAAAAGATGAATGGGTTAAGACAACATCACTTTTTAGCAATGTTAATTGTAGTGGCCACCTACAAAGGCCACTGTGATGCTAAATTATGACTACTACTAAGCTTGTACACAGCACTTTTCATCCATAGATCATAAAGTGATCTCCAGATGAATGCAGGAATTCCTGCTATATAGAGGCACTGAGAGATGATGCAACTTGCCCAAGATCACATAGCAGGGCTAGTGGTTGGACAAGAGCAGAATTCAGGGTCCCTTTTACCTACCTTGGTTTATCTACTGGACTACATTGTCTGCTTCCATAGAAAAATGCTGATCTTCTGCCTGTTGCTATGGTATTCTGAGCTTGTTGTATCAAATGTACAGTTAGAAATGAGAGAAGGTGGAAGGTTAGTTTTGGGTTATCAATTTGGACCTTTCTCCCAAAGGCTCTCTGCACCTCTTCAGTCTGAAAAACCAGACAGAAATAAGTCTAACTAGCTGGATTCCACTGCCTACAGGTCTGGATCTGACTCTCAATGGAACTCAAGTCTGCAAAGATGCGGAAAAGACAGAAGTTAACCAAACACTTCAGAATGGTTCCTCTGGGCTTGATTCTTCATCGCCTTTGTGATTCAGAGGCAGGGAACACCTATTTCTTTTTCCAAATCAATTAACCCATT
This sequence comes from Gavialis gangeticus, assembly GCF_001723915.1. Classification (NCBI taxonomy): domain Eukaryota; kingdom Metazoa; phylum Chordata; order Crocodylia; family Gavialidae; genus Gavialis; species Gavialis gangeticus. The sequence continues at coordinate 33,826,842 of NW_017729029.1, read as the reverse complement.
GCTTGTAATTAGTATCATGCTCTGCAAGTGACAGTTCTATTTGCAGATGGCAAGAAGCTTAATCACAATTAGGTGAAGGAAATGATAATTTCCATTGTACAGACATTGAAGAGTAGAGAATGGAGGACTATCTCCTATATCTCAGTAGATGGCAGGCCTGTGTTTACACTATGGTTTGAGAATTCGTGTCATCAATAACATTAATTGATGTTTGCAAGTGTTTTGTGATGATGGTTTAGTAGTGCTCACTTACAAAATATGAATGCTGGGGAACTAAATAACTGAGGTTTGTGAAATGTGCTGTGATCTAGAGATGACAGATACTAGACAATGCCCTGATCCTGCATGTGTTTACCTTTACTGCTGAAATGAGCCAATTGACTTCAGTGGAACAAAGGACAGTAGTAAAGTGTCTGCAGTTTCCTGAGCCAGTCATCTGGAAATCAAGTGGAGTAAGTCAACTGAAACTTTAAAAAATAATTTCAAAACAATTTGTTGGAATTTAGACCCCTCACAATTTTTTAAAATAGGCATTAATTTAAATTTCAAATTGAGAAGTAATTTCTACTCTAAAAATGAAACTTTGAGATTTAGAAACTAATTAAATGAAATGCTTAAATTATTACTTAACTTTTCCCCCGAACTTTTGTTTTCAAAAAGGAAATCCACCCTAGCCAATTTTTTTCTGCAAATAGTTTTGGTTTTGGTATTTTCTGGTATAACATAATTTCCTCAAAAACTCCTCAATAGCTTCATTAGTGCAGGGCAGGAATGACTTTTAGACCATTTGTTACTTCTTTCTTTCTCTTCTTAGGACATCTGCTGCACTGTTAAATCTATCTGAATAAAGAGCTTTTTTAAATAGAGGACACTTAAAAACTATTTACCCTTCAAAAACAGAACAGGAATATATTTCATAATTAAAAACCATGTCTCTCGAAGGACAAAATTTACTGAGGAACTTTCTTTTTTATTAGCCTCCTTTTCTTTGGAGATTACATTATTGTTAGTAGAATATATCATATTGCAAGTTTATCTTCATTTATCAGCTCAACCAAGCACTTACCAAGAAGGGAACAATCCCTTTACAAAATTTTTTTAGTTAATTGTGAGCAAATATCAGTTAGAAGTACTTTGCAAGTCCCAGATCCTGGTGCCTAGTTAAATTCTCAGTCTTGCACCCAGGCTTCACTTACTAGGTTTGGGGACATACTGGGTACCTAAAGAAACCTCAGAAGCAGGCTAAGAAGGGAACTGCATACATTATTCAGGGATGAAAAGCATAGGGAAGGGACAGGGTTTAGCTACCCAGGATGGAGACTTGGCCAAAACAGTTGCCTATCTGGCTAAATAGGTATCTGTTTCATTTTGGGATCCTAGGTGAACCTTCTCCTGTTTGCCCAAGCATATACTGAGATCTCAATATAACTTTGAGGTTCTCCACATCCTAGGCACTTGCCTGGGATATAGAGAACCCTAGGTAGCAGGTGAGGCAGCTTTAAATTTTTAGGTTGTTAAAGGAACAGATAGGTATCTAAGTAGTTCTGAGGATCAAGGTGTGAGTGAGTTAGGAATACAAATGAATCACAAATCTCACTGAAAGTCAATGGGATCTTTGCTCTTAATTTAGTCCACTCCCCACAGCTGTGGATTCTGGAGGTGTCCTTGTTCTGATACAGCATTTCTAATTGTTTTATACATAGTTTTAGAAAACCAAATAGATCCCAAAGCATGAATGGAAAGGGCCATGCTGAAAACACTACACTCTTTTCCATTACATTTTTTTCAAGGCTCTGATCTCCAATGCACAATTTTGTTGTCTATCATGGTCAGGCATTTTCAGATCCTAATGGTGAAGAACACACGCATGGGGCAAGCTGAGAAGAAAGGAAGGTAATTAAACAGAGTGACATTTTGACTTTGTAAATGTAATTCCTATTTTCCATATGAAGAATTTGGAAAGTATTTGCCTGTACACATATCAGTCTATCAGAAACCAGTCCTGGGCACTGGCCTGGTTCTTTACCTCAGACACACAGGTTTTTTTCCACTGGGACTGAAATTCAATGGGGAAACTTTCCAAGTAGCAGAAAGAGCTAAATTACAAATATATATTAGCATAAATATAACAGACTCAGAGCCAAATCCAACTGACTAGAAGGTATGCAAATAAGACTGAAAAAATCATTAATACCTATTCTTTAAGGCACAGTTGCCCATATTATGGTTTCATTTAAGGATCTCTGATAATTATTATCTAGGACACAATGGAAGAGCGTACCCCAAGGTTTCTAGCTCAACTGTCTTCAGCTTTAAGATACAGTTCACAAATATAGAAGATAACTGATTTTCCTTGTCACTCAAGACAGGCTTTATTTCTAATTAAATAGAAATAGCTTATTATTGAAGATTAGTTAAGTGATAAATATACACCAGTTTGTATTTAGCTAACTATTCTATATTCAGTCAAAAAGGTAATCCAGTTAAGGTACCCATTGCATATAAAATAGCCAGATGATTATAAGATTAATATATACTATTAAGGCACAAAACTATGTAAAAAGTGTGTGTGTATGTAGTAAAGGAGCACTCAGGGATTAACAAGAAGAGGGTTAACAGTGAAAGAAAGGCTGCAGCTGTGCACAATTGCCATGATAGCAGGGCTGGGTCATCTGTTCTGAATTAAGTGAGCCTTCCCAGCACTTTATAAGTAGCAGGTTAGGAAGGTGAAGAGTTGGTTTGTTGGTAGTAGGAGCTGCTTTACTGTTGAAGGAACAAGGTGAAGAAAGGAGGAAAGAGGAGAATGGAGAGATCTTTTGCTTCTTTATTCTTCTTGCTGCTTTTTTTTTTTTTTTGAAACCAGGGTCCTATCTTGGCTGCCCAAAGCCCTTGCTGGGCTGTTCACTTTAAAACTTAGCTGCAGGAGTTTTGGTTGCTTGGCTCAGGGATTAGAAATCAAGCTGAAGGGACTGTGCTTTGAAAAGCTGACTCCAGCTCTGTGTTCAGATATATATGGACGGCTCCATGAATTGTGAGGCAGACCTTCAACCCCATGTCAAACTCTGTGGGGAGGTCATTTAGGTTCTTTAGAGCTAGTTCCAAAAAAGCTCTAGCAAGCATGTTGACAGAATTAAGAGTCCCTAGTTTATTGGCCCCATTCCTGGTTTTAGATTATCTGATTCCCCCACCCCAGTTTACCTACTACAGTTGAGAGAAATAATTTCCAGTTAGTGAACATACAGGGACTATGGGATATATGCAACTCCTTCCAGATGCACACTGGAGGGAAGACTCTGGAAAATATATAGCTTTTGGGTAACAGAGTCTTCATTCATTTTCCCCTTTGCAAAGGGGACCTGTGTATGTGAGTAGGGGGTTCATGAGTAGGTGTCACGAAGCATGATGAATGTGTAAAACAAGTGGCATCCACTCATGTTGCTGAATTACCCACTACGCTGCCAGTAATGTCAGCCCAAATACCACCCCATGGTGTTCTTGCACATTTTTTCCTAGGCCTATCCCATCCTACTCCACATGTGAGACATTCTGTGGATACTTATTTGACCTTTTCATATCTTTCCCCAAAAGCTCACTTTTGCAACAGCGCCTCCACAAAGATGGATTAGTAAGGAGGGGTATGGAGAACACAGCTATTTAGGGCATAATCTTGTTCATGGAGACTTGCTCAACTCTTCTATTATACATCCTGCAATGTTTTAGAAAGAATGTGGACTATTCTAGGGCAAAAAGAAAGAATGTTCTATACTTTCTATAAGGTACTTTAAACACTTATGGACATGAGTAATTATCATGAAAGTCCACTTGTGAACTTTTTGATGAGGAATAGATATCCAATGTAATAACTGAAGGGCTACTTCATACCTGAAATATTAAGAAATAACAATGATGATAGAAAAGCCTATTGTGGCAATTTAAAACTTCACAGTCATAAAACAATAGAGAATAGATCTGGATAGATAGACTTACTGCTCTCTCAAAGGGCTTATCATTTGGGAAGGTGTAGTAAAAAAGAACACCCCAGAACATTTGCTTGATTTCAAGTACTCATTGGATGCTTGCACAATTAATCTGAATCATTAAACATATTCAAAAATTGATCTGCCAACACAAATAATTTGTAGTACCCCGCAGTTGATTTGTTCCATAGGGAGAGGGGAAGAGGGATTTACATGTCGGCTTACAGTGAGTATCAAGACTGAAGTCAGTAAGCTAGTCCAGTGTCTTCAAGAGCCAAAAGAGCTTGAATTCTGTCTTATACAAATGATCTGTCCCCATGACCACATTGTTGGCATGTCATGAGAACAGAGTGGTTGCCATACTGAATTACATTTTTCTTGTCTGATATCCTGTCCTTGGCAATAGCCTGCAGCAAATCCTTTTGAAGAAAACAAGAGAATATTAGAAACCAAATAGCAATGAAAACTCCACTCTGTTGGAATTTTCCCCCCATTTCTGATGGGACACTTCCTTAGAGATATAGTTACATGTTGGTAGGGGCAAATAAATATGCTGTGGCAGGAAAGCAGAGAAGAAAGAGCCTTTCTCAGGACCACCTAAAGAGACCACCTATATTGCTATCTTTCCATTTGCACTTGACTTAAAAACTTGATTTACATTTTGACTTAACATTGGATAACATAGTAGCATCACATGATAAAATACACTTGCTGTAGGATTTAGACCTGTAGAAAAATCATCATCTCTGAAACACAGAGACATGACTGATACTGGCCAGAATCTAAATACCATGTTTTGGGCCTCTATATTTTTCACTTGAAATGAAAACTAGTCCTTTCCTACCTTAAAGGAGAGGTAAAAGAAATAAGAAGTGAGAGCAGAAGGAAGAGACAATGTGTGTGTTGCCACTTTTCTGAATGTGACTGCATATATTCGCTAGAAATGAATATGAAAATGACTATAGAAGCTGCTCGACACCATTAATATGACCACTCTACATTGTTTTAATAAAATGAATGCCCATGTTTGTATCTGGAAATCTTCATACTGTATCTCTATAGCTATTTGTCATGTTTCTTTAATGCCACAGCTGTTTGGTTGTACCAGGTCATCTGCTTTTATTAGTCCTTTTCCCAGTGCCCTGTGAAACTCACACCAGTCATGAAAAAGATGCTTATCTCAGTCCAAAAATAGCACCTGCTCCTCATACCCCTCCTTTCAGTGTCTCTGGGCACTTCAGTGTTTTAATTCTTTTCCAAGTTTCAAGCCTACTACTTCTACCATGAAGGTTGGGATAGCAGCTTTTATAGCAGGAATCCTTGGTGGGATTGGTGTTCTACTGTTTCTCATATCTTTTGGAACAGATTATTGGCTGCTAGCTACAGAGACATGTGGTATCTTTGAACCTGGAAATAACACTCTTCAGACTGAGGAGGTAAAAGCAAGTAGTTTTGTGATATTCTGCAAGAAAAACATGCTTTAAAAAATTCCATAAAAATGTTAAATCTGCCACAGAAAATAATGTAACTGGTGGTGCTGTTAGTTTTTTAATATGTGATAGTTAACACATTCAGTGCATAAAAACTCAGTCTATGAAGCAGGAACTAGCACCTCCATATTTTATGCTACTAACAAAGACGTGATTCAAAGAATACATAGGAAGCCCCGAGGAGAAACCTTTATGATACTGTGATAGACATGGGACACAAAGTTGAAATTTAAGATATAATAGATTTATTCTCTTACAACATTTGCTTCTAAAGGCATTTATTTCCTGATGTCATCATCATTAAAGTTTTTTCTTTAATTTCTGCATATGACTAATATTTTATATTTAATATGTAGATCTTTCTGATCAGTTAAATCTCAAGTGTCTCTAACACAGATAGTCAAGTGAAGGGAACACAAAATGTGTGGCTTAAAGTACATAAGACCTCATTCTGTCTGTTTACTTAATATGGTGAGATGGCTAAGTGTTTCAAAATTTGGCTTTAAGAAAAATATAGGATTTTTGATATCAGGGAACATTGTTTAATTTTTGCAGTATTGTGCAGCATTTTATTGCATTTTGAATCATTAAAATTAATAGTTTATTGCTCCATTCTGATATGGTTCATGTACAGATCTCTTTGAAACCTTGAGTTTTAGCTGAATTTACTTGTGGTGAAATATTTAATTCCTTATTAAGCTCTATGGAATGACAGTTGAATCAGCTTCATGAAACTAAATTCTTCTCAAACATTTTTCTTCCAGTCCCCATGTATGGTTTTATTACCAATTTTCAGAAATGCTGTATTCTTTTGTTATGCAGACTTTTCTTTACTTCAAAGTTCAATCCAATTATATTTGATTTTTATGTTATGTGATTCACTTGTGGAAAACTTCATGAGGTTAGCAATAAGCATCTTCCATAGCTTGAGGATTTCATAATACAGAATAGCTTGCTGGCTGTATGAGTCAGATTTCCAAATGACTGTCTATCTCAAGAAGCAAAATGATGATAGAAAGATGACTTCCCAGCAGACAAATAATCTTTGTATAAAACAGCACAATAAGACTCTGAAGATGGCAGACTGTAAAACTTTAACAGGCATAAAAGTACAGTTCAGATTTTTTTTCACTTAGGAAATGAAATGACGTTTTCTTTCCTATAGCTTATTTAAAAAAATATACTCTGTTGTATTTAAAGTGAAAGGATTACAAGGCAAGCGCTGATGTACTGCATTAAATAAAACAAACCTCTCAGACATTTCACATATGTTGTTAGGCCAACTGTTTGCACATGACACATTCAGAGGGATCCTGAAAAATGCCAGTTGGGAGTAGGAACAACTTTAACTCTTGCCCTTGAGGTTTTTGCTTTTATTCTATGCAGTGTCTTTGTAATTGAATTGTTGCTCCATGCCCTAGGCTGCAGTTTATATTTTTCCTTGCTCATCCCTTTGTAACAGGCAGACTTTAGCCATTGAGAGTCTTGGTTATTGGCCAACTGGTGGCCAAATGAAAGTGCAGATTTAGCAAGTCATCAGTCGCCCATTTGATGTTGTTGTGCAGCTTCTCTGTTGTCAGAGTTAGGTTCAGACCTAGTCTGAAAGCAACAGCTTTTCAAGGGGGAGAGTGTCTCTTGCCAAATTAGTACAAGCTGTACTTTGGTCTTTTGGTGTTTAAGTCCTGCTTAACTGAGACCCATCACTCTTTCTCTCCGCTGAAGCCGGGTGGATTTATCCAGTGAGATATAGAACACTTCAAGTCCCTTGAATATAATGCTTTCTAAGAGCTGCTCCACACTTCACCCAGTCAAGTTCTACAATAGTAATAGTGCTTCTTTATCAAACTGTGCATGAGAACAATTGATTTAATTACAGCTCTAATTATTTTCCCAGCAGAACAGCTGGGACATTTCCACTCTTGAAATAGCCTTTGAAATGACCTTGTGCTTTGAATAACCTTTGTACACATGGCAGTGGATGGGGCAAAATGCATCAAGATGCTAATATTCCCAAAATGAGGAGACTGATATAGAAAAAGAGAAACTCCTATCTGAGCTAACCTTTTTGCATTCAGCAAAGAAACAGAGAGAGAGAAGGGTTGGGCCAAACCTTTCTGGATCATCTAGTTCACTACAAACTGTGTTCTGAAGAACCCTGGGGGTTCACAGTTGGTAACCAGGGATTCTCTGCAAAGAGATTGGTGATAAAATGAATGGAAAAAGGTTAGCTCAGAGTGGAGTTACTCTTTTTATATATCGGTCTCCTCATTTGGGAACATATACACAGGTAAGCGACAGGGGCCAGGGCAATGCTGAAAGTAGGGGGTCAGTGCACACATCCACAGGAGGCCTCAAATGCCTCTACACAAATGCTCATAGTATGGGAAACAAGTAAGAGGAACTTACCCTCCTGCTATCTGACACCAACCCAGACATAGTGGGGATCACTGAAACGTGGTGGGACCCAACGCATGACTGGGCGGTGAATATCAAGGGCTATAGGGTGTACAGGAGGGATAGGACAGGGAGGAAAGGTGGGTGCGTGGTGCTCTACATTAAGGAGCAATACACATCCTTGTCAATTAACAAAGAATCAGAAGTGCACACGGAAGTGCTCTGGGTTAGAATACAAGGCAGTCGAGGGGAAAGAGACTTAACGGTGGGGGTCTACTACAGACCTCCCAACCAAGGGGAAGAGCTAGACCAGGAATTCT
>NW_017729029.1:33802216-33818049 GCF_001723915.1 Gavialis gangeticus | reverse complement strand
TTCAGCCTCCACAAGAGAAGGCTGAGGGGGAATCTAGTTGCCTGTTACAAACTAGTCAGAGGGGACCAGCAGGCACTGGGGAAGTCCCTGTTCCCCCGTGTACTACCAGGAGTGACCAGGAATGACGGTCATAAGCTGGCAGAGGGTAGATTTAGGCTAGATATCAGGAGGCGCTACTTCACGGTCAGGGTGGCTAGGATCTGGAACCAACTTCCAAAAGTGGTGCTGGCTCCTAACCTGGGGGTCTTTAAGAGGAGGCTGGATGTACACCTTGCTGGGGTCGTTTGACCCCAGTACTCTTTCCTGCCATGGCAGGGGGTCGGACTCGATGATCTGCTCAGGTCCCTTCCGACCCTAGAATCTATGAAACTATAATGGTGTATTGGGCGGGGAGATGGCGAGCTGCCGTTGCTGGGCCTAGTTGCCTGGCTCTGTGGATAGGGGTAAGGACTCCACGGCAGAATTGATATGCAAGGGTTGTGTGATTTTAGGAAACCACTGATCCAGTTAAAGAGGGGGTCACTGAGAGTTATAAGGCTGGTTGTAGTTTTGGCTACACAATAGCTGCCAGATTGGGCCCACATCCTGCTTACTCAGAGATCTGTGGAAATGATTCACTTAGGAAATTCAGAAAGCAACATGTAAAAGCTAGAAGGATACAGAGTTGGGTGTCTGTGTTAAGGCAATCCATTCAAGATGCTGATTACTCACTCTTGTTTGTCATCTTAACAATGCAAAAGAAACAACAAATAAGAAAATTTCTCCCCACAGCTGGAAATAAACTGAGAGAGAACTTTGCTAGCCCAGTCACTGAACCAAAATAAAAATGGATTCCTGGTTGCATGTGGTGAATACAAGCTTATATTCACTACATGCCTTGTGCTTTTATTCTTTGCAGGTCGAAGTCTGGGGCGAGACCAGAAAAGAGATCCTCACTTTTCATCATGAAGGTTTCTTTTGGAGATGTTGGTTCTTTGGCAAGGATTATGAGGAGACCATATGGAACTTCTGGTTCAGTGAGTGCTCCTGATATGGTTTCCAGCTTGGTCTGGAAATATTTTAATGGGCTAGGTCTAACACTGGCTTTCGCGTGTTCTTCTGAGCACGTTGTTGTAGCTGGAGTTTGTCGGTACTGCCATTATGAACCATCAGATTATATAATTTTACTGGGTCATAATTAATCTATAAATATCCAGTCTGAGTTGGAACTTGGTGAAGACATCTCTCTCAGATGAGAAGCTAGCTTTTGCTACATTTATTTTACTTTTCAAGAGATGCATCTGTCCCTTTTTAAATTACAGGTGGCCAAAACCTAACCTGAGGAGGACCTCTCTTTCTGTGCTCCCTTTAAGTCATAAATTTGCTCTCAGATGGTCTTTTGCAATCTTGTAGGAGCCATTTTTTCCCTTAAAAAAATAGAGGTGGCTAAAAAGCATTGGTGGGGGGGGTACTTGTATTGGTGTGGCCCTGATTCTGCCACACAGTTCAGTGGATGAGGATAGGATCATGGTTTACTGAACTTCAAAAAGAATAAGATAAGCACTAAATTATCTTTTAAAAATCTCTTTTTATATCCAGATTTATAGAGGGTTCCTAGTCATACAATTAATTATCATTCGTAAACCTGCTTCATTAAAGGATATGTATTCGGGTAGGACATGTTTTATGGCAACTTGGGTCTGCCATTTTGGTGACTTTCCTCATCCAAGGGCAATCCTCAGGGAATATCACTGAGATACACCAACCAGTGTTTCCAGAATAGCAGTATAACTCTCAGGGGTGTTGCGTTAGAGTGAGGCATGTACTTTGTGTAATAACATCATAGAAAATGGAACTGGTTTGTATTAAAAAGCTACATAGAGTAAAACAACCATCACCACAACCAACCTATAGACACTAGAGTTACTCATTGCTTATAGGCAGCTAGTATTTTCTGAATTGGTAAGGTCCCTCTCTAAAACATGTTTAATGAAGTGACTGCAAAGTGTGATCTTCTCATAGGAACTTTGTCATATAAGTTCACCATGTACTTCTGTCAGGATCTCAAAGTAAACCTTCAACCCAAAATGATCATTATGTCAGATGATTCCTGTTCATTGCAGACTGCTACACAGGTTGGTACACTAACAAGCTTTATGCAGTTAATAATTACAAGACCTGTTTTGTATTTTTAAAGTAAAGAGAATTTTGGTAAAAAATGCCCTGAGGGCCAGACCTATTCCCATATAAGATAATTAGATACTAAGTTATCTGACCTTGCCTGAAGCAAAATGTGGGTACAAACCACCAACTAAAATACTTTTAGTAGAAAGCCATTGTTAAATAAGTGGCAAATCTGTATGACTACTTTAGGTATTTATTATAATAGGATTGATCATGGCAAATTAATTTGCTGCTCTTGTGGATGTAATAATTAATTCAATAGGTATTTCACAGTCAGTTTAGCAAGAACTAATGTCCATCTAACACAAAGTGTTCATTGAGCTGGGGAACATATTTAAATAAGTGGCTAATCATTAATTAATTCATTTAACATTCATTCTATTACCATGAATCATGATAAACCTCAGTTGTATTAATATTGATGGGACACTTCCATTGTAATTGTGCTTTCTTTTCCCACAAACTGGAACTGTTGGACTGCAGGTAGATCTAATAGTCCTTTTCAGGTGGTTTAGCACATACTGTATCTGGGAGGAAAACAAAAAGCCAATAACAGGCCCCAGTTGGGGGAGAGTTCTCAATACAAACAGTTCCAGATTTTTGTCTGGCTCTAGTTTGTTTTTGAAGGATTTGTATTTAGAACACATTTGCACTCTTTGCATTTAGAACAGATTGGAAATATACTTTATTCCACCTCCTCTGACTCCACCTGGTGTTTTTGTGGGTTTTGCAGAACTAGCTGTGTTTATCGAAATATTAGTGGTTGTATTTCCATAAAATAAAAGCAAAAAGCTGTTTGATCTTCACTTCTTTTTCAGCTAACCAACCACACCCCAAGTTCTGCATGCACGGCTACCTGTTTCCTATGCCCATTGCTCTTGGACCTGTTCCACATCCTTCCTATGATGCAACTGCAGGTTAGTCTCTAACTAGTCATATTCACATTTTCTTTCCACAGAGTTAATGGTACATGGAGATGTGTGCCGCTGTACTGTAATTTACTGGGTGGCTTGGACTAGTTACGCTACCATGTAATACTTTTTCTTGGCCCTGCTCAGATTAGGCTTCATGGCCTTTGCAGGAAGAACAGGAACTACTTGTCCAGTGCTCCTCCCTGTGGTCAAGTGGCCAAGAAGGAAGCAGAGAGAATAAGGAGGAGCCATGGATCTACCACACTGGCTAGAGTAGGTGGCTGAGGACATCCAGGGGGCTGTAACCTGCTCTCTGTAAAAGACTGGAGTAATTTAATTTAGGAGAGCTAGCAAGCAGAGAGCACAAGGCTGATTATAGTTTAGTCCTAGGTTTAATAACTGGGCAGTATTGTTCCATGCTCATTTCAGGGTAGATCATCTCAGGAAGTCCTCAGTATTCACTCTGAGCTTTCATCATAAAAGAGGCCAGCTTTCTACATCTCTAGTTCTTTCTCCTATTGGTAGACAGTTTGCTTTTTATGGATTTTAATAAATAAGTGTAAACTGAAAATCACTTTGCTCTTTTTTCCCCATCTCTTTTTATTTATTCATTTATTTTGCACATATTCCAGTACACTTCTCTTCCTAAAAGGGTATAGAACAACCCTTTGGGCTAGCTGGTGTGAACCCAGAGCCAGGGCTCCGTCTACTCACTGCATACCCTTCATCTGTTTACTACCAGTGGGAAGTATCTTGAGCAGAGCATTGATGCTCCCTAAAACTAGGGAGTTGTGGCCGCAAGAAAAAGCATGTCCTTGATTCCCCCAAGCAGGACAGTAGTGGCAAGTCTAGGGATGGGTGAGCAAAGATGTCAGAATAATTTGCTACCCCCATGAAGTCTATGCCATGGCAGCAAAAGCAGCCATATTAGTGTTACTCTTGCAGAAGCAACTGGGTACCTGGATGCTGTGCTGCTGCTGTAAGAGCAACAGCTGGGGTGGGCAGATCACACCTCCCCACACACCTGGTTCCCAGAACCTGTGTTCCTCTGGCACTTCCCCACCCCCCTGCAGGTTTATCCCAGGGTACCAACCCTGTCTGTTTTGCCTTTTGTGTAACAAGAGCCTTATTCCGCTATATCTGAATACAGGCTTTACCAGCCTAGGCCTGATGCTTTGCACAGTGCCTGCCTCAGCACCAAGGGCGCTATCATGTTGATTTATTGTTCTTTTCTTTAAAGAAAAAGCAATAAAGACATTTCTTAAAAGAACCACATTAGGAAAGGCAAATGAATCAGTCACCAAAAAAAGAGCCCAAACTCTCAGTTATACCAACAAATTTGAATAGATTCCCCCCCACTGGTTTCCTTTTATTTATGTCTCCATATATTTTTGGAGGTCTGTAATGAATCAGCTGCTGTTTGGAATTTTAATTTGCTCAATTGGTGGCAGAAGACAGAATTAATTCAATGATCTTGTTTTTGAAATTAATTGATTTCTTTAAATAGTGTGTATCACTCTGCTTTGCCTCTGGGGACCCAGGGCAGGCATGGAGTACAAACAAACATCTTGACCTTTTCTTTAGCCTTTAGCAATACCTTTTTTATAATGGGGAACTAATTTAAAAAAATATATTTGTCAGAAAGAGCATCTGAGTGAGAGTAGCTGCCTTTTTTCCCCCTCTGCTATGTAAGATTTCTGCCCTAGGGAGCACACTGCAGTAAAATGGATATGATGCGTCTGTGACAGTAAATGAACAGCTCATTTCTGGCTCCAGCACAGGCTCTTTCTAACAAACACTATCCAGGCTAAGCAGCCTTTTTTTTAAAATTCTTACAAGAGAAAGTCTTGGGTTCTAGTTTCTGAATGATCTTGCTAATGAACAAGCTAATTTTTCTGTACTAAGTACAGGGCCCTCAAGCCATCTGTCCCTGTCTGTCAGTCCTTGCTATGAAACAAACTCCTCAGCTGCCTCTCAGGAATCTTTGCTTGGACTGAGGTCTGCAAGACTGTTACTGCTTAAAGTGCCATGGCTGAGCAAAAAAGCTGTCAGACCAAGGAATATCCTTAACTATAAACTCTGTTCTGTAGTCTCTGATCTGCAAAGAGAATTTTACTTGCCCTAGGGGATGCAAGATTGTGCCTTATGTTGGGTTGTAGATGATGCAGTGATGACTCCTGAGTAGACATGTTCTTCTCTGCATGGATTGAAAGTTATACTTGTACAGTTCTTACTCAAGTTTAGCATCCAACCCATTACTGGGCAACTGCCTATTGAGATAACCTTTACTATTTGTTCATTTGTACCCAGATTTAAAATACAGCTCAGTGGCTGCGTCTACACAAGATGCTTCAAGTGCAGTAGACTAATTCTACTGAGCATTAGTGCAGCAGGCAAAACCCATGTTAATGTGCTAATGTGTAGTAGAATTAATCTACTGTGCATTAGTGTCACAAAACAGTGTGCACTGGTGCTAATGCGCAGTAGCGCCGATTATGACACATTAAGTTTAGTACATAATTACAGGTACTAAATGTAATGCTCTGTAATCACAACACATTAATGAATGTGTAGATATACCCACTGTGAATAAGGGTGGCAGGATCAGGTCCTCAATTTAGTTTAATCCTCATCTACAAAATTGGGGTGAGTATGCTTTCCTCACTAGTGGTACTTAGGCTACATTAACTGACTCTAAAGCAGCAATTCCCAAACTGTGGGTCGCAACCCCAAATGGGGTCGCAACATCAGTGGATGGAGTTGCAAGGTTGGGGGTGGTGGGTTGGGAGTGAGGGGCCATGACGAGGAAATGGGGTCACGCTGAGGAAATGGGGCCATAAATGGGGTCATGCTGAGGAAAAGTTAGGGAAGCACTCCTCTAACACATTTGAGACCTGCAGCAAGATGGTACTAATTCAGTACATAGTATTATCATTTTATTTCAAGCAAATGTATGTTAAAATACTCGAAAGCTGGAGGATGCACAAGGAGCTACATTTGCTGTTGGCTATACCCAAATCAGTAGCTTATTAAGTAAGGGAAGTGTTTGGCCCTGTGATAGGAAGGTGATGTGCTATTAGGCATAAGGATTGTGGGTTTCTTTAAATGCTCAAGATTCTTATCTTTTACTAAGTGGATTCCATGTCAGGTTGATTTAAAAATGAATAAAATATGTTTGCTTTGTAACATTTTTCTTTCAAATGTGAATTGTTAGAGAATTACCCATTTTTTCATGCTTGATTCAACCCTTTGTAATTGCTACTTCAGAGAAAAAACACACAGAGTGAAAGCTGATAGCAAAAGGGGACAGGATAGCTCAGGAAAATGGATAGTGGGACACTTTGGAACTGTTCTGCTTAAAGAATACCCGCTATAAGGTACTTGAACAAAAGATGTTGGTTGCTCAGTGAAATAGGTTAGTTATCTGAATTTGATTCTGAGTAGTTGGAAAGTGCCCTGTCACAGGGCACTTAGATGCCTGCTCCTAAAAGAGCAGAAACTGCCTGGGAAGAGCCCAAAGAGCCAGACAGGTGCCATGGCAACCAGCTAATGAGGAAATTAGCCTGCATCTGCACTAGTCAGCTGGCCGGAAGGGGCAGGGCCTTGGCCCCATATAAACCCCACGATGGGGACTAGGAAGCAGTTCTCTGCTGGTGGCCAAGGGAGAAGGAGCCCTTGTGGAGTAAGTGGAGGGAGAAGGCCTAACTGGGTTCTGCTCCAGGTAATGTAAAGGGGCTGAGCACACCTTATGTAGCTTGTGTTATGTTATAGCCCAGGGGCTTACGTTTTGTTTGCCGTTTTATAAGACCGGTGGTTTGGGTGATGCTATTTAGGGAAGGAGGAGGCCTCACTTGGGGGCACAGACCCTGGCGCCAGAGAGGGCGCGACATTTTGCGGTGCACCTACCCTGGCACTGAGGAGCACAGAGACAGGGCTGTAGAGGGTCCAGTGAGGACAAGGGGCCAAATTATAATGAGGCCTAGGCAAAACAACACCAGTACCATCTGCAAGGCTTGGGGCATGGCAAAGGGGAGGTTGGAGCCATGCATCTAGCCCATAAGGCTAGGGTGCCCTGAAACAGCCATTGTGGAACAGGGGTCCAGGAACCCACTGGGTTCAGAGAGTCCATCAAATCATGTCTAAGAGGACTTAAAGGAAGCCTCCCTATTTTTATATTTTCCATCAAAGACATGGCGGTTGAGAACTGAGGGTGCCCATTGGGCCAAATTGGCACAGTCGAGGGGCCTTAGGAGATCATGGCTGTCCTTGAGGACCCCATCCTGTAACATGCCCCTAACATACAAATAGCCTGTCTGGTCTTTGCTAGCAGTAGAAAATCCAAGACTCAAGATGCCAAAGATGTTAAATCCCTTCCCTACTTATGATCCATCTTGGATCATCTAGGAAGCAGCCCTCACAATTAAAACTGTTTTATGCCATGCCTTCATGACCCACTTATCAGAGCTCTGGTATTTAGTCCAGCCCTATTTCTTACGGCATGAGGTATAGCACAACACAAAACCTAAACTTGCAAGTGCCAGATATACTATACTTATTCAGTGGCACTCAAGGGAGTTAGTAACATGCCAGACACATTTCTTCTGAACATGAACAACAGCTCAATAAGTCTAAAAAATATTTTTAAAATGGTTCATAATCCTGGTATTCATTACAGCAAGGTTATTATTTTTATTGTCACTGAAATTGGAGTTACATGCTTCAGTTTCACAGACTTCTGAAAACTGATCTGATTATGTGGGTTGATTTTTCCTTTCCTATAATTCTATTCTTTTCGATTGTACAGTGTACAGAGGCTTCTGGACTGCATTTATCATGGTAGCTGTCGCTGCCAGTCTGGTGGGAGGATTCCTGTTGGTGTGTGGTGTGCCCTTTGTCAATGCTAGATTTTATAAAGTAGGAGGCGGATTCCTCATCACATCTGGTAAGCTGCCAAGTCATGGTAATTGGATATACTAGTGCCTGGAGTGCTGAGACCAAATCTTTCTTTGTGTGTGCGTGCATGTGTGCATGAAAAGGGTAGGAACACTAATAATGAGACACTACAGCAGAAAGATACGAGCTCTGGTAAATTATATGTGCAATAAATTTAAGGGCTGACTTTGAATAAACTGTTTTCCCCTGCAATGCAAAAATAAACTTTTATGCTTAGTCAACCTTTGGAAAGATACTATTATTTAGCCATAAAAAAATTCTTTCTTTCAGAGATTTTTTTCCTTTTCTATTAGATTCAGATCCTGCTATGCAGTGTAGGGGCAGACCCCTAAACCTAGTTACAGTCTATGACCATAGCATCTTGTACTGTAATTAGCTGGGCCCCACTTCAGCAATTTGGTCTTCTCATTTGTACTGTTTCTTTTAGCACTGGGTAGAAATCAGTACTTGGGCTATCAAACGCATTCTAAATGAAAAAAAAAAACTTGGAGGTGCTCAAATAAAATGACAAAGTGTCATCACATCAGGAAAATAAGCTAAAATATTTGCCTATTCATCTTCCACCGTAACATTTGTAATTACTGAATTATCGATAGCACCAGGATTTATAACATTTGGGGCTTTTTTTTCTCTCTCGCGCTCGCTCTCTCTTTGTTTTGAGAATGATTTAGTTAGTATAAATGTCCACAAGTAATTTAAATCTTTGACCCAAACTTAAAAATAATGCAGTGTTTTTGTTTGTTTGTTTGTTTTTATCTGAATAGTTAAAAATGTGATGTCTTGGAAGTCTCCAGTAGGAGAAGCTGGTTAGTCAAGTGTTTTATTGGTGCAAAACTGTTATTAAGAGTTCTCCAAGTCTCTTTTCTCTCAACACAAACAGGATGGAGTGTCTTTGCTTACTACCCTAAGACCCATGGGGATATAAAGGCTGTGCTTATTCTCTGAAGTAAGGGTATATTTTCAGTGCTTTTTCAGGCCATATCTTGTGCCTCCTTTGCCTTTTCTTTTAGTTTCTCCAGATTTTTTTGTGTCCCTTTCACAGATGCGCACACACACACATCCCCATTCACAAAACAACAGTTAACTACACTTTTCTGTCCACACATGCCTTTTATTTTTGACAGTAATGTGCTTGTTTTTAGGAGTGGAAGCTGCAGTTTATCTTAAATAAAGTTTGACAGTAGCACCCAATTCATCATAACAAAAACATGTAACCAAACTTTGAATATTTTACAGAGTTTGATAGTAGAAGTTTGCTTCAAGTTAACTCTTTTTCTCTCTCACATTTTAATGAGGGGCTGGGAGAAATATTGCTATAGGGTCTCTTCTGCAAACATTTATTCAACAGTCTTGCTCTATGGATGTGAATAGCCCCCTTAAGTTAACACACCTATACACTTGATCTTATGAAAAGTATTATGATTAAGACAAACAGATAATTTTTGTAAACTGTGCACTTTGGCTATTCTACTTATGCCCCAACTCATCAAGAAATATAAGCATGTGTATAGATTGAAGTACATGAACACTCCCATTAAAGATGATCAAAAATAGACTATGAAATCTGCCATTGCTTTCAGAGCTGAAATAAAATAAAATATTGTAGATAGAAAAAAATCACAGTAAAATTTATCACTGGTATTTTTTTTGACCACTTTTTTTTTTTTTTTTTTAAAAAGATCAGGAGAGAGAATTTCATGATTTTTAAAATAGCTTGGTTATACATTACAGAATCCCTTGGCATTAGCCAAAGGTGCAGCAGTTGAGTAGAATGTCCCATTTAAGCAGCAATCATTGTTATTAACCATAGCATTAAACTAATTCAATACTTTGGGAGCCATTCTGATTAAGTGTCTTTCCTACAAAGTGACTTATCACAGCATTTTCCATTTTAAACAGAAAGCAGAAAGATTTGAAAACCTTGCAAAATGATCATTCTGGTCATACTTCCAGCAAAGTTTTACTCCAAAGGTTCATCAGTTAATTTTTGATAAGCATCAAACTTCTGGGTTCTTACTGAAATTGAATCTCTGAACTCTTTGGAATATGTCCCTCTGTAGCTATTTCCTTTATTTTTATTAAATATAATCCTTTCTGAAAATATTTTGCAACCCTGCCATTCAGTAGGAACAACAGACCACAGATGGTTTGACTTCCTATCCAGCTATTTTCCTCTGGACAAATTTCTGTCATCCAATCATACAATAGGAAACTTACCTTCTAATCATGGCCTGTAGGTCAGTTTTAATTAACCTTCTTCACAAAATGCTTTCTCTTTTAATAAGTATGAAAACATTTACACTTCATCGAGAGAGAGTGTTGTCCAGTGATTATATTTTCCAGCTAGGGCTTGGGACTCCTTAGTTCTGTCTCTGCCACTGATTCACTAGGTGTCCATAATAATAGCAAGCCATTATTAATAGGCCTGGGTGAAGCAGGAAAAATTCGATTCAGATTCAGCTGATTTGGAGGGACAGTGATTTGATTCGGTGATTTGAATCACTCTACCAATTTGATTCAGCTGATTCAGATCTGAAGATTCAGCACCAGTTCAGAGATTTGGCCACAGACTAAATAGGCAGCAGTCCTCGACCAAGCTGGACACAGGTGCCTCCAGCTGCTAAGTCTGTTGCGGTGGGCAGAGGGGGGAGGGAAGGGGCATGAGGGGGCAGATCAACACCCTCACAGTGAGGGAGGGATTGGGGCTGGAACAAATTGCCCAGCCAGGCCAGGGGAACATACAACTTGGGGAGGGGGACTCCTGCCACTGAGCGGTGCTGTGTACCACTGGTCCGGGAGGGCATGAGAGTGGGCATGGGAGTGGGCATATGTCCCTGGATCTATGTGGGCTGGGCTGGGCTGCACTCCAGATGGGTGATGGAAGGCTCTGGGAGTGGGGGCAGCAGGGGTGTGATAAAGGCATGGATCACTCCAGGCGGAAGGTGCTGCAAGCAGGGGCTATGCCCTCCTGCCACTTGCCCAGCCCCAGGCATGGGACAGTGCTGCTGTGCTGCCTCAGACAAGTGGTGGGCAGCAGTGGAAGCTGCTCCAGCCTCCCCATGCCTCCTGGACAAGCAGTGTCAGGGCATGGTGGCAGGCGCATGCACCCTGATTGGGGAGGGGATGGTGGCAGGGGCTATAGGGAATTTTAGGGTGGCTGCAGCCCCCCCCCATAGCCCCTGCTCCACTGCACTCTGTGGGGTGGGTGGAGGCAGGGCTGTACTTCAGGCTGCGGCTGGGGCTAGCCAACCTAGACTGCAGCCATGGCTCCACCTGCCCTGCGAAGCACAGCCCGGCGGCGGGTGGCTGGGGCTAGCTTCCCAGAACACAGCCCAGCCCACCCTGCACAGATCTGGGGGCACACACCCACTTCCGTGCCCTGCTGGACTGGCGGCGTGTGGTGGCACACAGTGGTGGGAGCCCCCCTCCCTGAGTCCTGTGCCTCCCCGCTCCGGCTGGGCAGCTTGTCCCAGCCCCAATCCCTCCCTCGCTGTGGGGGCATTGATCTTCCCTCCCCCCTCTACCCACCACAACAGACTTACCAGCTGTGTCCAGCGTGGTAGAGGGTTGCTGCCTGTTTAGTCTATGGCTGAATCTCTGAATTGGCACCAAATATCTCCAATTTGATTCAGACCTTTTAATAGGTCTCCTGATTTGATTCGGATTTGGCCGTTGAATAGGGCCAAATCTCCTCTGAATCGAATCGGCTACTGAAGCCTCACGCAGCCCTAATTATTAAGCCCTTAACCTACTTGTGTTTGTTTACTCTGGTCACATTTTCCTACATCAGGGAGCTGTTTTGAGACTTAGGTAATATGTGTAAAGCAGTAAACAGTTTCTTATGGAAAGGGTCTGAGTCTACCTGAAGTATAAATATGCTACTAACCACATTTATTGGTAGTCAGATTTTCCTAACTTTCTCTCGGAAAGTAGATCACTTACCATGTGCATTTATTATTGATCTATTTAGATTTATACTACAAATTGTTCCAGTCTTCATTCTTTTCTGCCTCTTACAACTAAGTAAAAATGCTTTCAGTTTAATCGCCATCAACTATAAAACTGAAAGTAATCATTTTGCATCAGGTGTTGTCAGACCGATCTTAAAGGTCACTTGGCTGCTTTTCCTTAAGGATAGCACTGGCACTGAAGATGAGGCCCCTATCTTTAAATCATGAGATTGGTACCAGTAACCTCTGTGTTCCTCCATCACAGGGGCAGGGGAAATTGAATTCAATGCATTGGATTCTTCTAGGTTTTCTCGTCAACCACTCTCATTTACTGTACCTTCAGAGGGCAAGTCGGGTAGCTTACCATCTACTATAACAAATCTAGTGCTCTGTGGGTGGTATTCCTGAGAGGTCCTTCAGTAAAACCAACTCATCTTGTTTGATTTACTCTGCAGGGTAACTTGGTAGATAGAACCGGATACTGCTTGACATTTATTGCTAGTTTCATTTGTAGATATTGTTCTCTAATTTAACAGTTGTTCTTGCCAACCTGCTTCCAAAAGTGACTGAAACCCATGAAAAGCTAACCAGGGCATCATCTTTCTTCATGCGTGGCTTGCTATAGTTCATTTTAAGGCTTCCTGTTAGAAAAAAGACATTAACTGGTGACTAATTGTCACTTGTTTCAATAGTCAGATGAAAATATAATTAATTATAATTACTGTGTCACTAGTAGAGCTGAATGAATGTTGCAAAATATTTTCAGAAAACGTTATTAGACTTTTCACATTAATTTCCCCCTGCTGTGTCTGTGCCCCTTCTGTTTGTATAGTAGGGGTATTTTAGCAAGCAAGTTTAATGGTAAGAATTTTCCCTATAGAACTGATCCTAAACCATTGCAATCAATTTCATTTTATTTTGTGAAGTGAGAAAGTGACTGGAAGTCTAACTGCTGTGTGGAGTAGAGGCAAAAAAAAAAACAGTTTGAGGGAACAGAAAAAGCAAAAAGGGAATTCTGAGAATGTCTTAAAGAAAAGGCCCAGGACACATAATGGAAAGAGGTAACAGCCTGAACATGGGGGGTAATTGCCAGCTCTCTCTAAAATAGAAAACAAAAATACATAAAATCCCATACCATCTATATTTTCTGTTGCCATTTAGATAAGCATGTTATTGTACAGTATTACTAATATTATGGTAGGATTCCAGCGTGGTGCTGTTTTACACAAATGCCAACTAAAATCTGGATATTATAAGATCAGACCTTTCTGATGACCAATATGTAATACAGAGGAATGTGTTAATGTTGTAGGATAATTTTAATGGCAACTAATGAGCAGGATGTTTCAGGGGTATACATGCTTGTATATGCTCAGATTAATCATCTCTTTAACGCTAGTTGCTTGCAATATTAAAGATAAAACCTAAGTCAATTCTATCTACGGATTTCTCTGTGTTCTGTGCTCCAGTTGATTTTTCTGAAATATGAATTCTATACTCTGCCAATCTCCAGTTACTTCCTATGTTATACAGGCTAGCATTTATGGAAAGAATGGCATTCTATGTTCTTATTAGCAACTTTAGGAGGCTTCTAGTTCAGAAAGTGAATGAGACACTAATAGCTAAATTTCAGTTTTCCTATAATTAGCAAACTATATTAAAACTCTTTAGCTTCCAGGGAATAAGCATTAAAGATTGAGTTCATTCACCTGTCCCTACAATTAGCTGCTACAAAGGTGTCATATAAAGCAAGAGAAAGAGAGCAAAAGAAAGAGACAGAGCTAGACTTCAATTTACTCACAATTAAGGTGCTACTATCCTTTGGAGTGGGAAGATTGAGAGTCAGAGGTTAGTTGTCTTGCAGTTCGCCCCTAGATGGTGTCACTAGTGTACAGAGAAGAAGATTTAATACCACAGTTCAATTTTCTTGCAATTAGCCCCTCCCCAGAAGATGCCATTGACCTCATCAGCATTGAGACTGAGTTTCACAGTTAATTTTTTCCATACCAACCTAATGAATAGAGGCAGAGGGGGAAAGAGAGAGAAAGAAAGAGATCACTCTGCTAATTTTCCAGCCAGCAGAAACCACAGAGCTGTTAAGAGGAATGTATAGATTGTTTCATTTGACAAGCCTGTCACTAACACTTACCAGAGCCCAACACACAACAGCCGAGACAACACTACTATACCCTTAAAGAGGAAGTTTCTGTCTTGTTCAGTATTCTCTTCCTAGTGCATGCTGTCATCCTGTCCCTTCACTTCTAAGTATTAGCACAAAGCTGAAGCCAAACAAACCTTGTAGTACTTCCTTAGCATGACCCAGAATGACATTTTATAGCATTATAGCTGTAGAAATGTCAGAAGTCTGATCAACTTTTTCATCCCTGTTTAATTTCTGTAGTTAAAATCTTAAGAATTCAATTTCCCCATGACCCGTCTATTTCCTCTGCCATTGCCTTGAAGGAGGCGTGTTGACTCCAACATCATTTCCTTGAAGACTGCGCAAAAGCGTGCATTTTCAGTTAGCAGGTTGATCCAGAAAGATTAAAATTGGGGTCAAAATGTCCCCCCCAAAACATAAGTCCTTCCTTCCCCCCAATATTTCAATGCAAACAAGACTTTTAAAATTAATTAACTTTAGAGGTAAAATTAAAGAAGAAATGATTATTTCAAAACCAAACTGCCAAAACATTTTGTTTTGAGGCAAAATGAAATATTTACTTTTATGACACGTTTTTCTTTGTGTTTTTCAGCCAAAAGAATTTGATATAAATGTGCACATATTTTCAGTCAACTAATATATGCATACTTTAGGAAAAATTTGTCTCCCAAATTTTAGCCATCTCTAGTTTTCTGTGTTTCCATCTCTGTTTTCCTGTATTACCTATCCTCTTTATTCTGTTTTCTCTTTACTGAAACTAAATTTCAAGGACTATCCTCTACCTCAGAAGATATATGGCTGTTGTTACATTTTTGTCATCCTCACGGTGTGTGAAATTTGTTCTTAATATAGATTCCCATATTGTTTTGGAGCTATCATCTCCAGTATGTTTAATAATAAAACATTAGGTGTTGAGATCTGATGACTTTCCTCCTGAGAACTAAGGAACCATTTTCCTATTCCTTAACACTCTGAGAACCTGAATGTTGGATTCCATTCCTCTCGTTGTCAGCCTTTCAAATCACCTTACATCACCATCGAATGCCATTTATTCCTTTTCACCTTTATAGTTAAGGGATGAAGATTATCCCTAAAGAGTGGTTGTAAAAAATTTAAAGAACCAGTGGATAAAAGGCAGTTCTAAATAAGTATGTTATCACATTACTGTCCTCTGCCCATCAGGGACATTTTTTTATTTCAGTCTATTAATACAGGTATTATATGCTAATGAAATATAAATTGATCCTAAGAAAGCCACTTATCGAGGTTCAGTTGCTATCTAATTAATTTAATTTTAAATTACATTAGCAATAAAGACTTAATTATATTCTTATCAATATATTGCATTGTGTGAAGAATGTCTGACAATTTATATGCAGCAACTTTCTTATAGCAGAATAATTGGTATTTTAAGCATGCAACTCTCAAATTGCATATAAAATAGGTATTTGTGACACCTTAAAATGTTACCAAAAGTTCTAATGAACTTATGGCTTCAGTTTCTTGAGTGCCAGTCCCAGGGTCTTTTTTTTTTTATTAAGGTTAAATTATATACATATATCTTACTGGGATATGCAGTATGCTCACAGGGTCAACCAATTTTCCATTGTTAAAATTAGATGACAAATTTTAGGGGACTGGAGAGATGGCTTGTTTCTTACAGTAAAACAAAACAGACCTTTTAGCTGTCGTGTA
>NW_017729029.1:33784221-33797216 GCF_001723915.1 Gavialis gangeticus | reverse complement strand
ACACATTTCTTGAGTGCCAGTCCCAGGGTCTTTTTTTTTTTATTAAGGTTAAATTATATACATATATCTTACTGGGATATGCAGTATGCTCACAGGGTCAACCAATTTTCCATTGTTAAAATTAGATGACAAATTTTAGGGGACTGGAGAGATGGCTTGTTTCTTACAGTAAAACAAAACAGACCTTTTAGCTGTCGTGTACATATACAACATAGTTGGAATTTACTTCAGAATATTATAAAGCCTATATATTTTTGCATGGGATTCTATTAGGCTGCAGGAAAGCACTGCAGGGAAAGCACTGAGGGATAGGCTTCCAACTGAGAACACACTTAAGTGTTTTCCTGAATAAGGATGTATTTAAGCATATATAGAAACGCTTCCCTGAATTAGGCCTTTGCATATGCCCTTCTGAAGCAAAAATAGTTAATGACAGCTTTAGCTGCTTCCTGAAGTTGAAGTTTTGCTTTACAGTGAAACACATGTTCTATGGGCTGGGTCTGTCTCTCACAGCCTCATAATCTAGACCCTGGTGCTGTCCCCTTTGCTGGCCCAGGCCATCTCTACATGCAGAGCACAGGACATGCTTAAGTTGTTTCAGGCTACAGCGATCGCTCAGGCCAGTCCTGGCCTATGCCACTGGCAGTGTCTGCCTAAGCTGGGGCCCTGGCTGCAGTGCC
This sequence comes from Gavialis gangeticus, assembly GCF_001723915.1. Classification (NCBI taxonomy): domain Eukaryota; kingdom Metazoa; phylum Chordata; order Crocodylia; family Gavialidae; genus Gavialis; species Gavialis gangeticus. The sequence goes on along the minus strand of NW_017729029.1, from coordinate 33,796,536 downwards.
CATGGTGCTCACCTGGGGAGTCCCAGGCTATGCCATCTGTGCTGCCCACTGGAGCCGGCCCCAGACCAGTCCAGGCAGGTGCCACCTGTGCTGGATCAGGCATGTGGGTGGAGGAGGCAGGGTATATAGGCCTGATCCAGCCTATAGACTAGCCCTGTGCTGCTCGTCTAGCCTGAGGGAGCTTGGCAACTCTGCTTTAGAAGCTGCAAAAAGTAAATAAGTTTAGAAGCTGCCATATTTAAAAATTACAAGGAACTAAACTGAACAGAAGCTGTTAATATCCAAGTAAAATTTTATAGTGACTTGTGAATTAAACCGATTCAAATGTGAAATTGTTCTATTACTTAAAAAAACTACAGTTTAGATTATTACACTTCTTTATTTAATTTTAACTTATATAGTGGTTACCATTAAAAACGCAACACCTACCTCCAGTTACCGAACTATAGTATTTGGGGTTATAGAAGGTATTTAAGATTCATGATTTGTCTTCCATAATCTTGAAGGATTATGATTAATGTGTTGACCTTAATGGGGATGACTGTATTAGAGGTGCAATGGCCATGTCTCACTCATTCTATGGGTCCAGGTGTCTTACTTCAGATTCAGCAGTGTGAATTTGAAACTTGCTCCAAACCTGTCCTGAAGGCCACCATTTGTCAACCAAGTTGTAAATGGCTATCTCGCCATTCAGGCAGGGTACTTAAGTCAGTGAGGCATGATGCTAGCCACATCACTCCCATGGGTACTCCTTACTACAGAAACTTGTGTGCTTTGATCACTCCAGCATTATGGACTGCTTGACCTTGCATGAACCGTTGACTTTGTCTGTACTAAAAGTTACACAATAAATAGTACTTTTAGTATATTTTGTAGTAAGTTTTTATATGAGAAAAGAACAGGTTTCTTTTCCTCACCTCCACTGAATTAATCTATTTCATAGATGGGCCAGACTTTAGAACATGATGCATTTTGGGGGTGGAGGGTAGCAGATCCTGGAGGTGACTTTTGATTGTATTTCAGATTTGACTGAAATCTCATTGTAACAGTTGACCTCATAAATGCTGAGATCTAAACGAAATTACTAGGTTTTATGAAATGCCTGCTATTTGGGATCAAAATATCATGAATGCACCTTGTAAGAGTTTTGTTGCATAAAATAGGAACCTAGCTTCAAAAATCTATTCTTGGCTTGATATCAAAGCTTAACTCTAGATTAATCCAGTATCTCAAACTAACTGTGAGCTAAATCTCTCTTTTTCCACCTGGCTATAGAAGAAGGTTATCAGGGTGCTCTTTGAGGATACAGTAATACATCCAAAATTGTATCATAACTAGAATTCGCAGTTTCTCATTAGAAATGATTTATTGTTGTATTATTAAACAGACTACCTGAGATGATAATGTTAAAACTTGGATGCCTTTTCTACCTTTTTAGGTTTTATTTCTCTATAAAATACTATCTTCTATACATACCACTTCAGGTTTTGATACTTTGTTATAAGGCTTAGTTTAAAAAAAGAAAACATAATCTATGACAAACACACTGCAGGAGCTGCTACAGCTTTCGTGCTTGTTCTGTCAACCCTGGGAAGTAACTGCAGTTTACAGCACTATATGCAAAGTAAATCTCACCGCCAGCAGAGACAAATCTCTTGCATGTTTTTGCCCTTTTGCAATACTGATTCCAACTGGATTGTTTGATACTTTTTTTTTAAGACACAAAGATATAAAAAACTACCTGTTTTTAACTGTGTCCATATTCCTTTCTTACTCATATCAAACAAACATAGCTATGGAAGCAAAATTGAATCAAGGTATGGTTAGCCAAATTTTAGGCAAATATTGTGAAATTCATCCATATTCACAATTGACCCCTGATTCTGGTTCCATTAAAGTTACTGGGATTCTTGCAGTTAATTCCAGTGGGTGAAAACAAAATGGGAAAACACTTATCATTCATGCAGACCACCTGCACAGATGAAGCTTTCACTGAGCGTTCAACTTCACGCAATGAGAGAGAACTCAGACCTGGTAGCTGTTATTCCAAGAATAATTTTCTAATTAATAATGACCACCAATAACCTTAGTTATTAGGAACCCTGCAAGTATGGTCTGAATTATCAAAATTCTGTTTTTTGTCAATGTTCCTTTTGAATCAATTTTAAATAATTTATTGGAATTTATGTTTGTTGTAAACGTACTATATAAATATAAAAGCAGCTCAGTTAAAGTTTTACTCTGTAGCAAATGAAAGAAACACTTTAGAAACCTTGCTGTATCTTTTCAAAAGTGCAGGGGCCAATTTTTCATAGTCAAGCAATGTATTTGATGAAATGACAAGCAAACTTCTAAAAATTAAATACATTCATATGGTCAGTACAGAGCCATAAACAATATTTTAATCTGGAATTTTATCTGCTGGTCACACTCTGAAAATAATTGATATTTGTCTTTTTTCCTAGGAGGTTTGTTTTTCCTGCTTGTATTTCTGTTTGTGATATGGAAGGAGGTTGCAGCTGATCTCCAGAAATACATACTTCTAGAAAGAAGTGAAAAATGCATGGAGGACACCGTTGTGAATGTGTATTATGGATGGTCATTTATGTTTGCTGCAGCAGGGGTTCCCTTGGTTTTAATTTCAGGACTTCTCTTTTACCTTGTTGGCCAAAGCATTCTGAAAGCACTGGAGTAAAAAAAAATCTGTAGAGTTAAGATGTGTTCTGATTAAAATCTTTTAATGCTGTCTGGAAATTTGGTCGCATCAGTTTTGGAGATTAGACAATTTTTGTAGTCATATTTTGCCAGGTTATGTGCTTGATCAAGAGTCACAGTTGAATAAAGTCAAGGAAGGAACACTGCAAAAATACAAAACCAGTCACTTAAAAAAAGATGGTCCTGAATCTAAACCCACGCCCCAAATATTTATACTGTGTAAAAGTTCATATGGATTTCCTTGATCTGCCTCTAATTGGAAAGACCAATGCCTGAATACCAAGTTGAATCCATTTTTGTTTGAATTCAGACCCAAATTTTGCAGGCCTTGTCCATTTTACTTCAATCAATGGGATATTATTTTTAATAGGCTGTGCATATCTACAACCTGCCTGTTGGTCTCAATATTTATAAATATTCAGAGATTGGGATGTGAAGTTATTCCTAGCACCCTTGTTTCTTGATTAAAGGTAATCAAATCTGGCTGTGATGATATACATTCTAAGATCTATTTGTGAAAACCAATTAAGCATGATTTTTTCTAAGTTAACTTTAATTGACATTTAAGGGACAGCTATTACACAATGCCAGGAGATGCACTTTTTTCCCTTCTCATTTAAGGTCTCAATCCTGCAAACACAAAGGTGCATCTACCCAACTTTAAATAAGGGAATAGAGCTGTTATTTCACAGGAAATAAATCACTTGGTTATTGTACATACAATAGTTTCCACTGTGTGCTACATGTTTTCCAAATCCTCAAGATCGTCCTTGCCCTGAGAATTTAACAATCTAAGGACAGACAAATTGACAGGGCTAGGTGAAGGGAATGGGAACAACAATATTATAATAATCTGTTTGATGTGATGGTGCCTATGGGCCTACCAAAATGGGACCCTATCGTGCTAGGTACAAATGCAGAATAACAGGCAATCCCAGATACATTACATACAGTATAAATGTAAATAAGTGCTTGAGTACTCAAGTGTGAGCATGTGTACAGAGGCTTTCATTACAGTAGCGCATGCTAATTGTAGTACACTGCAGGCAAGACTGTTTCAACCCTAAGGGCAAAGTAGTTTCTATTTGTACTGTACAAGAAGATTTGTAAAAAATATGTGAGAAATGATAAGATTTGGTCCTGTCACTATGTGTTTTCTTTTAGTGATCTCAGTGCTTTAAGTAGCTTGTGGCAGGCTCTTGCCTGCTTAGTTGATTTGCATAATATTTGAATCAAACTTTTCACAATATCTGCTTTATTTGTGACTGCCATGGTTTGAATTAAACATATCTTTGAGTTATATGCCAGGCTATTGACTAGATGTAGTTAGTTAATAATGTGATGTAAATCTGTTGTAGAATGCAGTGAAATTTGTTGGAGGTATAAAAATGTTTATTACTCTTTCTCAGATATTTCTCAAGTACGGCATTTCTTGTCCTTTGATGGCAACCAATGGAGCAAGTTCTAATTACTTTTTTACAAGATCCATGGCATGCATAGAATGAGCATTTGTAATTCCAATATGTAAAGATTTCTCTTTTCATATGAATAACAGGCTCAGTCTGTAGTTCTCACTTAATAAAATTCACACTGATTCCCATTAATGGAAATTTTGTTTTAATAGGATGGCTATAAACAGTATAGTTTGTATTTTTTAAGTGAAGAGATGTTTCATGGCATTTGGAAATACACAAATATTTAAATGGTTTATTTGTCAATGTTAAAGTGTTTTTTAATGATATCTGTTAGGGTTATGCTTGTGTCCCATCAGTTCTTCAAGTGATTATTTCTCACTATAAATTGTCTCATTGGATATTTTTTGTCGCTTAATTATCCATTCAGTGTTGAGTCGAACACTTATGGCCACAAAGAAAAAAAGTATATAATCTAGGAGCAGAAGAGGTCAAGATTTACAGTCACTTGCCTTTCACTGATCCCATAAAACAATTCAAGCATGCAGAAATGATGATCCCATAAGAGATGCCAGGGCAGAAGTACAAGAATGCAGAAAGAAATCCATCAGACTTATTGATATCTCTGAAGCTAAGGATCCCTGAAGTTGTGAATATAGAAGTGAATTTTATATTATAGAATGAAATATTTATTAACTTTCTCCATCTGTTCTTTAAAAAATTTAGTTTAATGTCATCAAGGCATTTATGGAATACATTTAGCTTAATCATGCATTCATGCCCTGGGGAGTAACTATCCCTTAGAGACTTACTAGCTCAGGATCAGCTCTAGAACAAGCAATAGTTTAAAACTCAATCATTCTTTTAGAAAAAGCAAGATTTACAATAATTTTGGAATTAGTAGATTTTAAACCTATTTGTGCTCGATGCACCATGATGACATTATGGTAAATACAGTACAGTGACACAATAAAATAATTAAAGCCTATGTTAAAATGCATCATTAATAGCCAGCTTAAGTACTCAGCAAACATATTCTGTGGAGATACAGAAGAAATTATTTTGTAGCTTGTGTACTTCCTAGGCTTAAGATAACCCAGACAAAATTGTCCTCAGGAACCTGGGTTGGTTGTGGGTTTTTTGGTGGGGATTTTTGGTGATAACCTACTGGGTTCAGTGATGTGGTCTTGAAATTCAGGCTGCCACAGTTTTTTTCATCTGTTGGATTTATAAGAGTTTGACAAAAGGATAGAACACTACAGTGCCAAGGCTATGGGCGTGACTCTGTTCTGACTTGCATCAGCATAAATCAGGAACAATTCCAGTGAATTAAATGCACTCGCCTCAGTATACAACTGCTATAACACAGATCAGAATCAGGCTTAATAAACACATTTTCAAAAATGTATAATTAAAAGGGGTGATTCCATACCACACTAATGAATTTTAGCCAAGGTTCTCTTCAAGGATGCTATTCTCACATTAGCATTTGACGTTAGTAAGCAATGAATAATTCTATTTTTTCTTTCAAACATCTGGGACACTTCCTACTTTACTTGCTACTCATCTGACAGTCTGCAGGAAATATTAATGAGTGCTGGGTGTTAAAATACAGGACCTATTGATCATAGTCAGAAAGCAAGGTTACATATGAGAGGCTGCATGTTTTGGGATTAGGAGGCTTGGTTTTAGTGAGATGAAAGTTCAGTTAGTTTAAGGAAAAGACTAGTGTCAGTGAATTGAAACAGGGAGGGGAGTATCAAAGAGTCACTAGGACAGGTCCAAATCAAGCCACCATAGGAGTGCTACCTAAAGGTCATTTTGATGCCTACCAGACTATTGTGTCTCAGCACAGAATGCACACGCTATTGCAGTCCACTCCTTTAGGCTATTGCATGTGATGATGTCACCAATGGTTGTTGTTTAGTGAGCTGATACCAAAGAATTGAACCATTGATAGCTCAGTCATTTCTTTCACATCTGTGTCTTGAAACTGAAGCAAGAATAATAGCTAAAGTTTGTTCATTATGAAGACAACTTTTAATTGGAAATGTAGAGTGCACCCCAGCAGTTCCCGCCTAGGGCTGGATAAGATCAGCACTTAATGGAATACAGGATGGAAGCCTCCCAACCTCTGCCCAATGCTGCTCAACCTCTGGAGGAGATAGCTCTACCTGTCCCAGATAATGTTCATAGATTGAAGTGCCACATTCAGCCAGGACCACGAGCCAGTGGGACCACACTGTTCTGGAAAATGGAATGAGTAGTTTTGGCTGAAAAAGCTCAGGATGAGAAAAGAAACTTTACTTCTCTGGAGAGCTGACTCTGAGGCAGCAGAACCAGGCTGTGAAGATGAACAGGGTACTGTGTGTGAAAATATTGTCTTATACTGACAATAACTGGGACAATTAAACACTTGAAAGTCACTGGTTTGAGGCTCGGAAGTCCTTGGAGTTTGCTGTTCATAAGATATGAGGTTGTGCTGGCAAATATGCAAGAGATCATTGATGGGTTTGAATAACTGGGCTTCTCAGACTGGGCAGGGTCTACTGATGGAGCTGATATACCCCTTTCTATGTTCTCCTACCAAGCTCTGCTGCACAATAATAGAAAAAATTTCCATTCCCAGATCATGGAAATCTAGTGGCCGTTGTTCCTCCACATTCATGAGCAAAGTCTATACTGCCAGAATTTGTAAAACCTCTGGGTTTTTCCAGAGCAGAAAGGGTGGGGCCCTCTTCTAGGGCTGTGTGAAATTTCACCGGTTGTTTTGATTCAACACTGTTTTGACTAATTTTGAGCTTGAAACAGTGAGATTGAATCAAAATGAAGGGCTTTGAAACAGGCTCGAAACAAAATGAGGCTAGTCAAAATGTTCCAAAAGTTTTGAAATGTTTCAAGTTTTGAAGTCAGCATCAAGAGACAGGGGAGAACCAGGGCTGCACTCCCAGCACCAGCCAGGAGTGCAGCCTTGGCTCTCCCCATCGCCTGCTGACGGAAACTGATAACAGCACAGGGGAAGGGAACTGGGCCTGGGCTCAGTTCCCCACCCCAGTGCTGCAACCCAGCGGGGGGTGCTTTGATCTGGTAGGGGGGATGGAGAGTCAGCCCAGCTGGGCTGACTCTCCACTCCCCACACTGCAGTTGGGTGCGGGGGTGGAGAGTCAGCCCAACTGGGCTTACCCCCACCCTCCGCACTGCGATTGGGTGCGGGGCTGAGAGTCAGCACAACTGGGCTCACTCTGCACCCCCCACGCTGTGATCGGGTGCGGGGGCACAGAGTCAGCCTGTAACCTCCCGTGCCTCTCCCCTGTATGTTGTGTGTAGGGATGCCTCTTGAACCTTGGCTTCTCAGGATGGATGTTCTGGTCACCAAGCAACTTCAGGGCAGTTCCCCAGGGGCCTTTCCTGCCACATCTTTGATGATTAATTGGTTTGAATCGGGAGGACGACGTTTGGTTCTGCCCCCCTGAAGCCTTCCCTTGGTTGCTTCTTCCACTCCTTTTTATGTGGGGCTCTGCCTCCCTACACTATGCCTACCGCCAACCATGATGTTACCACTCGCGTCATCAAGGGTGATGTCCCAGACGGTCTTCAACACTCAAGTTCGTTGGGTCTGATGGTCGTAGTCAATCGGTGGTGTTCCTTCCCCGAGCATCTTCTGTAGCCCCCTTTTTCCTGTTTAGGCGTCATCTGTACTTGGCACCGTTTTATTTCCCATAGTGTCATCCCTTTCTTGGACATGGCCCTTACTGCCCATCAGTGGCATCTGTTTTAAGGTGCTGCTGGGTCTCACTAGATCCCAGTCTTCAGTGGTGCCGGTCAGTGCCCACTCTGGCTCCATGGGCAGCTCCCCTGGCTCACGCTGGCTGTGGATCCCCTAGGCTTTTCCCTCCTGGGGTGCCCACCAGGTCCCCTTCCTGGGACTGTGGATATGCTCCTGTCCCTCCAGACTGGCTGGGGGTTTCTCTTCTGGTCCCACCTGCTGCTCTTCTGCTGGGCCTTTTATCTTGGCCCTGGGCATGTGGCTAGCCAATCGTCCCTGGCAGGCATGTAAAAAATGTGCCTACACTGATGTGGGAGCCATCCCCAGCTCCTTCCGGCTTGTCCAGTTTTTTTCTCTTTGAACTTCTGCTGCAGCGGCTCCACCCACCACAGTTTCACTTTTCCCGTGCTTGTCTCCTGGCATGGCGTCCCACTGCCTCCCAGCTTCAGTGGGTAAGTCTTTTCCACACAGCCCAACTGGGCTCACTCCCCCTCCTCCCCCCCGCCTGCTGTGATTGGACAACGCATGGCTGGCCTTGCTGGCTGAGGTCTGGCATTGGAGGTTCATGTTCATCTTGGAGTCAATAATGACTCCAAAATCCCTTTCCACCTCTGTGCTTTCAAGAGAGGAACTCCCCAGCCTGTATGTATGCTGTGGATTCCTTCACCCAAGGTGCAGCACCCTACATTTGTCTACGTTGAACCCCATCCTATTCTTGTCTGCCCACTTTTGTAGCCTGTCTAAATCTATTTGCAGCCTCTCTCTCCCTTCAAGTGTGTCCACCTTGCCCCACATCTTAGTGTCATCAGCAAACTTGGACAGCATGCTTTCCACCCCCTCGTCCAAGTCACTGATGAAGATGTTAAACAGTGTGGGCCTGAGGACTGAGCCCTGGGGTACCCCACTGCTTACATCTCGCCAGTTTGAGTACAATCCATCCACCACTACTCTCAGGGTGCACCCCATCAGCCAATTTTTTACCCATCCAACTGTGCAGGCATCAATGCCACAGTCGCTTAATTTATTGATGAGGATGGGGTGAGAGATAGTGTCAAAGGCCTTCTTAAAGTCTAGAAAGACTACGTCCATGGTGACACCATCATCCAAGAACTTAGTTACTTGGTCATAAAAGGCAATCAGGTTGGTCAGGCAGAACCTGCCTTTGATGAACCCATGCTGATTGTCCCTGAGCATGATCTCCCCTGCAGGCCCCCACAGATGTGCTCCTTTATGATTCTCTCCAAGATCTTCCCAAGCAGGTAGGTGAGACTTAAAGGCCTATAGTTACTTGGGTACTCCTTCCTCCCTTTCTTGAAAATTGGGACCACATTAGCCAGTTTCCAATCCCCGACACCTGGCCAGATGACCATGAATGCTCATAGAGCCGGGCCAAGGGCTCTGCAATGACCCCTGCCAGCTCCCTCAACACCCTTGGGTGGAGGGCATCTGGACCTGCAGATTTAAAAATGTCCAGCCCTTCCAGAAGATCCTTAACTACATCTGCAGTGACTGAAGTCCTGACAGAGCTGTCCCCAAGATTGTCCCTACCTCTGGTAGGTGGGATATACTGGTCCCTGTTCAAGAAAACAGAGGCAAAGAAACTGTTAAAAATATCAGCTTTCTTGTCTGGTGTAGCCACAAGATTATCGTTTGCATCTTGCAGGGGTCCTACATTGCCTGGTGCCCTCTTCTTACTCCCAATGTACTTGAAAAAGGATTTTTGTTGTCCTTAATCCTGGATGCTAGCCTGAGTTCCATCTCTGCCTTGGCCTTCCTAATAGCCCTCCTACACTCACAGGCTGAGGAGGAGTACTCCTCCTTGGTAATTGCTCCTCCCTTCCACTGGTTCTATGCCCCCCTTTTAGTCCTCAAGCATTCCTGAATGCCCTTGATGAGCCAAGGGGGTCTCTTACCCACCTTGCTTCTCTCAGGGACTGTTATCCTTTGGGCCTGGAGGATCGCCCCCTTAAGGTACAACCATCCCTCGTGGACTCCCATCTCCTCTACCTTCTGGGACCTCAGTGCCTCCCCCACTATTCTCCTAAGCTCATTAAAGTTAGCCCTTCTGAAGTCAAGGGCTTTAGCCTTGGTGTGAGCCTTTGATGCCCTGTGTTGGATAGTGAAATCCAGCAGGTGATGATCGCTATTGCCCAGGTGGTCAAGGACCTGCATTCCCCTCACCAGGTCATCCCCTGTGGCTTAAAACAATGGAGTCTGCTATGGGTATGAGTTCCAAATCAGGAGTCCTTGTGAATACATTTCATAATGAAAGAGTAGGTGCAAGAGACTGGGGATAGGTTAATCAAAATGAATCTCAGACTCCCACATTCAAGATTTCTGTGCATCTAGCATTGGTAGAAATTAAGGAAATATGGTTCATAGCAATTAAGGGTGCTCATCCTTATGGACAACATTCTCATTACTTTGACTACCCACACCTTTGTCATCTTCCTATCTGATCATATACATGGTCATATACTTCCTTAGGACTAATCGATATATATATAGGTCTTAGTCCATCTGTTTGTGTGTCTGTCTGTGTATCTGTGTGTCTGTAACACTCTTTAAGGGCACCAGGAGCCTGGCATGGCAGGGAAGGCAGAAAGAGGGGCCAGCTGAGGAAAAGTGGGAGCTGGACTCCCAGCTATTGTGAGGCTACTGTGAGAAGACAATTGGATGCACAATGCCATCAAGAAAGTAGCCTCACAGTAGCTCCAGTTTTTCCTCAGCTGGCCCCTCTGTTTGCCCTCCCTGATGTGCCAGGCTCCTGGCACCCTTAAAGAGTGTTACGGACATACTGACATACAGACAGACACACAGGTGGATGGACTAAGCTCTGAGGACCAAGCTACATGAAGAAGGTGATTGGACTTGAGATGACATCAAGAGAGCCGTGCAAATGAGTCCCAAGAGAAAGCTACCAGGAGAAGACAATTAGATGCACGACACCATCAAGAATGCTGTGCAAATGAATTGCAAGAGGAGGCCACTCTGAGAAAACAAGTAAATAAATGACACAATCAAGAAAGTCTTGCAAATGAGTCCCAAGAAAATGCTGCTGTGAGAAGACTATTAATTAGATGCACAATGCCATCAAGAAAGTCACCATTCATCCATCATTCTTGATGGGCAATTCACTAGTTATTTCATACCTCAGTATATGACCAAGTATATGATCAGAGAGAAAGGTGTAGGTAGCCAACATGATGAGATCATTGTTCACAATGATGAACACTCTGAATTGTTATGGACTATATTTCCCTAATTTCTGCCAATGCTAGATGCAAGGAAACTTTGGATGTAGGAGTTTGACAAAAAGTGTGGGAAAACAATGAAGAGAGGAGAGGACAGACCAGCTATATATGTGGTACAGACCATGTTATCACAGAAAGCTGCAACCTGTCTCCTTAGTAACATGGTCTACCACAGAGATACCTGGGCTGTCCTCTACCCTTTTCATTGTTTTCTCATAAAATTATGAGCCAAGTGTAAGATGCTGATTTTTACCTTTAAAGACCTCAGTGGCCTGGGCCCAAAATGCTAAGAGCCACTGATGAGGACAATTGTCAACAACTTCATTCCTCGGGCACACTGAAGCTTTTTATCAAAAGTGGGCGTGTCAACATGAGATGCTATGTCACCATAGCGATGAACTATGGTGAGGTAGCTTGTCGCTACAGCGACGTAGCTTCAGTGGGTATGAACTGTGATACTGCTGCTACTCCACAGTAGGGTCAGAAATTACCCTTGTGGTGCAAGGACTGTGCAGTACTAGTGGTTACTCCACAGTCATTTAGTAAAGCAAGGACTAAATGACTGTGTAGTAACAACTGCACAGTTGGAAGCTTGCATAGATGCATCCAGTGTAACATTAATCCTCTAAATACTGATGAACAATAGAATAAACCAGACCAAAGGATATTGATCGGGCAACCTTATAACTCTATTTATATACAAACTATTACTTCAAATTATTCACATAAACTGTAAGGCACAGCCCACAAATATAATCAGCAGTCCTTAGACTACCTGGGTACCCTCCAGGGCAGGGGCCCCACTCCCAAGGTACCACTACAGGAAAGGAGGTGGGGGGAAAGAAAAAGGAGAAGAAGACCCCAAAGACTCCTAAGCTCCCCCGCTATCACCCAGGAGTGGCCCACATGATGCCCCTTTGCAGCTCTTGGGGGGAGCAGGGGGCCCTCCCCTGTGGGGACCCTCTCTCCAGGGTAACTTACTACTCCACAGTCCTGGAGGGTTGCCTCTTGTTCTCCAGGTCAAGCTCTGTTCCCCACCGGGCTTTCCTGCCGCCTGACTCTGCTGCCGCTGTCCTTGCTTAGGCCCACACGCACTGCTGTGTGCAGTGGGCGCTTTGCCTTGTGCTAGGGGTTGGAGGCCTGGACAGCCTTGTGCAGCACCGGGGCT
>NW_017729029.1:33776396-33779221 GCF_001723915.1 Gavialis gangeticus | reverse complement strand
CTGTGCCTTGTGCTAGGGGTTGGAGGCCTGGACAACTTTGTTCAGCAGCGGGGCTCGGTCTGTCCCCGGACCCTCTGGGCAGCGTCGTCTGCACTGAGCTGCTGCCCCATGTCAGCAGCTGTAGACCCGAGCCACCTCAAGCAGCTCCCAGAGTCTCTTACCCTCCATGCAGCGCCTCCTGCACTGAGCTTCCAGCCTCGTTCTGGGGGTTGAGGACCAGAGCCACCCCAGGGGCTCCAAAGATCCTGCTTCATGCACCGGCCTGTGCACTGTGTCCCTGGCCACAAGCCTGACACAGCTCCCAGGGTCTGGATGCTGTGCACCATGCTGCACACCAAGAGCCTAACTGCTGGAGCTGTCCCCTGCTTCCCGCTGATAAAAATCTTCAGGGGCTCTTCGTGGGCTATTGCTTCGCCCTGCTGAGCAGCTCCCCTCAGCCCCACTCTTCTCTCTTCTCAGTCCCTGACGCATCTCTCTGGTGCTGGACGTGAAGCTCATTTTATACGCTCCAGGGCTCCGCCCCTGAAGTCTTCCAGACCCGACAGTTTGCAGTCTTCAGTCAGGTCTGGGGGACCTCTTCTCCCCCTCCCCTCAGGAAAGGGGCATGATGTTATTTCTCTTGCTGCCTCCTGATTGGTGGATGGGCTCCACCAATCAAAACAGCAGGATCTCAAGCCTGGGACTCAACCCAAGCTCTGAAAGGTAAGCCTGCTACAATATATGCCATTTTGATGGAAAGATGCTGATCCTTTCTCCATCATCTTATTACACTCAGAAGAAAACAGAGGTCTTCAAGCATTGTCTCTCACTAGAGGCTAAGCTAGTTACTCAAGATTTACATGGCTCACATCCCACTTGCTCCCATTCGGCAGCCTGTCCTTATCTTCCTGTCCTGATGAATCAGCATCTTTTGAAGTACATCTTGTCAGTTATCCAGAGGAAATGCTGCCTGGTGAAGTGCTGATGTGGCAATGAGAATCAGCCATGTAGCAGGTGGAAGAAGGAACAGATGCAGCGCAGCAATTAAAGCACAAACAAAATTAAAGCAAATAAGTAAATATAAACTAGTGCCATGCTTCTCACACTATGCTGTATATTATTCCTGGATTAAGACACATCAGCTAGACAACATTTTACAAGAGTCCCAGCACCTCAATCCTATAATCAATAACTTGTACATGCTACAGCACAAAGAATTCTTATCTAGAAGACCACTTTGAATTCAGTGAATTTATTTAATCCCTGATGCCTGTGGAGCATCAATCCTGTCTTCTGGGTTAATTTATTTATTCCAGGGATCTATTTTTAGTCTGTCAAGTGCTTGACATTTGATAAGAAGATTTTCCCCTTTTCTTAAAAAAAAAAAAAGACCGCAACTGAAAAGTATTGTTTATAGAAATTATTTGTTATTCCTGGCTACTTCTCCTGAGCCAGAAAGTCCTATTATCAGTAGTAATGCCATATACAAATAGATTGGAGTATGCTACTTTTCCACACTGACTGTCAATGCATGTTTCTAAATCAGTAGCTGATACTCTATGGATCTTCCTTTTTTCCCCTTCAGCTTTATCCAAAGAACACTGTCTGCTCATTTCAGAAAAGAATTACTTTCCTTTGAGATCCATTCAAGATGTGTACAGTATTTAGTTTGGGAGTTGTAATGAATGTTTGTGATGCTCTTATCTTATGGAATTTGAAATACTGAAGTTACTGTACCATGAACAATAGGTTGAACCCAAAGGAAAACAGTGGTTTGAATCATGTGAATACATAGATATTTGTTGTTAAAAAGGAATAACAATGTGAAAAAATGCTGTATACAGCCAACACTCTGATGATATAGTAGCAATTATTATCAGAGCTGTAAAGAATGCATTCTAATTAACCCAAATGGTAGGTACTAAACATTTGATTATAAAAGGTTAGATTGAAGCTGTCTGCGCTTTAGGGACTGGCAAAAAGAAAAAAAATCTTGTCTGACCTTGACTGATTAGATTAATGATGGCTTCATAAAAGCAAGGAAAAAATAAAATAAAGTAAAATAAAGAGCAATTGTGTGAGAAACACAGGGTTAATTATATTTTCTCTCTTCATCTTCCAATATTTCCCTGCATGGTTTCCATTAAAAATGTAACACATGGTGAAAAGAGTGAAGCATTTGTAGGATGGGGACATTACCCTGACAAAACATATTACCTGTCCTCAGAAATATTTTTGTAAAGCCACAGAATGTAATTGTTTTTTCCATTTCAGATGTTTCTAAAAATCTTTATTTTCTTTCCTCAGTGCAAAAATCATTCTGTATAAGAAGCCATTCATCCAACCATTCAGAAATGCTTTGGAAATATCATACAATAAAATGAATGCTTTAAATTCTGAAACATTTATTACTGCTAACACCTCATCTATTACGCACCAAAATAATTACAATGCATGGTGAATACGATTCAGGAGGTTTCTGGCTGAGATGCAGGACCTCCACTTGATTCAGGAGGTGCACAGTCCCACCAGAGGAGGTGCCCTGTTGGACCTGGTCCTGGCCGCAGGCGATGACCTGGTAAGGGGCCTCCAAGTTCTTGACCACCTGGGCAATAGTGATCATTGCTTGCTGGAATTCACCATCCAGCGTAGGGTGTCAAGGGCCCGCAGCAAGGCAGTAGCCCTAGACTTCAGGAGGGCCAACTTCATTGAAATGAGGAGATTAGTGGGACAGGCACTGGGGTCCTTGAGGGCAGAGGAACTCAGTGTCCAAGACGAGTGGTCGTTCCTTAAGGAAACGATACTCAGGGCCCAAGGGGTGTCCATCCCGACAAGAAGCAAGGGGG
>NW_017729029.1:33773479-33775867 GCF_001723915.1 Gavialis gangeticus | reverse complement strand
GGGACAACAGGGCAGACCCTACAGTGAGAGACTGCGGGACCTGAACCTATTCAGCCTCCACAAGAGAAGGCTGAGGGGGGACCTGGTGACCGTCTATAAACTCACTAGGGGGGACCAGAAGGGTTTGGGGGAGACGCTGTTTCCCCTAGCGCCCGCTGGCATAACAAGGAGTAATGGGCACAAGTTGATGGAGAGGAGGTATAGATTGGACATCCGCAAGAACTACTTCACAGTTAGGGTGGCTAGGAGCTGGAACCAACTTCCAAGGGAAGTGGTGCTGGCCCCTACCCTGGGGGTCTTTAAGAAGAGGCTGGATGCCTACCTGGCTGGACTCATTTGAGTCCTGTTTTTGTTTTGGGGTTGTGTTGTTCTCCCGCCCTGGCGGGGGGTCGGGCTAGAAGATCTACTAGGTCCCTTCCAACCCTAAATCTATGAAACTATGAAACTATGATTCAGTTCATACTGAAACAGAGACATCAGTTGAATTTGTCCCCAGTAAAAAAAGTAGGAAAACTTAGCAACTTAGACAAATCAACCACTAAATTAGACCCATTGCTTAGTGAGGTGGATACCTCATGTACTGAGATACATCTGCTAGCTCCTTCTTAAATTAGACATGCCACCTATCAAATTAAATACAACATTTTCAGAACTAAGGTTGCTAGCTAGTGAATCAAATAAGTATCTCTGATAGCTTATCAATAATGAATCAAATTTATTGTACTTTTCTTGCAACATGTCTTGAAATAAGTTCATGAAGTGGAATAAATTCAACAGTGATTAAAATTTCTACAACTCACAGTAGACTTTATGCTTATCTTTACATGTTTACTTAGTAAGCTTCAGAAGTTTTTGTCATCAAACGGCCTGTCTAAAGGCATCTCAATTCTTAAATGCTTCAACTTTAAAGCAATGTTCTTCAACTTAATCTCATGTTTTCAAGCCAAGCCTATTGGGTTAAAGTTTTTACAGAAAGAAAACCAATGCTGCAAAGATGAGTGGGAATGGATTCTATAGGGAAAACTAAATGAACAGTTCCAATCTCTCATTTTCATGAGCACTGAGTTTCTTTATATGATTGATATGATAAGATCCAATCTTGCAATCTTCATGCTGTCTTTTAAAAGCTAGATATTCCATCAATAGCTATCAGGCTTCACTGGTTTATCCCAACTCCTGCTGGACTGCAAAAGGTGGAAAGTACAGTAGAGTAATATTGTGGTGGGAGAAATTGGCCGTAGCTTCCTCAGATCTCCTCTCAGAATGTATGTGAGCTGTAGGTAGCCAAACTGTTAACAAAATGGATACTACTTCTAACAAATATACGATGTTGCACTCGTGTAATAAGATTACTGGCCTTTACTAGTTTTTTTTTTTCTTTCCTGACCAAAATCAACCGACAAGAATCAGGCTGGTAAAAGCTAATAACCTGGCCACTTAATAGTGGCCAGCATCTCCTAACTCTAGGGACAATGTAATGCTACTGCAATGCTGATAGGAAGGCACCATACTGTGATTCAGTATGGATCTTATGGGAAGCTTATGGAACCCTGAGTGGACTAAAATGCATTCTCCAATGGATGATGATTGTGGAAATATTACCCTTTCTGCCCACTGGTGAATGTCTTCTGAGGTGCAGTGGTGCAACCAGCATTCCCTTTGGATACCTGTGAGTCTATCTGCGCTTAAAATTGCCTTACTATGTCATATCAGAAGAATACTAAAAGCTATTGTAACTGTACAGAAACCCACACACAGTCACTCCACATAGACTGGCAACCCAGCTGTGCTCTTCACTGTATCAAACATACCACGCAGGTGATCTGGGTTAGACACACAATGGAGAGCTCAAATAACGTTTTTGAATTTCCCATCCAGTTGAGAGCACCAACACCTGTATAATGGTCTTAAAGTATTATTGTCCAATCATTATGTGCGAACTGGACACTGGTTTTACATTCAATAAATGACACACACTAAGCATTTGTAAGAAGCTCTTGTAGAGGTTTAATTTAAATGAGAGGGGAAAGCCTTAGCTCAGCTGTAGCCTGGTGATTCGGAGATCAAAAAAAATACCTAGGGTTTGAAAAATAAGAAAGCATACAAAATAGAGAGGCAGCACCACAGGGCAGCAGAGTTTTAAAAATCCCTCTAACAAAAATCCATTTCATTTGCTTTTTGGTACTTTTAGGTGCCGTGGGAGTTTGAAGTTTTGAAGTGAGGATCCAAGAAGTAGTTATGTAATATGCAGATTGCTGCCTCCTGTTAATATTTCATGCTCTGGGAACCTACTTTTCCATGGGAGGCATTACATAATGATTTCCATTCTCTCTCTCTTTTTCTTTTACATGCTTTTTCTCAGCAGGTTCATTTGGTAAATGGGGAGTC
>NW_017729029.1:33770960-33773468 GCF_001723915.1 Gavialis gangeticus | reverse complement strand
TGCTTTTTCTCAGCAGGTTCATTTGGTAAATGGGGAGTCTGATGAGACAAATAAGTGGCCTGTAAGCATAGCTCAATCTCTGTCAAAGTTACTCTACCCCACAGCCCCACAGCTGGCTAATCCAGAGAGGCTGAGAATGAGGCAGATTTTATCTGTTTCCACTACACCCGTATCTTTCAGGGTTCCTTTCACCAGTCAAAAGTCAGTGTAATCCAGCTTCCTACTGAAGAAATGTTATGGTGAGAAGGGAGCCAAATCCACTCTGTCTCCTTAGGGCTGAGGTCTGGGGCAGAAATGTGTCTCCCACAAGTCAGCTTTTCTAGCCTACAGGCTCTCCCCTGGATCACCATCAGGCACAGAGCCAGCAGCTATTTTTGTTTCAGATTCAGCCCACGTCTCTGGTTCTCAGTTTGTGAAGTTTTCATGACTCAGGATGAAGCCACTCTCAGCAAGGGAACCAGTGTTTTATTTTTCTGTAAGGTACAAGAACGTGTGCATGCGTGTCTGTGTGCGTGTGTGGGTGGGTGTGTGGGTGGGGGTGTGCATGTGTGGGAGAGAGGGAGAGAGACAGAAACCATGGTTTTGTTCTGCAGAGAGCTTTAGCCTGTGCCACAGACACTTCAAAGACTTCAAAGGCAGGAGATGCCCGCAGCTAGGGCTGAAGCTGAGATGAGAAGTGCTGGTTTCAGTTGACACTGGAGATTTTAGGATCTTAGGGCATGAAGCACTTTTCATTCATTTTAAATTAATTAAAATGGAAAAATTTGAAGGAGAAATAGTTTTGAGATTCATTTCTGAAGCTCTTTTTTCACTTGAAAATTCCAATTTGAGATTAAACAAGCCTTTAAACAGACTTTGAAATGAAAATATTCAGTGTTTAAACAGTGGCTGCAGAAGCTCACTAGTGGCAGCCATTCTGAAATGGCTGCTTTTCTCTCTTCAATAGCAATAATACAGGCAGTAGTCTACTGTCTAGTTTCATATCAAATGCTTGGGCAAGCTGCATTTGGCAGATTTAAACAGTGTAAGATTTTACAAATCTCCTGAATGGAATGGAGTTGTGGCCAATTACAAGAGATTTTAATTTTTGCCCCATGCCATCAAATTTGACAGTAAAATGCATTCCCCAGGTAAATAAAGTTCTTGGATTCCAAAGGCCTTAATTCTCATTTCTTCAGCAAGGCCCATTTAAACCATCCTGACAATGGAACAGAGCTTTTAAGTGGATGCAAATGTAATTTTATACTAAATCTCAATGGGACTTCAGTATGTGATTAAAGTGCTTAACCACTTACGTATTGGAATAACAATGGGTTCCCAAAATGAAGCCTTTCTCTCTCTCTGCCCATCTGTTCTAGGTTTCTCTGTTGCTGTTTCTGTTCTTTTTAGCTTCCATTGTAACTTCAGTTGCAATGGGGGCACTAGTGCTGCTTACTGGCAGAAGAGTATTCATTGCATTGCTTATTTGTGAGCAGTATTATAATTGGTACTGAGCTCCCTTTTCTGGACACAGTCAGATTGGATTGACTGGGGGATTCCAGTGAATTGCAGGTGTCATAGCACCCATCACAATAAAATCCTTTGGTCTTTAAGCAAGAGTATATTTGCCTAGGGGCTACAGAACTGGATCCATTAGACTGATGTTCTTTATTTTCTAGATCAGCCACTATGGAAGCACTGAAACTCTAGAAAAGAAAAGCTGTAAACATTATGAAGAACACCTTGTTCTTAATATTTGTGTATGTGTCTAATAACCTGGCCATGTGTACTTTAGCCATTATTTAACATATCTGTAGAATTTGTACTCTTTTCCAAACTTCTAATAGAGTAAATGTGTAAACATTTACAATGTAAATGCAATCTTTGGATCTATTTATCATTTGGGACTGCTGAACAATCACTGGAACTGTTATTTAAGAACTAGAAGGCAGGGTAGGCATGCACCTTTATAGACCTTATAGACCTTTATAGAATTTGATGGCATGGGGCAAAAATTAGACTAACTAGATACGTGTGTGTGTATAAAGATAGATAGATAGATGTATCTATACCAATATCTGCAGATATATATCTATATATTTATATATAGATATTGAGCACTAGCTTTTGGAAACCCAAGTCTACTTCATCAGATGCTGTGAAGGATGTGCAGAAAGCAGAGTATAAGAAGGAGACAGAAATTTAAGACCCATATCATTAGACACCTCCTTCAGCTCCACAGGGAAAAACAAGGAGCTCTATACTTTACATGTCTGCTCAAAGACATTGTAGATGGTGTGCCTTACACCATGGATCCCTGCAGTCCTGCTGGCTAGCCTGCATCCAAGCTGCATCAAGATGGTGAGAAGACCACAGAGCAAAAGAGAAGTAACCTGCGCCTGAAGCAGGCCCAAGGAGATTATGCTTGGCTGAGCCACCTTGCCCTTCCAAATGTAATTGTAAACTTGCACTCATTTTAGTAAAAAGTTATAAAAGTGTGTGTGTGTGTGTGTGTGTGTGTGTGTGTGT
>NW_017729029.1:33768584-33770949 GCF_001723915.1 Gavialis gangeticus | reverse complement strand
GTGTGTGTGTGTGTGTGAGAGAGAGAGAGAGACAGAGAGAAAGTGCACATTAAGTTATTCCATGGCAACATACCATTTCAGTGTGACAACACTTCTATACTCTGTCTTGGCTGAGGGCAACTCCCAGAAAAATGAAAAATTGGTATTTTGCTTTCATATTTTTCACAATTGGACCACTAGACATACTTCCGTCTGTGGCAGGGCACTGGTGGTGCCTGCCACTTTAAGGGCAGGAGCTGACAGCAGCCAGGTGCTTGATTGTGGTGGCCATTTTGAGAGACAGGCTACATATGGTGAAATGGCAGTTTGCTACTGCCCCGATGTGAGAGACACATCAGCTGGTAGAGTTGAGGCCAGGAACACCTTGGAGATATGGGCTGGGGCTATGAGGATGGAGGAGGTTCCAGGTCCTAGGCATGACCTAAAACTCTGCTCTGCCAGGGAAGGGAGGCCTGGTGGGACTACTGGTGGCCTGGCAGCCCCATGAAATGCCAGGGCTGTGAACCTCCCTGGTGAAAGGTGGGTTGGGGGCACCTAATAACCTCCAGCCCCTGCACAGACCTAGCTGGGTAATGCCTAGACCTACGAGGGCTTAGAAAGGCCTGTGGCTCAGTTGCTAGAAAAGTAGTGAGGGTAAAAGCAGGCAAGCAGCTTAAACCTGTCCCAAGGGACCTTAACTGGCCCATGCTGGGGCCAGGACCCAGAGAGGGGTCAAAGGGCCTGAGATGGGGCCAGGGCCTAGAGAGGGGACCACAGCTAATGGGGTGAAGGGTACAGCTGAGTTTAGCTGCCTGCGATGCCATCTGCAAGGCTTGGGCCACAGTATAGGGGTAGAACAGAGCTGCGGATACTCCCCTTAACATTGGGGTTCAGAATGGGCAGACTCCTGCCTGAGTAATATCATAATCATGTATCATCAAGGTGTGGTAGGCGAGAGCGGCAGGCGGTTATCCCAGAGACAGGTGGGCGGGCCAACATCGAACTAGCCCCAGGAAGGCCTCCTGTTACACTCTCCTACTTGATCTAACATTGCATATTGTATAGGTTAGCTTAGATCAATGGTTTTCAACCTTTTAAAATTTGTGGACCCCTAAAAAAATTGTGAATGGAGGTATGGACATCTTTGAATTGTAATTGTGGGTATTCAGATACTTTTGATTTATCATAGTTATCTTTTGTGGACCTCTTAGACATAGTCTGTGGACCCTCAGTGGTCTGTGGACCACAGATTGAAAACCACTGGCTTAGATCATTAACTGGTGTAAAATAGCATATTTTCATGGTTAGGCTGAGTTACTCCTATCAAGGAGGAAGTTTAGGATCTTCAAAAGTAACTATTCTGATTTAACTAAGTAATATTAATAGGCACAAGAGATTACAGCATGCATTTTAATTGTAGAAAGTATGAAAAGTTTTCTTCCATTGGACTCCTAAGAATACTCTCAGAAAAGAGAAAATATTACTGTATATTTTTCCTTTCTAACACTGCATGTGCCAGCAGGCTCTAAACAGATCTTGTAAAGTTCCCTCAGGAATACCTCGGCTTAGAAAGCTATGCAGGAAGCTGGCAGAGTTCAACTAGGTACAGCTGGTTTGCTCCCGATTGTCAGAATAGAATAGATTTTGGTTTTATATAGCGACTTTCATTCTCCAGCTATCTCAAAGTACTTTACAAAGAAAAGAGCAAAATACTGGTAGTTTAGTGTCTGTGCACACAAATGGAGCAGCCATTATGTGCTGAACAATAGCTCTCACACAGACTTGGACATTACAACCTGTTTCCTTACAAGGGGAAATGTTGGCCAGGACTCTGGGGTTACCCCTACGGATTTCAAACAGTGCCATGTGATTGTTAGCTTCTACTTGTACACATACCTTAACCTTTCTTGGCTCCCCCACAATCTCACCTTGTGTGACTGTCAATTATAACGCAGCATATACCTCTCAGCTGCCTACCAGAGAAATCAAGACTCTATAAATCACAGGAAATCAAGAATCTATGTATATCATGGAAATCACAGCAAGGACCACAGCCAGGCACGTTTACCAAAAAAAGTAATAGACACATGTGTACTGCAGGCTAGTGACTTACTCTAAAAATAAAACATTTGAAAGATCCTTTCAATTTTTAGCTGAGATTTCTTTTCTAAATTCTGTCCTTTTATGAGTCAAATAGCTAATTAAATAGAATTTTCTACAAGGGGCATTTCTATACCAGGACCAGCTATAAAATAACTAGCAAATTATTCTCATGAAATTAGATTGTGACTTTATATACAGTTTAGAGTTTGGAGAAGTGCCTTTACCAAGAGATGCCAAAGGAAGCTCTTACCCCTGCACTATTCTCCACTGGGGGGGGGGGAGG
>NW_017729029.1:33759384-33768497 GCF_001723915.1 Gavialis gangeticus | reverse complement strand
GGGCGGGGGAGGGGAAGAGAGAAAGGAACAATTTACTTCTAGCTTACACCAGCAATACTTTTACTATCTAATGCCAGAGAATACATAGGAAGACACAGCTTCACCCATTTCCTGCATGTTTCTCATCTCTTGCAAGGGAAGGAGAGTAAATTCCCAAATTATGTACCCAAGATTTTCATATAGGTATAGAAGTTCCTATTCTCTCTCTCTCTAGCCTCTTTCTTGCACAGATGTCACAGTCTAGCCCATGGAAAAGTTAAGTTTGAACTATAGGTCTTAAAGTATTTACAGGTCCTTTATGGCTTATGCTATTTTTTTACTTGAACTTGGTTCGGGGTTAAAATAAATGCAAAAACAAAACTAAGTGCAAAAGCTGAATCATTCATTTAATTTAGTGCTGAACTCATAAGCAAGGCATTGCAGTACCTGGTGAAGGATGCAGTGATGTCTAATTATGGATAATACAGCTAATCAGTACCAATCAACATTTTATGATCTTGACTTAATATTTAATATAATGTTAATTATAATTGCTTTTGACATAAATTGTGCAAAACACTTGATATCATTTCTGATCCCAGCATGCCTCAGATAGCATGCAAAAATTCAGAGTATCAATTATATGTGTAAATCTTATGTTATATATTAATTGCTGATGTGATGCACGACAGGCTGTTTGATTATAGTACACAGATGTTCAGCCACCAGGGGGAGCTTTTGTCTCTAAATTTTTGCTTATCAGAGAAAACCTATCTTTGCACTCTTCTCCTTGGTTCTTCATTTTGAATGGTGATGTTAATTAAGTAGTGGTGAGTCTGAATATTAGAATGGAGTTTTTATCACACATAAGTACCTTCCAGCTACAAACAAGAGAAGTTCATTTAATTAAAAATAATTTTAATGTAAGTTAATGTGAACACAGTTCAGTGACTCTGAAATTTTTTTCAAAGTCTAACATGAGGCTGCAGGAAAAAAACCAAAATAATTTGGATGAAGTATTCAATCCATTCCTGTATACGCAGAGCGTTCACTGTGCTTTTTCTGACTTTCTGGAAATTTGGGGATCATTCTGAAGAGTTCAGTCGACAGAACCTGAGATATTTTGATTGATTACTGAAAAAGGTGACATCTGCCTTTCCCTCTTCCCTCTCAAGTTCTTTAGCTGGACTAATTTGGAGAGTTTTCCACTAGGGTCCATCTCCCTTAGGATTTTCAGTTTTCCAGTAGTGGGGTCTCATGAATATACTTCCGTACAGGTTTCTCTAAAATTTTTCAGTGTAGCATTTAGGTAAATTTGAAAATATATAATCTACCCATGGAATTCCCTTCAGACTTATTAATTTATTCTTTGAAAGCCACACTGCCCTTGCAGGTAGATTTCAAGCATTCCTGAATTTAGAACTGTTGATCAGTGTTAAAATGATTAATTATGAGGAAAACAGGACATTTTACTACTTATCAGAGTCTGGATACAGGGACATATTTAAAAAAAAAACAATGCCTTTTAAAAAATGTTATTTAATTGAGATGCTTAGAGTCAGGATTCATCCTGTTTTAGCATGAAGCTTATGTGAGTGAGTACCTGTAAAAAGTCATTTAACTTTTTTTAGGTGAGGGAAGTATTTGTATACTATAGACACACTGACTTTTGCAATCCACTGTCTTAGTTGGTCAATTTCAGCAATTTCACTTGCTTTATAGACAGACTGACCTATCACTTAACTCTTCAAAATGCTGGAGTCATTACAAAGAAAATTGATGCATCAAGCAAAAATGCTCTTATATCATTATCAATCTAGGCTTGGAGTACATAAAATTGTTGCAATTAAGATGCTGTGCAAAATTCTGACTCTGCATTATATTTGTCTCTATTGTATATTGTGCTTAACCTGTTCAGACCTCAGCACTTAAAAATACGTTTTTAGAGACCTAAATAAATTTAGTTTTCAGAGGTACTGGATAGATGGCACTGGCTTCTGAGGAAGATAAAATCAGGCCATTTTGATTTGGTTTCCGAGTATAATACAGTCAAAACTTGGACCCACCAAATGGAATGGCAAAACCTCCATTATCTATCATGGGTCCAGAATCTGGCCCTTTTGCATCCATGGTTTAAAAGTTTGGCTTATAGTTTTAATTTGTTTTTGCAACAATGGCACATCAACATTTTTATTTTAAAAAATCTGTTTTATTCTTCTTGTTCAAAACACATGAACAATGGTGCACATAGACTCGTTTAAAAATGGTCTAAGGCAGATGAGGGTGGATGTAGTAACAGACTTAATCGGCTTAGGTTAGACCATATCCTCTATTGATTCATGCTAATTTGCTGTCTGTCGGCCTTTGCAGCCCCTCCAGCTGTCCCCTCCTCACAGGGAGATGTGCTAGCACTCACCAGCTGCTTGGCTGCTCTGGGCTGTCACAGACCTGAGCCCCAACAGAGACAAGCAGGTTTCGGGGTGGGGGCGGGGATGCTTGTGTCTTGAAGAAAGGATAGGAGCACTCCATAGAAGGACGGATCAGGCCCCTTGGCGCTCAGCACCAGTGGCAGCCAAGCAGCCTGATCTTTCCTTTTACAGAGTGCCCCTGTCCCTGCTGCCCGACACAGGCCTCTTTGGCTGTCTGGAGTGTCTTGCTGGCTGTCAGGCACATCCCTCCAACCCCCTGCCATCACCTCTGAAATCTCTGGGACTCTGGGAGCACCCTTACCTTCTGGCCTCACCCAGTGCACGCCCCCCCCCACCAAATGGCAAACTTGTGTTCCATTTGCTCCCTATTCAATCTATGCAGCTTAGAAAAACAAACAAAAGTTTGATCAATTCTGCTCCCGGCTTTTTCAATATTTGTATTTAGTCTCTGTCTGCCTGTAGACAGTGGCAGCAGTGTACATGGCAGCTCTGATTGGCTGACTCAGACTGTTCAGTGGTACTCTGTACCTCCCAGCAATGCAATGTGGGGACTATGCTGTGGCTTCTCTCAGAAGAAAATGTTTACAGACATTTGCTCTCCTAGGAGTGATTCAATCCATGAACACCATGTGCTCCTGGAGGCTGGAGGGGCCCAGCGACTGCCCGCAGGTGGCGGTGGTGGTGGCTGTGGCAGGGGCATGGCAGCAGCAAGCAGGGAGCTTCTGTAGGTGGCTATGGCAGTGTCAGCAGCAGGGGGAGGCAAGCACCGACAGGCAGTCAGTGACCACCAGCAGCATCGGCAGTGGCCAGAGGCAATCAGGGCCTGCCCACAGATGCAGTGTTTTCAGCGGGGGGTGGTGGTGGTGGTGGTGGCAGCGAGTGTCAACCACCCACAGGAGCCACCAGCAGCGTCAGCGGCACTTTTTGCAGGGGGTGCATTGCCAAGCTTAAGGGGTGCACATGCACTTACATGCGCCAGTGATCCAATCCTTATTGTTCTCAGGTTATTTTTCTCTTGCAGTGGCCATTTTTGCTTTGGGAGAAAAATTCTGAACATCTGTTCAATCATGGTTTCTCTAGGAAGAGCAGTGACTTTCCTCTGAGAATCAGAATATCTGTATGTGGCCTTAGAGACTAACTCATTCAAAGGCATGGCCTTTCATATGCAAACATGGGTTCTCAAAAAGCTGGGAATATTATCAGCACAGAATTAAAAACAGGGCTAGATCTTCAGTTAGAGTAAATTCCCATAACTATATTGTAGCCAATGGAATTGCTCTGGTTCATACAAAATCTGGATCAGATTAATTTTTTTAAAGTAACAATCAGTTTGAATGTTAATGTTCTCAGGGTAAGAAAATTTAAAAGAAAATCTCACAGGATTTTCTGTTTTTCATATGTAACATTTTGGGCTCTTTTGCAGAGTGATGAACATCCATGGTAGCAATAGATACATAAATTTATGGTTGTAGACTACATATCCAAGACCTATGAACATGAGTAGAGGCATTTGCCAGTACTAGTTTGTACATGACAATATACAGAAAACAAAACATAATCTTAGCTGCAAACCCAGCCAGGATGATCCATGATTTATTAAACTTTATCTTGGGGCAATAAACTTTGTGGCCCACAGAATGTAGCATAAAGGTTTAATAAAAGCGTGCTCATAGTAAGCATGGCTTCTTAACTAACGGGCTCATAGTAGACCTTGTAGGGAATGTCATTGATGTTCTGTCTATTAATGCCACATAGATTGAGGAAATAGAGACATACAAGTGCTCTGTGAGACACTATTGCTTAACTAAAGACAAAAAGTACACCCAGCTTTTGGACACACATAAACAGAAAGATTCTCCAGGACCTCACTGGCACTGTTACCGTTGCTATATTAATTCTACTCTTCTCTGCTTTTGTTGTTTAAAACCCTTCCTGCCCAGTATATTATCCTTGAAATCCATATTTCACTTCATTGTTACTAAACCTGAGTGAGTAGACCTGGCAGAAGGTAGCCAGAGGGGTCCCCCAGGTTTTTGGTACTTGGACCAAATGATGCTTTTCAACATCTTTATCAATGATCTGGATGCGGGGGTGAAAAGCACGCTGGCAAAGTTTGCTGATGACTCTAAGCTGTGGGGAAGTGTGGCCACACCTTAGGGGGGCTAATGATCCAGGTGGTCCTAGACAGATTAGTTAGATGGGCAGACCAGAACCAGATGCTGTTCAACACTGAGAAGCGTAAAGTGCTCCATCTGGCAAGGCAAAATCCACAACAAACTTACAGACTCGGTGGTGCTCTGCTAGTTAGCACCATGTCTGAAAGAGACCTGGGGGGTTATAATTGACCATAAACTGAATATGAGCCACCAGTGTGCTGCTACTGTTTGCAGAGCAAACAATATGCTGGCATGCATCAACCAATGCATCTGAAGCAAAACTAAGGAAGTTATTCTCCTGCTGTACTCAAAGCTGTTGGGACTGCAGCTGGAGTACTGCATCCAGTTCTGGGCACCACACTTCAAGAAGAAGCTTGAGAGAGTCCAGAGAAGAGCCACTCATAAGATTAGAGGCCTGAAGAGCAAGCCATATGAGAAAAGGCTGACATATGTGACTGTTCAGCCTAGAAAAGAGAAGACTTTGTGGAGGATTTGGTGGGAGCCTACAAATATATCAGGAGAGAGCATCAGGAACTAGGTGAACAGCTATTCACCAAAGCACCCCAGGGGAAAACCAGGAGCAACCATTATAAACTCCTAGAAGGTTTCAGACTGGCAATAAGGAAAAACTTCTTCATGGTTCATGTGCCCAGAGTTTGGAATAGACTCCCAGCAGTGGTGGTGCAGGCACCTACTCTGGAGCTCTTCAAAAGGAGACTTGATGCACACCTTGCTGGGGTTATTTGACCCTAGTAGTCTTTCCTGCCCAGAGCCAGGGAGCTGGCCCTGATGATCTCACGAGGTCTCTTCCAGCCATAAATTTCTGTGAATCTGTGAATAATCTGAAGTGAATAATTTATCCAAGGAAAATTTCACCTCCTTTTCAGCTTACAGTTTTCTTATATGAACTGATTATTCGCATTATTCACACTTATTGACTTAATAATTTTGGTGAATAAGTCTGTCTGTAGATGGAACTTGAGTACTTTGTTGCAATACTTAATAGTCAAAATTCCAGCTTTTAATTGGTTAATTATGATTGGTTACACGGGCCATATGATATTTTTTCTGTTTTCTCAGGGAGTACCTCTCCTAGGATCTAGTGTCTCTTGTGAATACTCCAACTTACGATTGTAAAACTGGTTACCTGGGAACCTTCTCCATTATTTACTTAACAGTTAGTTTCCATGAACAAGACAGGATCAAAGTGATCAAGGCCTTAAGTAGATCATAGCCATACCCACTTGGAAAAGTGGTGGTAGGATTCTGCCTTCCTAGAGAGCAAGCCAGCAGTAAAAATTGCCTCTGCTCTGTGAGCAAATAGATCTGAGTTTGTAGCAGGGGGTTCCTGATACTTAGCCTAGCAGGCAGTGTGTATCTGATTGCTTATTTCCTTCTGTCTGCTGTTGTGGGCCGGGTGCTCTCCATAGGAATGGGTCATGGGGATAATACCTATTTACTCTCAAATCCACCCTCCTCCAGAATTTAGTCTGCAGCTGATTTCTGTGCCAAAATGGAGGTGTGGGGATGCTACAATGGCTGCTGGTGGCAGTGCTGCCTTTCTTTCCCTTCCCTTCCTCACTTCATGGAGTGGAGTTTGTGGCTCAGGTTACTATTGCTTTCCTTGCAACCTCCATAGCAAAGTTTTATCCCTGTCACAGTCTCTGTTGAATTGGCTGCTCAGCCAAAAGCTGCTGTCAATTGGGCAGCAGCTGTGATAGAAATAAATCTGGAGCTTTGGAGCTTGCAAGGAGAGAGTGACACTGAACGCTAGACTCTGACTCTGCTCCATGTATCTGCATTCAATAATGACTCTGGAAACATCCTTTTGTCTTTATTCTGCCTTCCCAGAACAAGGTGTATGTCTTATTTGGGGTGGGGGGGTATTGAGGTAGATCATGTTTCTGACAGCTACTGTTTCAGGTCTGTAGAGTCGGTCAGCCCTTCTTCAATGTGTTTTACTTTTTGAGCTTTTCTGCATAACTAGGAGAGTTAGAAAGTATTTAATTTAAATATGACATCTGAAATTCTGATGAAATAAGAATCCCCAGCCATAGAAACATTGAATGCCTATGTCTTAATCTAGAGGTGGCCAGCCTGTGTCATGGGCAGCCACTAGGTATGGCATGTGGCAGATTGGGGAAGGGACAATAGCACAGTGGCAGATAGGGCAGGGAGAAGAAAACAGAGCATCAGATTAGTCAGGGAGCATGGGGCAGGGAGTAGATAGGGTAAGGGAAATGGATTGGAGTGGCACTCAAGGTGGGTGCAAGGCTAATTTGTGGCATGCCTGCCTAAAAGGTTGGCCCCGCTGCCTTAATATAGGAACATTTTCAGTCAGTGGGCTTGAAACAGAGCATCCATGGAAGTGAATGGCAAAAGACTTACAAGATAAACTGAATTCATAATATAATTCCTATGGATGTTCACTGAACAATTTCAGGGGGGTTGTCAATCCCTTCTGTTGCTAAAAATAAAGTATTTAATATCAGAAAACTAATTCATATTTTGAAAATTATCCTATTTCAGAAACCTTCACAATTGTGCATATAAGGCAAAATCTTGCTATTATTACCCCCATTAGCTACAACCAATCAAAGAGAAAGCAATATTTTAAAATCAGATCACCTAAAGCCCTCTTTTGAGGCCTGACAGACATGCACGTTACATACAATATTGCTGAAATAGCTCTAGAAAACAGAAGGTTTTCTGAAATATTTCATCTTAAATTGGACAAATCTATCATATGATGAATACACTGTAAAAATAAACAGTAGAAATATGGTGCAGAGACAGTCTGAATGCCTGATAAAAACTCAGCAGTTTCAAAAAACAGTTTTCCTGCCATGCCTGGCATCCAGTTTCTCACCTCAGCTCTCATTTTCATTAAGATTTTTCTTTTGCTCGGTTTATTCTTGGATATTTATCACATACAGTGTTTTTTCCAGTTCAGATGGTGAGGGTTTCCTTATTTGTTAGTGAAGCCTCCCTTTTTAAATACTGAAGTAAGTGTCTTCTCCCCCTACACCCCTCCCCATTTACTGGATTGCATTAGAGGATTGTTTGAGAGAAAGATGGGGACAATAGGATTAAATCAAAGAATTTCTTTGGTGGATGGTACAGCCAATTACCACCAATGAAGGGGAGGCATGAGCAAGTTGGCTGCGGGCTATAGCAGCATAAAACTTTGTCTGGGTTTGTCAAAATCAAATGGTCTCCCCAAACGTTCTGATGATGATGAATTCCCGACCTTTGAAGGATAGATATTTTCAGGAGAATTTCTGACCAGCTTTACATTTCCACACTGCAGGGCCAGACACCTGGTTGGTGATTCACAGTAGTAGAGGAATTCTTGCTCTCTGTGTGTGGGAGATGCAGCATATATTTGGTGGCTCTACTAAGACTCCTGGTCAATGATTCAGCAGAGAGTTGGATCTCAGTCTGTGGTTTTCTTCAGGCATCTGTTTACAGAAAAGATTTTCCACTTCAAGAAAATCCTTAAGGTCTGTTTCACTGGAGAAGTCACCAAGCTCAGTCAGGAGACCTGGTTTCCACACCTGACCCTGTCATTAATTTACTAATGATCTGGTATAAGTCACTTAACTCTGTGGCTAACTTTCCACATCTACAAAATGGAACTATTTACCCACTTTTATAAAACACTTTGAGATTTATGAATGTAAATTTTATTTACATACTAAATATTATCCTTACTTTATCCTAGTGAAAGCAAAGCTCCCTTTGACTGGAGTATGAACACGGTCAGCCTGCTATTTGGTGAGTTACTGCAATTTCATAGTTTATTTGTGAGCTCTCACTTTCCTTTATTAATTTTACATGTTAGAACATTTGGGTTTTGCTGTTTCATTACTTCTCCTTATGTGATATATGTGGCATAATTAAAATAAACATAGATTTCAGAATCAGTGATCTTACACAATCATGTGACTACAGGAAAAGCATGCAAGCTAAAAAGAAAGGTAATGGAAAAATTTAAAATGTATCAACCCAGAAAAATAAAGTAGACAGAGGCACATTTTGCATAAACAGCTACTGAGAGCACTAAGCAAACTCAAACAAAACCCATCCAGTTAGGAGACAAAATAGACATTTTGGTAGAAATGAGTGTTTAAGGTACACAGCTGCCAATTGTGTCAACAAAAATTCTGCACATTTATTTCCTAAGCAGTCAGAGAAAATGCTTGATATATTATTGTGTCAGATCTAAAGAGGCCGTGTAATTGAAAATTCTTTCTCCTTTTCCTTCACTGACAACCTGTTTGACTGCACAGAACAGAAGAGATACAGACTTGTCTTTGACGTCATTTGCCATGCTGCAGGTAAGAAGCAAATCCAGGGCTGATTAGATGCTAAACTATACATAAGCTAGTCTGCAAAGGAATGTCATTTTTATGTGATCTGCCATTTGATGTTCCATCTGCATTTGTGTGTGTATTCAAAAATAGTCCAGGGTTTACAGCAGAGGAAACACCAGTGCAATAATACCTCTTGTGACATTATATATATATATATATATATATATATATGT
>NW_017729029.1:33749150-33759161 GCF_001723915.1 Gavialis gangeticus | reverse complement strand
ATATATGTATGTATGTATGTATGTATATATATATAATGTGTGTGTGTAAAATAACCTCTATAATGTTTTTCCTGCCAAGTTTTCATCAAAACCTGTAACACCTATGTGTCCTGGTCATTTGACATTCAGTATTTAGGCTTTAAACTTTTAGGGGCTTGATATTTTAAGCTGCTTACAGTTTGCCTTCTGAATTATAAAAGATTGGTTTACCATCTCTGTATGTTTTCTTTCTAAAATAAAAAAGTCATCAAATCAAGCCTCCCACAATTACACTGAAAATCTCTCAGAGCTGATTCACTGTTTTCATCCCAATAAAATGGTAGGGTCCATTACGTGACAATATGTCAGCTGCAATGTTTCACTGGGGCTGATTGAATGGTGCAGCAGCAACAAAAGCCAGAATGTTCATGACGACATGAAGATCTGTTGCAGGATATTGCAAGGTCAAAGTTTAGAAAACAGATTCTCCCTGAAACTTGCTTCTATATAATATTATTCTTTAATGCTTTAGTTTTTTTAGATAGGTTTCTGATGCTCATGTTTTTCTGGAATGGAATAGCTTCCAGAGAACAGTACAAAATTCTGTTGTTCCAGCCGTCTCTTTTTTACATCAGAAACCAAGATGCATCAGAAATTCTGTTGGTGTTTTTGCAATTGCATAACACTGACTGCAGAGGGAGTGAAATATTTGCAACAACAAAAAGATAAATAAAAAAAAAAGTGCGCATTTTTGCATTTCACTGCAAATTTGAAATTTATTCCATTGCATGTAAAATGTGGTTGCTGCTTTACTTAAGTGCTGGATGACATAGCTATAATACCCTTGGAAAATATTTTCTTTAATTAGCACTGTTGTGATTTAAATTTTATACAGAAGAAGCAGATTATATATAAACAAGAAAAAAACCCTAATAGAAAACTGCTTTTTTTGACATTACATCAGGTCAAGGTATTCCTTGGACTAAACATAGCATAGGGCCTACAATATCTAATGACATACACTGTCTACATGACATGTCTACATGAGCAGCGGACTGCGCAGTTGTTACTGTGCAGTCATTTAGTACTGGTGTTACTGTGTGGTAACATCTTCGCACGATTTTTTTCAGATGCTACTGTGCGGTATCAGTGAGTCACGGTTAGTGCCCATCAACACTACTGTGCAGTAGTGTCTTGTGTAGGTGCACCCTGTAAGTGCCTAATCCAAACTACATTTAAATCAATGGTCAGACTTTCAATGGTTTCCACACTGAGCAAACTTCAACCACAGAGTGGCTGCCTAGGGAGGGAGAAACTTTAGGCTTCTCTGAATTTAAGTTACTTTGCAGGGTAATACTGAACACTTACATCTGGTGAGTTTACTTCAACCCCACAAAACATTCCACTTTGTGTCAAAATACTGGCCTCAAAATAGGCCATTTGCTGATGTTTTGATTGGAGCTCAGTGAGTTCTTTTTCAGCTGAATATAAGTAGCAACTAGGGTTAAGTACAGACAGTCAAAAAGTCCAAGGCTGAATCAGTTCAATCTTTGTAGGTAAATCTAAGATGAGGAGATTGAACTAATAAGTAAGTGAACAGACTTGCATGTTTGATTCCAGAAATGTAGCCACATTCCTGCAGTGGCCCAGGCCAGATGCTGGGGGGTGCTAGAGCATGCCTCCCTGAAGCAGCTTGGACCAAGGCTAGCCCACCCACCTTACAAGGTGGGGCTGGCAGGGGAGGTGCAAACCTGGGATGCTGTGAGACAGTGAGTTAATTTGCATCTGGAGGGGATCTGGGACAGAAGTTCAATAAATTGATTTAACCTAAATCAGTTAAGTCTGATAATACATCCATCCAGGTGTATCTTAAATGAGTTTTGGCCATTTTGAAAGTGGTTTATCTGGACTGTACTTCTGTTGTGTTACAGATTTGAACAAATTTCCAATCACTTATACCGACTTACATGTAAGTTCTGTCCCTAGCCTTGGACACCTTACAGTGGAAGGGGCAGAGAGAGAGGAAAAAGGTAAATCTATGAGTTATGAGGTTCAGTTCCATTTTGTTTTCCTGAATACTGCACTTAGAAAAGGACCTAAAGAACAAAATGAGAATTGAGAAACATGAGCTGTTACTGACTCATTATCAGTATTCATCTGTAAAATGGAACTACACACTTCCCTACCTCACTGGGTTGGGGTGAGATAGATTTAACTGGTTATAAAGTATCTTGACCTTCTTGAATGGAAGGTGCTAGAGAAGAGCAAATATCCTTATTTTATACCTATTATTTTATTCTCTGAATTTTTTTCATGGTGAGTTACATAGATGTATTTTAATTTTTTCGTAGAGACAAATTAAGATTTGGGGTTTTTTTTCAATTTAAGCAATCAAGTTTTAACAGGACTTTTGACTAAAGCACTTTTTCTCTTTTTGATTGATACACTGACAATGGACTGCAGCAGACTGATTGCCATCAGTGGAAGGAGTAATTGTACAAGATGTTTAAATATAGCCAGGGTAGCCAGCCAAGAGGCAGTAGCTGGGAACTCAAAGACCAAGGATTAATACTGAATATGAGAGAGAGTCTGGCTCAAGAACTCTGACCTGACCTCCCAAGAAACTGCCTCAAAGGGCTCCAGAATGATTATGATATTTTAAATCAACTTCTATTTATTTACCAAAACCATAATGTCTAGTCCTTGAATTTTATGGAGAAGAGGTTAATTATGCAGAACCTGTTGTTACTTCTGGAGTCTAGCTAAAGAACAATATAGACAGATCCAGATCCTGAGACAGTATAAACCAGTGTAGCTCCATGGACTTCCATGAAGCTTTGCCAATTGGCACCTGCTGAGAATCTGGTCTTGAAATTCTACCTTAAGACTCCTAACAACTCTAATATGTTGTTTTAGAGACTTTCCAACGGCTACAGAGTATTGGATGCCTCTGTGCCTTAGCTAAGCAAGGAAAGCGATGATGGATTTCTTTGACAGTTCCAATGAAATCTTCTGGTTGGCAGTTTTTACCGAAAAAGTCCATGACCAACAGGTTTATTCAGTTTGCAGAACAAGGCACATGTGTCTAGGTGCCCTTGTTGACCATTTTGAGGATATTAGGTAACATTTTAGTTTATAGCTCAAGAACATGCCAAACTACACATTTATTTAAATGCAGGCGGATATAAGAAGTTAAATAAATAACACATGGTTATTAAAAGAAAATTAGTTGGAAGTTTCACATTAAACTTTCCTGAAATGCTCCCCTTCCCTCCCCCCCAGCATTAGAGGTAAAGAGTTTAGGGGTTCTTTCAGGCACTGCCCTGTTATTTGTTCTTCATACTGTTTCCATTAATATGTCAAGTACATTTCACTTGTTCAATATTTCCACAATTCTAATTTTGACTGTAAGGGAACAGTCTGAAACCAAACCAAGTCAAAAGAAACCAACATTTGTAATCTTCACCTGGCTGTTAAGGGTTTTTTTTAACCATTTATTAGTGGCCTCATCTACTTCTTGCATGTGTAAATCACTTTACACAACCATCATAATTGCTTCTCATTGAAACCCTTTCTAGCAGCTTGAAGACCAAATGGATACAGAAAAATGAAGAGTTGTGAACACTTGCAGGACAAGTACTCTGTACTTTTCTAGCAGACTGCAAGATCTGGTACATTCCATTCTAATATTTTGGTAGATCTTATACTCTGATGTACTTTTTTTAGCAAACCCCTCCCATACAACCCCCCCCCCCGACCCCCCCACAGGTTTGTGCAGCTCCTTGCAGCCATTACTTAACAGGCAACTTTCTTTGCTCAGTATACATCTGTTTGCATATACAATCACACGTTTTGATCTCAGCCTGTCATCTACAGGCTCTGTACAGACAACATGAGTTGCCACTAAAATGAGAGTATGCATAGCCTGGACCCTCCCTGCCCATGACTGCAAGGGGTGAAGGTGAGATTTCTGAGGTAGTAGAGATGGCTCAGGAAAAGGACACATGGGCCAGGACCTTTTAATGGGCTATGAACCAATCCACATCAGGACTTGAGTCAGCACATTTGAAATTCTTTGATTACTTTCCAGTGGCATAGGTGACTAATTATATTTTTATATTACATTCTCCACATACAGCTCCATAAAATGCTGTATAAAGAGAAACAAGCATAGCCTCTCTGTTGTTCTCACTTTTCTCAGTGGTGGCAGATGACAGAACAAGGAGCAATGGTCTCAAGTTGCAGCAAGGGGAGTTTAAGTTATATACAGTAAAAGCTGAGCTACCCAGCATCTTACAAGCCGGCATGCTTTGCTAACTGGCATGCTGGCTTGTAAGATAAAGTGAGACTGGAAGTGCCCACCATGGCACTTCCCATTTCTCTGAGTCCCCATGGCTGGGGGCAAAGCAGCCTGTGCTGCCAAGCCCCCACAGCCTGGGGGCATAACAGGCTGCGTGGGGCTGTGCGGGGCCTGTCTCCCTGTCCCGTGGGGCCCACAGGGCCCGCAGGACGGGCAGCGATGTGGCAGAAGGGATGGCGATGCCTTGGGAGGATGCCCCGGACACGGCTGGAGAAGTGGCGGCTGGGCCCTCTCAATTAACCGGCATATTTTGTTATCTGGGATCCCCCATTTTCAGGGGATGCCAGATAACAGAGCTTTTACTTTATTAGGAAAGTCTTTCTCACTAGGAAGGTAATAAAACACTGGACTAGGTTACCTGGAGAGACTGTGGCATCTCCATCCTTGGAGGTTTTTAAGAAGAAGAAAGGAAAGCAAGACTTAGTTAGCAGCTGTAAATAAAAAGTTGATACAATCATAAGAGCATCCTCCATTCTTTAGAAAGGGTTGGGCCACGCATCACAATTTCTAAGTGGACTACACCTCTGACTCTCCTGGTGTCTCATCACATCCTCCCTAGGTCTTGGGCTGCTAGCTGGTTCTTGTTTCTCTGTGTGGACTTACATGATTCATGCACTCTCAAACCACTCTCAGCTATAATATACCTCGGCAATTGTGACCTAGTTCTAGCTCCTGCCATTCTATTCCTTCTGGAACAATATCAGTGGAAAGAATTCGATCATTTAGCCTCCTTAACCCAAAATATTATTTCTTTTAAACAAAAGCATTTAAGAGAAAACATACCTTGAAAACAATAAACAGACTACATCCATAGTTTACCAGATCTTTAATTATGTTCTGCATGGAGTTCCCAGTAGATTAACTGCCTATAGACTCTTCCACAGTACCTCTCTCTGTGTTTTAGCCTATTTCTTTTGATGATTTCTGGCAACAGGCCTCCTTTGTTCCCCTCAAAAGACTTTTATAATATTTACTATTCTTTTGCTCTCTGGGCTCCTGGTATGGAAAAACAAGGCCTGAGAGAGAAGACATGTTCTTTAAAGCTAATAGCTGCCCTCCTTGCCTTTTATGTTTGTGCCTGAAATGCTTATCTCACAGTCCCTTGATAAATTAGATGAATACAATCATGAAGGAATTTGTAATAACCTACCATAGCTAGACAGTAACTTAATCTCACTGACCACATCACTTAAAATATTCACATTATGATAAATCAATATTCTTAGATTGATATACAGCAGCTGCTCATCTGTCAGATATTGTAACATACTATATTTAACATCTGAAGTTGCACACTCAAAAAAGGTTAATTAAACTTGATGCTTCTGGGTATGAACTGATCCCTGCAGGGGTCAGGAAGGAATTTCTCCACATGCACACCACATCATTTAACAGGCAAGGTGAATTACACATGTTTTCTACCATGATAAGGTAGTACCAGTCAGCCACTGGGGAAAGGATGCCAAACTCTTCCACCAGCCTTCCCTTTCTGCTGTATTTACTTAAATAAAAAATAACCTTCCAAAAGAGCTTATCAACTTCAATATCTCATTCTGGAAGGGGGTACTTGTCCAGGTTTCATTCTATTCACCTCTACTTTTACATGATGCAGTTCAGACAAAACATTACATAGCCCATGTAGAAAGTACAGTTCAAAACTTATAGCTCACCTTTATGTCATCACGATCTAGTAGCTCTACAGTATATTGTTAGTTGACATATGAGGGGCTGGATTCTTTTGCCCATATAAAGAAGAGAACCTGAAACCAGTGAGATTTATTTTTGGAGCATGTTGCTTGTAAACGTGTATAAAAGTTATCAGAAAAGTATTGATTTTTAAAAACAAATAGAATAGCAGTACATACCAAATGTTCCATCATGGGCTTTTGAAAAACAGGATATAGAAAAGCAGAAGAGAATTTTACAGTGATGGTCTTGCTCTTCACCTGGACCAGTTGATCCCAACATCTCTAATGGACCCACCTATTTGCAGAAAATATACAGTCAGTTAAAATGGCTAGCTAATTTAATCTACAGACTGCTGAATGCCTCTTTAAATTCACCATACCTAAAATAATAGAGCTATCAGAAATGTAGGCTATATATATCACATATATATAAAACACATAAGACATTATTTTCTATATTAAAGGGGTTATTTTTTATTTATTTAGGAGGAGAAATGAAGGAGAGGGTTCTTAAAAATAAACAAGACTTCTCCTACATACATAAAATACCGAGTCAGAAGACCACCAACCTTAAAGCTACATTTTTTACCATATTTTCTTAGTGCCTGGTACTGAAGCTAATGTGCAGTGCATATGATAAGAAGCTGCCGTGTAGCATGCCATCATTGCTACCTAAAAGCAAATGAAACTGGCATAAATAATTGTGCTGTAGAAAGCCTTTCTGTTGCACCTTGCCTATCACTGACAATTTACATATCTTAGGAAAACCTTTGTCAGCTTCTGTCATTTCTGCACTATTATGTGCCTTTCTGGATAATTACCAGTTAATGTGAAAAAGCAGATGGAAAAAACCTTGAAATTTCTGATAGAGAATCCTCAAACCTCTCCCCTTATCTGTGCACAGCAGCTTCCTGATTTCAAAAGAAGTTTGAAAACCTTTGTTAAAAATGTCCCTGATTCCCAGTTTGAATGAACCAAATGACATTCAGCTAAAATTATTCAGCTTTTTCCACAATTAAATTCCATTATCGTGAACTGCCAAAGTAAAATGGAAGGTCTCTTAACTAATGTGTCGGTTGTTTGCTTGTATTTTTCGTGGTGTGTATTGTATAAAGCTGTGTGAAGTAGAAGGAGGATAAACAATAACTGTAATTTTGCATCAATGAGTGGGGCATTTTTAGACCCCTCATTATGGGAATGTGCTGTGTGTGTGCATGTGTATGTGTGGTGGTGGCTTTTTTTTTCCTTCTAATTCTTCCTCTTGAAAAAACCCCACTGAGACTGATTGGATATTTCACCAAACTTAAGGAGTGGTGAGTAGTGACAGTTTGGTTTTTAGTTCTGTAAGTGATTTGTTTATGCAGACTCCACATGTCATGAGTGCCAGGCATTGGACAACTGCAAGTGCTTTTCCTCTTCTTTTAATGAAAATGCAGTAACAACTTTGCACAGGAAAAATATATTTTTTAAGATGCTATTCAAATAGGCCATGGAATCATCCTCTTTTGTTTCTTTCCTTCATTCTTTCTTTCTTGTTTTTGTTTTTCTCATTCTGATACCCTGTTTGAAATTAAGAATTGCCTACAATAAGGGTTACACCGTTGGCTTGCTTATGTGCTATATGGAGCAAAACAACAATAACCCTAACAGCAGTGAAGCAATGAACTCTTTGTTACAGTCCCAAATCGGTATGTATCTTTCCACCAAATGCTGTGCTGCACACACAGATCTGAGGAGGGCTCCTGGCTTTGCTGATCCTGGTTTGGGTGCTCTGTCTGTGAGCTTTCTTTCAGAGGGAGTTAAGTTTTTGAACACTAATGCTAAGGAGATTTGAATACAGCTTTTCTTTATGAAACATAATGTTTAACAGAACTGGTGGTCTCAGGTTTAGCTCTCATTCTTAAACCATTCCCTTACTCCAAGGCTGGCAGTAATAAGCGTTGCCATCAGAAAATTGCAAGTGCAATGAAATTGTGGATTCCACAATTTGCACACTGCTCAACAATTTTCTCAGTGCTCTGTAATTTTCTGGCTTTGGCAGGCCCATTGTTTAAATGTGCATTTGAGTAGGTGCCAGACTGTCCCTCCTTTCTAATGCTCACAGAACTCCACCCACTAGAAAGTAGTGCTTCCTCAAGAGCCCAATAATTTCAAAGGTGGCAAGGGGAAGGAAAATAGGTCCTGGAATGCCAGATAAAAGTAGAAGAAAAGCATAGAAGTGACGTAAGAAAAGCAGAAGAGCGGTGAGAAAGAGAGAGAGGAAATTATAGCAGAGTGGGATGGTAAGAAGTAAAAGAGTAGAAGCTTTTGTGCACAGCATCCGTCTTGTTTTTCTGTACACAGCACCATGCACCCAATGGCGCGAGACCAGTAAATATAAAAAATATACAAGCAATGCTAAATGTTTACATGGAGCAAGTAGATTTTTATCTCTCATCAGTGTAATTTTATTGCAATTATTTTGGATTTGGGGCCTTGACTTGAGAAAGAAAAATATGCATGTTCTTTAGTGAAATCCATTTATACTCAGTACAGCACTCAAACACATGCTTATGCACTAATAAAGATAGTTTTGTGAACCAGTACCAAAATCTGGGTGATTAGGGTGAAAACTGGTTTCCGCCTGGTACCTTGAGGTATGTAGAAAAAACATTTAAAGCTGTGTCTATGTCCAAGTCATTGAACCTCTCCAAAACGATTCAGAGGGTTCTGATTCAATTCGGAAAGATTATAAAGGGTCTCCTGATTAGATTTGGATTCAGAGATCCAGCTACCGAATCGGGCCAAATCTCTGCCAAATTAAATCAGTGACCAAAGCTCCACACAGCCCTAGTTGGCAGGCCTGGGAGGGAGCTGGTGGGTCTGTGGGGAGGAAAGAGGATAGTGTGTCTATAGGGGAGTTGTTCACTTTGGGGTGGAAGAGTCAGCAGGATAAAAATAGCCAAGTTAGGGTCAAGGGAGTAGGAAGAAGTGCATCCCCAGGGCTTGAGTGAGCAGCTGGACTTTCTCAGCCCCAGGGCTGTGCTCCGAATATACACAGATATTCAGTAGATCAGGCTAATGCATTCCCTGTCTTAGTTCACCTTCTCAGATGAACTAATTTAGCTCAGGCCAGCCATTTTTTGCCCGATCTAACCTTCTCAAACATCTGCACAGATCAGTGATAAGATCAGCCTAACCCTATTTAGGTTGATCTAAATGTAATGTCTTTACATAAGGTTAGAGACTAACTGGTTTAGAGAGGCATAAGCTTCTGTAGGCTAAGGGACCACCCCTCCCGTAACTTTTGCTAGTCCTTAAGGTAAATCTGATCCTTTTCGCTTAGCTCCTTATTGTCCTTTAAACATTTGGATTTCAGGGATATTCTATATCAACACATTTGGAAAAGGAAGGAAACATTCAGCTTCAGATATTCAGCTTTGTCCAGTATTTTCCGTTTTCCCTAGCACA
Organism: Gavialis gangeticus; assembly: GCF_001723915.1. NCBI lineage: Eukaryota > Metazoa > Chordata > Crocodylia > Gavialidae > Gavialis > Gavialis gangeticus. The sequence goes on along the minus strand of NW_017729029.1, from coordinate 33,749,684 downwards.
GACTGGACCTGCCAATAAACATTGCATCTAATTTCAAACATCTTGGTAAGTTTTCACTTTATGTAGTATGCCAATTTGCCATCTTGGGCACCTACTACTGACATACTAATTCAGTGCCATACTTTTGGTAGGGATTGGTCAGATAATTGACACTTCATAGATTTCATAGAAGCTAGGGCTGGAAGGGACCCTGGAGGATCATCGAGTCCAGCCTCCTGCCCCAGGGACAGGAAGTCAGCAAGGATCATAGGATCCCAGCAAGATAAACATCCAAATGCCTCTTGAAGGTGTTCAAAGTAGGTGCTCGAACCGCCTCCAGCGTCAGTCTATTCCAAAGCCTGGGGTCTCAGGCAGTAAAGAAGTTCTTCCTTATGTCCAGCCTGAAACGGTCATGAAGGAGTTTGTGACCATTTGACTTTGTCATCCCTTGGGGCTCTCTGGTTCCCCCAGATCCTGGTGAGCACCTCGATAAACTTGTAAGTGGCCACCAGATCACCCATAAGCCTGCGCTTTTCCAGGCTGAAGAGTCCCATG
>NW_017729029.1:33746382-33748029 GCF_001723915.1 Gavialis gangeticus | reverse complement strand
CCGTCAGGGCTGGCTGTCTTAAAGGTACCCAGCCTCTCAACGTGTTCCTTCATGAGGTCAGCTTTGATGGAGGGTAAGGAATCTCCCTCACCTGGGCCTCCCTGTTCTGTAGTGGGCTGGGGTGTCCCATGGGACTGATGAAAGACCGATGCAAAGTACCCATTTAGGAAGTTTTCTTTTTCCTGGGTGTCAGTTGTCAGTTGTCCCATCTGGTTTAGCAGGAATCCAATGTTGTCCTTGCTTTTCCTCTGGCTCCCCACATATCTAAAAAAGGACTTTTTATTGTCCTTGATATTTGTAGCTAGCTGGAGTTCCATCACAACCTTGGCTTTCCTGCTTTGCTCTCTGCAGGTCCAGACTAGTGCAGAGTATTTCTCCTTGGAGGTGGATCCAGCCCTCCATCCTTTGTAAGTCTTTCTTTTAAGACACAGGAGGTCTGCTAGTTCCCTTGAAAGCCAAGGGGGCTGCTGTGCCCTTTTGCTGCCTTTCCTCTGAGACAGGATAGATTTTGCTTGCGCATCCAGGATTGTTCCCTTAACGAGCAACCACTCATCCTGGACTCCCCTCCCCTTTGGGTTGTAGTCCTCAGGGTCTCACTGACAAGCCTCCTTAGCTTGTTGAAGTTAGCTTTCCTGAAGTTGAGGACTTCTGTATTGCTGACTAAGTTGCCAGCTTTACGGTGGATGGTGAAGGTGATCAGCTTAAGGTCACTGTCACCCAGCTTCCCTTCGATCATTAGGTCACTGATTAAGTCATCCCTGGTTGCCAGGACCAGATTGAGCAGCTCTTTACCTCTCGTTGGCCTGTAGACTTCCTTTGTCAGATAGAGCTCATCCACACATGAGCAGCTCTTTACCTCTCGTTGGCCTGTAGACTTCCTCTGTCAGATAGAGCTCATCCACACATGAGAGAAAGCTTTGAGATCACCTCGATTTGGCCAAGTGCTCTTCCAATGAGTTGTCTGGGTAGTTTCATAGTTTCATAGTTGGTAGGGTCAGAAGGGACCTAAGCAGATCATCAAGTCTGACCCCCTGCCATGGGCAGGAAAAGATGCTGGGGTCAAATGACCCCAGCTAGGTGGTTGTCTAGCCTCCTTTTGAAGACCCCCAGGGTAGGGGCAAGTACCACTTCTCTTGGAAGTTGGTTCCAGCTCCTAGACACCCTGACTGTGAAGTAGTGCCTCCTGATGTCTAGCCTAAATCTACTGCCAGTCAACTTATGGCCATTGTTCCTTGTTACTCCTGGTAGTGCTCGGGGGAACAGGGACTCGCCCATTGCCTGCTGGTCCTCCTTGGCAAGTTTATAGGTGGCCACCAGATCCCCTCTCAGCCTTTTGTGGAGGCTGAACAGGTTCAGGTCTTGTAGCCTCTCCTCATATGGCCTACCCTGTTGCCCCCTGATTGTGTGAGTGGTCCTCCTCTGGACCGTCGCAATGCTATCCATATCCCTCCTGAAGTGCAGCACCCAGAACTGGACACAGTACTCCAACTGCGGCCTGACCAATGTTGCAAAGAGGGGGAGGATCACCTCCTTGGACCCAGTTGTGATGTATCTATGGATGCATGACAAGGTGCAGTTAACCTTCCTGACCGCGTCCCCACATTGGTGGCCCATGTCCATCCTGGAATCAATAGTGACTCCAAAGTA
>NW_017729029.1:33739321-33741382 GCF_001723915.1 Gavialis gangeticus | reverse complement strand
GGGTGTCAACACCACAGTTGCCTAATTTTTTAATGATGATGGGGTGAGAGACAGTGTCGAAGGCCTTCCTAAAGTCTAGAAAGACTATGTCCACTGTAACACCTGCATCCAAGGCTTTTGTGTCCTGTTCATAGAAGGCAACCAGGTTGGTCTAACAGGACCTGCCTCTAATGAACCCGTGTTGGTTGCCCCTAAGCATAATCTCCCCTGCTGGTCCCTTGCAGATGTGCTCCTGGATAATTTTCTCAAAGAGCTTCCCCAGGACCGAGGTAAGACTAATGGGCCTAGAGTTTCCTGGGTCCTCTTTCCTCCCTTTTTTGAAAATGGGGACTACATTGGCCCTTTTCCAGTCCTCTGGCACCTTGCCAGAGCTTGTAAAGCTGTGCCGGGGTCCCACAGTGACCTCTGCCAATTCCCTTAGCACTTTGGGGTGGAGATCATCAGGACCTGCTGATTTGAACATGTCAAGTCCCTCTAGAAATTCCTTGACTACGTCCTCACTGACCCTGGGCCTGGCTGTGCCTCCTCTGGGTCCGTCCAGAATCCAAGTGGGGGAGATGTCGCTGTCCCTGCTCAGAAAAATGGAAGCAAAGAATCTGTTAAAGAGATTAGCTTTGTCATCTGGTGCTACTACCAGATTACCAAGCATGTCCTGCAGAGGCCCCACATTACTTGGTACCTTCTTTTTACCCCTTACGTATTTAAAAAAGGACTTCTTGTTATCTCTGATCCCGGTTGCTAGTCCCAGTTCCATCTTTGCCTTAGCCTTCCTAACAGCCTCTCTACAATCTTGAGCAATGGAGGTATAATTCTCCTTGGTGATGGCTCCTCCTTTCCATTGGGTGTACATCTGGGCTGGACAGCATGGGAGGTCCTCAAGTCCTTCCCAGTCCTGGAAGGTGACCGTGGTCAACGCTGTGCCTCCTGGGGGTGAAGAGCCTGGCAGTAGGAGTTAACCTCCTGCTCATAGTTCCTGATGGCACGCAGTCTCTGGACTGTGGCCTGAAGCTTTTCCAGCTGGCGCTCCAAAGACCCCAAAAGGGAGCAGACCTCACAAGGGGAGGTGGCCATGATCCCGGACCCCAGAGCCTGAAAAAGTGACAGGCAGCCCCTGCAGCTGAGAGCCAGAGGCTCCGTCTTTGTGGAGCCCAGAACCATAGGCTCCATCTGGGTGGAGGCCTCAGAGGTGCTGTGGGGGGGACGCAGACCTCAAGGGGACCCTTGGGATGCAGTGTGTGCCCATCCACGGCATGCTGCTGGTAGGCTGGCTACGGCTGGGAATGCCTACCCAAGGGGGCTCACAGGCAGGGCCTCGGACCCTCCCGCGCTCCCTCCTATGCAAACTCCCACACTAACTTTTGTGCCAGGCAGACAAGCATGCCTGTTTGCACAGCCTGTTTGCACAGCTCCATGGAGGGCTGGGCAAAGTAGGGGCCGGGGCAGGGTGAGACCTTCCTTGGCTCTGGCTTAGCTGCCTCCCCGCAGCTAGGCTGGGGCTAGTCCCTCCCACCTCTGGCTGCTGCTGGGGGTCAGCAGGGGTGCTCCACAGCAGTTGGGGGGTCTCTAGGGGGCTTTGAGGCGCAGGTGCGCAGTGGGCTTTCACTCGCATGTCTTGCACCACTCCTGGAGCCTGACTGGGTTTTTTTTTCTGTTAGCAGGCCATTTTAAACTATGCACATGTGCAGTGGGCCCACTGCTGAGTCCAAATTATTCCCGGGCAAGGGGGAGCCCTGCCCGGGATTTGGGGGGACCCTGCCACACTGGAGAGGGGCTGGTAAGTAAGTAACTTATTATCTGATGTTTTGAATAACACATCAGAATGCAGACTAGGAGAAGGTGGTAGTTTGTTATATGCTTGATACTGACTAAACTGTCTATTAAGCAGCCCCTTGATTATTGCCCCATTACTCAGTTCTCTCAGTGAGAGAACTTAAGTCATATATAGACAGTGGTCAAGAGGTTAGCTTATTAGAGCTTTCCCAATAACCGTTAGGCTCATTCCAGGGGAATAAGTGTTGCCCTATGGGGTCAGGCCAACTCTCAGGTTCTCAATATTGTGCT
>NW_017729029.1:33733082-33734321 GCF_001723915.1 Gavialis gangeticus | reverse complement strand
GTTCTCAATATTGCGCTCTTAGACAGGAGGGTGTGACACAATTGCACATATACAAACACACAAATCAATTAGGTGCATACACACACATACACACACACACTACCAGCTCAGGCACATACACATCCAAACCAGCCTAGGCACATGCATACCTATCACCAATTCAAGCACATACACACTAAAAATTAGAAAAAAAATCAATTGTCAATATCCACACAGTCAGAACACATACACAGATCACTAATTCATATATCATGCATGCAATGATATATATATATATATACACACACACACACACACACACACACACACACACACACACATACACACACTCACCAGTTCACACGCATACAACCCACCTACACATAGGTAAGTTTCTAACTTGGATGGTACGGTATGTATGTGTGTGCTTGAGGTACCTGGGATACTTGGGGGAAGGTTAAGGTGAGAAAGAGAGAGTTAAAGTATACGGAGTGAAAGCTGCCTGAATCAGGATTAGACACAGTGGACTAGAGAGAAACTGACTGAGGAACCGAGGCTTGGGTTTACTTAAGATCAAATGACCCCAGGGTAACTTGAGGTCACTGGTGTATGGGAGGGGAAAAAAAAAGAAGCCTGGTGGCAAGGAGGAGACAACCAGGAAAGAGCAAGAGACAGAAACTTGGGAGCTTGGGGCTGGAAACTGAGGCAGACAGCTGAGATATTGGGAGTGGGGAGCCGGGCAGCAGATAAGTGGTGGCAAGGAGGAGACAGCCAGGAAAGAAACTGAGGCAGAAACCTGGTTGCTTAGGGGAAAAGGCAGTGGGGATAAGACAGTGGCAAAGAAACAGGGGGTTTGGAGGCAGAGAGGAGCTCAGGGCAGGTGTTGGAGAAGGCAGTGAGCCAGAAGCAGGAGAGGGAGAAATGACACAGAAGTTAGAGGGGCGAGGAGCAGAGATTGGAGCAGGACTGAACCATAGTAAAGCAAAACCCAACTCAGGGGTCCAAATAACAGGTTTATTAAACAGACAGCACGCTACACAGCCCCATGAAGTTATTGGTGCACACGTGTGTGCGCGCGCACACACACACACACATCCAATGCCAGCAGGAGAAAGAGACTCAGTGGAAGGGCTGGAGTCCAGGCAGGGAAGAGAAACAGAGTCCAAGTCCTTTGTTGAAGAGAGGATGGGGTGTGATAGCTACCTATACAGGCTGGAAAGGGGTCTTTGTCCAGTAGGTGTTGTCTAGAGGGGGGTCGCC
>NW_017729029.1:33730402-33732989 GCF_001723915.1 Gavialis gangeticus | reverse complement strand
TGCCATTGTCTCTCAAGCACCCACTTTCATCCCCATTCATTCAGGAACCAAATTACATAGGAGGGGTAGGTGTGAGTCATAGGTTACATAACCGGGCCTGGGGACAAGATGGAGAATTGACAAACAAAATGGAAACTTGACATGACTTATGCTAAATCATATAGTACCAGTAAAACAGTAATATAGAACAGTAAAAATCAATATAAACATAATAATTATACAATATAAAGAAAGAGAAAAAGCAAAACAAATACAACTTGCTACCAAAATAAAATGCTGAAGCTTATCTTACATCTTAGCTCATTTATACTTATCTATAGGGAATAGAGAGGGAGAGAAAAAGTCAGAAATGGTTGGGGAAGGGGAGGGAATGCATTTTAAAATAAATAAAAAAAGAAAAACTGGGGGTTTTGCTACATAAGATAAGGGGAGATAACCATGTTTGTTCCTTTGTGGAAGAGACACACCTTATCTTATTCTGTTGGACTTGAATTCTGTCCTAAAGGTTCGTAATAAAAGCTGCCACATAGGTTATCTATTGTTTTACCCTTCCATGTGTCATCAGCTGGCATTTTTTCTTTGTGGCTGCAAGCCCATGCATGCATGGCAGTGAGTATATGTGCCTAATAGACTAATAGCCTCTAATGACCATCTCTGAGGGCTTCTGATCTGTGCTTCTACTCTACATCACCTTGGAAGCAGCCACTATTGATGAAGAGTGAGGGGTTTATGGACTGGAGTGTTGGGAGAAGTGAAGATTGAACAAAATGGATGTATTTAGGGCCAGCCATTCTGAGAAGGGTAGCTTCTTTTTATTGGCACAGTTTGTCCCTGCAAAATATGCATCTGGATTCTTGCATCTGCAAATGAATGAGTCAGAGATACAAGTACCCAATTTTGCACCTGCTGTTTATTTTGCAGATGCAAACATGAAGATTTATATGTTGCAGGTACAGGTTGTAGCTGTGTTGGTCTAAGGACATCTGCAGACCATGTCTGCAGATTTGAGAAAGGAAGCTTTTGAAAACTGCCTTAGTTCTAAGGCCAGATTTGTAGGTTTTAGAAAAAAATTGGGATGATGTTACTGAACTAGGCATCGTAAACAGAAATCTCACTCTTGTTTAGCATCTTAGGCCCATTTAATAAAAGGCTTGTGTGAGTCGGCAGTGATCTGATCCAGCTTTGGATCCAGCTGCTTGGATGGCCACGATCCGATCCGGAGGTCTGGACTAGGTTTCCACCTCAATCTGGCCAAAGTGGCTTCGAAGCTTTGGAGTAGCCTGTGTGAGTTGGCAGTGATCTGATCCAGCTTTGGATCAGGCCGCTTCAGATGGCCATGATCTGATCCGGAGCTCTGGACCAGGTTTCTGCCTTGATTCACCTTGGAGATCCAACCATGGGGTATAATGAGCAATGAGCTTGCAGGGATGGTGGCCTCTGCTGAGAGCATGAAATCTGCCAAGTTTCCAGAAGATCGGTGCAGGGGTTTGGGGGGAACTGTACCCCAAATTCTTGAAAGACAAACTCATGTCACAGCTGTGTGTTACAACACAGGGCGGGGGTCAAAACTGCAGGGGTGGTCACAAAGCCAACCAAGTTTCAAGGAGATAGGTGCAAGGGTTTGGGGGGAACTGAATCTCAAGCTGCGGTCAGATCTCTGAGGTGGCTCCGAAGATTTTCAGAAACTCCAAACCGCTTTGGGAAGCCTAACAAGGCCAGCGCTTCGACCTGGATGTGCTGCTTTGGACCCCGAAGTGTCTGAAGCTTCTCCAGATCCGAAGCTCTGTCTGAAGCCTCACATAGCCCTATTTAATAACAAAGGTCAGGGTAGTCAGTCCACTTGAGGAAGAGAGGGAAATTTTCCTGCTTATTACTGTAGAGTCTATTAATACAAACTCTATTATTCTAACTGGCCAAGTGTGCCCCTTTGAAATATGAAATGTGATGAGAATCAAATGTGATTCTGAATCAAAACCCTTGAGCAGCAGAGTAACTGGGCTGTAAAGTCTAAAAGAATAGAGTGAACCATTGCTGAACATGGACAATATTGACTTTAAAACATAGCTTTCATAGATTTCATAGACATTAGAGCTGGAAGGGACCTTGGAAGATCATTGAGTCCAGTCCCCCACTCGAAGGGCAGGAAATCAGCTGGGGTCATAGGATTCCCAGCAAGATAAGCATCCATTTTTTTCTTGAAGGTGTTCAATGTAGGTGCTTGAACCACCTCTGATGGCAGGCTATTCCAGACCTTGGGGGCTCAGACAGTAAAGAAATTCTTCCTTATGTCCAGCCTGAAACTGTTTTGCAGTAGTTTATAACCATTCAACCTCATCATCCCTTAGGGCACTCTGGTGAACAAACGTTCCCCCAGGTACTGGTGGTCACCTCTGATAAACTTATAGGTGGCCATCAGATCACCCCTGAGCCTGCACTTTTCCAGGCTAAAGAGCCCCATAGCTCTCAGCCTGTCGTCATAAGGTCTGTTTTCCTGAGCTCTGGCCATGTGCGTGGATCTTCTCTGGACTCTCTCAAGCTTCTCCACATCCTTTTTGAATTGTAGAGCCCAAAACTGGATGCAGTACTC
>NW_017729029.1:33710619-33725402 GCF_001723915.1 Gavialis gangeticus | reverse complement strand
TCCAAGGACAGAGCCTTTGGGGGACCCCACTGGTCACAGGGAACTGTGACGATTGACTTCTGTCAGTTACCACCCTCTGGGTCCAACCACGGAGCCAATTTCCCAGCCAGCAGATCATGGTGGACCCAAGGCTGCAGTTTGCCCGTTTTGCCAAGAGGTGATCATGAGATACCAGATGGAAGGCTTTTTTGAAGTCAAGATATATGACATCAATCTCTTCTCCCTTGTCCAGGTGATAGGACACCTGGTCGTAAAAGGAAATGAAATTGGTCAAGCAAGACCTACCCGCAACAAACCTGTGCTGGCTATCCCTCAGGATGTTGGTGTCAGCCAGTCCATTAAGGATGGCCTCTTTAATAAACTTTTCTAAGACCTTCCCTGGGACAGAGGTCAGGCTGGTGGGCCTATAGTTTGCCAGATCCACTTTCCTATCTTTCTTGAAGATAGGCATCACATTGGCCTTCTTCCAGTCTTCAGGCACTACACCAGGGTGCCAGGAGTTTTCAAAGATCTGTGCCAGAGTTTGGGCTATGATGCTCGCTAGCTCCTTAAGTACCCTGGGGTATAGATTGGCAGGGCCAGCTGACTTGAAGGTATCCAGACTCTCAAGGTATTCCTTCATGAGGTCAGCATTGATGGAGGGCAGGGGATCTCCCTCACCTGGACCTCCCTGTCCCATAGTGGGCATGGGCGTCCCATGGGACTGATGAAAGACCGACGCAAAGTACCCATTTAGGAAGTTTTCTTTTTCCTGGGGGTCAGTTGTCAGTTGTCCCATCTGGTTCAGCAGGGGTCCAATGTTGCCCTTGCTTTTCCTCCGGCTTCCCACATATCTGGAAAAGGACTTTTTATTGTCCTTGATACTCAAAGCTAGTTGGAGTTCAGTTTCAGCCTTGGCTTTCCTGGTTTGCTCCCTGCAAGACCAGACATTGCTTTTTTAAACTGTAGATGAAGATTTATCAAACTAGTCTTAATTCACATGCATGCCAGAAGGCCCATTGCCAGACTTTATCAGCTGTTTTAAATATAGACCCAATATTCGTGTTGAATGGCACTGAAATAGCAGCATTAATGCAGTTGATTGGCTTCCTCATTACAAACTCCTATTAGAATCCTTTGCTTCCCAGGCCTGATTCCCTTTGCCTGTGTTACCATCATTTACAGTTCAAATCAAAATTAGCTCAGTCGCTCGTATGATTCTTTGACTTCATCACAAGTACTAAGTTTATCTGCATATTTCAGATTGCAGCAACTATTGCAGCTCAAATTCCATCTTGAGATTCATTAAAAGAATCTCTATGCAAATCCTTCATCATAGGCTTCATTCAGAATTCAGGATGTTGTAAACATAGAGTTCAAAACAATATTTGTGGAAAAATGATCAGGATAGGAATAACCCAAAGAAATTCTCCAGTAACAGATACTACTTGTAACACTCTCTAGTTTGAGGAGTCCTGATTCCTTCACATTCCAGACTTGCAATATTATCAGTAGATCTTAAAATCCAGTCCAAAGTGCTAATATATACAGTTAATCACTTCAGTATCATTTGGGGGTTGCTTTCAATCATTCATGTGCTTCCTTCCATATATAAAGACCTGGAACTGACCTAGTTGCCACTTCATTGTAGAATCACAGGACTGTAGAGTTCCTTGGATAGAGCATCTCTCTGTCCAATAAAATCTGAAGAAAGCGATATTTTAAAGCATTCAAATTGCTGTCAATTTTGGACCCTTTTGAGCTGTTATTGGGACATTAGATCTTTCTGAAATCAGCAGATTCCAACTATAATCAATCAAATAATATAGCTTGTTAAGATTTGATATTTTTTTCTGTGCCCCCTGGATTAAAATTGACTCTAAGAATTTCTATGAAAAATCCAACGAACCAGTGGGATGTTGGACAACAAGTACATCTTGGCCTCACCTATTGCACTTGATCCTAAAAAAATGTCTTGGGTTGTTTAATGATCCTGAAATCATCTTGGCCTCTAGTACAACAAAGAGCACCTTTAGGGTGAATCTAATTTAGTCTCAGAGTAAAGGAATAACTTGGTCATGGCCAGTGGGAGAGACCTCAGGACTTGTTTCCTAATAAATTAATCTGCTTAAAAACTAAATATTGAGAAAAATGTTCACATTTTCTGATTTCTACATTTTTCTCTCTCTCCCCCTGTTGTACAATGAAAAATTACCTGCTCATCTGGCATGTGCTATCCACCAGAATCTGTAAGTCATGATGGTTTGAAAAGCAGCAGCACTTAAGGGCTATCAATAATGTCTATGTAGTTAGAGATACGACACTTTTCAAATTACTACACCAGTCTTTACTGAAGAAAAACTGAAGCAAATTTGCACGCAAACACAAATGAAGATTGAATGTACAGTTTTATTAGTCTTCAACATAAATTGATTCTGTTATTCTTCTGTAGCTTCATGTAGATTGTTTCAGCCCTGAAAATTCATGCTGCATTCCAAGAGGTTGTTACTATTATTAGGATCAATTTTGGAAGTATTAAGTAATACAGCTACTGAGGACTGATTATAATATCTGCAAAGGTCATTCAACCTTCTGGGTCACCAGATTTTGCCCAAATGCCAACAGTAGTATATTATAAACACTTCATGTTTTTATCATTTTGATACATTAGTATAGCAAGGTCAAATGTGATGAAATCACTTATACAGTGCCCCGGCCCTTATGCAAGAATGGCAAATTGCTACATTTCAAAATACAATAACTCTTTCTTTACAAATCAGTATTGGGATTCACAATGATGAGGATCTGCAAATAAGAACGTTTTAAGTAGACTTTTAAAAGTGTCTGTGTTCCAACTTGCAGTCTGATGATCTGTCATGAAAGCACAGGCACATAATAAACATACTTGCATTGCTATGCCTGCATTAGCAGTCCATGCATTGCAGCTGGGAGAGACCAGTGTCAGCAGAAAGAATTGCATTGATGAGCAATAGTGAAAAGGTCAGAACTGCAGTTTCTGTTGGGATAAATATCCAGGAGTCTCTCAAGCTTGTCTCTCTCAAGCTTTGTGTCAATATGTAAACACTCTGCGTAGGATCCTCCTTGCCTTGCCTTCCCTGCTAGGCTTTCTAGCTTTTCCTCAGGGGCTCTAGCAGTCAATAGGAATGGAATGAAATAAATTATCTCCTTTGAGGGAGCACCCTGTCCCAACAACTGTCAACACAAGGCAGCCCCTCTTAATTGAACTGAACAATCCTACATCTTTGTCTGTGGAACAATCCTTCATCTTTCTTTTGTGGAACTTTCACAAACTTCAATGCAAATAGCATCATAGAAAGAGACATTCACAACACTGCACCATTGGTGGCTCTACAAGTAACCTTCTTGTTGACACAGAGAACTTTGATTCCTTACTTGGCCAGCCACCTAACTTCAAACACTACTGTAAAAGTTCACTGACCGAATGAAGTGGGTATGCACCCAGCAGTATAACTAGGGTGGGGTGACCAGGCCAACCACCCTGGGTACCAACTTTTGGACTTTTGGGGAGGTGGGAGAGGCAAACATGACTACTACCAGTAGCCAGCCACTGCACAGTTGTGCCAGTTGTGTGGGAGTGACCAGAGGTCACCACAGCCCCTGTGCCCCAGGCACATGTCTGAATCACTACACCATTGGTGCAACTTCTATATAAAACCTTGGAGTACCAAAGCTCTCCATATTTTTCTTTGCGTTTCTCTTGTACATTCTCTTCTGCTATACAGTGTAGTTTGATGGTTATCCTTCTCCCAACCAGATTCTTGAAGGAAGTACTTCATTCCCTTTAAAAAATTATGGTTACTGTCTGCAGAAAGTATTGGTAGTAGCCAATGGAAAAATATCCTGGTCCTACTGCTTGGGCACTGCTCTCATCCTTTTTTTCTATTGGTCTACGGCTTCCCAGATTGCAAGGTAGTTAAGGAGCCTGTGAATAGGCAAAAGTAGAACTAGGAAAAAGCTTTCACATCTGTTGCTGGATGACCGAAGTGAATAGTCTTCACTCCAGAACACAACTGGAGGAACTGGAGAGTAGCAACCTTTCAGAGGCCTGAAGGGGAAGGGTGACTCAGAACATCATATCCCCCTTTTACCCCATTCGTATATCATGCCACTCAAAGGCCCTGTTTCAGCAACGTCTTTATGTATTTGTTCTAAAGTTTAGCACTTGATAGAGTTGCTAACATATTGCAAACTAGGCATGTGCTTTACATACTTTGCTGAGGTAGGGTCCCAATGAAGAACAGAGTTTTGCAAAATCAGTAGCCATCCCTCCATCAAGAGCCCCAAGGTTCTGGTAGAACAAGTCAGGTGCAAGACTATAGGAATATATAGGGGAAACCAGATATTAGTGTCATAAAAACACATTTCAATTCATCTATAAGTAGTTTCTCAGGCTTTGTTGACCTGTAATTAGAGTGATATAACAGAGTTGATGGGTCTCTGCTGTTCTGGTCACATGAATGAGATGGATCTGGAACAGAGCCAGGTAAGGAAGATATTACAGAATGTAGAAGGAGCAAAATGGCAAAGTGGAGGACAGATCATTGCCTGTGTATAAAGACCAGCCACAGCAGACATGAAACTAAAAAATAAAGAAGCAGTCACTGTTCAGATTAGCCCAATGCAACTAGAGAATATCTTTTCAGGCCCATAGGCCTGATAATGATGGGATAACGGTGTAGTGTTACAGAGGCTAACTTAGCCACAAATGAAATGGAGAAGTTACGTCATTCACAGATAGCTCCAATGCCTCTATTTTGTTATGGCTCTGTGTATAGAAATGGTCTCATTAACAATTATGGCATGCTGTACGCTGAAGTAAGAATCCACACTTCCTGTAATGTTCCTTCCCTACTTTCCCTTTCCCATAGTTTATACCTCATATTTTATTAGCCTCTCTTTTATTCAACATCTGTCTGGTACATGGTGAGTTTATTCAAACACCACAGGAAAGCACCTTTACTCCAAAATAAATTAAGCCAATATATGTGCCTCTGGCCAAGTGATCATTTAAAGGTAGTCATGAATGAACATTTGTAGATAGTTGATAGAAAAGTTATCATTTAAATGATAAGAATACACTGCTTCAACATATGGATCATTCAGATCTACTTCATTTCCTTTCCAGTTGAGGGAATCATTGTGCATTTACAGGAATTAGAAAGGATTAAGAATTTTAAATGGTATGCCATTTGTAAAAGACATTACAAAGGAACAGGTAGAGATGTAAAAGCTAAATGCATCATATTGCCTGAGGTTGAATTGTTCACAGAGGGTATAACTTCTTGTTATGCTCAAACAAGTTCAGTTTTAAGTGGTGCAGAAAGATAGGTCATGACTAAAGAGAGAAACTGAGAATTAAGGTGAAAATTAAAGTAAAGAAAGAAGGCTCCACTTCATTATCACATCCCCATCTCCACCTTGAGGTATTGTAATACTGAGTTGTTCATGATTTGTATCTTTTGTGATCTTCTTTCTCCCTTATGCAAAGTTGAGGCAAGCAGACTCTTGGAGTGGATAAGTTCATTTTCAGTGTAAACCAATTTTTATTCCAAGCATAATGTTAGTATCATAGGGTGCCTGTAGATGTACAGGGAGGCTGCTCCAATATGTTGTAATTACAGTGTGTTGGAGCAGACTCAATAGTCTGCCGGAGCATGCTAAATAGCGTGCCTCCAGCAGCCTCCATGTCTCGTGTATCAGTGTCCCTGTGTTTCAAAATGGTGGGAGGGGCACTTTAACTAAATCTCATTTGTGGGGTCACTGATACATGGGATGCTGTGGGCGCTTTAAATTGCCTCTCACCATCCCCAGAGCATGTGTAAAAATGTCCATAGTTTCAATCATTAGAATCACTTGCTGCTGTAGAACCTCAGTTTCCAGAGCTAGTATCTCCTTATTTGACAAGAAGTTCTGCTGGTAATGGAAGGAACTCTATGTAAAGCAATATCATTACTATATGAAGAATGCTTTGGTTAATTATTTAGTTAAGCCATAGTACATGTACCAAGTATAGTTGTCAGGAAATAAACATGATGTTGAGCATGTTGAACTGCACAGGAGTTTAAGATGTGCGAGGAATTTAGGAGTGTGATTATACATATAACACAATACATTGAGATATACCTCCTAGTATATTACAGTAATTAAGAAATCTGTCATATCATGTACATGGCCAATCCATACAATGTCAGTGTCCTGATTTGGAATTCATTAAAATATAGACATTAAGAACTCTGTGGAAAGGTACTAATGACCAATAGGCATTTTAAAGCAAATATAAATCACTTTGCCTTCTTATGACCAAAAGATATTTGTCAATCTAATTTTTTTTACTATGTACACTGTGCAGAACATAAATCTAGATTACATATAATCTGGAAACAATAAATTATTCAATAAACTTTAATTCCTTATCAAAGTGAATTGCCCACTGTTTCTATGAATAACCCTTTGTAATTCCATAGTTATGTGCTACTTAAAGCTCTGTTACCTTAAACAGTTAGTAAGCAAAATCCATGTAAAAAAATCTGTTATATGGTATCTTCAGAGATGCATTTTTATTGAAGGATATGTCTATCTACTGTAAATATAAACGTAGGTAGACATAAAAATAAAATCAGCTGTTATGTACCAGAGGTATGGTACAATAGATCCATAAAATATAAGTGTTCAATGCTACTTATGGTGCTGCTAATGAAAGAACATGTTATCAAGAGTTGTTCTGAAGTGGGAAATATTTTATAAGATATAAAGTGACTTTTACATTTCTCTTTTTGAGTTACTGTAATGTATAAACAGGCAGTATGTCAGGAGTCCTTAATTCAGCAACAATATACTGCTTTTCTAGGAAGCTTTTTTTATTTAATTGCATGATGCAAGCTGCCCTAATATAATTTTTTCATCACTTTCTGCAACTTACTAGGATTACAATCAAATATTTAAGGGAAGGGCACTGAAGTCAAGGTAAAAGTACATATAAAGAAGCCTGATTGTGCAGTCTGTACTCAGGCACAAATTTCAATGAGCTTCAAAGACAGAATTCCCACTCTATTTCAGAGAAATAGGAATTTTTACTGGCTAAGGAATGGCTGCAATTTCCGTTCATGTTTCATTAATGCTTCATCATAATTTGTGTTTGTCTCTTAAAGCATAGTTTCACTGCAGCTGATACTGTGGAAAGCTGCCTTGCTAGAATGGCTTTTGAATCAGATTTATTGCTTGATCCATGCAAAAGCTACTCTACAAGCCTTTTAAAGAATACCTTGTGTGATAGTCATCTCTGCTGTAAACACTTGCATGACAGCAATCACACCTCTGTGGGGCAGACACTTAACAGTCTATTATATTGTAATTAAGTTTGGCCATGTTTACACTGCTTCATGATGATGCATAAAGATTAATTTATTTTTCCATCCCTGCTGCAAGAATGTACCTCACAGTATCCCGTTAAAAATGGAAATAGCAATAAAGTCTCCAATTATTTTATATTGCCTAAAGTCTATCAGAATTCATCATTTTATGCACTGTTACTTGAATGTATTGGTTTATCATGCATTGATGTAATAGTTATTATCACAGGCCATTTTGTATGTATCTTAAATATGATGATAATATCTTCTATCAAGAAACAAGCCACAAAAATCCTTTATTTCCAGGTTGTCTATTTTTTGAGGCTGGTATTTCAGTTTTGTTGTAGTGTCTATAAACTGACAGGATTTAGGTGATTCTTGCTCAAGAATGCTAAATCCAAAGAATTGCATCTGACTGAAAAATAGTGCAGAAATTCAGTTTGAATGTGTTCTTCAGAGTTTCATCCCAATTTAAAATTAAATAAAGGGTTATGGTATTCAGAAACTCACTTTTACAGCTGTGAAGAGGCATACCTCTGCTAACCATCCTGGGAGGTATGCTGCTTATCTCATAAGGAGACTTTGAGCCATTTTCTACTCCACCGAATAGGTGCCTAAGTATGAACCTATCCCACCCTACTTGAATACCTGAAAAAGTGTTTAAAAAGTTGGCATGTGTATGTATGTGGGGTGATCCTTCTCCTCATTGCTTTTTGTGAATTAATTTTATAGCTAATACAACACTATATTACAAACATTAATACACAAATTGAAAAAGACAAAGTTGATGTATTCAATGCCTTTTTTGCTTGAGTCTCCAAAAAATATGACCAGATACTTAATGAGATCAGATATTTAATTACATTAAATTAATTTGAATAATTCTAATAATTTTAATAAGGAGAGAGGACTGAAGGTAAAGTACAGAAAGAACAGGTGAAAGAATACTAAAACAAGATACGATTCATGACTTCATATTAGTAGGGTCTAAACTGACTGAAGATTGCTTAATAAACTCACAGAAGTGATCTCTGAACTATAATACTCTTCAAGAATGTATTGCAGGGCTGGGCAGGTCCCTGAAGACATAAGAAGGCAACCAGAGTACCTGTCTTTTAAGAAAGGAGAAGAGGACCTGGGGAATTGTAGATCAGTCAACCTAACTTTTGGCTCCAGAAAGATTTTAGAACACATGATTAAACACACACTTTGAAAACATCTAAAGGATAATAAAGTGATAAAAAGTCAACATGAATTAGTTAAAATGGATCATGCCAAACCAAACTAATTTGCATGTTTGGTTAGTCATTGCAATAGTTGGTCATTGGAAGGTGACCAGATTGGCTGACCTACTCAACAGAGCTTTAAACTAATATCACTTGGGGATAGGCAGACAACCATCAGAACAAGCCCAGGAAGAGGTGGGAACATAATCTGTAGGTCAGGAAACACAATCAAACTTACTCCTACTCCAGCCCATGGACAGGACTCTCCTAAGTGTACAAAGAAGCCTATGGCTTCCAATAGCAGGCTCTGCCTGTACACCAATGCCAGGAGCATGGGAAAGAAACAGGAAGAACTGGGTCTCCTGCTAAGCAATAACAAATATGATCTCATAGGGATAATGGAGACCTGGTGGGACTCCACCTATGACTGGATCACAGGTAAAGATAGCTATACCTTGTACAGGTAGATTTGTGCTGGGAAGAAGGGTGGGGGTATAGCTCTCTATGTCAAGGAGCAGTATACTTTCCTACTGACTGACATAGGCACCCAAGGAGGGTGACTTGAACCGCTCTGGGTTAGAATACAGGGAGAACATGGTGAAGGGGTTATTATTGTAGGTGTCTATCACAGACCTCCTAACCAGGAGGAAGAGCTTGACCATGAATTCTCTAGGGAATTAACAGAGACTGCATGCATCTCATGGGAGGAGCATTCAGCCAAATCTGTCCGGTCACATAGCTTTCTTGCCTGCATTGATGAGTTCCATCTGACTCAAGAAGTCCACTGGCCAAGATGAGGTGAGGAGCTGCTAGATCTGTTTCTGGCCAAAGGGGATGATCTAGTGAGCTACCTGATAATTGAAGGGAAGCTCAGTGACAGTGATCATGAGTTGATCACCTTCCTTATCCATTGCAAAGCTGGCAAATCAGTCAGCAATGCAGAAATCCTCGACTTTAGGAAAGCCGACTTTCACAAGCTCAGGGGTTTGGTTGTCAAGGCCCTGAAAAATCAGGATCTGACAGAGAAGGGAGTCCAAGATGAGTAGTCACTCCCTAATGATCCTAAAAGCACAAGAGAAGTATGGCCCAAAGGAAAGGTAGTAAAAGGGCTGGGAAACTCCCTTGGCTAAATAGGGAACTCATGGACCTCCTCAATCTTAAAAGAGAAGCCTATTAGGGTTGGAAGATGGGAAATACCTCTAAGGAGGATTATGCATCACTGGCCTGCACCTGTAGAGAGTAGACCAGAAAAGCCAAGGTCAATACCTAGGTCAAGCTGGCTATGGGAATCAAGGACAATAAAAAGTCCTTCAGATACGTAGGATGTTGAAAGAAAAATAAGGGCAACATTGGATCCTTGCTGAATCAAATGGGGCAGCTGACAACCAACACCCAGTAAAAAGCTAATCTCCTCAATGATTACTTTGTGTCAGTTTTTCATCAGCCCAAAGGGATCACCCTGCCTGACAGGACACAGGACTACAAGAATATGGGTGACCACATGCCTACATTTGGGGTAGACCTTGTGAGGGAACACTTTGAGAGGCTGGACATACATAAGTCAGTGGGCCCTGATGGAATGCACCCAAGAGTGCTTAAAAGAGTCGGCTGACACCATAGCTTGACCATTGGCACAGATATTTGAGAACTCATGGTGCTTGGGAGAGGTTCCTGAAGACTGGAAGAGGGGCATTGTGGAGCCTATCTTCAAGAAAGGATGGAAGGAAGATCCAGGGGACTACTGGTGAAATAGTTTGAGCTCTATCCCTGGGAAGATCTTGAAAAAAATATGAAAGAATCCATCAAGAACAAGTTGACAGAAGGCACCATTCTGAGTGTAAGTGGTTCCCCTTAGGCCGAGTCCCTCCTGCCCAAAGTCCTCGGGGAAGGGACCGAGGCCTCCCCGCTCACAAAAAGGTCTCACCCAACCCGGACGTGCGTATGCACCGGCCTCGCCTGCCACGACTTGCTGTTATCCAATATGCTGTTCAGTTGGTGCGGCGCGTACCGTCCGAGGATGAGACTTCCGTCGTTGTCCGGCTTGGCTCCCAGATACCGTTGTCCTGAGGGCTCCTCCACCCCTACACCCTCGCCCAGGCCTCCTGTGTCTTGGGTGGGCCGCAGGCCTCCCCCCACAATAAGGTACGCTAAAGTCCAAAACGTATGAAAAGGAAAATGAAATCCCGGCCCTGCTCCCTACGGGCCCTGTGCCACACCCTGCGGCGCCTTGGCGTCTTCGCCCTTCTTAGGCCTCCCGCCTGGTGTGCGGACCCCTGCCCCGGGGTCCCGCCTACCCCAAAAGGTCCAGCTGCTCCGTCCGCGGGCCCTGGTCCGCTGGGGCGCTGTTGCTTCCGCTGCTCTCCTGGCCTCTGCAGTGTCTGCTTCTGTCGCCTTGGGTGCCGCCATCCCTGGATCCACTGCTCCCAACTACACTGCCTCTGGCCTGTCTCTGGCAGCTCCGCTGCCTTCGGGCCTGGCTCTCTTGGCTGCTACACCTCTGGACCTGTCACTCTTGGCTTGGCCACCTCCGCCGCCGTCGGACCCGTCTACCTTGGCTCCGCAGCTCCTGGACCCGTCACTCTTGGCTCCGCCACTGTTGCCGCCGCCGGACCCGTCTACCTTGGCTCTGCCACCACTGCCGCCACCGGACCCGTCTCTCTCAGCTCCGCCAACGCCGGCCTCGTCTGTCCGCACTGGCACTCCTTTTGAATGGGCCCGGGTAGCCCCGGTGCCTCCCACTTCCGGGGTCCTGCAAGGTTCAAATTCCCGCCGCTCGTCGCTGGCCACTACGTGCAGGCGGCGTTGGCTTGTGCTGGTCTGGGTTCCCTCCCAGCCCGGCGCCTGCTCTCCTCCCTTACACTGAGATATAGCCAGCATGGCTTCATTATGGGTAGGTCATGCCTGACCAACTTCATCTCTTTCTATGACCAGGTGACGCATAACCTGGATGGGGGGAGAGGGGAAGGGGCAGGGAAGGGGGCAGAGGTTGATGTCATTTACTTGGATTTCAGAAAAGCCTTTAACTTAGTCTCCCACGATGTCCTCATGGTAAAACTGGGGAACTGTGGCCTCGATGACTTTACGGTCTGATGGCTGTGGAACTGGCTCTGTGATTGGACCCAGAGCATGGTAATCAATGGAACTGAGTCAGCATGGCATATTGTGCCCAGTGGTGTCCCTCAGGGTTCAGTACTCAGGCTAGTACTCTTTAATATATTCATTAACGATCTGGATTTGGGTGTCAGAAGCAGACTGGCTAAGTTTTCAGATGACACCAAACTATGGGGAAGCACTATTACATTGGAAGATAGGCTGGGGAGTCAGGCTGACTTGGATAGCTGTGCAGGGTGGACAGATATAAACCCAATGACCTTCAACATAGAGAAATGCAAGTGCTCCACCTTGGGAGAAAAAACCCACATCATACCTATAGGCTTGTCAGTGCTTCACTCACTAGCACTATGTCCAAAAGAGACTTGGGGGTCATGATTGACCGCAAGATGAATATGAGCCACTAGTGCAATAACACAGCTGACAAAGCAAATAAAACCCTGGCTTGCATCTACTACTGCATCTCAAACAAGACCCAAGATGTCATTCTTCCACTTTATTCAGTCCTGGTGAGGCCACAGCTGGAGTACTGCATCCAATTCTGGGATCCACACTTTAAAAAGGATGTGAAGGAGCTTGAGAGAGTCCAGAGGAGAGCCACATGCATGATCAGAGGTCAAGAGTGCAGGCCTTATGAGGAGAGACTGAGATGGATGGGACTCTTCAGCTTGGAAAAGTGTAGGCTCAGGGGGGACTTGGTGGCAGCCTATATCAGGGGTATATACCAGGATCTGGTAGAACATCTGTTCACCAGGGCTCCCCTAGGGAAAACAAAGTCCAATGGTTACAAACTGCTGGAAGACCATGTTAGATTGGACATAAGGAAGAACTCCTTTACCATCCAAGTCTCCAGAGTATGGAATAGACTCCCCACAGAAGTGGTGCAAGCACCTACTGTGTACACATTCAAGATATGTTTGGATGATTATCTTGCTGGGGTCATCTGACCTCAGCTGACTTCCTGCCTTTGGGCAGGGGCCTGGACCAGATGATTTTGAAGGTCCCTTCTAGCCCTAATGTCTATGAAATCTATTAATATTCTTCTTTGACAGGTTAGCTGGCCTAGTAGATAAACAGTCAGCAGCTAATAAGATGTTTTAACTTCACAGGCTTTTAATGCTGTCTCCCATGACATTCTCATAAGCAAGCCAATGGAGTATGATATAATCACCATAAGGAGGATATATACCTAGTTGAAAAATAGCTCATGTAGTAATTATCTGTCAAAATGGGAGGGTATTTCAAAGGGGCTGTTCTAGGCCCAGTTCTATTTAATATTTTTTTCTTGAATCATGGAATGGTGAGTGCATTTAACATAGCTAGAGGGAACTCAAAGTCATGGGTATTGCAAGCACTTTGGAGACCTGGGTCAGAAATCAGGATAGCCTTGCCATATTGGACAGCTGGTCTGAAATCAACAAGACAAAATTCCATATATAAATGTACATAGTGTCACACTTGGGAAAAAGCAGTTAAATGTATAAATACAAAATGGGGAATAACTGGCTAGCCAACAATAGCGCAAAAAAAGATTTGAGGTGGGGGTTATATTGATAGAAGTTATAATTTATAGATGCTCCCTAACAGGAGACTGAGAGAGTTGGGAACTGGGAGATGGTCCTTCAGCAAGCAGCCAATTGGTGAGTCACTGAGTGAGAAAGAGACAGACAGACAAAGGACTGTGGAGGCTTGCTTACTGCTTCACAAATAAAATTTGTTTTTTTAATTTTCTCATTCATGTTTGCCTATGTTTATTGAACATGATGATCACTGTTTGGTGTCAGATTTGGTGAAGAAAAAACTTGAAAAAAATAAAACAGAGATTGGAAACTGAGAGCAAGTGAAGCAGCTTAGCTACGTGGAAGGATAAAAACTTCTGTAATTGATCTTCCTGGGGGGGAGGGTTAGACAAAGGTTTGAGAGGTACCTAGTAGCCATGAGGGCCGAAGAGAAACATGACAAGAAGTCATAACACATTTACCTTCAAAGAGGGCCAAACTATGCAGTTATGTATAACGCTGCCCAAATTTGAGTATACGAAAAAAGAATGACACCCTTGGAAAAAGCTGGGGAACTGAGGCCTCAACAACCTTACAGTCTGATGGCTGGGGAACTGACTCTGTGGCTGGACCCAGAGAGTGATATTCTTCTATGTGCAAACAAACAATGGAACAACGTATAGATCAGTATGCTACAGAACTAAAGAGACAGAGGAAGAACTGTGCTTTTGGGAACTTGACAGAATCTGAATCTCTGATTAGAAATAGGATTATTTGTGGCATTGCAATCACCGCATTACAAAAAAAGGCTATCGTGCGATAGAGACTTGTCCCAACAAAAGACTATCCAAATGTGCAGGGCAGCAGAAACTGAAGGCCCAGGCTGCAGAGATTAATATACCCAAAGCGGGGTCATCTTTTCAGTAGGCATGAAAAAATGAAGCCAGAAAAAGCCGCTTCACACGCTGGAATTTTCCATTGACAAGGAAAATCCTAAGCAAGAAAGAGCAAACACCCAGTTATGCAGCAAATGTAGAAGGTGACATGGCCTCAAAAGTTGGGCCAGATTTAGAAAGCTCTGTTTTAGCTGTGACTTGAGAAATGATTTTGCTAGGTGCTGAAGACCCTGAACACAAAAACTTCAAGTTCATACAGGTGAACATAAAGTGGAGAAGGAGTTTTCTATGTATACATATGGTTGAATCAAGAAAAATCAATGAGAGGGACTGGATTTTGTCAGTGGAAGTGCAAGAAACAGTGGTTTCATTTAAATTGGACACTGGGGGCACTTTTATATGTACTGTGGTGGTGTTGGGGCGGGGGATGGTGCTTTAATTAGAGTGGCTCTCGGAGCCACTCTAATTAAAGCACTGGTGCATCTTGGGTATCAGTGCTCCTGTGCTTAAAAATGGTGGCGGGGCACTTAAACTAAAGCTCGTTCAATGAGCTTTAGTTCAAACATGCCTGTTGCCATTTTTAAACTTGGGGGCACTGACAGACAAGGTGCAGGAGGCTGCTGTAGTATAGGAATTATCACACTCCAGCAGACTGGATTAATCGGGTCTGCTCTGATGTGC
>NW_017729029.1:33699548-33700434 GCF_001723915.1 Gavialis gangeticus | reverse complement strand
ACTTGAGAAATGATTTTGCTAGGTGCTGAAGACCCTGAACACAAAAACTTCAAGTTCATACAGGTGAACATAAAGTGGAGAAGGAGTTTTCTATGTATACATATGGTTGAATCAAGAAAAATCAATGAGAGGGACTGGATTTTGTCAGTGGAAGTGCAAGAAACAGTGGTTTCATTTAAATTGGACACTGGGGGCACTTTTATATGTACTGTGGTGGTGTTGGGGCGGGGGATGGTGCTTTAATTAGAGTGGCTCTCGGAGCCACTCTAATTAAAGCACTGGTGCATCTTGGGTATCAGTGCTCCTGTGCTTAAAAATGGTGGCGGGGCACTTAAACTAAAGCTCGTTCAATGAGCTTTAGTTCAAACATGCCTGTTGCCATTTTTAAACTTGGGGGCACTGACAGACAAGGTGCAGGAGGCTGCTGTAGTATAGGAATTATCACACTCCAGCAGACTGGATTAATCGGGTCTGCTCTGATGTGCTGGAGTTCAGGGGAAGGGAGATGCATTATTAGCATCCAGCAGAGTATGCAAACTCCCATTCATTGTGGTACCTTGGGAGGTGACATCAATTCTAGGTCTGGAAACTTGTGAGAAACTGAATCTAGTTAAGTGTGCTTGCAGGACAAGAAGACACAGCCTCAGAAGATGAGATATTGATGTCAAAGTATAAGGATTTATTTAAAGGGCTAGGTTTGTTGCCTGGTAAATATACAATACAGATAAGTAAGTGTCTTCTGTTATTCACCTATGCAGAAAAATGCCTTTTGCTCTTGCAATTTTTCCGTTCTTGCTAACTCAAGGCAGAGCTAGTAAGAATGAAAAAATGACAAGGGATACAGAAAATCCAGGAACCTACAGCATAGGTAAGAGTCTAAGTTATT
>NW_017729029.1:33690881-33694548 GCF_001723915.1 Gavialis gangeticus | reverse complement strand
ACAGAAAATCCAGGAACCTACAGCATAGGTAAGAGTCTAAGTTATCGTGGAGAAAAATAGTGGCTAGTTATGTATGTGCCTGGATTTGAAGCACCTCAACAAGGCTATCAAAAGAGAACATTTTAAATTGCCAACTAGAGAAGAAACTATGGCCCAATTTACAGATGCATGACCTTTCAGTAAAATGGATGTCGCCTCAGGATTTTGGCAGCTGAAATTCACTGAGGAAAGCTTTAAATTATACATTACATAAAATTTTACATTTCATGCTTCCTTTGTAAGGTGCAGATGTCTATATCTATGTGGCAGGGAGCCATCTCATGGCTGCTCTAATTATTGGCCTGCCCACATGTCTAGGTAGAGCAGTCCGCCTACCTGCCTCTTCTGCCATGACTTTGATGTAACTTTGGAAGTAGTTTATAGGTGGGAGGCTGCCCATTTAATCCCCGGTGCCAAGGGCGTAATATAAGGCTCTGTACTACCCCTACACTGTGTCCCATGCTTCCCAGATAGCATCACTGCGTGGCTCCAGCTCCACACTGGGCCCCATTACATTCTAGTCTGCCATGTCAGACCCTGACCTGGATCCCTCTAGTCAGGTGGCCTAGCCTTTGCCATTATATGGGGCTGCAAACTCCCTAGACCCCTTTCCCTCTCGGCAATGGACCTCTCTGGGACCTTTGGCCTCATGGGCCCTGGCCTTGCCTCTAGGCCAGTTGGAACTCTAGGCCCCTGGCTCTGGCTGTCCCTTGCAATTATTATTATTATTCAGTAGTTTTTTATTATTATTATTTCAGTATTATTAGTTATTGTTATTCAGTGGTTTTGCATCACAGTGTGCAGTAGCTTGTCCCTACAGTGCAGCAGCATCTCATGTAGACTCAGCCACTAAGTTGATGATACTGAGGAGTCTCAGAAAGGAAATGCTGCAGGAAATCCATAAGAGTTATTTAGGAACTGAGAAATATAAGTAGTGAGCACATGAACTGACATACTTGCCCAGGATCAATAATGACATTGCAGATATAGAAGAAAACTGTTACACATGTTTAAAGTTTCAGCTGCATCAGCAGGCAAACAGTTACAATCTCATTAGTTCCATCCAGGGCATATGAACAGGTTAGCATATATGTGTATGTATTTATGTAGAATTCAAAGACTTATAAAATAGTTGTAGGCTATTTTTCCCTGTAGTAGGGGTGCGCAAAATTTTGACAGGTGTTTCATTTCAAAGCTGTTTCGATGTGCTTCAAGCTCGAAACGATGAAATTGAAATGAAACAAAAGGCTTCAAAACAGCTTTGAAACAAAATGAGGCCACTTGAAATGTTTTGAAAGTTTCGAAAAATTTTGAGTTTCGACGCAGCCTGGTGGTGGGAGGCAGGGAAGAGCCAGGGCTGCACTCCGTGCAGCTCTGCCAGCCCCACGGAGCTCAGCTCGGTGGTGGGAGGCAGCAGGAGAGCCAGTGGCAGAGCTGCTCTGAGTGCAGCCCTGGCCAGTGGCTCTCCACTGCCTCCCGCCACCAGGCTCAGCTCTGTGGGGCTGCGGAGCCTCCTGCCGCTGGGCTGTGCTCACTAGGGTTGTGCTGTGAGTGGCTCTGCCACTGGCCCTGTCACTTTCTACCACTGGACTGAGCTCCATGGGGCTGGTGGAGCTGCTTGGAGTGCAGCTCTGGCTCCAAGTGCAGCCCTGGTGAGTACAGCCTGGTGGTGGGAGGTGGTGGGAGGCGGCAGAGAGCTAGTGGTGGAGCTGCTTGGAGTGCAGCCCTGGCTCGGAGTGCAGCCCTGCCCAGTGGCTCTCCCCTGCCTCCCATCACCAGGCTGAGCTCCATGGGGCTGGTGGAGCTGCTTAGAATGCAGCCTGGCAGCAGATGGTGGGGAAAGCCAAGGCTGTGCTCTGAATGGCTCCACCAGCCCCATGGAGCTCAACCTGCCATCCCAGCACTGCCACTGAGCACTGGGAAGAGCACAGTGCCACCCCTGCTGCAGCCTCAGGAGCGGCGGATACTGCCTACCTGCACCTGCTGGGTTGCATCGTGCCCCGAAATCCCTGGTGTGGCACAGCTCAGTGGCTGCAGGCAGGAGGCAGGAGCAGCCTCCTGTCATCTTGCGCACAGATCCAGGGGCTCGCACCCCCGGGGAGGAGTCCACCACAGCCCCACAGACCTCCTGGGGGTGCAGGCCCCCAGATATGCATGCAAGATGACAAGAGTCTGCTCGTGCCACCTGGGACCAGTGCTGGGCATAGCCCACGCCAAGCGCTGGAATGACTGCTGCTGCCCCTGGCCCTGGGCAGCTGTGGCAGCCTCCTATCATCCTGTGCACGTATCTGGGGGTCTGCACCCCCAGAAGCCTGTGGGGCTGTGCTGGACTCTTCCTGGGGGTGTGAGCCCCTGGATCTGCATGTGGGATGACAGGAGGCTGCCGCTGCTGTCTGGGACTGGTGCTGGGCACAGATGCTGCTGACATTGGCACCAGGCAGCAGCGGCAGCCTCCTGTCAGCCTGCATGCAGATCTGGGGGCCTGCACCCCTAGAAGGAGTCCAGCACAGCTCCACAGCATTCCCAGGGGTGTGGGCGCCCCCACTTCCGCATGCGGGATGACAGGAGGCTGCTGCTGCTGCCAGCAAGTGACACAAGTTTTGCTTTTAGCAGTTTGAGGTGCAGTTTCCCAGAAACGTCTGCATCTATCTCCTTAAAACTTAGCAGACTTCACGCCCTCAGAAGGGACTACCATCCTGGCAAATTGTACCTGAATCAGGTAGGAAATGACAAAGTTATTGACATTTTTATGATTCCCCATTATAGCCTATGGGCAAAATGTTGTAACGCGTCAAAACAGTGAAACAGTTTCGATGAAACGAAATGGAACAGTCCTTTGAAATGAAATGCAATGCCAAAACGAAACACTGATCTTTCAAAATGGCAACATGGAAGTTGAAATGAAATGGTGCTGTTTCACACAGCCCTAGTGTCTAGAAGTATGTACCTTACCCACTACTACTGGGAAGGTGGTTATAGCCAGCCTAAAGGCCATATGTTTAAAGCATGGAAGTTTTTAATGACAGTGGGGCTCAGTTCTCTGGTTCTGAGTTTAAGCCATTTGCTAAGGATTAGGACTTTTTAGCACTGTATATCAAGCCCTGATTATTCCCAGCCAAATGGCCTGTGGAATGGTCTGTTCAGACCAGAAAATACCTACCGAAGAAATCATTTTACAGTGTGGGTGACTTTTTAAAAGTTTCATAGTTTCTTAGTTAGTAGGGTCAGAAGGGACCTGAGCAGATCATCAAGTCCGACCCCCTGCCATAGCAGGAAAGAGTACTGGGGTCAAACGACCCCAGCAAGGTGATTGTCTAGCCTTGTCTTAAAGACCCCCAGGGTAGGAGCCAGCACCACTTTGCTTGGAAGTTGGTTCCAGATCCTAGCCGCCCTGATAGTGAAGTAGCACCTCCTGATATCTAGCCTGAATCTACCCTCTGCCAGCTTGTGACCGTCATTTCTAGTAACTCCTGGTAGTGCTTAGGGAAACAGGGACTTCCCAATGCCTGCTGGTCCCCTCTGACTAGTTTGTAACAGGCCACTAGGTCCCCCCTCAGCCTTCTCTTGTGGAGGCTGAACGGGTTCAGGTCCCATAGCCTGTCCTCATAGGGTCTGCCCTGCTGCCCCC
>NW_017729029.1:33681018-33690444 GCF_001723915.1 Gavialis gangeticus | reverse complement strand
CGACAAGGTGCAGTTGGCCTTCCTGACTGCATCCCCACACTGCTGGCCCATGTTCATCTTGGCATCAATGATGACTCCAAGATCCTTTTCTGCCTCTGCACTGATGAGAAGGGAGTTCCCCAGCCTGTAGGTATGCTGCTGGTTCTTCCTCCCCAGGTGCATCACCTTGCACTTGTCAGTGTTGAATCCCATCCTGTTGTCATCCACCCACCCCTGTATCCTGTCTAGGTCCGATTGTAGCCTATTCCTCCCTTCTAGCATGCCCACATCCCCCCACATCTTAGTCTCATCAGCAAATTTGAACAGGGTGCTTTTTACTCCCTCGTCCAAGTCACTGATGAAGATGTTGAACAGTGTTATTGGCATATCAAGTATACCTCTGGCAAATGGCTGGTCACCAAATAAGTTCTTGCCTGCCAGCCTGTGACAGCTTACTAAACAATCAGGATAATGATGCTGTCAGTGAGACAAAAGGAGACAGGGTGGATTTTCATCTTATAGACCAAACAAGCCTGGTTATATCTCACAAGTTGACTTTATTTAGGTTTGCAAGTCTGGTGTTGAAGCAGAACCAAAAATGACATTTTGATGGAGGGGTCCAGGAGCTTCCAGTACTAGAATCCGGAGACAAAGGCCGTGTGTAGTTGAAACAAGAGGCGTGTTTGCACGACACTTTAAAGTGGGCTAAATGCTTTTGCACCGCTTTAATGGTGTTGGTGTTTGCACACCTTGGTGGCATATTGCGCATTAATTCCAGCTGCTGTAGGAAATTCGGCGGTGTAATGCACCTTAAATGTCTTGGGGTGCACCAAACTAAAACTCCTTCAAGGAGGTTTAGTTTTCTGTGCTTACAGCCACAAAGCACAGCACCAGGCTCTGTGCAGCTCCATGGCTCTGCAGAAAGCCCTGCAGCCTGACAGCCGCTCAGAAAAGCAGCTGTGCCCAAGAAGAGCAGGGAGCCTGATCTTTTTTTTTTCTCTCTCCCCTAGAGCCTGCCTGCCTGCCTCCTGAGCTGCATGGGGGCCCAGTGCTTTCCTCCACAGCTGTGGTACCCCCCTGGGACCATACAAGCTGGGTGCCTGTGGGTGGGTGCTGCCTGGGGGGGGCTGCAGCTGCTGTAAAAGGAAACACCAACCCCCCCTGCTGCAGCCCAGGGACTGCTCCGCTCGCCGGCAGCTCACCCCCCCCTCCCAGCCCAAAAGGCAGGTAAGTCAGCAGGGTGTTTGCACAACACGGGGGTTTAATCAGCCCTAAATTGAAACGGTGTTTCTTAAAACCCACTGCTTTAATTTAGGGCCTCTGTTTTGTCTATACACTCCCAGAGTGAGTCTGAGGCATTACTCTTGAAATACCTGAGATCAGTGGGATACTATTAAGTATCTAATGAATCCACAGTTGTACCTGGTGCAAACAGACCATAGGGACTCATTGAGGTGCAGTCATTGGGATTTACAAGCACTCCTACAGAACTATCACGACCCAAGAGAAAAGGTGGATACGGGCTATTCTCAACCAATGGTTCCTACTTTAGCACTGGAAATAGAAACAAAATCAGATCAACAACAAGCCGGCCCGTTGGTGCCTCAAACAGTTGGAGACTTGGTCAAGGAGGAAAGTGAAACCTCCTGAAAGACTCGGAGACTTGCTAAAAGAGCTGCAGATAAGGGGGAATAGGAAAGTGAGCAGTAAAGACTCGCTTTAAAATGATGTACTAGTAACCTCTGCTCTGCAGATGAATGTTAAGTGATTTTTGTATTTATTCATTTTTGTAATTATTGTTAAGAGAAAAGACATAGTGAGAAAAGGTGTAATTTATAGATGTTCCCTAACAGGAGACTCAGCAAGCTGGGAACTGGGAGATGGTCCCTCAGTGAGCAGCCTGTTGGTGAGTCAGTCAGTGAGAGAGATAAAAGGCTGTTGAGGTTTGCTTACTTCTTCACAAATACAACTTGCTTTTTCAGTTTTTCTTATTCATGTCTGCCTGTGTTCACTGAACTCAGTGAGGGGAGTTGAGAAAGCTGCTCCAGCGGACTTCCCAGGAACCTGTTTGAACCCCCCGCAAACCTCTGGAATGAACCCCAAGAGGTGCAATCAGTCCATTCATTTTATATCACCTTATGGTATAAGTATGAGTATTAATGGTACTACTAGTAATAACAGTGGATATAAAAGGAACCTGTATTTGAGACTCAGAGGGGAAATGTTTGCAGGCTAAGGAGGACGAGATCCTTAGAGAAGGAAACACTTGTACACATTTAAGTTTCCATTGTGTCCTTTCCTTTTGCTTGTTGCTGGGATTTCCCGTGTGTGAAGTACTTGGTGGTTTGGTGCACATCCTTCCCTTGTGACACTTAAGAGCTTTGTCAATACTCAGTGCTCAAGCAGCTCTCCCACAAACCTGACATTTACTCTGCGCCATTACCCTTATGTTTTTAAGAGTGAAACCGCTTGCACGCTTCAGAATGTTTCTTATTTAATCTGATTAACAATTGTGCTGAGTGGTATAATGGTGATTGGCAAAGTGTGGAACAAAAGAGCAAAATATGCAGTACACAATACAGGCTGATTACGAAGGAGCATTTACACCAGGCACCCAAACGACATTAACTAGCCACTACTGTGCTTCACTAACAAACAAGAGTTCAAGGACTTGTATTTCTACAGTTTGGCAAACTGTGATTGATTGTATTGAATTATGGTTATGGTTCACAAAGGGCATGTCTACATGAGATGCTAACTGTGCAGTAGCCTACTAACATTGCATAGTACTGTGTCACAGCACAGACAGTGCTATTATGCTACTGTGCAGTATTATTAGGCTACTGTGCAGTAGCATCACTAAGAAGGTGTTTGCTGGCACTACTGGTCAGTAACTCTGGTTACTGCATGTTTAATGTAGTGCTTGTATAATTAAGTACTAAATAAATGCGCACTAACCACGTCACTTTAATGAACGCATAGATGTGCCCAAAGAAATACAAGTTGCTCCAACACCAGTTAGGTGCTTGAACTTGGCATTGTATGTAAGGTCCTGGTGAGCCCACCTCCCTTTGCAATAGTGGCTTTCTCACTAATGTAGGAATGGTTCTCTTCACC
The DNA here is from genome assembly GCF_001723915.1 of Gavialis gangeticus. Taxonomy (NCBI): domain Eukaryota; kingdom Metazoa; phylum Chordata; order Crocodylia; family Gavialidae; genus Gavialis; species Gavialis gangeticus. The sequence continues at coordinate 33,687,348 of NW_017729029.1, read as the reverse complement.
AGATCATCACTTTTTACCTTGGGTTTACATGTACAGTACCCCACACAAGGACAAATCCTCTGTCCTAGGTAAAAAAACTGTAGAATTCCTAGAACAAAGCCAAACTGGTGTTGGTGAGGATTTATGATCCATGGCATGCTCTGATAGAGCAAAGAAAGGAACGGCATGGTTCTGTGGCATGGTCAATGTTTTTCTGACTTGTTATCCATCTTGCAAATACCATGGAGAGGACAGCCACTGTAAAGAATATTGTGCCCTGTTGCTGCTGAATGATTTAGCTCCATGGTCTACCCCTCAGGAACAAGGATTTCTTCTCTGCCTCCTACTCTCTTCTCTCAAGCTTGTACAGGGGACAGGATTTGTTCATATGGCTCACATTGTGTGGGTGGTAAATATGTAAGGAGGAGCAACTGCTGGTCATTGACAACCCATTCTTCTCCTATAGGGGTGGCTATCTTGGCTTACAGAGCTGAATTGACACAGTGTATTAGAGCAGTTGTTGCAGCTTCTGTCCCAAACAGCCGCAGAAGGAATTTTGATGGAATCTGACAGAAATCCTCCATGGTAGCATCTCCAGTCACCTGAGAAAACAGCAACTCAACCATGAAAGCAACAATCTTGCCCTATCATCACTGAAAGGAACTGAGAATGGGAAATTTCCATTCTTTAAAGAAGACATTAGGAAAATGTTCAAAACCCTGTAGAACTTGTTGCCTTGGCTTCAACCTCCATTATTTTCCCATATGAAAAATGGAAGTCAAAGTCAAGGTAACTGTTTCTACAGGACACTGGATGTTTTATTTATAGCCCATGATAAATGTACAATGTTTTCCTTACTACTCTCCAGTTTCTGCTGCTTCAGGAGATGAGGATTACAGATGTGCTACACCCTCAGCTCTCATAATTGAATAATACCTGGCACTTTCCTCTTCAGAGTGCCTTACAGATGACTAATTAATCCTCCCTACACTCCTGTCAAACATGAAAGTAAATCTTGTCATCCACATTTTGCAGGTGATAAAACTGATGCAGAAAGACTAAGTGACCTCTCCAAAGCTGCAGAAGAGGGTGATTAGAGACCAGGAGTACCTGGTTCCTGACTAGGAAGGCTTGAATTTGGACCACCAGCTCTCAGCTTTCAAACTACTGCCTTATTCTGTGGCAGCACGTTGAGGTCATTTCTCAGCAAGGAGCCACTGGCAGGAATGGGAAAAGGAGGACAAGGCCATTTTGGGGCAGTTAGGGTTCCTAGGATCTCTCTGACCTTCGCGGAAGAGGAGCCTGAGGGGGAAGAAGGAGTTGCTAGAAATTATCAGGATATTTCAGGGATGGGAGAAGGAGAAAAGCTGCCTGGACAAATAGTGTTTTTTTACAGGATGGAAAGAGGAAAGAGAGACTCTTTTTCCTCCTCTTTCTCTCTTGCAAAACAGTTTCCCTAGCCTGTTAATGCTTTATTCTCCCTGTATCCAAACACTAGTACATGCTTCTACCACCTGTCCCATGTCCTTCTCTTACAGACCTTTGTTTCTTTGAAAAGAAGTGGGAAGCAACATTTCCAGGGGAGAAGGTGCTGTGGAAAGGACCCTTAAGGGCCAGGGGGTGGCAGAGTAGCAGAACCTGCAGATACAGACAGTTTGAGTTACTTGAATTATCAGGCAGGGAGTAGGCATTACCTGAATATTGGGTTGGATTTGCATTAATTGAATGGGGGACAGGGTGGGCAAAAGTAATCCCACGGTAATCTACATGAAGATGGTGCAGGGACGTATTTCCTACAGTATCCTCAGGCTGTGCCAGTACTACCCAATTCAAATTAATCTCCAAGAGATCACTGAAGTATCCTAGCTGTTTTTAGATGGAAGAAACATGGTTTCAACCAGTCTCTTTGGTTATGAATATCTGTGGTTGTTTAGGAAGACATGCAGCCAAACACAACGGTTGTACATTCTGATTAGCCGTCAGACATTCTGATGGTTGGTATCATACACTGGCCAGTTTTGAGACTGAGGCATGAATCTATGCCTTTCTGTGTGTAACTCAACCAGTGCTCAGATTTCCAACATCTACAGCCTTGGTTCATGTAAAAAAAGAAAAGGTTCATCCAATTCTAGCATCCATGATTAAGTCATGCCAGTTACCATAGACAACACCACACACACAGAAGTAATGTGGTTAGCATGACATTTGCCACCTTAAACTCCACAGCCTGAATGACTAAGTGCCTATTAGAGGGGGCAGCCTTTGATACAGCATTGGAACGTGCACCTCTGAAGCTATAGTGAGACACTTTAGCTACTTCCTGGTTGTAGCCCTCTTCCCTCCTCACTTCCTTCCCGTTGGTTCATATAAGACCTGCTTTATTCACTAAGGCCCCCTCTACACGTAAGGGGTATTCTGCAATTAACTGGTTAATGTGTAAATTAGCTATCATGCCATAAAAACTCCAACCAGCTATAAAGTTAGACCTTGAAAAAGCACACTAACTTTCTAGCTGGTTGCTGTCGAGCTTTAATTTGCATGTGTAGCAGGGTCTTCCCTGTGGCTTGGAGCCCCATCAGCTGATGGAGCTTCCAGCCACAGGGGTGCACCATGCCCAGCCAGGGCTGGAAGTCCCATAACTGAGGGGACACTCAGCCCCAGCAGCTGCCAAATCTGGGTCCTGGCAACACCCTGCAGCTGATGGGACCCATAGTCCTGCAGCTGCGGATGCTGGCTTCCCATAGTGTACTTCCTGGTGGGACCCAGGTGGGTCCTGGAAGCTGCAGGGGAACAGCTGCAATTTCCCAGCCCTGGGCATGTGTGAAACTCCCAGGGCTGGGAGATTGCAGCTGCTGTGATCTCCCAGCCCTGGGGGTTTCATACACCCCCAAAGCTGGGAGATCATGGCAGCAGCAGTCTCCCAGCCCCAGGGATTTCATGCATGCCTGGGGCTGGGAGATCACAGAAGCAGTATTTCCCAGCCATGGAGTGTGCAGCATGCCTCCACAGCTGGGAGCTCTCTCAGCTGAGGGGGCTCCCAGCTATGGGAGGTTGCTTCTTGCTAGTGCAGGAGAAACCCACGATCAGGCTCCTTCTGCACCAGCAATAAGGCCTGGTGGGATCTAATGCACAATCCCACAATCGGACCTCCTGGTATCCATGTATGGCATGGCAGGAGGTGCAGTTGTGTGAATCATGCATTAGATCCCATTGAGCCTTTGCCTGCACGTGCAGAAGGAGCGTAAGACTCCTATATAAAGGATTTTAGGTTTTCTGATGCTAATCAGCCCTTGGCGACCTACTCAATATGCTATAGCATAGATTACTGTGATCATTACACAGAGTTTGTCTAAGTACTGATATGCTCATCTAAGCATCCTTCAGCATCTTCTTTTCTGAGGGGAGGTTTATTGTATGGTGGAGCATTTCTGTGGCAGTGATTGTAACTCTGACCCACCATTACATAATGAGTAGGGTGACAAAGGGAATATACAATGCCACTTACAATATGCACGGTAGTGTAATAAATCCAAGGTACAATAGTAAATTTCAAGGAAGTTACAGAAATCGAGATAGATAAAACAGTGGGGGTGCATTTATTGTGTAGTATTACAAGGTTCTTCTCTTATCTCTAAGTTTATAGATTTCTGCAGCTTCCGTATCCTTGGGTAGGGTACATGATTGAAAATACTATAAATTTTACCTCCTGTTTATTTCAGATTCATAGGCACTTTCTGCCTTTACTAGCTACTGGTATTTTATGCCTCAGTACTCTAAGAAAAAATGCTTTGTTTGCACTAGATCTAATATGAAAACTCTCTTTGACATTTAAACTTTAGTACCAGTTTGCCTACAGTATTAATATCACAGAAACTACTTAGATGGATTAAATTGCCTAGAGTATATAATACCAAAATATAACATAGCACATTTACAGATTCAAACCCTTGAAAGAATTATTACCATTAAAATATTTAAGGTCACCTTTACAAATCCAATAAATCAGAAGTATGTCAAACAGAGAGCATTAAAAGCTCCCTGTTGGACTAGCCCACTAGGGGAAAAGATTGTATGATTCATTGCTATTCAGAGAACTAGATTTGGGGGACAGCCTTGGGTCTTACTCTTTGGTTACTTCAGGCTAGGAGCAGCAAGAAGATAATGCTTTCAGCTGGTGGTAGAGGAAACCAGGGGTGGGGGGAGTGTCAAGTTGCTTCGCTCTTTGGAAACCTCTTACATTAGATGCAAAAGAGCATGATAGGCATGAGGGGAGACTGTCAATCTTGTCTGTCAAAATGATGTGCTTGCACTGCAATTGCTGCTAAGACTCAGCAAGGACACAATTTAACATGGGCAGGAAAAGGCAAAGGCTCAAATGGGGATGGACACAATAATAGTTTCTGTCTGAAGAATGACAGTGGCCCTTTCAACAGGCATCTTTGTGGTTGGTTGTGAGAATCCTGAGACTTTTTGAAAAAATTAAAAACACCTAAGAAATTTCTTGCAGAGTCATACAGGCCTACCTAAACTGGAGGCAGGTATCAAATGCCTCCTATCTGCATCAACCTGAAAGCATCCCAACAGACTGGCTCTTCTGTGGTGCAGTATATAGGAGCCACCTCTTTGGAGTAGCAGTACAGCATTAACAAATCAGTGACATAATGTAATGACTGGAGACAAGTAACTGGAATGACATGGTCCCTCAGCATCCCCAGGTTAACAAAAACTATGTTAGGAAACCAAGATAGGAACAAGGACTGGGAGGTTCATATATTTGTGGATGTGGAGAGTGGAGGTGCTATGACATGCTGTGAGCTACTGTAAAAACAAAAACAAACTCGTCCAAGTCACTGATGACAATTTTGAACAGTGCGGGCCCGAGGACCGAGCCCTGGGGGACCCCACTGCCCACATCCCTCCAGGTCGAAAATGACCCATCCACCACCACTCTCTGGGTGCGGCCCTCCAGCCAGTTGGCGACCCAATTGACTGTGTGGGTGTCAGCACCACAGTCCCCCAATGTAGGGGGCTTCACTGTTTGAGGGAGAGCTCCAAGGCCAGATCCTCTTAGAAATTCATATGGGAATTAATAATATCCCAGAATCCCCTGGGATCTTACCTAAGGAAGTAGGGCACAGGATGTAAGCAGTACAACTGTGAGGAGAAGGCGGCTTGGCACTTGTGTAGAGGAGAATGCCTATATTCCACAAAAATCCCAACCAAATTCCCTCCAAATCCATCTGGACACAGAGGCTAAGGTCCATCGTTCCCCTCTATTATTCCCCTAACTGCTCCCCAGAGGGGAACAGCCAGCGAACTCTACAACTGTTATCTTGGTCAATATTCTGGAAAAAAGCCTGTCGTGGGCAATGTGTTGGGCCGTGCAAAACAGCACTGTTTTGTTTCGACTTGCATTTCGCTGTTTCAAAGGGACAGTGTTTTGCTTTGCTGTTTCATTTTGTTGAAACTGCTTTGGTGTTTCAATGCTGTTTCGACACGTTTCGCCGTTTCACCCATAGGCTATAATGGGGAATCATGAAAATGCCTATAACTTTGTTATTTCTTTCTGATTTGGATTGCAGGGATGGTAGCACCTTCTGAGGGCATGGAGCCTGCCAAGTTTCAAGGAGACAGGTGCAGGGGTTTCTGGGAAACTGCACCTCAAACTGTTCAAAGCAAAATTCATATCACTTGCCGGCAGCGGCAGCCTGCTGTCATCCTGCATCATCTGGGGGCCTGCGCCTCCCAGGAAGGGCTGGGGAAAGTGATCAGAGAGCTGGGGGAAAGATTGAGGAGCTGGGGAATCCAACCAGGAACAGAGGCGATGTTCAGGGACCTAAACGTTCCCTCAGCTCCCAGTTTGATTCCCTAGCTCTCCGATTGCTTTCCCCAGCTCTCTGATCATTGCCCCAGCTCTTCCCAGAGGGCATGCAGGGTTTCAGGGCCAGCAGCAGCACCACAGTCTTCCCAGCCCTTGGCGCAGGCTCTGCCAGCAGCAGCCTGCTGAACGCCCCTGCACAGATTGGGGAGCTAGATGTCAATATCAGAGCAGCTCTTCCCCCTCCCTCTCCTTAGTTTCTGTTTACCTGCAAGCAAGCCTGGCTTTGAAACTCAAAAGGTTTCAAACCTTTTGAAATGTTCTGAGTACCTCATTTTGTTTCAAAGCTGTTTCAAAGCCTTTTGTTTTGTCGATTTTGCTGTTTTGAGCTTGAAACATGCCGAAACAGCTTCGAAACTTAGGGGAGTGGTGCTGGCCCCTACCCTGGGGGTCTTTAAGAAGAGGCTGGATGCCTACCTGGCTGGACTCGTTTGAGTCCCATTTCTCTTTTTGGGGTTTTTTGTTGTTCTCCC
>NW_017729029.1:33671343-33676018 GCF_001723915.1 Gavialis gangeticus | reverse complement strand
TCCAAGGGAAGTGGTGCTGGCCCCTACCCTGGGGGTCTTTAAGAAGAGGCTGGATGCCTACCTGGCTGGACTCGTTTGAGTCCCATTTCTCTTTTTGGGGTTTTTTGTTGTTCTCCCGCCCTGGCGGGGGGTCGGGCTAGAAGATCTACTAGGTCCCTTCCGACTCTTAATCTATGAATCTATGAATCTATGAAACGAAACACCCATTGAAATTTTGCACAGCCCTAATGTGTAATTCTCAGGAATTTGTATTTACTGTTGACAGAGTCCAAGAGGATAGCATGACTCCTCTGTTCAAAAAGGCCACAATCTCAAGAGTTAGATCCAAAGACAATGGGTTTAGAACAAGAACCTAAAAAGAATGGGAAAACTCTATAATGTTAACAATTTTAAACTGTCTTGGTGAAATAAAGTCTACCCAAATGTTCTTCCCTTTAAGTTAGATTATTCTCTGGAAAATGGTTCTGTAAACATGTCCAGATGTAAAAACTCGGTGGATTTCCTTGCCTTTTCTCTCTCACTGTCTCTATTAGAGGTGCCAGTACATGGGGGCTCAAGGGCCACGGCCCCCTTTGGGAAGAGGCTTGTCACCTGAAATGCGTAACATTTTCCACATGTCCATCATCTTAGGCCCCCTCCAACAAAAATAAAAGTCCGTGCCTCTGGTCTCTATATCACATTTCCTCAGCTTATAAATGAAAAGATTTTTTTTCTGAGTGTAACCTTGCAGATTCAACCTGCAACTTGAATGAAAGTGACTCTGTGTTCTCCCTGGCTCAGGCATCTCCGCCAATAATAAAAGTTCTGCAAATGGAACTTAGTTAAAATTCTGCTGATGATGCACCAATTCTTTCTTGCAGAGTTATGCTGGCTCTGGAGGTCTTGCAGGAGTAAAGAGAAGCAAAATCTTATTTTTGTCATTAAAGTAAGATGAGGTGACTCAGAATGTCCACAGGGAGCAGAACTGATGAGTAAGAAGATGCCATTTTCATGCAGTCACTTAAACAGCCCTTTCATGCTAGGGTCCAATCCTGTAAAACCTTCTATTGAGGTCAACATAATCTACAGATAATTGAGTCAGTAGCAAGTTTTACTCGAATAAGAACTGACAGAGAATACCCTAGTAGACTTTATTTGAAGAAGTCACTCCTTTTATTATACTTGCATCTTAAATATAAGCATTTAATACCTTTTCTAAGGAAAATGCCCAAACTTCAGTAAATTGTGGCTGCTATAGTAATAACCAATAACCCCACTACTGTAAACATGTCATTTACCTGTATATTGTATATGGGACATGAATCTATATTTAGGTTTTAAAAATACATTTAATTTGTATACAGGCAATTTTTCTCAATATTTTAACAATATTTCACATCACTCCTAAATGTGTAGTTGTGCATCATTTTAATGTGCATTTGTAAGTTGTGTGGAATTCAAAAAATTCCTTCTGGATCACAATTTTCAGCACAACATTTTGTCTTTAAAATGACATTGAGTTATTAACTGTAATCATTTATCAATATTTTACTCCCAACAAGCTCACATAAGTGGATCTGTGGTATTTTTGGGAGCTGCACAGTCAATGTTCAGGGTTTCTTTAACCTACTTTTTAGATCTATGTAAGTATATACTTGGAGAGTGCAAGAAAGTGGCCCTTCTAGAGTAAATACACAATTTCCTAGTAGTACTTGAAGGCAATTTTATTAGGCATTCAGCAGAGTATAGCAGTCAGCTTTTCTTACTGTCCTGACATTCCCACTCTGCTTGACAGATGATTCCTTTCTTCTTCCTGCTGCTGATAAAGTCTATAATGGGAACAATTAAACTAACAGTGTTTATTAAGGACAGGCACTTTTTTGACTTGATATTTTCAAGCTACCTTGCTACTGTATCTTCCATGAATAGAGATGTTGGGAGGAAGCCACAGAAAAGCCCTAATAGCCTGTTGCCTGCTTCCAGACATTGGATTTATGTTATTTGCTCTGACTCCACTGTTTCCTCTTCATTTCTCACCCTTTTTTGTTCGTATTCTCCAATCTGTCCTTTTCTCCTACTACTCTTGCCTGATCCATTCTCTTAGTCTGATACTGCCTCTGCACTGACAAATTCTCCTGTTCTCCCTCATGCTCACATCACTAGAAATCTTGCTGATACCTACTCTTTGAATGAAATATATCAAACTACATTTCACACCCTTCCCTCCTTTTCATCTTTCTCCCCACTTTTTCACCTCTGCTGACACCGCTACTATTCTCCCAGCCTCTCATATTTGCACAGTTGCAGTTAATTTTGATGATTCTGTTTCTTTTTTTGTCATAGGTTCTTTCACCAAATCAATCTGGTTCTCTGGGTGGTGTCATACATTCAACTTAATACTTCTACATGTGCATTAATGCATCATAATTACCTGTAAAAACAGGTACTAACTTAATGTGCTGTAATTGGTGATACTACACAGTAACACTGGCACATGTCTTTTATGTGATACTAAAGTGCAGTAGACTAATTCTACTGCGCATGAGTACATTAGTATGGCTTTCTCTGTGACATGATAATGCACAATAAAATTAGTTGACTGGGCTTCTAGCATGTTGTGTAGATGTTAGGATACATAGATTAATGTAGATGTGCCCTCTAAGTGCAGCTGAAACGCAAACAGATGCACATTCAAGCAGTTTAGCATGCGTTAAGAGCTCTCATGGCATTATAAAGTTGTACCCTTTCAGAGGAGGATTATCTCCTAACCCATGCTAACTTTAACCACATTTCATAATACTAACTAATAGGGCTGTGCAAAACAGCACCATTTCGTTTCGACTTCTGCCCCCATCAGACTTCGTATAGATGGTCACAGGCTGCGTTCGAGTGTTTTCCTCGCCCCATCTGGGGTGTGTCCCCAGAACTTATGTGTCAGGTTACGCTCCACCCTGAGGGGAGCCCTGACAGTCGCCTGCCATGGGCTGATTCTCTATGTTCCTGGTGTGGGGTCCGTCCTGGGGTTTCTTGCTACTCCTGGTATCCCTCACCAGAGGCGTTCTTGGGGCTTCACTTTCCCTACACCCCAACCAAGTGCCAACCTTCTGGGCCACTGGACGATGGGTCTCTGGCCCACTCCTCACTTCGGCTACTCCTGACAATAGTGGGGCGTATAATTATCTCCGCCTTCGCTCTCTCCCCTCCTCTGAGGCTCTTGCCCAAATTGGCCCTGATCTTTCTCTGAGGCCCTGGACCTGTGGAGGGTCTCCGTGACCCCTGAACCCATGGAGGGTCTTTCCCGGGTCGCCATCTGTGTGCCTTCCAAGATAGGATAAGTCAAGAAAAAAAATGAAGAAGAGAACAAAAATAATGAAAAGAGTCTGGGTGTAGGCTTCTGTCCACCCCACTCATGGGTCTGCCATCTTAGACTGTCTCTGGTCCCCTGACATCCTTCCCCTCTTTCTTGGCTGTCCTGCCAGTTGATGTGGTGGGCCCCACCAGTGTGGGGTGAGCCCCTTTTAAGGGATCTCTGTGTCGCCCCTGCAGGGGCTGTCAGCTTCCCTGGGATGCGGGCTGGGGAGAACCTCTGCCCCTCAGCATCCCAGCCGCCTCTGCTGCCATTTCCCCAGGGCCGGCTTTTACATCCAACCGGGCGGTGGTTTTTCATGACGTCACCTGCCAGCGCCGCAACCAGCTGGCAATAAAAGCAGCTGATGAACTGCACCAGTGGCTCTCCTCAGCATGGCTCACTCTTTCCTGTGGGAGGTAAGTGTTTCTTCCTTTCAGGGCTTCTTCCCTCTTTCCTTGGGCATGTTGCCCCTTCCTTGGGTCCCACCATGGGAGGTCGTTCTAGCGCCTCCATTTTTATTCCCCTGGGACAACTTCCATTTCACCATTTCAACAGGACAGTGTTTCATTTTGAGTTTCGTTTCATTTTGAAAGCACTGCTCCATTTTGTTTCGTCGAAACTGTTTAGCTGTTTTGATGCTGTTTCGACATTTCACCCATAGACTATAATGTGGAAGCACAAAACTGCATATAACTTTATCATTTTTTGGTGGATTTGGTAGTCCCTTCTGAGGGCATGAAGTCTGCCAAGTTTCAAGGAGATAGGTGCAGGGGTTTCTGGGAAACTGCACCTCAGTCTTGAAAGCAAAATTCGTGTCACTTGTAAGTGTGAAGGTACAGGGGGTGAAAACAGCAAGCATGGTAGCCCCTGGTGAGGCCACAAAGCCTGCCAAGTTTCAAGGAGATAGGTAGAGGGGTTTCTGGGAAACTGTACCTCAAGCCGCTGACAAGCAAAGCTCAATACATGTGTGACTTTTCCTGGATAGAAGGAATAGTAAAGAGCCAGAGGCTGGCATGCAATGCAGGCAAGAAAGCCAGTCAGTGAAAATGGAAATGGAGATGTCAGTGGGTGAGGGACAGGCTGGGGTGGGTGGGGAAGGGGGATGTAGCAGCTCAGGTAAAAGTGCAGATGAGCCGATGAACTGCACTTCATCAACCTCCTAGGTACAGAAACTCATGGACTCAGTATAGAAACTGGAATTCTGACACACTACAACCTGCTGGACATCTGACTCCCCAGGTACCTCTCCACTTTTACCTATGCTGCTACATCCCCCTTTCCCCCACACCCCAGCCTGTCCCTCACCCTCTGATACCTCCATTTCCATTTTCATTTCACCCTGACAAA
>NW_017729029.1:33653616-33666343 GCF_001723915.1 Gavialis gangeticus | reverse complement strand
TTTCACACCCTTCCCTCCTTTTCATCTTTCTCCCCACTTTTTCACCTCTGCTGACACCGCTACTATTCTCCCAGCCTCTCATATTTGCACAGTTGCAGTTAATTTTGATGATTCTGTTTCTTTTTTTGTCATAGGTTCTTTCACCAAATCAATCTGGTTCTCTGGGTGGTGTCATACATTCAACTTAATACTTCTACATGTGCATTAATGCATCATAATTACCTGTAAAAACAGGTACTAACTTAATGTGCTGTAATTGGTGATACTACACAGTAACACTGGCACATGTCTTTTATGTGATACTAAAGTGCAGTAGACTAATTCTACTGCGCATGAGTACATTAGTATGGCTTTCTCTGTGACATGATAATGCACAATAAAATTAGTTGACTGGGCTTCTAGCATGTTGTGTAGATGTTAGGATACATAGATTAATGTAGATGTGCCCTCTAAGTGCAGCTGAAACGCAAACAGATGCACATTCAAGCAGTTTAGCATGCGTTAAGAGCTCTCATGGCATTATAAAGTTGTACCCTTTCAGAGGAGGATTATCTCCTAACCCATGCTAACTTTAACCACATTTCATAATACTAACTAATAGGGCTGTGCAAAACAGCACCATTTCGTTTCGACTTCTGCCCCCATCAGACTTCGTATAGATGGTCACAGGCTGCGTTCGAGTGTTTTCCTCGCCCCATCTGGGGTGTGTCCCCAGAACTTATGTGTCAGGTTACGCTCCACCCTGAGGGGAGCCCTGACAGTCGCCTGCCATGGGCTGATTCTCTATGTTCCTGGTGTGGGGTCCGTCCTGGGGTTTCTTGCTACTCCTGGTATCCCTCACCAGAGGCGTTCTTGGGGCTTCACTTTCCCTACACCCCAACCAAGTGCCAACCTTCTGGGCCACTGGACGATGGGTCTCTGGCCCACTCCTCACTTCGGCTACTCCTGACAATAGTGGGGCGTATAATTATCTCCGCCTTCGCTCTCTCCCCTCCTCTGAGGCTCTTGCCCAAATTGGCCCTGATCTTTCTCTGAGGCCCTGGACCTGTGGAGGGTCTCCGTGACCCCTGAACCCATGGAGGGTCTTTCCCGGGTCGCCATCTGTGTGCCTTCCAAGATAGGATAAGTCAAGAAAAAAAATGAAGAAGAGAACAAAAATAATGAAAAGAGTCTGGGTGTAGGCTTCTGTCCACCCCACTCATGGGTCTGCCATCTTAGACTGTCTCTGGTCCCCTGACATCCTTCCCCTCTTTCTTGGCTGTCCTGCCAGTTGATGTGGTGGGCCCCACCAGTGTGGGGTGAGCCCCTTTTAAGGGATCTCTGTGTCGCCCCTGCAGGGGCTGTCAGCTTCCCTGGGATGCGGGCTGGGGAGAACCTCTGCCCCTCAGCATCCCAGCCGCCTCTGCTGCCATTTCCCCAGGGCCGGCTTTTACATCCAACCGGGCGGTGGTTTTTCATGACGTCACCTGCCAGCGCCGCAACCAGCTGGCAATAAAAGCAGCTGATGAACTGCACCAGTGGCTCTCCTCAGCATGGCTCACTCTTTCCTGTGGGAGGTAAGTGTTTCTTCCTTTCAGGGCTTCTTCCCTCTTTCCTTGGGCATGTTGCCCCTTCCTTGGGTCCCACCATGGGAGGTCGTTCTAGCGCCTCCATTTTTATTCCCCTGGGACAACTTCCATTTCACCATTTCAACAGGACAGTGTTTCATTTTGAGTTTCGTTTCATTTTGAAAGCACTGCTCCATTTTGTTTCGTCGAAACTGTTTAGCTGTTTTGATGCTGTTTCGACATTTCACCCATAGACTATAATGTGGAAGCACAAAACTGCATATAACTTTATCATTTTTTGGTGGATTTGGTAGTCCCTTCTGAGGGCATGAAGTCTGCCAAGTTTCAAGGAGATAGGTGCAGGGGTTTCTGGGAAACTGCACCTCAGTCTTGAAAGCAAAATTCGTGTCACTTGTAAGTGTGAAGGTACAGGGGGTGAAAACAGCAAGCATGGTAGCCCCTGGTGAGGCCACAAAGCCTGCCAAGTTTCAAGGAGATAGGTAGAGGGGTTTCTGGGAAACTGTACCTCAAGCCGCTGACAAGCAAAGCTCAATACATGTGTGACTTTTCCTGGATAGAAGGAATAGTAAAGAGCCAGAGGCTGGCATGCAATGCAGGCAAGAAAGCCAGTCAGTGAAAATGGAAATGGAGATGTCAGTGGGTGAGGGACAGGCTGGGGTGGGTGGGGAAGGGGGATGTAGCAGCTCAGGTAAAAGTGCAGATGAGCCGATGAACTGCACTTCATCAACCTCCTAGGTACAGAAACTCATGGACTCAGTATAGAAACTGGAATTCTGACACACTACAACCTGCTGGACATCTGACTCCCCAGGTACCTCTCCACTTTTACCTATGCTGCTACATCCCCCTTTCCCCCACACCCCAGCCTGTCCCTCACCCTCTGATACCTCCATTTCCATTTTCATTTCACCCTGACAAAGGGTTTTTCAATCCAAAAGCTGGCATCCCAGGCAGCTAAGCTGAGCTCACCTGGAGCCTCACAACTCCACTGCAACCAGCAAGCCTCAGGCCGGTCAAAGACATGACAGGTCTGGGCTTTCCCCAGCTAGGACTGTGTGCATGCATGGGGTGGCTTAAGGTTATGGTGCCTCCTACCTGCCTTTTACCTGGAGGGATCCTTGGTCCTGGCATTTCCTGAGGCTGCTGTGCTGTCAGCAGCCCACCAGGCCTCCCGACCCTGGCAGAGTGTAGTTTTAGTGGTCATGCCCAGGACCTGGGGCCTCCTCCTTCCCTACAGCTCCTGCTCATATCTTCAAGTTCATCCTGGCATAGAAGCTCAGCAGGGACATGTTCTTCTTCTGCTGGCTGGTGATGCAGTGAGTGCCCCTTCCAGCTCTAAGAGTGGGGCATTAAATGGTTTTTAAAAGATGAAAAAAGGAAATAGGTGTAGATGAAGTCAGGAGGGTGGCATTCACTCCGTCTGCACCTGGAGCTTGGGGAATCCCAGCAGCAGGAGGTTCACTTTGAGGAATACCAGTTGTTCCACCTAACCAGGATCCAAGCACGTGCAGTGGGGTGTCACTACATCACCAGCAATGCTCTCACTTGAAACACTGGTCAGTGGACTCAGCTGAACTGCTTGCCTCCGCAACCTCTACTTCACCTGCCTCTGAAGTGCCTTCTGGGGAAGGAGACCTGGCTCTAGGGGAAACTTAAGAGGTGTGGAGCACAAACTCAGATAATTCCCCCTGCTTCCCCAGAATTTCCCTTGCTAGGGCACTCAGATCCAGATCCACCTCCAGCTCTTCCCCTGGCACTGGAAGGCTCAGAAAGGGAAGTGAAATGGGGGTGGAGGAGACTGTCATGCTGGTGCTAGTGCTGGTGCTGCTGCTTGTTGTTGTCATCGTGGTGGTGGTTATAGCTGGTGCTCGTGGAATGATGCAGACTCAGCCACAGGCAGTGGCACTGGCACTGCTCCCATCTCCTTGCTGCCTATATTAGTGGAAGCCTTATGCCTGCTTGTTGTAGCAAATAGGCTGAATCTCAGTTTGGGTGGGGATGGGGAACTTACACCTCTCCCTCTACCCCCTCCCTGAAGGCTTGCCAACTGCCTTTCCAGCATACTTTATGGTGTATTTCATAGTGTATTTTCTTTATAAAAATATATAAATGTATATGTGCCTTCCTATATAAATTCTGTAGTATAATATCCAATATAATTATGAAATTGAAAAGAATAAATCAATGAATATTGTAACAGGGGCTTATGTAGCAGCGCCATTACTTGGTTAACCATGGGAATCACTTGATGCAGGTGAAGGGAGTTCACATACCTTAGGAAAATCAGGGTAATTATGCCCACCACCACCTTCATAAGCCAGCTACATGGGACCGTACTCCACCCTCGGGGACTGGAGGAAGAGGAGGAGACCTTTGGAGAGACAAAGAGAGAGAAGTGGAGAGCCGGTACCAGAGGAGAGTCGTGGATCTGGGACATGGGGACACTGCAGTCTGTGGGTAAGGAGCAGGGACATCTACCCCAGTCCTGTAGTTGGCACAGGCAAGCCAAGGAGAACCCGGGTGGTCTTGGAGAGCCCAGCAGAGGATAGAACCCTGAGGCAAGAGACTCTGGGGTCATGCACAGAAAGGGAGAAACTGGGTGAAACCAATCTCCTCACCAGGCAGGCGGGGCCCACGTTGGGTCCAGTGCCAGACACGGGAAACTGCAGTGAAGATGCCACTCTGCCAGGCTGATTGATGGTACGCTCTACATCCCATCAATGACATAATTGGCAGTGAGAGCCCAGCCTGAGCAGAAGTTGACTAATGCAGCCGGGAGACTCCCCAGTTCAAGAGTTAATTGGAACTCACTTCTCCGCTAATGAGCCAATTAGCGTGGGGAAAGTAACATTGTAACTCTGATACAAATAAAGTGAGCACCATGAAGCTAACCATCTGGGTAGTCTGTGGTGCTTTCTCCCCCTCAAGTATTAACACTGAACATCCTTCCCTTTCAATCAAAGTTCTCCCACAAATATAATAATAAAATAAAAGGGTCTAGAAAGAAAGCAAAAGGCATTGCAGAATCCCACTTGCTAGGCTAGCAAGTAGGAACTAAAATCAATGGTAGTAGTAGCCTTTGTTGTCTAACACTTCTGAGCTCCTGGAAGATATCTCAGTAACTTACCCCAAGGCTGAAAGCAGGCCAGTTCAGACAATGCTGTCTTTTATGCTGTTTTTCCATCCTTCTCCCTGAGCATTAGGATTGGAAGGGACTTCAGGGATGGATCACAGTCACTGGCCATCTACACAATCAATGTCAATGTTCCCCCTCTTCCCCCTCCCTCTCCTTACTTTCTGTTTCCCTGCAGGCAAGCCCAGTTTCAGCTTCAAAACTAATTTTGAAATGTTTTGACTGCTCTTGCTTCATTTTGAGGTTGTTTCAAAGCCTTTCATTTCGATTCTGCTGTTTTGAGCTTGAAATGAGTCAAAACAGTGTTGAAACAAAACAGTGGGTGAAATTTCGCACACCCTTACTAACCAAATTCCAGTAATTTTCAACAGTTGCAAGTGAATGTGTGACAAATCCCAGTCTTCTGCAATCTACCCCTCTGCCTCTAAAATTTTATCTCAAGCTGACACTTACTATTCCAGCCTTCTTTTCAGCCTTACTTACCTTTCTCCTCTCCCTTGTTCCATCTGTCCAACCTCCAGCATCTATAATAAATGAATGAATCCCAAGACTTCTACCACATTTTCTCATCTTTAATTTATTCTTTGAGTCTCTCTAATGTCTTTTTAACTGTTTTCAAGTTGCCCTGCTTACTTTCATACTGCAGCACTTTATGCATCTCTAGATTAGCAGTTATTTTCTGCCTGTTCCAGATCTCAGTCTGTGTTTTGCCAGTTCATCTTGTCTGGTTGTTGCTTTTGTCTCTTCATACTTCCACTTCTCTCTCTTTTTCACTCTGTCCCCTATGGTTGGAACATTCAGTACTTCTTGCATGTCCTTTCTCACTACACCATAAAAATAACTTACTGGTATTCACTTAATTAATTCCCAATGAGATTAATGTAAATTAATTGGTTAACATTTTCAAACTTAAGTTACCTGAAATTTTCTGGTGCTCTTTTATACACATCTAGACTTATCTCAATCATTAATACCCAGAAAATAATATGCATATTAAAGTAACCCCATTACCAGAGGCAAAAGACTGGCACATTTTTTAGGGTAAGCACTCCATCTCAGCAGATGTTTTGTAATGTGAATAGGCCCAAATTTTGAATGAGTCCTTTGCATATCTGCACTTTTTAAAATTTTACTCTGCAAGATATAACAGTTGACTAACACATTTGATAATCTAGTGTGTTAATATTTTGCAAGAGTGACTGACAAGCAGATTGGTGTCAAACCAGGGATCCATCAGACTGAGAATATTGAAGTTGACAGAGCCTGATAATTTACAACTTTCTCCTTCAGATTCTCATAATTTACGTTCCAGCCACTGAAGGGAAACCTAGAGCCAAAGAAAATTGATGGAATCAGAGGCTAGATATGACATCCCTGAAACTTTAAATTGATCATTTGTACACATGTGGCAGAAAGGAATGATCAGTGTGAATTTGCAAACAGGACTTTTACATGAACCCTGCTGAACCTGAGTAGGCTGCATCTAAAAGAATAAATCTTAATGATACTTTGTGGTGTGTTTGAAATAGATTTCATTTAGTACTATTTTCTTTAACCCAGTGGCTTAATGACATTATAACAACTTGACCTAACTTGCATTTACTTCTGGTTCTAAGTCCCAGGTGGGTGCTATCATGGTAGAACATAAAGAGTCTGTGAGTCATAAGCAACATATTTAGGCTCTGATTCAGGAATGTTGTTAACCATGCACATAAATAGTCCCACTGATTTCACTGGGACTGTTCACATGCTTCAATTCAGGCAAGGCCTTACCTCTTTTGCTGACCTGGAATTTGATGAATCATTAAAAAAAAATCTCCCAGTTGCAAATCATCTCTC
Source organism: Gavialis gangeticus (assembly GCF_001723915.1). Lineage (NCBI taxonomy): Eukaryota > Metazoa > Chordata > Crocodylia > Gavialidae > Gavialis > Gavialis gangeticus. The sequence goes on along the minus strand of NW_017729029.1, from coordinate 33,659,803 downwards.
TGAAAGGGACACAGTGAACCAGATATGTATACAGGTGGTTTCAGATAAAAACCCATAATGCATATCTACAGGGATTCCCCACCCCAAAATTTATTTCAAATTTCAGGGACAAGTGGAACCCAAATCCAAAGTTAAATTCATTGAACACCAAAAACTTTCTCTGGGTTTGGTGTTGACACTGGGTGAGAAAGCAAACTTTACATGATGTCAATAAATGTAGGGTTGCTCAAGACTGGACTCAAATCTTCATTACTAAGGTCAGCTCAAATCATCAAAGAGATGATGAGCAATGGTATAGGTAGAAAGAGCTGTACCTCTAGCACACAGAGGCAAAAACATAGAATACAGGAAAAATACCATTGTGAAGGCCAAGAAAAGCAAAGACAGAGCATACCTCTGCCTATTACTATTGCCTTTAATAGGACTACTCACAAGGTTAAGGTTGGGTTCATACTTAGGTGTTGTTGAATTGGGGCTTTATTTTGTGTTAGATTTGATCATGCTTCTCAGTCTTGTGACATGCTCTGATATATGTGTTCATCCTATATAACCAAATTAACTTTCGAAAGCTATGAGTATTTTGAATTTGCTGTATGTTAGATGCAGTAGGAGTTGCAAGTGGCACTTATTTGCTCATTTTCAATTCTTTCTTGAAACCACCCTTTCCTCCTCAGGATTGCTTAATCTTAGTAGATAAAATTAAGTGTGGGAAGCCCAGCTTTTAGATTTGAAAAGGATTTTCCAAAAGAACTTGTAAATTAGCAAAAATGTAACCCCTCAAACATCTCCAGTTTCTTTTACAATTCTGGATAATTTATATTGGCTCTTTAAAGACTGGCATCTTAATATATTATGAGCACTGATAAAAGAGTTAAAAAAATTATGTGCATATAGTTCAAAAAATATAATAGATCTTAAACCTATTTTACTTAATGCAGTTTACATTTCAATGGGAACAACTTATGAAAAATGCTGAACTGAATTCCACCAATCTCAATCTTCAATGGGGTACATTAAAAATGCATTTGTAACAAATACTGTCCAAGTTCTCTGAAATACTGAAATGAACAAAACATCTTTCTGAATTCTTGGAGTACATATGAGGTGAACCAGCTTCAAAAAAGTTCTGAGTCTCAAATCAAATGAGGTAGTTCTAAGAAATCCATTAGCAGTTTACAGCTAATGCTCATCCTTCAACATTTTGCCCCATAATGCACATTGTTGTCAATTTATGTCTTATTTACCCCCTGCTAATAGCTAGGCTCAGTTCCAAGAAACCTAAGACAGTTGTGGAGAGATGCAGATCTAACATTTTTCAAGTTGACAGCCAGTAGTTGTGAGCATTCAGTTCCCAAGATACCAGAACATCCACATTCTGCTTTTGTAATTCACTCAGGAAAATACATCAGAGCCAAACTATTTATGTGCATCCCAACTAAAAAAGTTATTGTTTCATCCAAATTGGATCATTCTTGGCATATTTGTGGGGAATGATCTTTGTGACCCTGATATTTTAATGTGATGCTGAGAACTCAACTGTTCTTGGTAAATTAGCATATACATCCTAAAGGTTGGCATTCTGTCCTCTACACTATTTCTTAGGTAAAGGTTCATTTAATTTATCCCTTGTTAAAATTTAAACAGCTATGCCAAAATCCTCCAGACTTGGCATGTATGACATGACTAATGACTCTGCTAAACTTTAAGTCAAAAGCTTCAGTTTTGAAATGTATCATCTTTATGTATTTGCCCCTGAGCAACAGATCACAGTAAAAAAATCATTTCATTTACTCATGTCTAAAATTTAAAAAGCTGAACACAATTTTGAAAGTTGTATAATATTTATACTGAACTTGATAAGTGGTTTATGGTCAAAGCAAAAATGTAAGGGTCAAGGAGACGTCAGGGACTAGAAATCTTTCTTCTTCCCTTTAAGAAGATATCATTATAATATTTTCAAAATGTTACCTCAGTTACCCCCTACTGAAATTTAAAACATAAGCCCAAAGATCAGACTCTCAGCTGATGTAAATCAGAATAGAAACAGAAAATGTCTCACTACATAGATTCAATTTAGTTGAATCCAGGCTCACAATCCCAGACAATTTTCTGTTAAACTTGACTTTCTCCTCAATTTCTCTGCCTCCTTATTTCCATTTCTCTTTCCACACAAAATCTTGCCAAATATAATGTGACCTTCCCTTCTCTCTCAGCTTGCCTCTCCTTCCCTTCCTACAACTTTCACCCTTAAAGATACAGAAGCTTCGTATCTGCTGCCCACCTCTAGCCTCTTCCCTTACCTTGGTGATCCCATCCCAATTCATATCCTGATGGCCTGGCGTATTCTCATTTTCTTTTACACTCTCTGTCTCCTTTACCTTTCATCTTCATCTTTATCCTCTTAGAACAGTCCGCCAGCAGTTAAGGAAGATGACTATGCTTTTCTTGAAATCTTGTGCCCAACCTGTCTTTTGTGACACTGTCCTTTCCTGGTTTTACTTTCTTATTGTTCCTTCAGTGTATCCTTCCCTGGTCCCTTTCTCTTTACTTTCTATATCATATATCTGAGTATCTTACCTGCAAACACAAATTCAGCTCCCACCTTTTCGTGAATAATTTGCCTATACATCTCTCTACTCTAGACTTGTCTTCTTCCCAAACAAAAAACTCAGCCTATCTCCTATCCCCACCCTACCTATCATCTCTCATTCAGCTTCAGGAAATCAATTTCTATCTTCCATCAAGCAATGATGCGAGGCTCCATCATCTACCTCTTAAACTTTCAAGCAAATGCCTATATATGTTACCATCACCCAACTTATATTTATGAAAAAAACATTCTCAATTAGTTCTAATACAGAATGGAAAAAATATCCAGGCATTTTGAAAATATTGGCAGAACAGGAAAATCAGCTCTACTGTTTATACTATAACCCACATTTATGTATAAACAAGTGTGTTTTATCATGTAGCAGTTCACTTTGCAGAATCTGAGGCTGATTCACAATTGTGTTATGATCCTCAAGAGACAAGGAATATAAGTACTGCCATTATTATTATTATTTATTTATATTGCCATACCCTTCAAAAACCCTAATCAGAACTGAATTTCATTACACTGGGTGCTCTACTTTGTGCTTTAAAACAAACATATCACTTAAAATCACTACTGTTTTAAGCATGTCGCTAGAAGTACTCAACCTGAAGTTCCCTCCCTACTCTTTTAACAATGAATTATCAAAATGATCTGTTTACTGTTCATTGTTGCAAGCTGAAGCAGGTGCTCATTACTTTTCTTATTTGCAGATACTGGCTACCTTTTAATCCTGTTGAATCCATAATGACATTTTAATTTTTTAACAAGGTTAAAGGGTATTTACATAGATAAATAAATACCTTACAGTAACATTCCTCCCTGCCCCACTGTTTTGTCCTTAGCGATGTTTGGAAGAGTGTTTGCATTACCTTCCTCAGCTGCATGCAGAGATGTGAGATGTATGCACTGACCTACAAGTCCCTGAGCTACTGCTCATTCATTATATGATTTCTTCCTCAAATCCATTCCTTAGTTGCCATATTTTTGCAGCAATGCAATGTAATCAATTTTATACGGTTATGTATTTCTGATTCATGGTATCTGTTTGAGAATATAGAAGATGTTTTCATCCAGCTTTTCCTTCTTCGTGCTAATAGGGAGCCAGTCTTCACTGCATTTCATTCCTTCTAGGAGTGTTCCAGCTTCCCTAAGCACAACCTATCTGCTCATTTTCCTTCTAGTTTGCACAGTGTGGAGCAATCCTCCTCTGACTTGTACCAACCATTCAAAAAACAGTCAAAATTCCTGCCATTACACTATGAGACTCCAGGACTGCAATCCTGACTTCTCTGCTAGCAGGGTAGCTAGAGAGGAGGTGGAGAATGAAACAGGAATGTCCACCACTCCTGTTTAAGGTCACCTGGCCCCATTATCCCATCTTACTATGACACAACCAAGACCATTGTGCTTTTTGTCTTTACAAAGCATAATAGAAATATAAACTCGTGAGACAGCAGCGCCTTTCAGAATTATCAGGAACCTCCTGCTTCTGACCACTCTGATTGCACTGCTGTTTTTGAAAATCTCTCCTTATGTAATCCACGATCCTACAGTAGGGAGTCAAGAGCAGTTCTCATGCAAAAGTTACATATGAGCACACCAGCAGGCAGAATCAGAGCCTTGCTATACAGAGGTTGGCAATGTTTTGGAGCAGGAGGATGCTTTAATGGAGCTTAGCTCCAAGCATGGGCTGTTTCCATCCCAGCCCACACTACCACTACAGTGACAGCCACAGTCACCGTGCCCCCACACAGTGCTGCTACCATGACTTCTCCCTGCTGCTGGGCCACTGTGTGGGTAAAACCCTCTGCCACCAAGCACCTCAAAATGTCACCAATTAACTTCCCCCCTCTCCCTGCCCTTACAGAAACACTGCCTCAGATTTAACCCATATAAAATGTTTCCCTAGGCTGGATCTGGCCTGCAGGCTGTAGGTTGCTGACCCCGAGCTAAGGATAAGGAAGGAGCATATTCTACATCTTGAAACAACATCTATAGCTCTATAGGAAAGAGTCAGAGCTGGCTTTAGCATGTTGTGGTTATTAATACAACAGGGATAGGGATATTACAAAGCTTATACAGTTCAGTGCAAGCTTTTTGGTTAATTAAAATAAGCAAAGTTACCAATTTTACAGTTTTACTATTTGGTACACATGACTCAGGTTTTGTCATTGACTTCAGTTGGATTTGGCCCTAATTGTCAGGAAAACTGATAATAAGCTGAAATGTCATCCCAGGTTTATGTTATTTCTGGAACAGCATACTATTGAGGGCAATTACAGAAGATTTTCCTTTAAAAAAATCAAAATCTCACTTCCCTCTGAATAAAAGGATCATTGCAGTCAAGAAGCAGGTATGTTGTGCATTGATCTGGTTCTTACCTTGTCAGCATCATTCTACCACAAACAAAAATAGTATGTACAAGGTGGAAACATTTAGCCAGAAAGACCAAGTTCTGTAAAACAACTGTAGATACCTTATTTTGCTTCCTGCACCACAGAAAGAAAAGGAAGACTTGTCCTAAGGAGCCAGAGAAAACAAAGCTATCAGAGCAAGTGATATATTTTCAGTGACTGGAGGCTTGTTTTGATGGATCAGATTTGACTCGCTATTTATGAATGTGAGTCAAGTATGCCTAATATTTTCCTCCAAAATTTTTACACCTTCAACATGTTAGGCATTTTTAAATATTTTGAGTTTTCTTTCCAAAACAGTATTCCTTTATATTTCAAACTTGACCTAAATTAATTGAAAAAAGGATGAAATATCCTAAAAACTAATAATTTTTTTTGTTTGGGTTTCATTGAAATGTTTTATTTGCCTCAGAATGAAATGTAATGTTTTATTTTGAGGTGAATGAAACATTTAGGATTGACCTACAACACACTCTTCCCATTTCATTTTGACCTGGGCCTGTTTTCTTTTTTAGCAGCCAAAAAAATTCCACTGTCTGTGGATCCTTACTGTCAGCTACATCTGAGTTAATCAGAGGTAACTCCACGGATATCTGCCCATTAGACCATGCTATAGCTGCAGAATCAGACCAATAGTGTTAATCAGTGTGGGATAAAATCTTCTTTCTGGTATTTGCAGGAGGACAGCCTGTACTCATAAGCTACTAAATGCATTCCCTAGTTAACTGTATAGATTGCTAATGAATACACAAAAATAAATATTTTGTTGAATACCGGCCAACTAAATGTTCAGACAGTTTCTGAAACTTCTATTCTTTGAAGACCAATAAATACTTGTAGTTAAATAAACTGTAATTAATGTACCTTTTGAACAATAGGTCTATTGTACACTCAAGGCACTGACAGACACGCAGGATTCTGCTCTAACTCATGGTGCTTTACATAAAGTGCCATGAGTTAGAGAGCCCCCCTGCCCCAACAGACATTTGCCTGGTGGGCGGGGTGGGGGGGGGGGAAGAACTGAGCTCCACTTTGGAGCTGATCAAACTGAGGAACCTGCCTGCAGCCTCTCTCCCCTATCCCTGTCCCTCCATCCCAGGTCTGGTGCTGTCCACAGGAAGGGAGAAGAGAGAAAGGAGGGGAAGCAAGCTGCAGGCTGAGTTTTTCCCAGCCTGAG
>NW_017729029.1:33624457-33648616 GCF_001723915.1 Gavialis gangeticus | reverse complement strand
GGGGGGGGGGGGGGGGGGGGAAGAACTGAGCTCCACTTTGGAGCTGATCAAACTGAGGAACCTGCCTGCAGCCTCTCTCCCCTATCCCTGTCCCTCCATCCCAGGTCTGGTGCTGTCCACAGGAAGGGAGAAGAGAGAAAGGAGGGGAAGCAAGCTGCAGGCTGAGTTTTTCCCAGCCTGAGCTGGAGGGCAGAGGGTTGGGGGGGATGCAAAATAGGGGGGCTCCAATCCACCTCCCCCCCCTTTTAGCTCAAGCCAGGAAATCCCCAGTCCACAGCTCGCTTTCCCTCACTTCTCCCCCATCCCTTCCTGTAGACAGCACCAGGGGCAGGGCTGGGCTGATGCAGCCCAGCCCTGATGGCATGACAGATTGACCCTAGGGAACAGAAGTTACCTAAAGTGTTCCAAAGTGGAGAATCTTCCTCTGATCCCTCATTTGACAAGGGTTAATTTGTCATCCAGTTGGCCACTTTTAAAGTGTTCGGCAAGTGTGCACATGTGTCATGGCATGACTGTAGAGTGCTTTCAGGTTGCCAATTGTGCAACAAATATAACTACTGTCTACACCCTCAAAGAACTCCAAAAATCATTTGGTTCATTTTTAACCCCGTAGTATAATTCAAAGTCTAAATCCAAAGACAAAGCAAATTTGGGCCATCTACTGTATGCTTTCTGATTTTGATGAGGCTTTGAATCATCAGGAAATAAAAATACTTGCCAATTGATTTCTTATCTGTTGGTTTGCTTTTTCACAGGCAAATATTCTTACTGACTTGTTCCAATTCCCAGTTAAATTGTAGGAGAATTTAGGATGGCCTTTTCATTGATTTCATTAATAAAGTAGACATTTGGAGCTAGGATTTCAGCTAGTGTAAAGCTGTAGAAGCTCATTTAAATTAGTGGTAGGAATTTGACCCAACATTATTAAATAAATCACTCATTTTCCTTAAGCAAAGTAAGTACCTTAAAATGAGCAAAACCAAATCTGCATTCTGCTGAAAGCCAGTAATTTTCTAAATGATTCTTAAAACTCCCAGAGTATGATGTTATCATACTGAGGACTATGAACCTGATTCTGCTTTATATTATGCACAGGAACTATAGAAGAACCCCACTGACATCAATATCTTGTTTTATCAAAAACACTATTGCAAGATTTGCTCTTTCAGTATTTCAGCTGTAACTGTGTTGACATAAATAGAACACATATCAGCACTTGTATGAGCATCTCATTCAAGGAATAAAAGGCCTTAATGGTCTAAATCAGTGGTACCCAACCTTCCAGTCATAGACAATGCATAAATGTTGACCATCGGGGGCACAACTATGTGGCACCACCACTGCTGTCACTGCTGCTAGGCACTAGCTATGGCTGGGCTGCAGCCCTGCTCCCTGCCATTGGTGCAGAAATCTGGGGGGACATGTGCCCACCATATTCCCCCCATGTGTTGGCTATGTTTCCACCCATATCAGTTAGGGAGTGGTGTGGGATCAGTCCATGGGCTTGATCCTATGTGAGGTCAGTCCATGTCAGACTGATCCCATATGCCCAGATCCAGTCATACACTGGCCCAATCCCACTGACCCAGAACGATCTGGTATGCAGGGCCATGTTGTCCAGCTTACTGGGCTCCTCACTGGTCTGGAAACTTGGTAGCAAAGGAGCAGCAATTAATGTTGCTGCTGCTTTCCCACTACCAAATTCCCATACCCCTGGGGAGCCCCATGGGCTAGATGACATGCCAGATGGTGGGTTGGATCTGGCCCATTGGCCAGGAGTTGAGCAACTGTGGTTTAAATAGTATTGGGTAGCTCCCAATATCTTTAGATACATCAACACTCAAAAAATAGCTATAACAGGGAGGAAATCCGGATGTCTAGATATTAGTGTACTGTAAGTGCTCAGATCAGGAAGTATTATTGTGCTGGGTAATATCATGGGATCTATGCCTTTCTGCCAGAAGATTCAAGATATCAAGAGCAGAAAGAGTTCTGAAATTTTCTTTCCCCAAAGTTGCAATATAATCCCTGTCCTAATGTCCCCTGCTGTCCCCTGTATATCTATGGCAGTTAGGTACCTGCTTGAGTTAGCAGACCCCTTAGGCATTAGTGCATTTACACATATTTATTAGGTTTTTCCTATAGCATTCTGAATACTAGGGTTATGAACACAGCTTGCCTGTACACAATGGAGTAAAGTTTTTGTCTCCATTCCTTCCCAATATCCTAATGCAACAGAACGTTAACCACTGCCCCTTGGGGGTAAACCATCTGAGTCCTCAGTGAATCAAAGGGACAGGTGATAGTCAGAAATATTGTAAAACTTTAGTTTCCCAGACACTTTGAATCTAGCACAGTGATTCTCAACTAGGGTGATGTGAGATGCTTTTAGAGGTACTGTGGTACAGGTTGCCACATGATATTAACACTGCTAGGTCTGCCAACAACTACACGTGTTTCACAAGATGAAGCCAGAGATTTCAAAAAGGAATCCATAGAGTTAAAAACAGTCTGACCCGGTGTGCTATTTTAGAGTTCTTTGCAACAGGAAATTTGCTCTATGATCTTGTTTCTGTAGTAAAAAAATAAGTGAATGCTAAGAGCTGGCATTTTCTGAGGGATGCCTTGAGTCTAACAAGGGGGTGCCTTGAGTTTAAAAATGTCGAGAACCACTGATTTTGCCTCTCTTACTGATACCCAAAAGCTCTTGTCCTTCTATGGATATTTTGAATAGTTCATTATCTATTTATAGACAACAAAAGGGAAATGACTGAGAGTTAGCTGATTGCATTGAGTATTTCTGAGATAATTGCTAGTTGGAATGGGTTCATGCTGATCCAACCAAATACTGCATGTGGGATTTACCTAGGCAGCGCTGCCTTGGAGTTTGCTTGTAAAGCAGTTTTAGTCAACAGTGACTTGTAGGCCATGATATTTTGATAAATATTGGACTCTGATCCTTTGATTGCCCTGACATGCTAGTTTGTACACCTATGTAAAACCCACAGCATTACTCCAGATTTACAGCAGTATAAATGAGAGAAGAATTAAACCTGAATGTTAGGGTTTCTATATCTGTGGGGATTTGTAAATGGAATGGAATCTAACAGGAGATGGCCAGAGATAACTGAGATGGTAGAATCTCAGCTTTTTCTTAAGTTTGCCTTTTAGAGGTAGAGGAATTTTGTTTGTCTGTGTGATCCTGGAGATTCTACAAGTCCAAGGATAATTTCCAAACTTTAGAATCACTCACTGAATCCAGATTTCTAGCATTTAGTCTGTATCCAAATGTTTGGCATGTTTCCTCATTTAATTAAATTTACGAAATACTTGGCATATATCTCGTGTGAAAACAACATGGTGACAGCATATTATCTAGCATGAGAATAATATTCAATGACCTTGGGCCAAACCCTGTTGTCTCAGCTCATGTGCGTATTCCCATGGCTTGATTTGAAGCCAAAAAACTACTGTTGTAAGGGAGGAGCACAGGATTTTGTTCCTTATTTGCAATTTTACTACTCAAATATTGCATCATTTTGTTCTTACTAGGTGCATCTACAAGTGCACTTTACTGTGGAGTAGGCTAATTAGCTCCACAGTAAGGCATCACCATGTGGGCCAGTATTAGGGCACAATAAATTAATTAACTCCACCATAAGATGGTACTGTCCTCAACAATATACTGCACATATACAGTGACAGGGGTGAACTGGGGCACAAGGGTGCTGAAGTGCTGGGGCTGCCTGCTACCTAACTCTGCACTTTAGCACCCTTGTGCCCCCACTAGCTTCTCTGCTGCCTGACCACCACCCAGAGTCGGGGGCTGATCCCCTGGGCCCTCTGCTAGCCCGGTGCTGTTCCACCCCGGCTCAAAGTGCTACAGTCCCAGGTGCACATGTGGATGCTGTGCCTGGGAGCAGTTGACTCTGTGGCAAACAACACCAGAATTTATTGCTCTGCCTTAATTGCATGTGTAGATGCACCCACTCTATTGTAGCATTTAGTGGGGTCAGAACACTGCAGTCACATCCCTCCTGCCCCCAAGAAGCTGATACTTAGGCACTTTTCAATTGTATAGCTAAACTGTGGGAATGAAAATAACCATCTGTTTGGTAAGTTTGCATGAATTATAAATAGAGCCAGCTCTTCAGCTGGTATACAGCAGAATAGCTCTGTTGAATGCAATGGATACGTGCTAGCACATACCAGCTGAGAATTTGGCCCACTACACTCAACACTGACATTTTAGGGGTTTTTTACATCTATAGGAGATGTCCATTTAACCTGTTCTGATTGTAATGTGGTCTTTTGCTTTAGGATGAAGCAGCTGGACTGAATACATGTAAACAAACATATAGTTCAGATGCAGATTATTAAATATTGTGTGTGTGTGTGTGTGTGTGTGTAATGTGTGTGTAGGTTTACACATCTATTGCAGACAAAAGATACTTGCAAAATATGCGTAGAGTTCAATGCTGTCTTGCAGAAAAAAAGAAATTTCCTGAAACAACACATCTGAAATACCCTTACAGATGTTTCTCTGCATTACTAAAAAACGTCCCCTGAGCTAAAATGAAAATTGATTTTGAAAAAAGCTGAAGGATATGAGTGGATCATCATAATTGGATCAACATGCTCCAAAAGCTTCAGGCTACTTTGACTTCATTTCTTAGCTGACAGCTTTCTTTTGGAATTCTTCAAACTAAACACAAATGGTTTGATTGCAATATGTGAAACATTTGACCATCATATCCTTGACAGTCAGTCCGCTGCAGGGGAGATTTGATAACTGTTGTCAAATTCATAACAGCCATTCTAATCCAAAGAACCAACAGAAAACACAGGAGCTGTTTCAACAAAAAAGGAGACTTTATTAATGTAAAATGACACCATTTACAGGGAAAATATAGAAAAAGCTAGTATCAGGTATTTTAGAAACAGAGCTGCAACTACATGGAGAGATCTTATCCACTCTTAATTGTTAAATACAAATAACTTGGGGATGTTAAAAATCCAATTGGCATTCCATTCAAAATGCACATAAGGCATTAAAGCAGTTATGAAGACAAACAGTTCATACTGAGGATCTGGTAATCTATAGAAAGGATGGCTGGTGGATTTTAGAATGGCTCATTCTTCCAACTGCAGATTTTATACTCAAGCCAAACATGACTATGTAGGGGAGTGGGGTGGAGAATATCCCTGCCTTGCACAGCTCCATTAAGGCTATCCATATAAGAGCTATGAGCACAGGGGCACAGAGTCTGGGCACCAGATGTCCCCTCCCCATTCCTGAGCAAATGGGACAGGAGGTGAAAGGAGCAGGCAGAGCAATGGCACCAGGTCAATGAAGTTAACTGGTGATTTGGACAAAACTATGCTGCACTTTATGGAGTGGGTCTTGCAAATTACTCCCAGCAGAGACTCCCAGGAGGACCTGTTCTGAGGCACAATGCCTTCCAGTGCTTCCCCTAGGCAATGCACCTGCACACTACACATTGCTTCAGGCTATACCTAAATGCCACAGTTTAGCCCTTATCTGTGGGTAGATCCTGTCACCCATATTCACAGTGAGCCGCACCACACTCCCACAAGGAGCTGTAGTCTCAGAGTAGAAAAATCCAGTGACAATGATTTATAAATATTAAATAGGAACAAAATCAGACCCAGAATTTCTGCAAAAGCAAGAACCCAGAAATTACATATCTCAGTATAAATGTTACAGCTAATTTTAAGAGCTCAGCAGTTTCCAGCTTTAAAAGACAGAAGAAATTAAGAAATATGTGAAATGTAATATAATAAAATCCAGTGCTGTCCACACTGTTACATTTCAGCAGCTTACCAAAATGTAGAGCAAAACGCTAATCAGCAGAATATAATTGAATAATATCACTGGGAAAATAGAATAAACTAATTATATGGTGTCAATATTACATTAAAAATCCAGCAAAGGGGAATTTTAATTACCAGATTTGTTCAGAAGCTGATACTTTAAGATCTTTATCTAAATTTTTTTAAAGGAATTAATCCAGAATCCAAGAACTTATCTTCTTTGTAATCAGAAAAACATATATGACTTTTACCAGAATGTTGCAAAATCCCACATAATAAAACCCAGCAGATTGTTCTTCAGTTAGGGAAAATAATTTTATATGGTTGGGTTTCTTCAGGATTTATTTTTGCTGGAAGCTGGTCTCGATTACAGGCAGATATAAAGTAAGTGTTAGCTACAAAGAAAATAGATCCCTCTTGAGTTGTAGTTTAGCAGTATCAGGGAATTTTCCAGATGCATGATAAATCTTGTTTTCTATGAAAGATGGTTCAAATTCAGTCTCAACCCTGCAACTGGATCCATTTAGGCAGACCTCAACAGCCAGGTAGAACCTCATTGTTCTGATGGTGCATTGCATGGATACAGGGTTTTGTCTTCGTGGATCCCTTTAGACTATCAAGGTCTTTATGTCTTCTCCCTATTTCAAGCAGAACTATGTGCATTTATGATTACTTACTACATCTCCTGTGATACAAAGTGCTCTTAGGTGTCAACTGTTCAGTTTGGTTTTCCAATAGTTACAATCTCCTTTTCTGAACTGATATTCTTGTTTACCACAAACAAAATGAACTAAAATATTTTAAATTTATTATACACAGTTGATATCATTTATAGTTGGAGTGATTTTTTTAAAATACCCTTTTGTGTGAGTCTCTGTCTGAAAATCCAGGAAGCAAACGGCTAAAGCTTGGAGTATAAACAGATATTGTGTTTGGAGTGGGATTAGCTGTGCCAGGAGGTGTCCAGGAGTTTTTTCCTCGACATTTACAGACCACATCCTGACCCACAGCACAACAATGAGAAACATATGCTGTAGGAATCCCCTGCAGGGGGGATTCCTGGGCATGCAGGATCAGGCCCCTGAAGCCCTAGGAGCACCTGCCCAGGTCTGTTTGCTCAGGTTTTGTGCCACTGTAGACATTTTGGCTGCCTATAGATGTGCTGGTTTGCATTCTAATTGCAACACATTGGAGCAGACTCAGTTAATCGAGTCTGCTCCACGTTCTATTTAGAAAGCTCCAGCATCACCTCATCATCATGTGTATTAAGCCCCCCTATGATTTAAAATGGTCATGGGGGTGCTTTAACTAAAGCTCCTTGAATGAGCTTTAGTTAAAAGGCCCCCACATCCATTTTACAATGTGGGGGAATTAATACCAGTGATGGTGAGCTGTTTTAATTAGAGTGGCTGTTGGGGAACCACTCTAATTAAAACAGCCCTTCCCCACTCCCAAGCATCTGTATGCACACCTCTTATGGTGGCACAAAGACAACATCTGTTTGAAGCCTTAGTGACTATCAATAGTTTAATGGCCTGCAGAATTAAAGACCCCCTCTACATGTTACAGGTATTGCACAATTAACGGGTTAGTTGCACAATTACCTGGAGACCAGCTACACATACAAAGTAGCTATCACACGGTAAAAATCTCCAGCCAATTATAAAGGAGCTGCCCAGGGCACGGGGTCGAACTCGATGACCTACTGAGGTCCCTTCCAATGCTAACATCTATGAAAAGTTAGACCTCGAAAATGTGTACTAACTTTATAGCTGGTGGCTATCCAGCTTTAATTTGCATGTGTAGCAGGGTCTCCTCTACGGCTGGGAGCCATGTCAGCTAACAGGGCTCTCAACTGCAGGGGTGCCTCATGGCCAGCATAAAATGCCCAAGCCCTAGGAATTGTGGCAGCCATGATCCCCAGGGTCTGGGGGTTTCATGCACCCCTAGGGTGGGGGGATTGCTGCAATGGCAATCCTCTGGCCCCAGGGCTGCATGGGGCACCCCTTTGGCTGGGAGCCCCTCACCGGGGGTGTATGGGGCTTCTAGTTGCAAGAGTTTGTTTTTTGCTAGTGCAGCAGGAGCCTGGGAGTGGGCTCACCCAGCACCTGCAATGAGGCATGATGGGATCTAATGTGTGATCCCACAATCATTGGCAATGCATAGGGGGTGCATGCGGGTATATATGCACCCCCTGAGCATGGTGGTGCACCCCCTATGAAAAGACTATGGAACAAACTAAAACCATAGGACATGTGTAGATAAAATGGGGGCCCTAAATTGAAGTGGTGGGTTTTTTAAAATACTGCTTCAATTTAGGGCCAAGTAACCCCCTGTGTGGTTACCTGCTTCTCTGGTGGTGGAGGGTGAGCTGCTGGTGGGCGGAGTGGTCCCTGGGCTGTGGAGGGGCTGGTGTTTCTCTCCATGGTAGTGGTGGCCCCTTCCCCAGGTGGCACCCACCCACAGGTACCTGGCTTGGGAGGTCCCAGGGGACACCGCAGCCATGGAGGGAAGCACTAGGCCCTTGCACAGCTCAGGCAGGCAGGCTCCAGGGAAAGGGGAAAAAAAAATCAGCTCAGCACTTTTTTTGTTTGTCTTGGGTGAAGCCTACCTTCCTGGGCTTTCTGCAGAGCTCTTGAGCTGCACGGAGCCTGGTGCTTTGCTCCACAGCTGTAGGGCAGCAATCTAAAACTCCTCACAGGAGTTTTAGTTTGCTGCGCCCTGAGTCATTTAAGTTGCATTACACTGCCAAATGTGCTACAGTGGCTGGAATTACTGCGCAATACACCACCAATGTGTGCAAACATCCAACACCATTAAAGCAGTTAAAAAGCATTTAACCCACTTTTAAGTGTCATGCACACATGCCCCTTGTTTCATCTACACATGGCCTTATTCTTGTGTTTTTGAGGCTGAATGTTGACCAACCCTGATTATTACCTTTGGAGAAACTGGGCGCATCTCCACATTATATTAATGCAACACAATAAACTCCAGTGTGGTTTGTGCTGAAGTTTATTGCTCCCTTGTTCACTGTTGACATGTGTGTCCAGGACCACAGCAAATTGAAGTTGGGCAGTGCAGCTCTGGCTAGCAGGGAACTTGGGGGGTCAGCCTGCCAGGCTGGGGCTGCTTTGCCCCAGCTCAACTTGCTGCAGAAGGACTGGTTGCGGCACGAGGGTGCTACAGTGTGGGGCTAGGCAGTAGGCAGCCCCTGCATTATAGCACCTTTGTGCCCCAGCCACCCCTGGTCACTGTCTACATAAGTGTTGTGGTGTGGTAAATAACTCCACCATGGGATAGTACTTGTGTCAGGCAGTACTATCCCATGACAGAGTTAACTAGTTTACTCCAGCCTAATAGAGGTGAACATGTAGACAGTGATGGTCTACTGTGGAGTTAACTAGTCAACAGTAAAGTGTCTTGTGTAGATGCACCCACTGTAAATGTCTCTTCACAAACCAATCGCAGCAAAAGTGAAGCGAAAGCAGCTACAGACAGAGACAGAAACAATGAACATGAGGTGGCCTAGTAAGAGCCTAGCTCTGCAATCAGGGGGATGCAGCAGCATAAACCTTAGAACAGGGTTTAAAGAAAGAATGGGCAAGGAAGTCACCTTTTCCTGCTGTCAGTCTTATGAACACTTACAGTCTATAAATTAACCTGCTTTGCCAATGGTAATGGGGGCTTCCTGTGTGGTACAGTGGGATATTTTGGCAGATTCATCTGCTGTACGTCTTGCCTGATGGATGAAGTGTCTGGTTCCTACCACAGTGCTGGCTTACATTTTGCCTATGGAGAATAGACAGTGCACTATTACTACTCTATTCATTGCTCATATGTAACTGGAGCTCAGATTAATTATTAGGTTATGATTAGCCTGATACATTTCAGTAATTCAGTATGTTGAGATGTACTCACAGGCACCCACCTGAACTATATTGGTTGATGGTTCCTTACCTTCCTAGATGGTATATCAAGAACTTGAGGAAAACTTTTCTTATTTTAGGCTGCTTGTTTGTGAAATGTCAAGAAATAAAGTGTGTGTGTTGATTCCAAAATCAGCTGCACTGGACTAAAAGGGGTCTCATAGAATATTATAAGATGATATTGGATATAGTAATAATGTCAAAGCTACAAAAGACAAGCTGCTGAACAGATCAATCTCATAAAGTGTTCCCATCACAATATTTTCAAAGCCTCTTAAAAGATATTGCTCTAAGAATCCTTGCCTCTTGCATAATTCCTATACTATGAGAAGGCTAATGATATTTTTGGATGTTGAGAAGACCTTTGATAAAATTAAGTGTCCTTTTTACAATCTTCCTGCAGCAGGTGAGGTTTAGATTAGGAGTGGGCAAAATGCAACCCACAGGCCAGATCTGGCCTGCCAGGTGACTAGATACAGCATGCAGTGCTCCGCCTGGGGTCATGCCCTGTCTGCTCACACCAGAGAAGCTTGCACCAGGCTTTCATCAGGGCCTGCTGGTCTGGGCCCCAGTCTGTGTGCAGGCGTGGCTGCAGCTGGGTGTTGCTCTGCACTCCCCATCTGATGCTGCCCCTGCCATGCTGCAACATCCCATGATGTGCCGCGCCACTGTGGGTGAGCAGTTTCAGTGAGGTGACTCCTAATTACTTTAAACTGCATTTGTAGATGCACCCCATATAATAACTCCTCCACAAGAATACAAGTTAATGTGGATACACTTAAAAATTCAGCTAAAAAGGGATTCAGACATATACTCCCTTTGTTATTTGGACTCTTTATTGAACATCTTGCTTAAAACATGTCAAAATCAATGCCTAACAGGGGTTATAACTCAGAAAATGGAATATAAACATGTATTGTTCTCAGATGAGGTTATTTGTTACCAATATAGCACACTTTATGATGTATACTCTGTAAGAAATTAATGAATGCAGTGATATATCAAGCTGTACATTAATTATACTAAATCTGAGCTATAAAGTATAGGGCTGGAGTACTGATGATTAAATGATTACAAGATATATTTCAGTTTTCATGTCTAAATAAAAATAAAAAGACTTTGGAGTCAATATTTCTCCTAATCTTGACTTTCTCAGTGGGCATATCTACATGTGAATTTAAGTGGGCTTAAATTTAATGCACATTAAACTATTTTGCATTATGCATTTTTGGCAGATGTCTGCATATGATTGGACTTGGGACTAACTTTAGTCCTAGGTCAATCCAGTCCTGCCATGTGCCTCTGTGGCCACTGAGGAGAGCTACAACCCCGGAGACATGGCTGCTAGCATTTGGCAGCCATGCTGAAGCCAGAGCTAGCTGCCAGCACTTGGCAGCCATCTTAAAAGCACACCCTCTGCACTGTGACTTCTGGGCTGATGGTTCCTGTGTCAGAGCAGCAGCATGTCAGAGACACAGGCAGCATGTGCCTGCTGTGCTCCTACTTCAGGTGTGCTTCCCAGCTCTGGCTGCCCTAGGTCCTGGCCCTGGTGCCCATGGACAGAGTCCCCCACTCCTCAGGGCTGCTGCGGCTGTCCTGCTCATCTGCCATTGTTTCAAGCACTTGGTGCTCAGCCACCTTGCACCACCCGACTCCCCCACCCACTCCAGCCACCTGCTGGATGACTGGTACATGGCCTTTTGGGACCCGTGCTGCCATGCAACTGCTGCCACCAGCCACAGTGGCTATGGACTCCAGGATGCCCCTGCCAGGACCACCATTGCCCTCTGGTCCCACCAGCCCTGCCACCTTTGGGCCCACCATGCCAGCCAGGACTGTTGGCAGTGCATCATGTTGCAAGAATGAGACAATGACTAGTGGATTGACATGTTCTGGATGACCTAGGCCACCTTTGAAGACCTGCTGCACCAGCTCTGGCCCCACCTGAAGTGCCAGGACATGGAGAAGCACCTGGTCATCCCCACCAACATGTGCCTGCCCCACTGACCTCATCCCTCTACCCCCTGCCTACCCCCTCAGCTACCAGGGGCTCCTGTGGGCAGGAGGTGGCAGAAGCTTTCCTCCAATGCCTAGACAGGGACTCCTGTGGGGTGGAAGGTGGGACCCAGGGGCCCTGGCTGGCCAGTTGCTGCTGAAGCAGCTCCACAGCATACTGCTCCACGGCCTCCAGCCAGGCGTAGTGAGTCTGCTGCATCCGGTCCCATGCCTCCTCCCAGACGGTCTCCTGGGTGATGTCCTCATCCCACCAGGGCAGCTCCCACACCTCCTGTGCCTGCTGCCACACCTGCTCTTGCACAGCCCAGTTCTCAACTGCTGCCACCAGCCACTGGAGCAGGAGGGTCCAGTACCTGGTGTGCTGCTGGTGCAGCTGGTGCTTCTGGGCTGCTCCAGCATCTACCTTGTGGTGACCCTGGTAACAACCCTGCTGCGACAGTCCTGCAGCTTATCCCTCGTGTCAGGAAGTTGGCCCTGCGGAGGCAAGAGACAGAAGCCTTGTGTGCAAGTTTGCAACATTGCAGAGATTATATGCTCTGCAACAGGGGCCCTGCACTGCTCAGCCTCAGATAGGGCATCAGCCATGCTCAGGTGCCCAGGAACTATGTTGAGCTGTCTGGGAAGGGCTGGGCCCAGGTGGCCACTGGCCAAGCTCCCTGGCCTCACCTGCTCCCCTGGGGTTGGTGGACTGCTGGGTGCTGGCTGCAGGCAGTCTGCCTCCCCTGCCCTCTAAAATCACCATTTTTAAGGTACAGACATGTGTCCTTAATGGACCTTAACTCAGGCTAATGCACATCAAATACCCACGTACAGATACACCTAATGAAACTAATTTTCTATTTCAAAAGTAAAAAGTACTACTGTTGTTCTGAGGGGAAAGAACAAAACTAAACTAAACATTTGTCTTGGCTTTGTTGCCAAAAATTAATTTCCTTTCTGAGGTCTACCAGCATGAAATACCAATTAATCCCCTTACCTTGACACAAAACCTCTAAAACAAATTCTAATGAGAATTATTAAATTTACCTGGGGCAATTCATTCTCAAGAATCAATAAAAAAAACCCTCTAGTGACCAAGTCTGGAAGGAGAAATGGCAATACCAAATATACTAAGATATTATTAGGCGGTTCACTTGAGATCAGGCAGAAGGCAAGGTAGATTTGCACCTTTTTAGACTAACTAAATCAAAGAGGCATAGCATAACTTTTAATAAGCAGAGGACTCACTTCATTAGGGACTGCAGGAAGCAGAGCTGCTAAATAGAAAACAATGATTAGAATACAAAGGGTAGGGAAGGGGTAGGAAAAAGGGAAGTGTACTGCTGAGAGAGGCAAAATAGGTAGAAGAGAGAAAAACAAAATAGTTACCCCACTGAGGGACATGGTGTTATTAAAGCTAATCCAGGTAATAGGATAGGAATCTATAGTCTTGTTTTAGACCATATTTAACCCAATCCAGTCTGTGGATGATATCCTGTTCTGCAAAGTACCTTCACAGCATATAATGAAGTAAGCCCTCTGCTTATGAAAGCTTAACCTATGCAACTCTGATTTAACTCTGATTTAGCTAGTCTTTAAGACTAGGGACAGAAGTGACACACAAACTGGTTTAAATGATCAGAAGCTGGTTTAAATCTGTAACAGAACAGAAGCTCAGTGCACATAAACCAACTTAAAAATGGCTGAAACTGGTTTAAGATAAACCTGGTTGAATCAGACTTAACTGATTTGGGTCAAACCAGTTTATGAAACTTCTGTCCCAGTCCGCTTCCTGGTTCAAGTTAAATCACAGTCCCCCCCCATTCCAGCATGCTTCCAGCCCTGGGCTGGGCTGAACTGGGCTGTCTGCTCCAGAGAGTAGGGCTGACCCTGCCCACTGCTTCCTAACTAGAGCAGTGAGAAGTTGCTGACAAAGGTGGGGGGGGACAATCCTGGCTGGGGATGCAGCCCAGTCTACAGGGGGGACTGTCCCTCCCTTCCTGGCAAACCCCAGCTGTGATTTGGGGCCAGGAAGAGAGGTATTAAACACCCCTTCCCCCACCTCAAACTTACTGCTGGCTGCAACTGTGGACTACAAATCCCCAAGGCACCTGGTAGCAGGAAGAGGAAATGTTGAGCAACCCTGCAGAGTCCTGCTGCTTTAATTCTGGACTGCAGATCCCAGAGACCTTGAGGGCAGCAGGAAGAAGTTAACACACAGCTAGAGAGCCATGCTCTAGCATCCCCCAGCTTCTGGCTTGAGCCACTACGGGCATGTGACTGAATGTCCTGAATCAGAGGTAAATGTCTGTTCACTTCTGTTTCAATTTAATCTGTGCAGCTTGGACTAACCTGTAAAGACTGAACTGATTCATGCTCAGGATTTTTAACTGTTTGACTTAGCCTAAAGGTGAAGATCCACCTGCCTTTTGCCTGACTCCAGACCAACACAGCTAACTACCTCTCTCTCCATTTCAGATGACCATCAGCCTGATATTATGGTAACCCCAGGGAAAAAATGGGTGGAAATTGAAAAACATAATTTTAAGAATGAATCTAATATATTTTGTTTCACCTAAAACATTTAGGTCCAAAGAAAAAGTTTGTTTATTTCAAAATGACCCAGAGGCTGGAACCACTCTCCCCCGCATTTTTAACTTGGCATGCTCCCACACCAAGCCCACTGCACACCCAGAAGAGGCAGTGTGTTATTTGGACCCGGCTCACCCAATGTCTGTATAGATTGGGCACTTTAGTAGGGCTTTTTTAGCACTTTTATCTAACAGCTGATTGAATTAGCTTAAAAACGCCAAAAAGCTTTACTGAAGCACCTGATCTATACAGACCCTGCAGAGCTGTGTCCAGCTAACACACTCTATCCTCTGATAAAGCACAGTTTCTTTTTCTTTTTAAGGTCTGTAGGCAGCCAGAATGTGGTACTGATAAGAGAGAACTCTTTTCTTTCCCTCTTACAGACATTAGAAACAGACTAAGATTCCAACAGGACTTCTGTAATGCCATATTCAAGGTATAGGTGAGGAAAAGCAAGTATGCAAATATTGTCCATAAAGTTTGTCAATAATGATAACATTCTGGAAACAGATGTCATTAGAGAACTCACCCAGGATATTAATAAACTAGTTTTGGCTTCCTTGCAACAAAAACATAAGATAAAATCCCATGGAGGAAGCCAAAGTTTCAGGAGACCATTAACAAGGGTAAAAATTCTAATCATGGGAAAGGTCATCTTCAGGGGTCGGATTTCCATATGGTATATAACACATTGTTACTGATACATATGGAAGCTGAAGACTACTTTCATGGAAAAATAGAAAAGAGGATCTAAAAATGGGGATCTCTTTGAAACAATGGGAAAATATCTGGAGGTAGACTGATATCAGCTTTGTTTGTATAAGCATAAAGGGAAATTGTTACATAAAAGCAATAGTACTTTATTTTAGATTGGAGATATGTATTACAAATAAAGTAATAAATGGTATAGAAGGTGTGAACTTTTCTGTATGCATAGTGGGAATGTCTTGAGATAACAGTTTTTGGAGGCAAATAAGAAAATAGGATCTCTCCTGAAACCATAGTGGCTCCATTAGGTTACAGCCCAAAGGAGGTGATTGACTTGGGGGATATCCCATTATAGACAGTGACTACAAATGCCAAGATATGCAATAGCTTTTTTTTTTTTTAAATCCCCACCTTTAGTGCCATGGACAAATTAAAAACGAGAAATCTTTTCAATGGGAAAAAATGACAGAAAGCCTTAGTTAAGGATCAATAAGATTTTATAACCAGTGATTACCACTTTCGAAATGTGAACAAAAACTGGATATACATGTAATGATAAGTAGTTGCAAAAGGGTCCTTTATGTGTAAATGGCATAACTCTTTGACCCATTGTTCTTCCATCAACATCTACCATTAAGATTAGCCTAAAGAAAGTTATAATCATGCAACCACAAGAATAAAACCCCTGAGGATCAGCATCATCCCAATTTCCCCTTTAACAGATCAATAGGTTATCTAGATTCCCTTGACTATGGTGTTCATTCATCTACAATGTTCTGAGCCATTCACAATCCCAGTACATTGGTTGTTACCTAACGTTTCTAAGGAGGAGATATCAGTGCCGAAGTTCGTTATATACAGTAAAAATACATAAACATGTTAAAACAGTACAACAGAAGCCAAGACACCTGCCTCTGTCAGTTAGGCAGGCAGATGCAAAGGATCTGGAAGCTTTTACCCAAATGGGAATAGTTGAAAGAATTGATGCCTCTGAATAGATTTGCCTATAGGAGAGACCATGAATAAATTGGCTGGAATTCAAATGTATGCTAATTTTTATGATCCTGACAAAGCTGTTGTGTGGTTGATAGTCACCTCCTGCCATTGACTGAGGACATTCTGTCTGAATTTAAGAGCTTTGTAATATATTCACCACTGGACTTAAAAGTGAGGGTTTTTTTTAACTACTTTTTAGTGCATACAGAGTAGATAGTAGAAACCTCACTGCCCTCCAAGGGAGTATCTTGCTTCTATTCTGCACTGAACAAACTTAGCTCACTACTTCAATGTAGTGAACTTCTTTTGACTACAGCACCCAGGGTCACATATTCTACAACAAAGTGCAATCTGTAGCATGTTTCTATATTGCTAGATATTCTTCATAAGCTAAATCCTGATCCAGGGCAGTTCCATGCAACACTTCCAGGATTCTCAGTGGGATCAGAATTTGTCCCCAACTCTACATGGTTTAATAGCATTACACAATAAGTTAACTCCTCAGTTAGCTCATGGCAATAGGAAGAGAAATTTGTTTTTACTGCCAGGTTCTGATATACTTACACATGTTGAGTAGGCCTCACTAAACCACATGCTGACATTCACACTTGCTCACACCCATTAATCCCAATAATTTAATTTGGGCTAGTCCTGATGTACAATGCCTTCCTTTCTGAGTAACAGTATCAGAATCCAGTCTTTCCTTAACAGTTAACAGTACAGTCATATGAAGTTTCATGAACTTGAATTATATTTATTGACATTTTATGATGATTGCTTTTGCAAGCTTGTAGCAACTTATCATGTATTGTAGTTATTTTTCTGAAGCATTGGGGGAAAAGCATCCACAAGCTGATTTTACTCCTAGTTTCCTCTCTCCTAGAAGCAAGGATTTTTTTCTGGGTTTCTGGATTATATCTTTTTTTGGCTAACTGCATGGTTGGAATACAATTAGACAAGCTTTTGAATGCAAAGCCTTATTAATCAGTTCTGAGGGAAGAAGCAGGCTTAAGGATGATTACAGAAAGTGTGTGGGGCTCCAAAATTTGAGAAGAGAAAGATTCTCAGGGATAGCAAACAAACAAGTAACAGAAGAAAAAAAGCTTGATTGATGGGAGATCAAGAGGGTAAGAGGGTCATTATTACCTGTAGTGTAAAGGACTAGTTTCAAGGAATCAGGTAGATTATAGTATGCCATAAAGTGAATATGAGTGATCAGTCCTTGGCTCTAGGTGTCCAGTCTGCTTATGAATTTTTGTTTCCAAGCTACTCTTTTAAAGGGATTTTGTAAATTTACCTTGAGCATAAGGACAGCAAGGTTAGAAAGGAAGTGGTTGTTCTGTGAAAAATGTACACCGACTGATATTTGTATATCTGTGTTCTATATATTTTTTTCTGTGAGAGCTCATTCTGCTCCGTAGTTTCTGTCTAGTTTCACCCATGTAGGTACCGCAAGGACATCTGGTGCATTGGATCAGATATATCACATTTTGGGAAAGACATGTGCAGGATCCATAGATTCTGATGGGTTTGTTGTGGGGGGCATTGATTGTTATAGCAGCAAAGATGTGTTTACAGGTTCTGAATCTAATGTTAAGACAAGGCTGTGTCCCATTTCATGTTTGTTGGACCATAGGGAGTTTGCATCTGGGCAAGGTTAGTGGGTTGTTTGAAAGCCAGGAGCAGAGGGGCTGGGGATATTTCTCTCAAGGTCTGATGTTTGTCCAGTAGAGGATATAGTTGGTTGATGAACTTTTCTAGAATTAATGTTAAGGATTATTCAGTGAGCATGACTTTATGCAAAACAAACAAGTTAATTCCTTTGCTTAGGAACATACTGATATATCTGACATGAATATATACAGCCACAGTGTCTCTTTTAATAAATCTTGTCATCCCTGATGTAGCTCTATGTACAAGTGTGGAGGACTGCCAAACATTGCTAATGAGGTACAATAGATCCTTGACTGAGGAGCACAGCAAGAGAGAATCCTTATCCCACCAAGAATGAAGGTTTACCTAGGCATTTGGTTGCCAACCAAGCCCTTATCCTTCTGGTCAGTTATTGAAAACTATGGGTTGTTTCAATATTCTCCATCTTAAATATACATTCCTGAGCTGCAGCATACAGGGCGTGATGCTCTAGTCATCATAGCCACTGTATTCACCTGCAGAACAGGATTGAAAATAATTGGTACTTGATACCAAAGGCTGTGCAATGACCATACATGTTGCAAAACCTCCACAGGGCATATACCATTTTCCTTTTATTCAGAGTGATATGATAGTGGTTCAGGGAAAAATTATCCATCACTTTTCTGAGGCTTGATAGACCAACCTGAGGATATGGAGATGAAGCAGGAGGTGCTGTTAAAATATGGTAGTCACAAACCATGCACTGGTATGAAAACAAGACAATATGGCTTTAGCCCAAAAGATGTTCAGCAGCCAGAAAAAAGCTCAATGCCTATTTTGTTTTTCAGGTCTTAGCTTGCTCCATGAGCCCCCGACCTATCCAGCATGAAAATGCAGCAAGGTCTTTGCATGTT
This sequence comes from Gavialis gangeticus, assembly GCF_001723915.1. Classification (NCBI taxonomy): domain Eukaryota; kingdom Metazoa; phylum Chordata; order Crocodylia; family Gavialidae; genus Gavialis; species Gavialis gangeticus. The sequence continues at coordinate 33,630,012 of NW_017729029.1, read as the reverse complement.
CTGAGGATCCTGCTCCAGGCTGTAGCTGATGAAACCTGTCTGTGGGAAAACAAGACATTCTACAATTGTGTAACCTGTACTTCATGCAGTGTGGGCTGGGAAAAGGGATTATTGCCCACAGGTCCAGAAGCAAAGCTCATAGCAATTTTTACACCCAAAAGGAGTAGGATTACTCACATGTGGTAAAACAGAAAGAGGATCTAAAAACAGGTATTGCTTTAGAACAATGGGAAGATATCTGGAGGTAGTCCCACCTGAACATGACATTTTAAATAGTTAAATAGCAACTACTGTGTTATCTGTCATGCAACCTGGTTCAAGCCAATGGGAAAATATCAATTCAATTCAAGCAATAGGAAAGTAATAACTTCAGTGATCTTTTGAATCAGGCCCGTAACAGCTAATTTTTTTTAGACAGTGCATAAATTGAGGCACATGGATGAGCCCAACAGACATAGAAATGGCAATACTAAAATACGAGCATCAAGCATGAAACTCCGGAGATGAAAAGTAAGTCCTCTTACTTTTTTGGAAAGAGCTAAGTTAAACCACTGCAGCTTCAAGAAGCCTGTCAATGGCAGGATCTGTTCAAAGCTGTTTTGCAGAACTAACATACATAAACCACTTCTTCCCTCACCCATTCCTGTGAGCACTCTGGTTTTGTTCTCATGCTAAGATGCGAGCATATGATTAAAACATGATAGATAAGGCCATTCTATGAAAAAAGTGGCAACTTTAGTGCTTAAACTTGTGAAGACAGAGATCTACTGCTATGAAACAGAATGTTGGTCATGGGAAGTGATAGGGAAACAAAAGTGGCAGATCTAAAGTATTGTTGTAAGCCAGTCTGCTGGACAAAAAGTCCCCTTTGAGAACCTTCAGCAAGTACAAAAATAACTTTAGATAGTTTTCAAGTCTGAGAAAAATAATTATAACTACAATAGCCTATTAAAATAAAAAAATAGCTTAAAATAAAAATTATATAGATCATTTGACTTTGTCAGCGTGGTTAGACTGGATCAAAAGTCCCCTGAAAATAAGGGAGAGAATCTGTTATCAGAGGGACTTTAAATTTATCCATTCTTTACATCCCAGCATACACCTGGTAAAGAATCATTGCAAGTCTCACTGTACCAGGAGAGGGCACTTTTGGTACTATTTTGGTTGTGACAATGCCATATAAGCAAAGGGGATTTGGGTTGGTCTTTTAATTGCGGCAGTATTGTTACTCTTGGAAAATTTACATTCATTACCAATTGGAATAAATTTAAAGGACAGCCTAGCAGAGATGAAAACTCATTAATATACATGAGCTATTATAATTGTAAGAGAATTTCTATGTACCTGGCTTCTTAAAAGTTAGAAGTTTTTAGTGTTTTGGGTTTGTCAATAAATGCACAGAAATGACCTCTGTCAGCCAGCAGCTTTGCACATAGTCACACACACCCTGCAGCCTTATATGATCTTTCATGAAATGCAACATGATCTCCATTTTTGTATGTGAAGTTGTGAGGCGGTGTCATTTATTTTTATTTCTTTTTGCTTGGTTGACCCTAAATTTCAATCCAAGATATAAGGCTCAGGGTATCAGTAGAACCATCTATTGCAGCCTCTGCCATAGTGTCCATAGTGTCTTCAGCTTTCTGCAAAATGTTCTTCCATTGTGTTAATTCCATTCTTCCATTGTGTGTAACTACAGCACATCAGAGCAGGCTCGATTAATTGAGTCTGCTAGCGCATAGTGATTACAGCACTCCAGCCAGCCTCCACATCTCCTGTATCAGCGTTCATGTGCTTCAAAATGGTGGTGGGGTGCTTCAGCTTGCACAAAGAGCTTTTAAAGTGCAGGGACGCCAATACATGAGATGCTGTGGGCACTTTAATTAAAGCAGCTCTCATAGATGCTCTAATTAAAGTGTCCCCCCTGCCAAGCACATGTAAAAATGTCCTATGGGGCTTGGGGTCATTGGATACATACAGGTTACAGGGACAGTGGTCATGCTTCAACTAAACCTCTTTCCATTTATGGAGCCTAAAGAGCTTTTTAAACAACAGGCACTAGATCAGCAGACCCAGTGTTTCGTGTATATAACTTCCAAGTCTGTTAAATTATGTTTTTGTTGTCAGCCCCCTCAGTTAATTAGCTTAGGAACTACTACATAGATAAAAATGGAGCAAAGTTTGCTGCATTTGTGCCTGGAAACTTCTAGGCACAAATAAGGACTTACCTACCTGGTGCTTAGTGCAAGTTTACAGAACTCTCTGGGATTGCTGTAACTTATGGCAGCTTTCCTCCAATGACCATGGAGTACACAATTCTCTAGCCAACCTCCTTACTACCTTAGTCCCAGAACCATCCTGAGGAGGAGGCTTTTGCGTATGATCTACTGTTTGATTCAGAGAAAACTTCTGCACTGGGGGACTTTCCATGTGGGGAGGATCAGCCTTGCATCTGGCCTGTTCACCGAGACTCAGGGTTGCCATCTGTATTTCCTAGGGTGTGTGCGAGCCATACCAGGCAATAAACTAGTAGATAGGATGAAAACAAGAATAAAATGTTGTTCTGCTTATGGAAGCAACATGCTTGGACAGAGTATTTGTTCTCTCTGTATGGCTCTGCAATGACTAAGCTTGGAAGACTGCATTCCATTCTGTGCACCTCATTACCAAGAAGATATTGACAAACTGGAGGGAGTTCAGAGGAGAGCAACAAACATGATTAGAAGCCTGGTGGGAATGACTTAAGAGGAAAGATTAAAAGAGTTAAATATGTAAAGCTTGGCAGGGGGACATGATAACAGTCTACAAATATTTGAAGAGTGCAAACACCAAGGAGGGCGAGAAATTATTTAGCATAGTAATAAGGGTGTATGACTAGGATAATGGATGACATTCAGAAAGGAAAGATTGACTGTCATGAAAAATCTTCTTGATGAGATTTTTGTTAGCTTGTAAAAAACATCTCTCAAGGAAATAAAGGAAGACCCGTCATTCCATATATTAAAAACTAAACTGGGGAAAAATAATCACAAGTAAATAGGGAACAATTAACGCCAGTTAATGGGGAACAATCCAGTACTGACAATGAGACAGATCAGATGACCAACTCCTAGATTTTCTGAATTATACAAAAGGTAATTAGATGTAATTTGGCAATTAAATATTCTTTTTGGTTGAAATGAATTGATCTAAATGATAAAAACTGTTAGTTTATGTTGAGTCTGTGAGTAAATGCAATTCAGGTTTCTTTAAAATTACTATGTAAACATACTGAGTTACCATCCATACAACTCCGTTTTTTCCCTCTTCTGTCCTTTCTGGACTGTGGAATGTATTGTTCAAGGCTTCTTGTAGCTAAGGATCATTTTCAAAATGGAACAATAGCTTCAGACTGCAAATTCTACAAACACAACCTCTATGTATTTATTAATACTTTTAGCACTCAAAGTTCCCAGTCAAGGTTAACGTCCACAAGTTCCAGTTAGGATCTGAGCTGTCTATTGTTGAGATAAATAAACCTGAACATACAACATGAGGTAAGGGAATTATGGAGAAAAGAAAACCTGGTTCCTATTGTCTAGATTTTATTTAAACATTCAGAGCTAGATTTCAGGGACACTAAGTGCATGACTACAGCAATGGAAAGAGGCCTTCAAATGAGAATGGATGTAATTTCTGCCTACTTTAAGACTGCTTTGCCAGAGTGGTGCAAGGGGACAACGGAGCAAATGAGAATCAGGCCCAAAGAAAAGTATTGCTATAGCAACAAAATAATTTATGAGAACGTGTATAACAAAGCAAGAGCCACAGAAATGTGAAGAGAAAAGGCTTGTGTGCACTTTAATAACATCACGCTTCCCTTTGTAATAACTAACACATTGAAAGGAATGAATGTACTTTGATTTTATGATTTGTTTTTAAATTAGTCATATCAACAACCTTTGGCAGTTTTCAGTCACTGAAAAATATTGTGCGTGTAGTGGTACAACAGGAGACATAGTGTAATTAACAACCGCAGTCACAAGCTGAAATGGCTACCCCTGCTGATTGCTAACCTGAGGTTGCATAAGTTTGTGTTGACAATTCACAAATAGCTCTGTTAGGACCTGTGTGCAGAAATGTGAGCAGTAGTGCTACATGCACAGCCATTAATCACAGGCATCAGTAGGCCTCCCATAGTGGTTTTACAGCAGCTTTTAATGTATGTTTTGCTAATTGGAAGTTACAGTGGTGGTCTGAAGTCCCAGATGAATAACTACTTGTATTGTACAATAGTGCATAGAAAAAGCTTTTTGCACTTCACCTTGGAAGATCAGCTTAAAAGTTGGGAAAATTTATTATCATCACCATTTATCCTGTAAGGCTATAAAAATATGCCAGTGAACACCGCCCCCCCCAAAAGGTTCAGTACATTGCCAGAGTGCTAATTTTCTTCTTCATTATTCCCCAAAATCTACATTCAAAACTGAGGCTTCTGATCTACAGAGAGCTGTTGTTTAATGCATTTCTGTATGTAGATCCTTGACAGAGACCATTTTTCTTGCCTCTCAGGTGGCTCGTATACAGAGATTTATGTCCATTATGCATAAATTCTTTGTAATATTGCTCCAGCATAATCAGCAGAAAGTCTGAGAAAGCACCCATAGCAGCCACAAAATAAAATCAGATACTTGGATTTAGGCCACCTTCTTTAAGTTTCAAGAATTCTGTTGCCATAGAAATGTGAGGCTTATTGTGGACCTGATTCACCAGCTTCCAATGGCAGATCATTATTTCTAGAATGACATCATCAAGAGGTAGTACCTAGTCAAAAGGCGATATTCATGGTTTATTAACACCAGAATTATTGATCACATTAAACCAGACCTGGTGAATAATTCATAAAGATTCACAGGTGTTAAATTCTAAAGTTGGTATTAGACTGACTGGTAAAAACAACAATCAGCATTTCTACTCCTTTAAATAGCACTTTTATTACTGAGGCCCTAGGCCAATGATTAAGAGAGAAAGAATGAGAATAAGATAAACCTTGCAAAATAGTGCAGTGGTCAGTTATCTCTCATTAATATGAGATATTACTATGGATAACAAATCAAATAATAAACAGTATTATGCATTAACATTAATAGTTTTTTGAGAGAAGCTTGTTTACAGCATGTTGTGCTACTGCAAGAGACCTCGCTGTAACTGGTACAGTAGGGCTGATTATAGGAACTCAACTTCTGATTTTCTCATTTCAGTGCATAATTCTCCAAGCTGATGGAGGTCTGTCTGGCATACCCTCACTATGAAATTAAGTTGCTAAGTGTTAGAGATATCTGGCCAATTTAGAAGCTGCTTTTGAAGGTCTGGTGCAATTCTCTCCTCCTCTGACACATTGATAGCTGCTGAGATGCACAGCTCCAAAGCAGTTAGAGAGAAAATTGAGGGCTGCTCCAGTGCTTAGCTAAGATATTTAATAGATTTCATAGACATTAGGGCTGAAAGGGACCTAGGAAGATCAAAAGGCAAGAAGATCAAAGGGCAGGAAGTCAGCTGGGGTCATAGGATCCCAG
>NW_017729029.1:33610725-33624446 GCF_001723915.1 Gavialis gangeticus | reverse complement strand
ATAGACTTCTTGGGTCAGGTAGAGGTCATCCAGGCATGAGAGAAAGCTTTGCGACCACTTGGATTTTGCTGAGTGATCCTCCCATGAGATGTCCGGGTAATTGAAGTCACCCATGACAACCATGGTCCTGGAGCATGTGGCCTTAGCCAGTTCCCGGGCGAACTCCTGGTTAAGCTCAGGACTTTGGGTGGGAGGTCTGTACTAGACTCCCACCGTTGTGTCCCCTGTGCCATGTTCCCCATGGATTTTAACCCAGATGGTCTCCAGTCGTCCACCTTGGTCACCAATTTCAGCTTTCAGGGACATGTAGCTTTCCTTAACATAGAGAGGTACACCCCCGCCCCTTTTATCTACACGATCCCTCCTGTACAGGGTATAGCCATCTATACCTGAGGTCCAGTCATGAGTGGAGTCCCATCAGGTCTCCATTATCCCTATGACATCATAATTATTTGCATTGAGCAGGAGGATGAGCTTCTCCTGCTTATTCCTCAAGCTCCTGGCATTTGTGTACAGGCAGGCAAGTGTCCCCTTGGGGGCTCTTGCCTTGCCCACAGGTTGTACCAGGGCTGGGGCAATGGTGGGCTCCCTTAAGTGCCTTGGTCTGCTGGCTTTGCAAGGGTTGCTCAGCGGGCTAGCAGTGGCGGTAGTCCGCCGTCCCACAACGGGCTTAGTTTGAAGCCCGGTGGAGCAGGTCAGCCAGTCTGGCTGAGAAGACCCTCCTCCCCAGGGGAGAGAGGTAGAGGCCATCTCTTCCCAGCAGCTCGCTGCCTCTCTCGCCAAAGAGTGGGCTGTGGTCATGGAAGCCAAAGCCTTCCCGATGACACCAGCGCTTCAGTCTTTGGTTGACTACGGGGATCCTCCTCTCCCTCCTCAGCCCATAGCCCGAGACTGGGAGGATTGATGAGAACACCACCTGTGCCCCCAGACCCATTAGCCCTGCTCCCAAATCCCTGTAGCGCCTCATGACCCGGCTCCTTTCTCACCTGTGGGGGTGGAAAAAATGAAAAGTATAGAAATTAATGTTCAGATCAAGGAATATTTTTTTAAATCTATTTGGGCCTTATTTATTTTTCCCACTATTAATTTAGAGGGTTTTTAAAATTGAAATTGCTCTCCCCATTCTGTTATGACATCTATGCATGTTGGAAGACATGTTGGGATTTGTTTGGTGGGTAGCGTTTTTGAACTCCCTCCAGATCTGTGCAAGATGGTACTTGGCACCTTTGTGGGTTTAAAAGGGTTCAAAGACCCTTTCCCTCTTTGCATATTTACAAAGGTGCTGATCATAAACATTGATATTGTATAAACCTGAAGGAAAAAATTACTCCTTATTGAAAAGTGCTTATTGAAAAGGACATTGTAAGAGTCCAAGGCTAACGTGTAGTATAAGATGCAGCCAGACTGCCAGGTATCTGATCATTTTCTTTTGTACTTGCCCACCACGCTTTTGTTGTTAAAGAAAATTCCAAAAGAGAAAGTCAGTATGGGGAGGTGTGCCTAATAAGTCTCACTGTAACCAGATTATGGTTTCCAGCCTCTTCACAGGGCTCCTCCTTCCCCTATACCCTGCCCTTACTATGCCAGATGTTCAAAGGTACAAAACTTTATCATGGTTTCTGCTTAATGTGCTCACTCAACTTCAGGAAGTCACTGAACTTCAATAAGCTTCTAATGACTACCCGCTGACTGTGTCAGAGCCCATCTTCATACTAGTTGGATGTTTCCTAGGCTTTCACAGGTTCCCCAGTAGCTGGTCAGTTCTTATTTTTCCTCCCTGGCTTCAGGGTAAATTGCCTCTCAGATCACTCACAGGGCTCTCAGCTGTGTGCTGGTACCGAACTGAGAGTTTGAATTGCAGAGCTGCTTGACATTAACTCATCAGCATAACAATTGGTGACCCTGAGCCTGTCTTACACCATCACAGTTCCCTGGTTTGGCTCAGCCCCCCGTTCCTCTCTGGCTGAGGGAGACTGCCTCTCAGAAGCTGGTGGTCCCTTCAAGGTTCCCTCTTCTTTGCACCCCACAGGCAACTACTTGGAAGCATTGCACTCACCAGTGTGGCTCCTCATCTGGCCTTCCTGTGATGCCCCCCTGCTGGCTTGTGGCTTGAAGTATACTTCTCTGTCTGTCTTCCTCTCAATCAGTCTCAATCAACTCCCTAGCTAGGAGTCTAGTAGATTGCTCCACTTCTGAGCACACGTGTCTGCTCCTGCTGGTGTCCCCTCTCTGGGGCAACCTCACCTGCCTGACCCCCTGGGCTTTTAACTTCTAGGTCAGTGGCCTGGGACCAATCAAGGCAGTTTCATCTCAGTGCCAGCTCCTGGCACAGATCCTGGTGTGAATTGATAAGGCTGGACTGCTTTATTGGTTTTCTTCCCCCCACCCTTACAGGTAAGGCTCTCTGCCTAGCAGTGGTCCATCTGCACCATCCTATTGTGATGGTGCTTTGCAGATGCCCTGTCACACAAAGAATCAAGAGAGATGGTACTGTTTACATGGCAATGCACACCAGGCCCTCTTAAGGGTCAAAGGACATTGTGTAGTCTTCTGGGAGATTTTGTCTGCATGGGATTTGTATATTTCCTTGTCCCCAACCTTAGCCTCAGCAGTAAAGCCACCATTGAACCTATGATTTGTTGGTGTCACTGAGTGCTCTTCTGCTAAATGTTTGTCTCACTTGTTTGTTCAGGCTACTTACAGTTTATTTTGAAGGATAATTTTTAATTGGTGTTGTTAATGAAGAGCCATCTTTATCTTTCATATTAATATATCGGCCTCGGTGGCTTGTGAATCAGAAAACTTAAGGTTTATTTGTGGCAAGATAAGCCAGGCATGTTACTAGAAAAAGAAAAGAAAATTTCCTCAGAACTGGAGTATAATAGATAGTAGACTCAACCACCATTGACTAGGACAAAAGTTAGAATTGTGCTTTGCCTTTCATTGGGAACCCAGCTCCCAGTCAGGCTACATTATGAGGCCTTCCTACTTGAGTATTTGTCCATGTTATGTACACAGACTCCAAAATGGTAGAATCTTTGTGATCCTATTAGAATGATGGGTGCTTGATGGCACCAGAGTATCAGCCTTCAGATAAAAGCAAGCAGTGAATAATATGACTCAATACCAGCTGCTTCTGGTAGCATCTTTGAACAATACTATACTGTTTAATATGCATTGAATAACCAAATGCTGGAAACAGTGAATTAAAGTTATGACCTCTTGTTCTGGTATTTGTCTCTTGTTCAAAAAGTCTTATGAGTTCCAGTTTGACGTTGGTGTTAGATCCCTCTGAAAGGCCCTCCCTTTCAAATATAACCTTTGTCCGAGGTCCAATAAATGACTTAGGCACCTGAAATTAGGTGCTACAATAGCTACCCTGTAGGCTCCTGCACCTCAGAATAGAATCTAAAACCTGTATGAGGCATTTGGGCTTCCCATACAATGCATGGGAAGAATTATGTGCCACAGTGTTCTGCACACTGAACAGAGAGCTGCTTAGAGTCACACTGCCTGCTGCTGTATAAAACTAATAAATAGAAAATACCAAGTATCCTAATGTATCTTAGATCCCTTCCTCCATCCACAGCCTGAAATCTTTGGCATCACAGCCCTAAATCTTCTCCTAATGTTAGTTGTCTTCTCTTTTCTTTTAAAGAACTGAGTTTGACTCACTCTTCTTTTAAAGTAGGAAAGGAGGAAATAGTGCTACTGACTTCCTTTTTTCTGCTGGTAAGGAAGTTGGTGACCCAGGCCCAATTCCTTCCTCTGCTTGAGGAGATTCAGATACAGATCTCCCTTCTCCAGGAGTGTATCGTAACTACCAAACCATAAGCTAGTCTGGATGGGGGTGACACACTCTAACATCTTGTTTGAAGCTTTACATCAAACAGACAAGAACACAATATTCATCAGCAGACCACGATTCTACAGCTGATTCTCTGTAGGAGATAGGAATTCCTTCAAGAGGAGGAGGGAATTAAACCTATAATTAAACCACTTCCTTGTCCAGTACTCCAAATACCTGGCTATTATAGGAAAGGGAGGAACATCCCCTCCTTCTCTCATCTTACTTTAAGACAATGTGGCAGATACAACTACATTTCTGAGGAGCTTTATCTGTCAACATGCATTTGATGTGTTCTGGGAATGTACACCAGATTGAAGCCCTCTTTGGAGTTAGGCAGAAGACCATCTAGTTTCTGGATCCTAGTTATAGTCACGATGAGCCAGAAGCTCTTTTAAAGCTGGGCCAATTATGTGCATGCCTAGAGGCTCAACTTAAGAGATGGAGAACTTTAAATTTAAAAAAAAATCCTTTTACAGTAAAAAAAATAATAAGGTGCACATGCAGTTCAGGCACCTCCATTGTTAAACAGCAATTTAGTGGCAATTCTGCCAAAGTATTAGACCTGCCTTTGAGCTTGTGTAACGTTGAAGGGAAAATGTCCTCAGTACCTTCTAAATGTTGTTGTGGTTTCCCCTACCACCTCCACAATAATCTACTTTATTTTAAGACGACTAGAACACTGTGCAACATTCTAATTGAGGCCTTGCTATGAAAGTCCCTTACACCATGCCAGAATAATTTTCTCTGGCTTGTAATCAATACCTTTATTTATTTATCCCAGAACTTTGTTTGCTTTCTATGCTGAAGATTTTAGAATTGTATCCATCAGAACTCCAAGTCCCTTTCCTGCCTCATGGATGCATATATGTTTTTCTCTTCTCTTCTCTTCTCTTCTCTTCTCTTCTCTTCTCTTCTCTTCTTAAAGGGGAAGGAGTAAAATAGATTTTCTCTTTGCTCTCCTTTTTCTCATTGCTTTTCATTGTGTCAGCACTAATTTCAAAAAGGGAGGGAGCCTGGGCTTGGGGCTCTTTTTGTGCCCACCAATGGTGTTTTTGCATGTGGAATTTTCCAGTCATTCAATAGCAGTGGGATAGTTTCTGCTGTCCTAGGAGCAGGAACAGAGCCAGAACCCAGAGCTCCCTTCCAGGGTAGTGCTCATTTCTATGCTCCCTCTGACCTGCTCTGTTTCCATTTCCACATAGTCTCTTCATCTTTTGCCTACTCACTAAGCTTCAGCATGAGGAAAGGATGGTGCTCTTGGCACTGACTAACTCTTGGTATTCATAGATTCATAGATTGTAAGGCTGGAAGAGACCTTGGAAGATCATTGGGTCCAGCCCCCTGCACCAGAAGGAAAGACAACTTGGGTCTGGTGACCCCAGCAAGATGACCGTCTAGTCTCCTCTTGAAGATTTCCAGGGTTGGCAATTGCACCACCTCTGGAGGGAGCTTATTCCACAGTTTTTCTTAATGTTGTGTCTGAAACGGCCTTCCAGGAGTTTGTGGACATTACTACTGGTTTTCCCTAAGGGTGCCCCAGTGAACAGTTGTTTACCGAGCCCTTTATGTATTCCCCTGATGCAGCAGTAAGCTGCTACCAAGTTCCCCCTCAGCCTTCTCTTTTTTAGGCTGAAGAGGCCCAGGTCCCTCAGTCTATTGCATATGGCTTGCTGTGCAAGTCTCTGATCATATGGGTGGCCCTTCTCTGGACTCTCAAGCTTTACCAGATCCTTGTTAAAGAGCGATTGATGCATGCCAGAGTATTATTTGCCCTGCTTGCTACAGCGTCGTGCTGCTGGCTGGCTCATATTCATATTGTGGACTATTATTACCCTCAGGTCCTTTTCATTTGTAATGCTGGTCAGTTTGGTGCTGCCAAGCCTGTAGGTGTGTAGGGGATTGTTCGCCCCCAGATGAAGCACTTTACATTTCTCAATGTTGAATTTGATCTGGTTCCAATCTGCCCAACTTGCTACGCTGTTTAGGTCTGCCTGTATCTGTAGCCTATCTTCATTTGCATAGGCAATGTGTACGGGGAGCACGGGGGGCGGGCATGTGTCCCCCCTGAGTTTGGCCACTGCCAATGCTGCCACCAGCATTTGCAGGTGGTCGCCGCTCACTACAGTCCCCACCCCCCCCACTGCTGACATCACTGTGGCAACCTGCAGGCAGTACCCGCTCGGCCCACCCTTGCTGTCAGTGCCACCGCAGCCATCTGCAGGTGGTCCCTGCTTGCCACCCCCATGCCGTACCCCCCAGCCTCAGGAGGCACGAGTCATTCACATTCGTATGTGACCACACTTCCCCATAACTTGATGTCAATTGTGTAGAAGTCAGAGCATTTTTTTGGGAATTGGGAAAGATACAGATACAACTCCCTATTTTTCATTTTAAGGTCTGGATGGTTGTAAGTTAGGAAAAGGAATAACAATGTCATATAAAATTCCAGCATTGCCAATGTGAGAAATTAAAGTATGACTCAGCCCCAGGACAATGAGATTTTAAAGGACAATACATTTGGGACTCTTTTAATTGACCCTTATTGTTGGAAACTCAAGGTTCATGTTTTTAAGGTCTTCTCTTGCATTCATGAGGGCCAGAAACTTTTGTTTCTGAGGAGGGTGACAGAGAAGGTAGAGCAAAGAAGCAACTGACCTCCTAGTGCACTGGTAGAATCCAGTCTAGATCAGGATACTGGTTTCCCAACGACCACATAGATCGGTACAGAGATCAGTGTGGGTTGTAAAGCCTACCTGAAAAGCCTAGTAAATTCCTGAGTGGTTAGTCCCATGGAGCTCTTAGCACCCAAGCCAGTCTGGTCTTTTTTTGCAGATCAAACATCAACTGGAGAATGGCATATGATCGTAAATACTGCTTGTTACTAAATGGAAGTGAATTCTGAGTTTGTTTGTATTTTATCAGTAAAACATAACAAATATGCTAACCAAAAATCAATAGAATGAATCCCAAAGTTGTCATATTGATTTGCAAATTGAAATATTATTTTGACAGTTAAATATTTAGGGGTGGTGCAGAGTTTAAAATAAGTTTTTATTCCAGTTAGATTTTTGGTTTTTGTCTTTCAGTAAAAAATTAAATTAAAACCCAAGCATCAGCTTGATTTTCTTTTCCTCTTTTCAGGTTGGGACTGTCATTGAGTCCATATAGCATTGGCTTCATCAAAGTCCAATAGCAGGTAGCATAGCAGATAGCTGTTTCCAGTGAGAAAATTGAATTATATAACTGGCAACACTTAAAAAACCTTTTCAGGAGGTATCGATTTTGTAATAGAGTGCTGTTTACAATTACATGATCATGTGTTCTTTTTTTTCCAGTGTGGTTGTTATCAAAGTGAGAACCTATGACCTTGAGATCCACAGCAAAGCATATTCTTCAAGTTAAAGCAATATCGAGTATGTATTATCATACATACACAACCAGCCCCAAGAGGGAGACATGGCCTATGCTGTGCTTGTGGGTTACAAGCTTTATGTAAGATAGCAGTATGGGTTATCCCAGTGCATGGCTTATAGTTCTGATACAGCCTATTAATTCTGAAAAGCAGCATAACTGAGAGGATTTGACATAGTTATGCCATATTAGAGAATTAAGTTCTACTTGCAAGCTACTTAAAGTCATGGTGTACCACCTATCAGCTAACTTATTAGTAAAGTGGGTAAGTGATGCTTGTCTACTTCCTAGAGATAAGACTTGAGAACCTTGGTCACTAATGAGAGTTGTGAACTGCATAGTCAACGATGGCAGTTAGGAAAAGAGGCAAGAACTCATTTTCCTAGTTTTGAACACCTGCTGGTAGGCTATTGGATATTTTTGTGGAGGAGGCTTATAGACAGAAGTAAAGAGACGGGTCTCTGGGTAGGATCGATTCCTGTATCTGGCTTCTAACAACTCTGACCTTTCCCAAAACCCTTGAATCATGAGGGAATTGTTTTGGTTCCTCCTCTATCTACAAGGAGCATCTGTTTGCTGCTACATTTTGAAAAATCCCCATCAGATTTATATTCCTACTAATTTATGGATATATTTTCCTAAAATAAATCTTGCATTTCTTATTGCATAGAACACAACTAGTTAGGTTAAGCTAGGGATTTTTTTACTGAATGTATCAAAATCCATCCTATTCAAGTAGTAGGAATAATAATAATAATAATAATAATACTGTTGTTGTTATTAATGAGGAGGAGGAGGGGGAGGAGGATGAAGGAACAGTATCTGAAATGAACAGAGCTCACTTGGTTGTGTACATTAGTAGAAAAGAAAATATCCACAAGTTAGTAAAATGCACTATATGGAAGATGAGTCTGAGCTGTCAGTTTCTTACAATGTTTCTCATTTCTTGGTTATGGCTATTTTTGCAAATTTCCCTTTCAGAAATCACATTTCTTTCAAATCAGATTGTTGCCCTGGGGTTGTTGACCTTTATTTCACCCATCTGGAAAACAAATGAAGCAGGAAGGATCACAATATGAGATACTAATCAGAAGTGCTGTTTGTTTTTTGGGAAGCCTGACTTCCAACTTGCTGTGTCCCCTAAAGGCACTGCCAACAATACATTGGTCCAAAGTTATAAAGAAAACCAGTGATTAGGCCAAGATCTTTTTGTTGTATCTTGTCAGTGGTGAAGCCAGGAAGATATAGAAGCTAAATAAATAATAAATATGGGTACAGGTGTACTTTCAACAGGCCTGAGTTAGCTGACTAGATGACCTCCAGAGATCCCTTACACCCCCCTACTTTTCTATGATTCTTAATATTTTTGTTGATTTTGCTTGCTTGCTTGTTTTTCATTCCAATTCATTCTCTCTCTCTCTCTCTCTCTCTCTCTCTCTCTCTTTCTCTCCCCTCTTCCCCCCAAATATATATGGCACTTATGCAGCTGCATATTTTGGGCCACTTGCCTGGATTTTAGATCCTATGGTGTATAAATCTCAGAAACTGTATAAAACTTTCATAGTTTTATATGGTTTCCAAGATGCATAGGGCCTAAAATCCAGGCAAGTGGCCTAAAATATGCAGCTGCACAGTAAGTGCCACTCACCTAAAGCCAGAGTTGGATTCAGACCCTCAGACTATGGCTCCTCTTCAAGATACTCCCGTGTCATGAACCAAGAGATCAGGAATCTGCAAGAAATACCAAGTCAAAGGATCTTAAAGGTGAAAGAGTTCATAATGGGGATCAACAGGTACCCTGGAGAAAGGGATCACTTGCTTTTAATGGTTTGTTTCTAGGAGTAGAAGCTAGAAGGTATGTGCTAGAAAGTATGTGCAGAAATCCTGGAGCTGTCGAGTAGAAAACATAAGTGAATCAGGCAAGGAGAGTACCAGGTACTTCAGAATTTGCCCTGGAACCAGCCAAATCTCTAGGTGTGGTGTCTTGTAGGTGGGTGGCTTTCACTGATTTTAGGACCAGGAATCCTGGAGCTGACTAATCTGATAGATTTAACTTACGCCTATCACCTGTAGCAAAATTAGTACTAGGTAAGAGGAACAGGGGAGGTTGGAGTGAGATGGGGCTTGTGTGTTATGTGCCAGTGCTTCCCAGGGAGTGGCAAGGAATGCAGCCCCATGGGCTAGCAGTCATGCACAAAGAGCAGGGTCCTGGGAAAACCCCCCACATATCATTGAACCTGGGTGGTCAGATGGTATTTTGTTTGGATTTTTTGCTTGGGGCTTTGGATTTCTGCTATGCTGAGGATCTGGGGAAATCCACAAACTTACTGCCTGGGAATACAAACCAGACTTAGATGAGCTACAGTCTAGCAGAAGATCATAAACACATGAAAACTTTGGTGAGATACAAACTTAATGTTGGGATTCTGTCTTGGTAAAACCCATACGATGTAGCACGTGGCCAGCTGTAGATGCCACTGGTTGAGTTGTTATTGAAGCTCCTGAAGAAGGGGAAACTGAGGCATGATATATAGAGAGCAAAAGGGGGAGGACTTGGATCTGTAATGGTCCTCTTGCTTCCTGCTCTTCAGAGTAATTTGAATTGTCTGGTAGCTCAGTCTTGTAACTTTGACAGCTTGTTAGGCTTTCCCAGTATTTCATGAGTACAATAGGAAGTTGCAGACCTGGGATGAAGAGCAAATGTCAGTTAACTGGTAGGCTTTAAGGGAAGTACTAATATTTTTAACATTTGGAAAGGCTTACCTATACATGCAAATTCTTTTAAAGCGTATAAAAATATGATGTGTGGGTGGAAAAGACAGTGAGGAGTTTTCTTCCTGCTTTGAAGATATGTAATATCAATCACTGGGCTAGACAGCAGATGCACATTGAAGGTGTGTCCAGATGAGCACTCATGTGTCTGTTGTGGGTCTCAAAGCAGTTTGAGATGCTGCAAGAGGCACGTTAGGACAAAAAAATGTTCCCTGTGCTGCATATTTGCACCACAGGCTCTAAATTTGATACCTGGAAATCCAGGTATAAAAAAAACCCTGAGGAACAAAAGCAGGGCAGAGCATGGTCCTGTAGAATGCCCTGAGGCAACCAGAGGCTGAGTCCTCCAAAAAGATGTTCTGGCATTTGGCTGCCCCCTTCCCCTGCTGCCTCAGTACGCTACTTCAGTAGACTGGGGCAAATAGAAGCAGAGCAAGGCTGCAGTGTGACCCAGACCCAGGTGCTGTCCTAGGATAGTAGGGATGTGGAGCTAGTGGTTTTTGTGGGTGTGGGGGCTGCTAGGGCAGCTTATCATATTTTATGCTTTAAAGTTGCACCCGTTTATAGTGATGAATTTTATATTCAGCATTATTTAATCATAGCTTAAGTTCTGTATAGCTTCATTATTATCTGAACTTTTCATTTTGCTAGTGTCTGCAGTGTCAGCTGGTTTTGCCTCTTGCAAGCAGCTTATGGCCTTGAGTTTGTTTGCATTATGTTTCTTTTCTTTTCTATCACTGTGAGAAATCTGTTACTAACACAACATAGTAATAGCTTTGTTACCAGTTCAAATTAACTGAACTTGGCACTAACCAGCTGAATCAGAGGGATGAAATGATTGGATATGTTAATGAAAGGTGATACAGGAGACCAACAGACAATGCCCAAAGTAAGACACTGGAAAAAGACCAAATTAAGAGGTATGCTCATGTTGAACAAAGGAATATGCTGACAGGATACAATATGGACAGTATGCTGACCACAGAGAGACCAATCCAAAAGCAGAGAGTTATTGAAGGAGTGAAGTTGCAGAAAAACATAAGAGGGGGCAGCAAGAAAGTTAAGTGTCATTGTCATCATCATCATGAATCCAGCCTTCAACATCTGTCTGGACTATCACAGCCAATGAAGTATCAGAAACTGAGTGGCTGTCTTTTCTGTTGAGCAAAGTAACATCTGGGTTTTGGTGAGACCATTGTACTGAATTCTTTTCTCTCTCCACATATAGAAACTGCTGAGATAACACTTGTTGCACTAATAAAGTTAGACTTTGATTTTAGGACACTGAGTTGTCTGTGTTCATATTTCACATTCCATTTAAGGGTTAATTGTGCTGTAGTGATCCCTAAGCACTATCTGGTGGACAGTGGTGCTAACAAGGGGACTGGTTGGGAGGAGTGGGTCCCCTGCCTGCCCCCTCGCAGGGTGCACAGCCCCCTCACAGCAGCAGTGGCCATCGAGTGCTCTGGGCCCACTGATGGCAGAGTGCCCTTAACGGTGCGCTGTAGCCCTGGCTGCCTCAGACCCAGCTCCCACTGCCTGTGCCACATGTTGCGGGCCTGGCCTGGTCTGGCCTGGCCTAGGGCCATGTGGCTTCAGGCAGCACCAGGCTGCTCTGGCTGTCACCCATGGTCTCAGTGCTGCATGCAGGAGCCGTGAGTTGGGCCAGGGCGGGTCCTGCCTCCATGGAGTTGGCCTGGCCTGACGGAGTGCAGGGCACTTGAAGGCAGGACCTCACCTGGCCTGACATGCAGTTCCTGTGTGGTGCTGGGATCCCGGGTGACAGCCAGAGTGGCCTGGTGCTGCCCGAAGGTGCATGGCCCGGGGCTGGACCAGGCTGGGCCCACAGCATGTGGCACAGGTGGTGGGTGCTGGATCTGTGGCAGCCGGGGCCACACTTTGCCGCAGGGAGCTCTGTCAGCAGGCGGGTGGGGCTGTGGTTTGAGATGATGGGGCGGGGGGCTGTGAGTTGAGAGTGAGGGTCAAGAGCAGGGGCAGGGCACTGGCATATCAGTGCTGCTTAGTGCTCCATATCCTGGTGAGCGAAGGAGGCAGGGGCAGGTCTGATTTTTCTGTTAAAAAAACAAAAGCAAACACCAAAGTGTATAGATATTAAGAATTTTTATTGTGATGATAGAGGCACTGGTAGGTTTCTAAATTACTTTAAAATTGTAAAGATATCAATTAAACATTGCTCAAGTGATACATATACCTCTCTATATGCAGTAGTGTTTCATTTTAATCATGCAAGAACATGGATTTTGGGTATTTTAGTAAGAGAATTTGGGTTTTTATCAGTGAATTTGCAATTTTAGAACAAGGAACATCAGGATCTCTGCTGGTGAGACAAGCAGCAAGACCCGAGCAGAGGAGCCTGCCCAGGGCCAGCACTGGAGACCCAGCTGGAAGGCAGATGAGGTGGTTGACCTGGCCATTTGGGGCCAGGAGGACAGGCTTTGACAATTCAAAGTGGGCCACTGCACCAATCACATCTTCTGGGTGATAGCTGCCCAGATGGCAGCGTGAGGGCACCATGACAGCATGACTGTAGTGCAGCCCAAAGGTTGACTGTGCAGACGCAGCCCACTGGCAGCTGTCCCAGAAGTGCAGGAGGCTCTGCTGCAGTGCCCATACCACAGTCTGGGCAACCATGTGGTCCCTGTCTGGGTCTGGCAGGCATGTAGCCATTGGGCTGCAGGTTCAAGGGGATGGATGCTGTCACAGGTGGGCTAGGCAGCAGCTAGGCAGCAGCCTTCACTGCCAGACTGCTGTGGTGGGTATTGGGTGCAGAGGCCACTCTAAGTTAGGGCTACTTCAGCAGTCCAGCTGGCACAAGGGGCTAGTGTACCCAGAAACCAAGTGGCTGGCCTCAGAAGCTCCTGAGCTGCTTGCCAGGGTAGCTTTTTATAATGCAGGGGGAACAGTTTATAGTTCCCCCTGACTGAAGTTCTGGGAGGAGCTGGGCAGGCACAACCACCCATGTGTGGCATTTTAAAACACAGTGGGTGTGTCTAAATGAGATGCTTACGCCACATTAACTTAATAACACTGTGCAGCAGTGTGGTGATTAAAAACCATGCTAATAGCCTACTGTGTAGTGTTATTAAGCTAATGCGCAGTAAGCATCATGAAAAAACCATGCACCAGCACTACTGTGCAGTAAACTCTCATTACTGCACATTTAGTTAGTATTTTATTAAGCAAGTACTAAACTAAATGCACATTACCTAAGGTGCATTAATGAATATAGTTTCACAGTTTCATAGTTTCTAGGGTCAGAAGGGACCTGAGTAGATCATCTAGTCTGACCCCCTGTCATGGCAGGAAAGAGTACTGGGGTCAAACGACCCCAGCAAGGTGTACATCTAGCCTCCTCTTAAAGACCCCCAGGGTAGGAGCCAGCACCGCTTCGCTTGGAAGTTGGTTCCAGATCCTAGTCGCCCTGACTGTGAAATAGCGCCTCCTGATAGCTAGCCTAAATCTCCCCTCTGCCAGCTTGTGACCGTTATTTCTAGTCACTCCTGGTAGTGCTCGGGGGAACAGGGACTCCCCCAATGCCTGCTGGTCCCCTCTGACTAGTTTGTAACAGGCCACTAGATCCCCCCTCAGCCTTTTCTTGTGGAGGCTGAACAGGTTCAGGTCCCGTAGCCTCTCTTTGTAGGGCCTGCCCTGCTGACCCCTGATCATG
>NW_017729029.1:33583376-33610250 GCF_001723915.1 Gavialis gangeticus | reverse complement strand
ACCTTCTTTTTACCCCCTATGTATTTAAAAAAGGACTTCTTGTTGTCCTTAATCTGGGAAGCTAGTCCCAGTTCCATCTCCACCTTGGCTTTCCTGACTGCCCCCTGCATCCCCGAGCAATATGTAGACATGTCCAGTGTAAATTAAATATTAGTAGTCCTATGATTTAGTAGCCAAACAGAATAGCCATTATGTATGTAGTGTTCACACAATCTTGAATATTAGAACCTGTTTTGATGATAAATAATAGCTAAGTGTTGGCTAGGACACTAAAATACCATGGGCTCTTTAACTTCCACCTGAACAGCAACTGAAGAACAGAAGGGATCTTGTTGTAAAGTCTCCTCTGAAGGACAAAGTAGTCATATTCTATAACAGTATATTTCATTTAAAAATAGTAAATGACAGTCAGAGGAATAATAAAATTCAGAAAATCACACCAAAACCAGCAATACATCAAAGCCATTTTAATAGCTCTTAATACTAGACACTGACGCAACTACTGTACTTGCAGGGCTAGATGATAGCATAGACAAAGGTTTCTGATTTTACATTCATCGCATCCTAAAAATTTCAGTTGCTTCTTGCATGTAAATTATAGGTAATGACGGTGCTGATAAGACATTGCACTTAGCTGACTCTGCTAGACTGGCAGGATGAGAAAGGAAAACCTGGAAAAAGAACTTTTTCTCTTGAAAAATGGAGACACAAAAAGTTCATTGTAAGAAGCTTCTTTATTTTTCCTGCTTGGCTATTGAATCCATATAATAACTCAGTATTATTGGATACTGCCTCAGGAGACAGCTATTTTATGTGGTAGGGCAATCTTTTACTTATCAAATCATTTTGCATGATACTAAAGTTTATATTAAATTTATGATGTTTTATGAAGCTATAGAGTGAGCAACACTATAAAACCTGGAGCTTAACATTCAAAAATAAAAATGAACAGAAATATATTGGAGTGACATTTCTAAAGGACTTGTTTCCTCCTTGTATAATATAACAAGATAGTGTAATGGTACAGATATATTATACTTTTACCAGTATAAATGATCAGAAACTAGTCTATATCCTCAGCAGAATAGTAGTCTGGTGCACACAGACTGGTTTAAAAATGGCAGAACCTAGTCCTAGATTTGCTCCACCCACCAAAGGGCAAATGTGTGTTCTGTTCACTACCGATCTAAACTATGCTGCTTACAGAAAACTGCATAACTTAGATAGCTTCCATCACAGGCTTTTTGAATGTCTCTACTTGCCTTCATGTCCAAATGAAGGAATCATAGGACAAAGGCAATAGGTTTTCTTTTCTTAAATATTGGCATTTGTATTAATAAATATATCACCTTTTTGGTGTGCAATACAATTTTTAGGACATAAAACGAAGGCTAATAAAGTCCTGTGCATTCTATTACTTGTAGATAGGGAAATGTTTAAAAATAAACCAAGGAAGCACAGAGAAGCCCCTCAAAGCACATCTGCCTGCCAGATCTGCTTAGTTTTGGCCTGAGAGCACAAACATACATGGAGGAATTTAAATTTATATTCAGTGACTTTGAAAACATTCTCTCCACTTACCCACCTGAGGGAAAAGGCGAGATCCCCTTTTCCTCTGTCTGAAAATGAAAATAAAAGACAGGAAGTTTTCTAATTCATCTCTGTACCATCAAGAATATTCTCTAATGTCTGCCACCCTTACAGCTTCCCAACTTACTGTTTCTTTTTTCCCATCTTTTCCAGAAGATGTTCATCTATTCAAATAACACTCTAAAACTGTGGTTCAGCAAAGCACCTAAAGACCCGCTCAACTTCTAACACGTAAGGAATTTTACTTCTATCTAGCAAACAATTTAAGCATTCACATTACTTCCATTAACATTAATTTGCCCTAACCACATACCTGAGTTCTTTCCTACATAAGGACAGGTTGATTTACATGCTCAAATTTAAGCATGCACTTAAATATGAAAATTATCAGTAAAATCATCCAAACTGTACAAAAATTCTCCATGAGGACAAGTGAGATCAAGTAGTTTAGAACATGGCTTTTATGCATGCCATGGTTTAACTCTGAGGTGCTCTCACTGTATGAAGATGTTGAGGTGCGATTTACAAATGTATCCAAGTTCTATTGGATTTGAAAGGCATTTGAGCACCTATGGCATCTTTACACATGCTCGGGGGTGGGGGGTGGGGGGTGGGGGATGCTTTAATTAGAATGTGTCCAAGAGCTGCTTTAATTAAAGCACCCACAGTGTCTCATTTATTCAGCATCCCACACTTTAAAATGGCAGCAGAGGCACTTTAACTAAAGCTCATTTGACAAGCTTTAGTTAAAGTACCTCCATTGCCATTTTGATCTATGGAGATACTGAGTATATGACACATGGAGGCTACTGAAGCATGCTAATTAACACTTGATTAATCAAGTCTGCTTTGATGCACTGTAATTACAGCACATCAGAACAGAGGCCCTGCATGTGTATGGACACCCCTAGTTCATACAGTCATAGAAAATTGGGGTTGGAAGGACCCTCAGGAGGTTACCTAGTCCAACTCCCTGCTCAAAGCAGCACCATCCACAACTAGATCATCCCAATCAAGGCTTTATTTGGGCTGGTCTTAAAAACCTCCAAGCATGGAGATTCCACAACCTCTCTGAGTAGCCTGTTACACTGCTTTATAACCCTCCCAGTGAGAAAGTTTTTTCTAATATCTAACTTAAACTTCCTTTGCTGCAACTTGAGACCATTGCTCCTTGTTCTGTTATGTGCCACCACTGAGAACTGTCTAGCTTTGCTCTTTAGAGCCCCCCTTCAGGTAGATGAAAGCTGCTATTAAATCCCCCCTCAGTCTTCTCTTCTCCAGACTAAATAAGTCCAGTTCCCTCAGACTCTCCTCATAAGTCATGTGCCCCAGCCCCCTAACTATTTTCATTATCCTCCGCTGGACTCTCCAACTTGTCCACATCCTTTCTGTAGTGGGGGGCCTAAAATTAGACACAGTACTCCAGATATGGCCACACCATTGCAAAACAGAAAGGAATAATCATTTGCTCCATCTGCTGGCAGCACTCCAATGAATGCACCCCAGTATGCCGTTAGCATTCCTTACAACAAGACATAAGTGAAAAATGTTCACTTAAGCTCCTTTGAAAAGTGCAACCTTGATCTTTAAAAAAGTCTATTAGTGGCAGGAATAAGCAAAGAGCAGTTTTGATGAAGCCAATGAGCAGCACCTTAAGTCATTTCAAATTTTCTTTAGAGGTTTTAATTGCCTTAATTTCTTGAAACATCTTAGTGGCAGCCTTACAGACTTACAGACTGAGCACCCTGACACTTTTCAGGGTGGTTGACGGCCTCCTCAAGATTTCAAGCAGTTTAACAACCATTTTATGGCTGCTAGTTATAAGGCACCTGAATTTATCAAAGCAGTTTAGAATTCAAGGCTGAATTGCAGAACCCTTACTGGCACTGGTGGGTAGCTAGTCATAATCTCCATGACTTCAGTACAATACTTTCAGACTGTTATTTCCATTAAAAATGCAATTTAATCAAAACCAAGCTATCTGCAGAAACTTATCGCCATCATCAGGAAGTGTTTTTTCAGTCTGACAAGAGGAAGAAGATATGGAAAAAGAAACCAAGACCCACTCACCCTCGGCTCTCCTACAGTCTCTCATGTCCAGCTGTTTCATTTATTATTAATGATTGACTGAGTTAAGTGAGAGCTGGGTGCATCTACATGTGTAATTAGTGCACGGTAATAAACTCAGGTGCATATCGCACTGGAGTTTATTGCTTCTAGGCATCATGTTTGAACGTGCACCTGGGACTGCAGCATGTTAAAGCAGGTCAGGGCAGCCCTGGTGGGGAGACTGGTGGGGGGGTCAGCCTGCCAGCCTGGGGCTGCTCCAGCCCAGCTCAACATTCTGTGGAGGGGCTAACTGGGGCATGAGGGTGCTCCAGTGCGTGGCTAACTGGCAAGCAGCCCCACACTGAAGCACCCTCGTGGCCCAGCCAACCCCATCAGTGTCTACACGTGCATTTCTGTGCACTAAAGAACTCTGGCATAGATTACTACAGTTACATGTCTGTTATCCATCATTCCTGGGGTAGGGGAATTGCTGGTTATGTAAAAACTCTGCTTATCTGAAATAACTTGGCAGGGTTTTCAGATAATGCAGAGGGGGTGGCAGCAGCACAGGGTGGTGGGTGGCAGCAGCTGTGTGTGAGCTTTTTCCTGTTCCTTCCCCATGTCCAGCCAGCAAAACTCCAGTTAATAGAGTATTCTAGTTGGTGAAGTACCACATAACAGATATTTTACTGCACTTGTATTTACAAGTACTATGCTACAGCAGAGTTTACTAGTTTACTGTAGCCTAATAGGGCCACACATATAGACACTGAGATGTTTACTGTAGAACTAATTAGTCAGTGCCACACTAAATGGCTTACGTTGACATGCCCAAAGAGTCTACAGCTGATTATGGCATCCACCTACAGCATGCTAGACCCAGCTTCAAGGACTCACTTTGAACCAAGCAAACTTTAACCTTGATTTGTACATCAGAGGTTAATGTCCTGATCTGCAGGCTACTGCCTATTCTGTGCATAATGTCTTGTGGTTTCCTTGTGAAAAATGTCAAAATTCTCATTTTTATTCTCCAGTTGAATAAAAAAAGATATACCAGAGCTGACCATAAAACTCTCATCCATTTTGCATAAAAAACTGAGGCTTCAAAACTTACCAGAGGCACAGTTAATTGAAGAGTCAGCATATGACATTAGCCAAATGTTAAATAACACACATTTGTTAAGATTTATTTATTTGTATGGACTACAGCAACCATATGACAGAGCAAGATATAAACAACCTACAGACAACCTACAGACAACCAATAAATGATGGCACTGAGGGATAAATCTAGAGTGACAGTTTTAGAATTGATATCTATTGCAAGGCATCAGCTGTAGCCTGGTTCAGGTCATCAATGCAACTATTAAAATGATCAGTAAGACACTCTTCTGTGGTGTATGCTATAGTTTGGATTTTTCCCCACATACACTTGGGGTCTTTAAAAAAAATCCACTTATGTAGTAGGTAGTTATATCTACTTGTCCAGTATGAACCCTGTTCAACATTGTCCGGCTATGCCTTCATAAAGCAAAGCTCAGGGGTATAGATGTGGGGTCTGTGATGAGAAATTTATTAATTATCTCAATGATCATCCATTGCTGGATCCATTTTTCCTTGATGTCAAAGTTTTCATCATTCAACTCTTTTCCCACACTCCAAAATGGCTTTCCAAACATAAGCTTGGCCTTGGGCTTCCTCAAAAATCAGCAGTAAATTGAATATAAGCATTTTTGTTAGCATAACAAATTAATTCTACTTAATCTACATAGATATAATAATCAATGTTTTATCATTACACCACTAATGTTTTAGGTGGATTGTGAGTAGATACCCCCAGACATACTTCAGAAGCAGAGTGCTCCTCTTGTGCCCTTGAGAAATCCTGGGTCATTTGGAATTCTCCCTGGCAGTTGAGAAATAGTGCACACTGTTCATAGAGGCTAGGGACAGAAATTACACACAAACTGGTATAAGTGATCAGAAACCACTTCAACTCTGTAACACAACAGAAGTTCAGTGCACATAAACTGTTTTCAAAATGGCCAAAACTGGTTTAAGAAAAACTTGGATGGATATAGTATCAGACTGAACTAATTTAGGTTAAATTGGCTTATTGAACTTCTGTCCCAGATTCCCTCCAGATTCATGTTAACTCTCAGTCCTCTAGCATCTCAAGATGCTTTGCACATCCTCCGCAAGTCCCCCCTCACAGAGTGGGAAAGCTAGCTTTGGCCTAAGTTCTCTGCTCCAGCCCAACAGGGAGGTAGCCCCCCCAACTTCTGGCCTCTGCCATTACAGGCATGTGGCTGGATTTCCAGAATCAAAAGTGAATGTCTATTCACTTGGTTATCACTTCAATCTATGTAGCTTAGACTAACCTGTGAAGATTGAACCAATTCATCCTTAAGCTTTTTGAATATCTGTAGTTAGCAAGAGAGGGTGCAATGGACTTACCCTTTTATACTCAGTTCATCTTCCTCTTGTGTCCCTGTTCTTCTTCCTCTACAAACACTGAGAAGAAAGCAGGAATTCTATTCTCTTTGGGAGCCTGGCAACACCTGCACAGGTTTCTTTAGCCCACCCCTATTTGAATGTCAAAACCAGAATGGCTTCAATCTGGTTTTTCATTAATTTTGGTGTGTATAGTTCTGGCTTATTGTTGAAAACAATATATGCAGAAGCCAGTCTACTTCTATCTAGAGGACCATGACACCCAAATACAGCTTTCTCATTAAGTGGCTGTTCTGGGATTGCATTTTTACAGAGGTGCAACAGTGGTAGCTCTTAGCCTGTGATTAGTACTATGATATATACATAGCCTCTCTCCAGTTTGAATCAATTGATTAGCTTCAACCAGTTTCATTAAACTATTCATTTAATGTAACAATCCACACTTAAAATGCTTCACATTGCAAGAATTAGAGAATTAATCAACCAAAATATCAGAGGATGGTATTACTGAAATTGCTTCAAGAGGTAACAACAACTGTAAATGTTGAATCTCTGAATTTTGCTTCCTGTGCACAATGGCACTCAAACAGTTGGGTTTATTTCACTGATTTAGCGATTATTATGGTCTATACTTTGAGGAAATTACTCAGAAAGCAATAAAAACCTTGTTTTCTAACTAAATAGATGGTTATGCTTTTGGTGGGTGGGGAGGGGAATGAACCTTGACTCAGTTACTATTTGCCTTGACAGATCATTTATGGTTAAAGCCAAAAGAGAGTTGGCAGTTTCCATTTTCAGGAAATGGATGTTATAAACCCTTTATCAGTTTCTTCTTCCTTCATTTTTCATGGGGTATCCCAACTTTGAGAGAAACTGACAAATTATCTACAGATACTAGAATCTGCTATAATTTGAAACATCATTGATACCTATCCTTCCAAATGGTCTATAACTGTTGAACCACTAACATTTATTACAATTAGCTCTTGTATTGGGAGGAAGGAAATGTCTTTGTCTTTAAAGAAAGCACTAGAGGTGACCTTAAAGAATTTCAGACTAATGACACTGAACTTTACTTCAGAGCATAAACCAATTATTAACTAACAGATAGTGGAGC
The DNA here is from genome assembly GCF_001723915.1 of Gavialis gangeticus. Classification (NCBI taxonomy): domain Eukaryota; kingdom Metazoa; phylum Chordata; order Crocodylia; family Gavialidae; genus Gavialis; species Gavialis gangeticus. The sequence continues at coordinate 33,603,040 of NW_017729029.1, read as the reverse complement.
AATTTCCTTAAAGGATAGACTATTATTCCCTTTGCTTCTAAAACCCCTATGTCTTAGTAGCATCTTATCTCTGTCCCTAGATCTGGATCTTTCAAATATACTCCTTGGTGCATACCTCATATCTGACATCATGTGTTCCAGCTGCCTATAGCTGGGAACCAAGGCTTCAGCCTCTTTGAACACGTTTTTGCTTTACCACATTTCTCCCAGAGTCCACTATTCTGGGGGAGCTCTAATATTCCCTTTGGGGAAAATATAGTAGTAAAGCAAAGAATACACTCTGCCCCCTGGGCCTTATCACCCTGGGGAAACCAGGTTTCTGCCTGAGATCCTTCGACCAATGAACCCTGGCTTTGGTCTGGCCAGTTTGCTCCTGGCAGTGAAAAGTCTTCTACTGCTTAGAAGATGCTTTAAAAACAAGAAGTTTTCTAATATCTATCTGGTGCTGCTGCCTGTGCTTCTGCTGGAGAATGCAAGTTCAGACACACACATGCACACACATAAACACGTGCAAGCACACTTGAACATGTGTCCTTTTGAGAATGTGAGACTCTGCTTATAATTATATTGAGAGAAACCGATAAAAGCTAATTGAGTTAGTGCAGATTTATACCAGAATAAACGAAAACAGGATTTGTGACTTTTCTTTTTCTTGGGGTGAAATCTTGGTTCAACTGAATTCAAAGGGAGTTTTGCACTGAACATAGCATTGAGAAAATCAAGATTATACTTCACATCTGGGAAAACAGTTGCACTATTTAAATTCCATAAGAGGGTTTCAAGAGGTCAGAGTTTCCTTGTACTCTTCCAATATTTTTTGATAAGAGAGACCAGTTATTACTTATGGTATACAGAGGTATGTCAAGTCTTTTTTTTCTTCCTATATAATAATAGTTGTGTAATGGTAATATATTCAGCACTTACAGTCCCTAGAACTCATTTGTGTCACACTTACTCTCTATCCTTCCCCCAGTCTGACAAAGCTGGAAAAATCTCATGGCAGAAAAACAAGTCACTAAAACATCATCTCAAACAGGATGTTTGAACTCATTGGAACTCTATTATATGCTTGAATAACTCCTGGAACAATAGAAAGCTATGCATGATTATGTAGGCAAGTACAAATATGCAAGACAGATGTTGTCCTTAGTACCACACAGTGAAATCCCATAACTGGCCTAGATACTGTTTTTTGTATGACTGTCCATTTGAGATGGTCATGCCAGGAAAAATGGTAATGAGGCCAGGTGCTGCTACTTACTAGGTATTCAGTTTAACCAAATGTAAACTTAGGATAAAAGCAAAAATATCAGGAATGGAGTGATACCAGAAAAAGATGAAATAATGTGCTACGGCTATCCAAATTCCACAGAATATGCAAAACGTTTGAGAGGAGAAAACTGTTTCATTGGAATGGCTTAATCAGTGGTCAAAGGGCATTGGATCTAATTTCCACTATGTGTAGAAATGGTTGCTGCATACAGTCACTGGATGTCTAATTATATATGGAACAGTGCGTCATTCCATTTCGTTCTTTCTCTTACTCCTCTTCAGTTAGGGTAAAACTGGTGAAGTCTTTAGAGGAGTCTCTACAACATAAGCATGAATCTCTACTACACAAATTAAGTTCTTAAAGTTGTGTAACTAACAGATCATGTTAGCTGACCGTTTTATTGACATCGGTGGAAGCAGTGGAACACCAGTTTATACGAGCAAAGGATCAGGACCTATGTAAACAAATGGCACTAAATGGTAATAACTATGCCCCCCTTCTGTAGTTCTGTCGTTGTAGTTTTGCCTGATTAAGAAGTGCACACTCAAGTTTAGTGGTATACGTTAATATTGCATCCTGAGAGTAACCTGATATTGGCATCTAACTTTACTTGCAAGATGAATAATGCTGAAAGGATCTTTGGAATAAAGCTGTAGGCACTATTGTTGTAAAAGCATCTATTCAGAATGGATCAAAATTAGGAGTGAGGGGCAAATGGGTATTGTGGCAGAAAGCCACTTTGGTTTCTCCCCAAATTCGCTGCCCTGGGACAATGAGATTAAAATAGGCCCATCACAGAGGATTCACACCTCAGCCTGTCCCTTTAGGTAACTTGAGCTGGCTGCATTCCTGAGGGAGGGGGAAACCTGCTCCCTCTGCCTACGTGACTGGTATCAGCCACCTGGGTGAGGGGCATCTACCTGGTGGGCTGGAGTCTGCCCGGTAACTGGTGATGTATTTCAAATTGGTTGGCGGACAGCCAACTGGAGCTGACCTCCACTGGGCCAGGTGAATGAGGTCACAGGGACTATATAAGTTAGGACTGCCCAGGAGGAGGAGGCAGCAGCCATGCGGGGGACACAGAGAAGTTTTACCATCTGAAACTGGCTCTCTCCCCCCAAAACTCATGTGCAAGGAACTGCCTGCCTCCAGAGGGGAAACTTCACCGGCCTTTGGAAGATGCTTGTGAGTAAGCTACTCGAGATCTGATTAGATATCTAGCTGGCAGTAACTCAGATGCATGATCAAAAGGCTACCTCAGCCAGACTGCTTGCTCTTTAGGATTTCTAGGATATTGCTTAATCTTGTACCCTATTTTCACCCTACCCCTGTAACCAATAAAGTCTTCCTTTGTGACTGGTGTGGGAGACTTATTGAGGGGTGGGTCTAAATTATGCCTAAGAGACCCCTTAGGTCTGTGGACTAAGGGAGACTGTACTATTTGCTCCCGGACTTGGGGAAGTGCCCCAAGTGCCTGTACTGGGTTGAGTACCCGTAGGACATTAGGCCTGTGTTTCCCCAAGGACACAGGGCCGGGAGTGAGTCCATTCTTGGGGTGGCGGCGGCGACATTATCCCCAGGCTAGCGTATGTGCTCCAGGAAGGGGTTGAGCCGGATATAAGGCGCCCCTAGGGAGGCATTCGGAGCCTGGCAGGTGGTCGGGCGCAGGGAGGTGGGTGGCTCAACACAGGAGCACCCCCTACTGGCCTGCCACAGGTATAAATTAAGCCCATACATATAAAATGAATCACATTTAGATATGCAAATCTGGGTAGGGATTTACTGCTTCACTGGTTTAGAACTTACAAAATAAAAGAGGTGTAAATCCTACTCAAAGTGTATGTGGAATGATAAGAAAGACAAGCTTGGTTTGTTGGACTATAGGGGTGCATCCAGACAAGTGTGCATGTGCAGTTTGTGGTACCTCAAAACATTTCGAGGTGCTGCAAGCCATACATAGCTTATGTGCAGCTTTGCCATGCTGGAACTTTGCAGCGCAGTGCCAAAATTTTATACCAGGAGCTCCTAGTATCCAAAAAAACCCAAAAACGGTGCAAAAAAAAAAAAAGGCAGCACAGTACATACTCCAGGACCATAAGCTGGAGCAACTGGAGGCTGGATACCCCAGGGAGATGGTCTGGCTGCCAGCCAGAACAACTCCACTGCTTTAGGTGCCCCTCGACTCCTCCAGCATGTCAGGAGCTGGGAGGAGTGGGGAAACGACAGGTCTGAGGGACCATTAGTTTGGCATTCACAGATTCACAGGACTTTAGTGCTGGAAGAACCTCATGAGATCATCTAGATTCTGTTCCTGCATCTTTCAACAACTACCAGGTGCTGCACAAATGCAAACAGAACAACAGAGAGGTGAATGGAGGAGAGAAATGATGAGGAGAGGAAACAAAGAAGGAAAGAGAGGGCAGAGCTTTAGAATAATTAATTGAGGGGTGGAAGAAGAGTAAGGAGTTACATGTTTTTGTTTGAAAACTTCTATCTTGCTATGGTTGCTTTTGAAATTTTTACCAAAATCAGGAGGGTATTTTTTTTTGCCTGATTGACAGGGGTGCCTGCAGCAAAAAAATAAGGTGACATCTCTCCTTAGCAGCAGCAAACTTCAGCTGCTGCTCCTGCTTTCTTCCCACTGCAGAAGACTCCAGAGCCAAAAGGTACAGGGATGGATGGATAGTGCCTATCTTGTGAGGGAAGATTAAAAGAACTTGACTTGTTTAGTAAAGCAAAATGAAGGTTGAAATGGGCTATGATTACTCTTTACAGACACGCTGGAAGGGTCAGTGCCACAGAGGGAGAAGAGCTATTCATATTGAAAAAAATCGCTACATAGTCAAATGACTGCAAACTGAAAAAATTATACTAGAAATTAGATGGTTTCTACCAATCATAGGAATGAAGCTTTCTGAAAAAGCAGTGCAGACTAGGAACCCAAATTGATTCAAGGTGGAGCGCCACAAGTTTATAGAATGGATATGGTATTAGGGTTGAAGTAATTTGTATCTGCAATGGGATTGCAATAAAACTATCTTCATGAAGGAGGCATGTAATCATCCTATGCTTCATGGCTTCTTCTGGTTGCCTAGAGGCCGAGAAGAAATCCTTCCACTCCAATAACCCATGAATGTATTATATTGTTTCTGTAGTCATGTCCCTATCCCTATCCCCTTTTCCTTTGAAGCATTAAACATTGGCCACAGCTAGGGGTGGAAGTTTGTCTGCAGTGTACTGGTGTCCTTGCTGGTTCTTAAACCTTATTAGAGTTTCCTGTTTAGGTGTTCAGGTCAAAGCAATCACCTAGAATAATCCAGGTGGCTACTTTTAATCCTATCCTCCTATTCTGAGATGGTTTTCTCCTGTCTGCAAAAGGGTATATACACTTTTCATGCAGTTGGGCCTCCAATTCACACAACTGCCTGCATAATCATTTCATCTGCTCATGTAAATATTTTTGTATGCTCAAATACATTAACTGACTTTTGAATAGTTACGTGAGGGCTATAAGGAAGCTAAAAATTTGGCCAACTTTTTTTACTTATATTTTTAAGTGGAAAAGGGATAATTGTTAACCTAACCAGTAGTAAAGATCAATGACATGTAGTGTATACAGAGACTGAGATTTCCTTCCAGGTTTTTCCTATCTTCACACTAACATAGTAAAGAATACCTGAACCCCAGCATCAGGGGTAATGGATAGCTAAATCTTATACCAGCTTCTGTCTGTCTCATTTTGGTTCAGCTCTTGAAGACAATTCATATAGTACACAATTCAAAGAAAACTTTGTGGAATGGATGTGTTCACTTTTATATGTAGCTCAAATGTTGTGAGAAATGAGGCCACATTTTCTTTATGAAAGGAGATCAACTCAAAGAATACGGTGAAGCCTTGTTTCTTCAGCTCTTTCTGTGGTTTGTTGCTGTTGTTTTTGTCCCAGCTAAGGACTAGTTGACAATCAGGTTTATCCATAAAACTTAATGATTACAAGTATTCCCATGGCACACAAATACCTATAACTGATCAGAAAACTAGAAAAACCCTATCTTTATTTAGGAGCCTCATGTTTTAAGACATAAAAAAGCTTATATTTAAAGACTTATGGTACAGATCCTACTTTATGTAATAGATAACTGGATAAGTGTACAATTACCTTGAGACCAGCTATAAGTAGTTATCATACCATAGAAAGCTCCAACCACCTATGAAGTTAAACTTCAGACGTATACAAACTTCATAGCTGGTTACTATCAAGCTTTAATTCGCATGTGGAGCAGGGTCTCCCTTGTGGCTGGGAGCCCAGCCAGCTGATGGGGCTCCCACCCACAGGGGTGCATTATGCCTAGTGGGGGCTGGAAGTCCTGCAGCCTAGGGGATGGTCAGCCCCAGCAGCTGCTGACTCTGGGCCCTGGCAGCACCCCACAGCTGCTGTGGTCTAGAGTCCCACACTGTGCCTCCTGGTGCCAGGAACCAGCTGGGTCCTGGCAACTGCAGGGCATGGCTGCGATCTCCCAGCCCCAAGCATACATGGAGCCCCAGGGCTAGAAGACACAGCTACTGTGATCGCCCAGCCCCAGGGATGTGTGAAACAGGTGATCCCTATTTTATCCAATCACTGTTAAACGCAAACATGCCCAGTTGTGAAAATGTGCAAGCAGAAGCTTGGGCCACAATGCTGTATTCCCCAGTCTAAGGCAGTGCCCATCTCATTGGCCGACACTTCTTCCTTGCTTTCTTTTTGGCTTCATGTATCTTCTCCTCTGGGCAGCTCAGCAGGTCAGTTTTAAGAGGAGAGGTGAAGAACACTCTGTGCTGTGCCTAGCTTGTTGCATATTGGCTAGTACACTTTGCTGGGGACTAGAAATGTAGGTTCAAACCCCTGGGGTGAGGGTCTAGAATATAGATTTCCTGGTCCTTAAAAAGATGCTGTTGGCAGTTGGATTAAAAGGTGGAAGTAGCATTTAGATGTCTCTAGGCACAACAGGACTTGGACTCTAGCCTTTTTGAACTCGATGTATAATTAACAAGTTGCACACACCATCTCAAAGTGTTTTTCCATTGGTTTATTTTATTGCTAAGTTATAATAAGAAAAGAACCATGCATTAACAGAACAGCAAGAAACCCAATCTGACATAATTTTTATATATCAACAGAAAATCAGGGGGAAACACTTCAGTTTCTCAAAATCATTCCAGTTTTTAATAGCTGTGATTTTTATGTAGTAGACTCTGTAAAAGGGCTAATTGTTTAAATGTAGCTTGAGAACCTGTGTGGTACATTGCTGTATATGCTGTAGACATCTCCTTCGTTTCCCATGTGACATTTTGTCACCACTTGGGAATCATTTTGAGACTAGTTGGCCTCACGCAGCCAATTTGACCCCTTGAGCAGCTGCCTACAGACTGTTTCTAAACTACAGTTATGATTGACTTGTTTTCTGGACAGGGATCCTTATTGTGAGACTTCTGTGAGGAACAATGAAGAGGAGCTTTATGTATTAATATCACTCTGGAATGTGACTACTTTATATTAAATTGTTCCAGCAAATACTAAAAGCGTAAAGAAAACTGGAGCAAAATCCTCATGTAAGTCCATGTAAGTCAGAGATGGGATGCAAGACCTGATGGGCAATGTAGAATAAGTATTGCAGCATTGGACTGCTCAGACCCTTTTCTCTTTCAAATTAATTAGATACCTGGGAAAATATTTTCATCGGGTAAAAGTCCATGTAATTCCAATAATGTCAATGGGGTTATGCTTATGTACAGCCATGGAGACCAATAATTATTTTTTTATTTTATTGCAGGGAAAACACTGATACGCAGTTTGCATTGTGGGGACCAAACCCACCCCAGCCATGAAGGACCACAGCTGTAGTGAGTTCCCACTGCCTTGTAGGGCTGGTTCACCATCTCAGTCAGTTCAGTCAGAAATGCCACACTTGGAGGCAGTCTCAGCTGGTGACTTTCATTAGCCTGAAGGGGTAAAGTGGGATGACTCCTGTCCCCATCCTTTTCCTTAACTCTCTCTGTTTTGAAAGTATTAGAAGTTCACCTAACCAGTTCATCCCAAGGCTAATTAGGAGCATTTTTCTTAAATACAAAAGTACTTACAACCTACACTTAAAAGGGATGTGAGTCAGGCAATGAAGCACAACACTTAAAATCTGCTCATCTATAATATATATTCCTATGTACAGAAAGCATGGACAGCGTCAAATGAAACACGCAATTAGTCTCCCTCTAACAGTGAACAGTTCAAAATGTAACATCATGCCAACCGTGATTAAGAGTGATACAGCACATCATCATTGTCAACACTATTCAACTAATGTAAACCTTAGTTAGAAATGTACTTGTCAGAGAAAAATGCGCCTTTGATTTCTATTACACTTTCCCAGTAATTGCTGTCATCAGTGGCAGGTTATTATTACAGTTGAATAGAGTTTCAGTAATTACTTTTGCACAGATTCTAACAGCTTTTAGATTGAATGATATTCTGACAGTTTGAATACTCTTGACAACAATTACCTTTTTCCTGGTTAACACTGATTCAGGAAAATTAAAAATTAAATCTGTTCAGAGGAAACACTTATATATGGCACTAGTAAGTGGGCTGATACACAAATGTGTAAATTACAGAATTACTTAGAATAAAAAAAGTTCTTTTGCTCTTCCTCTTATGCTTTAAAAAATCAGCACTTAGGATATGTACAGTATATGCTGGTTAGATTATCAGTAACTGATGTCAAATAACTTAAAGCACTCCTAAACCCATTTCCTACTGATCAGCTACCAGAAGGAAGAAAACAGTGTTATGGAACATGGCTTCCACTCCAGTTTTATTTTTGACCTCTTTCTAACTGTGTCAAGGAAAAACTTTTGGTTTGGAAATCTTTACACTTGCCAGAGGAATGTTTCTAACTGGAGTTTAAGCAAATCATCCAAAATTATTGTTAAGCTTTGCGGTAATGAAAACGTAATTTGTTCTTATTTTTGAAAAAATCAGTATAGTGGGAATCATAGCACAAAGGACTATGTCTTAGAATTTTTCTTTACAGCCATCTTCTAATCAGTTTCCTACTTGGAAAGGATAACTGGCTCATTTGGACAAGGGAGAATCCAAATACCTTGAGCTCAGTAAGCTTTCTGATATCATTTCACATAACATTCTTATAAGCAAACTAAGGAAGTATGGCCTAGTAGAAAGCTCCATGCACAACTTATTTAAAGCCACTCTCAGAAAGTAGTGATCAGTGTTTCCCTGTCAAAGTGGGCAGGAATCTGAAGTGGGATCCCATAGCAATCTGTCTTGGTCCAGTTGTACTGAATGTTTTCACTGACTACCTGAGTGATGGAATAGCAGGGACACACACAATTTACAGATGACACCAAGCTGAAAACCACTGCAGGCATTCAGGATGGCAGGATCAAAATTCAAAATGATCTTGGCACACCAGCTGTCTGAAATCAAACTGAATTTCACAAAAGACCAGTGCAAGATGCTACATTAAGAAACCCACCCCCCCACAAATATACAACAGGGAATAACTGGTTAGGCAGCAGTATGTTGGAACAGGGTTTAGGGTATCCAAACTACAAATGAGTCAACAATGTGCAGATGCTGCAGAAAAGGTAAATCTCATTCTGGTATGTATTAAAAGGAATGTCATACATAAGACATGGGAGGTAATTATTTCAGTTTATTCAGTGCTGGGGAGGTCTCAGATGGAACAGATTACGCAAATACCTGTCAGGGATGATTAAGGAACACCGATCCTGCTTCTTTGCAGGAGGGTGGATTAGATGATCTTTTGGGATCCCCTCCATCCTGATGTTCCTACAGTTCTGTTTAAAGCTAATGCAATTTTGAGAAAATTGATTTAAAATTGAAGTTATTACTCTGTATTTTCAAATCCAATTAATACCTGTGCACAAAATTAACTTGGGTTAAAAAATTGGTGAACATCCCTTATACAGGAATGATTGCACTGACATGAGATACATCAGCAAATCGATGCAGAACTGGGGAGTATTTATCTGATTCTGTATTAGCAAGTCTGCAGAGAACTAGAGAATGTGAGGAGGGGAGTAATGTTGGCATCAGTGGCCTACTGAGTATTCGCTGCTTCCTTGCAGTCTTCCTGGACAATGTGAGCATAGTGCACCACTGCATTACTCCAGTTTTACACTGCCTTGGACTCACTTGCCTCTGGTGTATGCAATTTAACCCAGGTTCTAGGCAATGTAAAATGAATTAGAAATAGTGCAGTAATCCAGCTATATATATGTTTTGCACAAGAGAGAGAATTTTATGAGACTGGCTGTGCAGTAAATAAAATGCTTTTATGATGGTAAATCTACAGTGGAAACCTGGATATTCCAGTAAGTCTGTGCAAAATTTGTTAATGGAAGAGTCTGCAAAGAAGTGTGCAGGGAAAGCTTGGACTTAGTGATAGGGCCATCATTTGCACAAAAGTTAAAGAAACAAACTTTATTCCTGTGAAAACCCTTTTCTTGAAGTCTATAAATTAATACACTAGCAATGCATAACAGCCCAGTAAAACATACCTGTTTAAAGAACACATTTCCATTTTTTGTGGTTTAAACCCAAATGCATCTTTCCTGGTGAAACACATTGGGCACATGTACATGAGCTGATTTATGGTGCTTTAGCCTGATTTAAGGTGCATTAAGGACATGCATCTACATGTGCTTGCCCAGGAGTGCACGCAGTGGCAGGAGCTGCCCTCCTCCTATCCCTGCACCACCCCCCCCTGCAAATGAGCCACTCGTGGCTCCATCCTGCACCCTGCCCCAGCTGGGAAGCACCTGTTGACGCCCATTTGCTTTGGCACCTGGGGCGCTTGCCCTGCTCTCCCCCTCCTCTTGCTATGGCATGATAAGGTGTGTTACTGTAGACTAATAGGAGGAGCAATGTGCAACTTCTCAGTTTTAAAATATGAGAAGAGCTTCCTGTGAAAATTCATCAGAGGGATGAGAAGAAAAGAACTGCACAAATTTCTTTCCACATAAGAGCAAATCCCCCTCAAACTGCACAACCTGAAAACTCAGGGTGTGTACTGAAAAATCTTAGAAGGGGAAGGAGGGATGAATACTTTGCAACTTCGACTGGAGATACTCTTGAGACTCCTGCAGATGTATGTTTTGCTAACTCTGATGTGAGGAAAATGGAGGACAAGGTCAATTCACAGAGATGTGGATCTTCAAGGAAGAATAATTGGTGAGTCAATTCTTCCCCGCTCCTCCTCCTCCAGCCTTCCCCCCAAAATACCTCATGGTATTCTTTTGGATCTTCATGGATCCAATCTTCATGGATTCTTTTATTTAGGGGCTAAATGCTCATGGGATGTCAAGAATGAAATAAATCAGAAAACCAATTTCAGGTGAATAGAAAGTTATGCTATGAGGAGAAAATGGAAGAACAACTTGAATGTGCAGCCAGTTCTTCTTCATCATATTGGACCAGAAGTTGCTTTGTTAACCCACCACTAACCTCTGGGAGGAACTATTAGGTTACTTTCCAAAGAAACCACCTGCACCTGAGACAGAATTTTGTGATACCAGAGACATCACTGCAGACATGTCTCCTGCCTAGGAGAAAAGTCTGAAGAAGGGAAGACAGAGGGGAGATTAAATAACAGTCTTCAAATACCTGAAGGGTGGTTCTGAAGAGGATGGAGCAGCGGTGGCAGATGACAGAACAAGGAGCAAGGGTCTCAAATTGCAGCAAGGGAAACTTAGGTTAGATAGTAGGAAAAACTAGGTTGTGGAATCTGTATACTTGGAGATTTTTAAGACCAGACTAAACAAAGACTTGGCTGGGATGATATAGTTGGGGATGGTCTTTTCTGAGCAGGGGGTTAGACTAGATGACCTCCTGAGGTCCCTTCCAACCCTAACTTCCTATTGGCCCCAAAACACAAAACTTTCTTTCCTCAAATGCCTTTATTCATACAACAGGAAATCCTAGAAGGACAAAGCAATATCTATCTTTGTGACCCTGATCCATGATTCCTGACCACTGATAATCAGGGGCACCTTGGCCTGGTAGCCATCCTTTCTAATTATCAATCCCTATTGTATGAAAGGAAATCCACCAGCCTTCTCATGTTACAGTTTGTTCAGGACACTGATTTCAATGCCTATTCTCTAAACTTTAGTTGCTGAAAAAGCAAGTTCACCAACACTTAGATACTGCTAATATTAAGGCCTGTCTTAGATAAGTCTTGAATTCAGAAACAAAGAGGGTCGTCCCATTGGGAAACTGTAACTTCATGGGCATAGATACCCCTGCTCATAATGTGTTCTGTGCCCTCTGATAGAGTCAGCCACAGAATCCTGTTCTTTCATCTTAGCAACATGGCAGGGATCAGCAGGATCACACTGAACTGGCTGCAGTAGATAGTCATGGTTCACACACCAAATTAAAAAATGTCTATAGTTTAGAAGGAAAATAATACTTTTTTTTTACACAGATGCTTCATAATTATGGAATTCATTCACAGAATCATAGAAAAGGAGGACTGAAAGGTACTGGAGGAGGTCATTTAGTTCAACCCCTGCTCAAGATAGCACAGTACTAGGAAATGTATGGAACTGAGATTGATAGACAGACAGAATTCTTGTGTAAAACCATGAGTCAGACCTTCAAAATAATGAGATTTTTTAATAATTTTGGATTGTTTTTAATGTTCTTCCAGTTGCTGAGCTTTCTTTAAGCACTCAAATAGTGTTTTCCAGGTTTTCTCTGCAACTATGAGCGCCAGAAACTTATCTGAAAAATTATATCAGAGATTCTTCTGCAATCTCTTCCTTTTAACAGCTGGTCCTTTGAAGACAACACCACATTTCATAAAATCTATGTTTAAATCATGAGAACTAGCAAGGCTAGTACAAAAATAGTATAGAACTACAGTGTTGCTGCAGCGCAGTACTTCAGCCCCTCCACCTCTCCCTTCCTGTGGGGACGATGCCTGTAAAAGGAAAGCTGGCTTCTTACAGTGAGTGTTTAGGAGAAGCAAACAGTGCTTTATCTTATTAGTGTGAACAGGAGTGCAAAGAAGAGGGCAGGGTATATGTGTAGCTGCAGATATACCCCATATGCTTCAGCAATATGACTGCACTGGTCAGCATGTTACTGGATACATGCTGCTGAAGTAGAGGGCTAATGTGTCCTATGTATAAAGCCTATTGCAAAATCAGGATTGAACCTTTGGTTTTCATAGCTATTACCCAGTTCTGATCTACATTTGTATTAAAATAACATCATCTTTTTTCACTCATTAGAATTATAGATTTCATTTATTGTTATATTTTCCATAGAGTGTTCTCTTTTTATTAGCATTGTACAAGCTGTACAAAAGCAAAATTTAGCCCTTTCAGAGAGTTGAAAGGAAGCAATCTTTTACATGACAAATTCAACATTATCATATGTAAACCTCATTTACTATGTAATGTCTTCCTGTTTCCAGTTCATTAATTGAATGAAACCTATTTTCACATTCTGGTAGGCAGCAGTGTTCTCCAACTAAAATAAATGGCGCCTTCAGGAAAAAAAGAAAGTCAAAAGATATAATGTTAGAAAATATTTCATGAAATGATTGGCTTGAAAAAATACTACTGGAAGATGGTGGCGAGGGGGTACAAAAGAAGTCAAGTGCAGAAAAGATGGTCTTTTTTGTAATAAAAGAAGTTACTATTTTAAAAATTGCTTAAGAAATTCAAACAGATATGCTATTTGGGCTTCTCAAATATCAAGGAAACAATAGCTGGGTATTCAGCTAACATAGAAATATGTTTAACCAGTTTACTATCTGTTTAGTCCATGAACAGCTAAACTGTCACAGTACAATTTACCTTGAGCAAAGCAAAGGATAGTGTCTTGTGCTTCTCTTGGGCAATCATAAAAATGGACATTGGGGGCATCTATACATGCAATTCATGCGACAGAATAAACTCTGGTGTAATTTGAGCTGGATTAAACTAATCTGGACATCACTGTCGACATGTGTTTAAGTGCAATCATTTACTCTGCCGTCAGATAGTACTGTACTTGTGTCTGACGGAGCTATCTGACAGTGTAGTAAATTAGTCTATACTGGCCTGATTGCCACACACATATAGACAGCAATGCTTTACTATGCAACAAATTAGTCTCTGTGCATGTGTAGACTCACTTGGTGAGTTAGAGTTATCATCTGCCTTTCTGTCAGTCAGTTCCTGATTGGGAGGCAAGTGGGAAGTAAAACTTTTTGAGCTTATATCCAGTGTAGCAAGCATAAAATCCTTGCACTATCAGAGGAACAAAGGACTGCAGGGGGTCTCCTGGGCTATCATGTCTAGCCCTCTTCACTGACAATGTCCTGCCACTATAATGACAGGAAAACAGTTAGTTATATGGGCTCAGAAGTTTCTAGGAAAAGGAACACATCCCGTGCTATAGAGGAAGGCAAAATTCCTTCCATGCCAATTAGCCCCAAATTCCTTCCATGCCAATTAGCCCCAAATTCCTTCCATGCCAATTAGTCCATGCCAATCTGACCTAGCAGAACTATTCCTAGGGAACCTAAGGAACCAACGAGCCATCACACAGTCAACCATCATATCTGGGTCCCTCATTTTTTTCAATCTGTTCACCCCCATTTTATATCCAAACTCCTTGTTACTTGTCCTTGAGTGCCTGAGTTTACACTTCATGTTGTTATACATACCATTTCTAATGCCCCATTCCTTAAGTTTCTCTAAATATTCTTGTATAATAATGCAGTACTCTTCTCTATTGGCAATACCCCCAGCTTAGTGTCATCTTCAAATTTCATGAGGCTACATCTTGGTCCTGGACCAGGGTCATTGATAAAAATATTAAACAGGACAGGTCCTATTGCCACTGGTAACTGTCTCTGTTGAAACCAACTCCTCATCTACCTCACAATTATAGCATAGATCCCCACCCTCTCCATTCTGATTAATAATACCCATTAGGCACAGTATCAAATGCTTTGTTTTGATCTAGATAAACTAAGTCCAGTTCATTACCCTTATCCAAGAAATCTGTTAGCAGATAGTGCTAGTGAGAATCTAGCTCACAAAGAGAAAAATCCAGAAGCTCTTGCTTTCTCTTCCTTTCTGAAAAAGATTTCTGATACCAAAGGTGGATGACCTATCATCATGGACTACTTATATATTATTCACCAACATCCTTTTTATTAAAAACAAATACCTTGGATGCTTCATAGAATTCCAAGGGTAAATACATCTCAAATGTATTACTTAAACATTCAGAGAAATAAATATCTTTAGCCATAATAGTTTCTTCTCACAAAAAGTATTTCCAGAATTTGGAAAATGGTACCTCTCAAGGGTAAAATAGAACTAACATTCACACAGTCTAATTTTATAATAGATGTCATCATTTGGAAATGACTTTATCAGCAGTACACATTAAGAACAGTTTGTCGTGAATAATAAAAGAGAAGTTCCTAAGTCTTTGTATATTCCAGACACTTTTCTATTGCTGCCTACTTTTTGCCTTCTTAACCTAGCAAAACATATGACTATCCCCAATATTTTGCTTTATAACTGTGTCTTAAATTGTGCCAGAAGAATCAACAGTTTACTCACCAAGATATTCAGACACACCTCTCTCAGAAGATTTAGCTGAAGTATTAGACAACACTGGGTCTGTTTAGAAATTTACCCAAATAAGCTATGGTGCTTTTCTCTTAATTATATATTAAAATAACATCTGCCAGTGACAAATTATATTTTTTTTTAAATATGGGATGCATAATTACTGAGAGTTCAAATTACAATCTAATTTATACTCAAGAAATATTTTTTAGAGATTTCAAGACCAACTGTTTCTTTTTATTGAGAAATACAGTAACTTATTTTTTTCTTGTCTGCCTCTGAAGAAAAAATAGCAATAAACATTTTTGCTGCTGACCTGCAGCTAGTGTGGTTTGACTATTACCATTGTTATTACTACTATTATTTACTTGAGGCTCTGCTTATATTCCCTCCTTAATATTTATTATCACTTCAAACTTATCTGAAAGCTGAGTGGAATCAGGTTTTGCAAAGGGGCGCCATGTACATGACATTTCAGTGGATGCCAGGTGATGCTGCTCACGTAGCCAGGTCCTTTTCACCCATAGAAGAAACTTAGCACAGCTATTTCCCACAACTTCTACCACTGGAAGAAAGTTGCCACTGATGGCTCCACTTTTCTTGCTGTCTCCAAAACTCCTGATGAAACATGAGGCTATCAGTTTCCCTGTTATTCCTTGTTCAGATTACACCATGAATTTTCGTGCCAACTTAATATAAAATCATGTGTATGCCCAATTTTGGTTGAAGTCTGCACCCCTTGTTCACTTGAAAACCCCCCCGCTCATTTCCCCTACATGCTGGCAAACTTAGCAAGTTTTTCAATGGTCCTAGTATGCATTAAGTTTGCTGCAGAACCCAAACCAGACTCATTTCACATGGCAGAGATTTTAGATGTAAATATTCCGCACATATATACTTCAGTGAAACATCTGATATGATGCCTCCTGGGAAATTATTAGTAAAGATGAAGACAACAGGAGAGGAATTAGAAGATGGTTAAGGCGTTAGCTAACAAGGAGATGGTAATAGGTGATACTGAAAAGAGGAAGAGAGGACTGGAGTTCCTCAAAGGCCATGTCTACATTAGATGCTGACTGTGCAGTAGACTGTCACAATAGTGTCATGTGGCAGAAAGTGTGACATGACGCTGCTGTGCAGTAGTAATGAGCTACTGCGCAGTCAGTGTCACCTAAAAGCTGTTTGGTGATGCTACTGCTCGGTAACTGTGCAGTCATTTGGTACTTGTTTATATTAAAAGCTTGTTTAATATTTTTATTAATGTCTTTGGCACATAAAGCAACAGAGTGTGTTGATGCAATTTGCTGATGACACAAAGCTAGGTGGCATTGTTAGGACTTTGGAGGCTCAGGATACCATAGAGCAAGACCTGACTTTGAAAACTGGAGAAGCAAGAAAAATGGGATGGAGTTCTATAGTACAACATACAAGCTTATGCATGTAGGGGCTAACGACAACAACTTATTTTCTAAGCTTGGTATCCATCAATCAAACGAGGAGGAGGACCTGAGTGTACTAATAAGTCTCAAGATGATTATGAGCCATCTACATGATATGAGGATGTGTCAGTCAAGTATTTCCAAAAAAGCCAAGATGATATTAATTCCATTATACAAGGCACTGTGGTACCTTATTTGGAATGCTGTGTAACATGCTTATCAGCCACATTCAAGAAAGACGAAGTAACAGTAGAACAGGTGCAGAGAAAAAGAAAACGGAGACTAAAAGAGCCCGGTTTATTTAGCTAGCAAAATGAAGGCTGAGGGGGGCACACTTGTCAGTAAACATGAGGGAGATAAACATGGGAGGGAAAAGACATAGTAAAGAAACTGTTGCCTCAGGAGAAAAAAGTGTGTAAGCAGGCCAGGAATTAATGCTGTTTGGGAATTAAGAGAAAGTTCCTAACCATGCGAATAATAGATTGTGGAATAGCCTTACACTGGGAGTAGCGAGGGACAAACATCCAACTGTCCTAAAGTATAAGTTTGATAAATTTATCGAAAAGATGGTGGGATGTGGTGCCTTTGATAGCATGTGGATAGACTCAAAAGATTTAGGAGGCGCCTTTCAGTGCTTTGTTCCTCTTAGTGTAATCCTGATTTCTTGTACATGAGCAAACAGGCCTTTGGGGAATAATCTTCACTGTGCATGGCAGAATACTCCAGGGTAGAACAGAGAAGGAAACACAACTTAAGGTAGGGGGAGACCAGAAGTACTGAGTTAGGGAAATCTGCAATGTTTAAACTGCTGACTGCAGTGCTTAAATGGCTAACTCTTCTTTTTGAGCGTGATACAAAGCATATGGATGATAAAAGAAGGCAGACAGTCCCACAATTGCTATTATTGGTATTTATTGATATTTATTGGTATTTAATTTGTCTATTTTTTACGACTGTTAAGTGAAATGGTCAGTCAGTCATTGCTTCCTGGGCCCAAAACTATCAGAAGACAATATATTTTTAAGCACAAGTCATGCTTTTTTCCAAGTCAAGTCACTTTCTAATGGCAATTATTTCAGCAGTTAATCATCCTGGAAAGAATGTACCCTAAATTCTTACTATCAGATAATTTAATATTTTTTGCATTTGGGAATATATTTTCTTGAAATAAAAGGAAATTATATAAATCAGTGGTATATAGAAATGTTCAGTGACAACTTCCAAAAATAAAATGACTCCCAATATGAGATAAAAATTTCTACAAACCATAACCATATAGGATGATTCATTTATAAAAATAACTCTTCAGATGACTGGAAGCAAAGGAAAACAGATTACTCTAAATGCTTATGAATAGTCATATTTGTCACTACGCTGGCACTTGTCTGAACAGACAACATCAAAATGAAACACCACACACATCTGATTCAGATAATTAAAAAGTAACCCCTTCATGCTATTCCTATTGTTCTTACAGGATTGAAATCAAATTACAAACAGCGTAACTTGGAATATTTAATCTTATTCATTAGCAGACATAATTTTATTAGAAAAGATATGAGCAGGCACATAAGGCACTGATTGCACAGTGTGAATCTCCACATTCCCATGTCCATACAGTACCCCTTTGCCTGGCCCAGCTCTTATATTACGTATTTTTACAACCCACAACCCATTCAAAACATTTCTGCTCATTGAAAAATTTGGTATCTCCTAAGAAAAATCGCTTTTCTTCCCCTGTATTGTAGTCAAGACAATGCCACATACAGACATTCAATTCCTGTGGAGAGACTCACTTGTTTCCCAGGAGAAACCTTAAGTGTATAGAAATTCAGGATTTTTCTCCCAAAGCAAAAATGGCCCTCCCAGATAAAAATAATCTGGGAACAGCAAGGGTTAAATCACTCCCAGGAAAGCTTTTCCTGGGAGAATGAATGTTTGTACATCTTACCCTTCTGAGAGAAGCTACAACAAAATACTCCAGCATCCCAGGGTGCTTTGCTTCTGCCACCATTGGCAATGCATAGGGGATGCATGCAGGTGCATGTGCATCCCCTGAGATTAGAGGTACGCTCCTTAAGATTGGCTGCTGCCAACACTGCCGGCTGCGCCTGTGGGCGGTCGCCACTCACCACCTCCTCCCCCTCGCTGCTGACACCGCTGGTGGCATCTGTGGGCAGTTGCTGATCATCGCTGGCCACTTCCGATGCTGCCGGAGGTGTCTGCAGGTGGTCGCCGATCGCCAATCGCCGGTTGGCACTAGTGTTACCTCTCAGCTCTGCATTCTTGGGATGGAGAACAGAGATTCTAAGGCAAGGAAAATACTGAATTCTGGGATCAGAAAAGCAGGGGAGTGTTGCATGATGGGGAATCGTTGCTTCAAATGCTAATCAACCCACATCTACACATACCCAGCTCAGCATTTGTCGGACCAATTCTAGTAATGACTCCTCTATTGGTATCCAAAACACTGAATCTGCCTGTCTGTACTGTGAGCTCCCTCAGAGTAATGCCACCCATAGCCAGGAGTGATCAGTTCCTATTATCCACCATATGAGCCATGGTTTACCCCTAAACAAACCTAGTATTCTCCCTTGAGCCATTGTTAGTTCTCTACAAGACCCCTATCCAAGATCAAGTTTCTGGTGCTTGGATCCAAAAAGCTGCATCAGTTCCACTCTTTTTCTGCCTGGAATCCCTCCATGGATCGTGCTCAGAACTCTGTCTGTCTGCAAGCTCCAACCAACACCTGGGATCCTTGACTGGTTCAAGCTTTGCTGAGTGGTGAGATCCCAACTCTCTCCCTCTCTGTCTCCGACTTCAGGAGCCTGACTTTTATTCTCTTACTCCAGGCACAGCTTTCTAAAGCTGACTTTTGCTAATCAAACTTGAGCTAGACTTTCCCAAAAAACCTAATTGAAACTATGTAATATTGTAACTGTTTATTTGTCTCTCTTGTATGGCTATTATTACTGGTATCATCGTAAGTTCATATACCTGGCAATAAATAACTTTTATGGTCAAGCTGGTTGCTATACTCTCTCTCTGAACCTCACTTACTCTTTCTTCCCCTTGACCTTCCCATCTGAGTTGCAGCAATTGTTCTTTTACCTAAGCCAAAGATCCCTGTAATGGAGGGCTGCACCCAGACAATGGTGGTGGATAGGTCATTTTTGACCTGGAGGGATGTGGGCAGTGGGGTTCCTCAGGGCTTGGTCCTTGGACACGCACTGTTCAACATCTTCATCAGTGACTTGGACGAGGGGGTAAAAAGCACCCTGTTCAAATTTGCTGA
>NW_017729029.1:33573160-33582845 GCF_001723915.1 Gavialis gangeticus | reverse complement strand
AATAATGGTCACAAGCTGGCGGAGGGTAAATTCAGATTAGACATCAGGAGGCGCTACTTCACGGTCAGGGTGGCTAGGATCTGGAACCAACTTCCAAGTGAAGTGGTGCTGGCTCCTACCCTGGGGATCTTTAAGACAAGGCTTGACAGTCACCTTGCTGGGGTTGTTTGATCCCAGTACTCTTTCCTGCCATGGCAGAGGGTCGGACTTGATGATCTGCTCAGGTCTCTTCCAACCCTACTAATTATGAAACTATGAAACTATGAAATGCTGCCTTGCATAAGGAACTCACATATGCATTTAAATCACTTATATTTTAGCATATTGGTTTGGCTGGGCTCTACTTCTCCAGCTTAACAATGAACAGAACATGCTTCTGCACAATCCCAGGGAGACACAGGATGACCCCAGAGCAGTCTAGGTCAACCAATTAGGGCTTCCCTGTGCACTGCTGCTGCCTGTCATCAGGCAGACTGAGGGAGAATGCAGAGCATGCTGAGATCTGTGCACGGAGCTCCCTTAGCTTTGCAGTGCAACACTGCAAGAGCTCTCTGTTCTTTAGTGACTCAACAGTCATGTGTCTGTTCAGGTATCCCCAGGCAAATCTTTCTATCAGAAGAACAAACCCAGGAAAATTCTGCCAGGTCATTTGAATGTGGATACGCATGATTTAAACTTAGACTGTTCCCTGCAAAACTGTGTTTTTACATGAAAAAACAAAACATTGTGAAACCTCAAATAAAAGCTAGAGTTCTTCTCAATAAAGTTTTTCTGTCTCTCATTCTCTTTCCTAAGCACCTTCTTTGACTGTCCTTCCCAAATGCTCATGCTGCATGTTCCTCAGAATATCATCTCCCTCTGCTAGTTGGCAAGCGGCTTTTTTTACTTTTGGCAGCCTGTTACAGCCTATGCTTATATGAGTTCTCCAGGTATTTACACTGACAATAAATAAATTAGCTGAATTTATAACATGTAACACACATTAAAAATAAACTATTGGGTATGATAGCAACCATTAGTTATTCTTACAGACACTTCCATTATAAAGCTGTTACTTATACTGTGACCTATTTTAGTGCAAGGTATTACTATGTGCACTGATAAAATTATTTTAGCATCTAGGTCTTACATCCCAACTGAAGTATCATTGTTAGGAGCAAGCCTTTCTACTTTTAAATCCTTATCCAAAACCTATTGAAGTCAATGGCAAAACTCCCAAGGATCTGAATAGGCCTCAGGATTTAGCAAATGGAAAAATGAAGAAGTTTTTCTCTCTAATGTGAGAGGAGCAAATAGATTATGCTATAAAGTTCAGTATTCTAATATGGTGGACACTTATTTTAAAAACAATGAAGGGAATAGTTCTGGGTAGAAGAACCAGGAAGGCAGCTCTGTGGAACTATTTGATTGTGCATTTAACCTAGATCTGGTACTTCAAGTGGGTTGTAATTTAGTATTTATCTGGGAAGGGGTGGGATGAAATGGTGGAGTACCACTCCCACTTTGATTTCTGGTTTAAACCTAATGTTTAAAACAAGTGGCCTTGCATTGACAGCAGCATTTCTATTCAGGCAGCAGTGAGAAAGTCACCTGACTTCAAGCTTGTCATAATCTACCTGATTCCCTCTAAAATCTTCATTCCACAGGTGCTAATGACAATCTCTCTTTTTTTAATGCTCCTCGTAATGTAACATCTATTTTGGAGCCCTGTAGACTGTTCATGTAGCTAAAAATATTAACTCAGATGAACGTTAACTCAGATGTGGAAATAACTTTCAGTGAAGCATTGGATATATTTTCAAGATGCTCAAGAAGGCTTAATTTTTGTTTTATGAATCTGAAAAAGATGCACATTTAATTCTAATGACTACAGGACTAAAGAAACATTTTTTATTATTTTTGTCTAATTTGTTGTGTTTTTTAATATGTAATGAGTGATATAGCAAATTAATGCACATTCCAATAAAGTTATGTTTTTGCTTCTATCGTTCACTGCATAATATAGCCTTAGGCCTCTAGCATATGAATAAAGCTTCTAGTTTCTTTTTACCTGGATAAAAATGTGTGTTGTTATATGTATGCAGGCAAGGTTCTTTGAGTTGATGTGATATCTTTTATTAGACCAACCGAGTAGTTGGAAAAAAGTTCTTAGCAAGCTTTTGGGCACTGTCACCCTTCTTCAGGCATAGGGAGTCTCTGCTGGTCTAAGACTCCAAGAAATGAGAGAAGCTAAAAGTGTGGCAGGATGTCACTGAGAATCATTCTCATAATCCTACAGTATCCTCACCCAAAATATTTGAAAATAAAGTTGATGGCTTCATGCATTGCCATAGCTGACCCCATGTTCACTGAAGATAAAAAACTAGGAAGGAGCCATATTTAAAGAAAGGCAAAAATACAAAGGTGCTGTATGGCAACTGTATAAACCAATATGGGTGGCCAAAAAGATACATGCAATTTTTGGCTGCTTACAAGTCACATGCCACAGAGTAGGGGCATAATAGTTCTAAAGCAACAGAACCTAAATATAACATTCAGTTCTGGGCACCTAAGTACCAGAAACAGTTATTGCGAAGTTAAGCAAAGGACAAGATGTAGGAGTGGGGGCTTGATGTGTTGTTTTTTGAAGAAAAATTATATTAAATATTAGGGGTGTGTGAAACAGGCCATATTTGATTTGGATTCAGATTCAGCCTGATTTGGGGGACAGTGATTCAATTCACTGATTCACATCACTGTCCAAATTTGATTTGGCCGGATCCAAATCTGAAGATTCGATTCCAATTCAGAGAATCAGCCATTCGGCCATAGACACAGCTTCATGTTTTTTCTACATAACTAAAGGTTCTAGGTGCAGCTCATGAATGCTGAGATGGTGGGGCATGTCACAGCCCCGGAGCTGGCGAGCCAAGCTCACGGTCGTGGTCACGGTGGGGCGGCCGGGTGGTGGCAATTGGAGCGGACAGGCAGGAGTTTTTGGCAATGGAGTACTGAGCGGCACGGAAGCGTGATGGTTTCTTAAACAAGAGGGTTTATTCAACTTACGCTTTTGAGGCGTAGGCAACGTAATTCTTCAGTTACAGTGGTGTGACAAACGAACAACAACACAGGGGTCCGTTGGTCCACAGGGTTCTTGAGCCAAGCCCTTGCTATCTAACCCGGAGGCTAGGGGCGGCTGCCTGGCTCAATAGTCCTAGGACTGGTCAACGGCTCATAGAAGGAGTGAACTAACAAACAGTACAATGAACTGTAACTCGCTGAAGATAGTCAGGTGTGACGCCAGTCCCGAAGGACGATCGGATAGCTGAGGTGATTTCCGAGGTCGAAAGCCAGGTAAGTCGTCGCCAGTGTTTTGAGGGTGATCCGAAAGCGAAGTCAGAGTCCAAGCCAGAACAGTCCAGTAACCAGAGAATCAATCAATGCAACCAGACCGAGGTACGAAAAGCAGCGAGAGCCCACGCTGGAGGAGACCTAACTGAGGGACAGTCCCTACGGAGTAGCCTCTGTCCTCAGTTGAACGGATCTCCCCCGGAGGGAGGGGCTCCTTAACCTTTTATAACAATTTGGTGGCCAATTAGAATGTGTCCCTCAAAGAACTTTCTAGCCGAATGACATCATGCTCTTAGCTGACTGAGCATGTGTGAGCCTGAGCTCTCCACTGTTACCAAGCATGCGCAGGGCTGAAAAGTAGGTCAGCCTGACTGACAGCTCTTGGGGTCACCCAGGGGACACATGCTGGGTGAGCCCAATGGAAAATTCCATGAGCCTGTCTTGCGCATATCAGCTTTAATTCTCTCTGCATTGGCAGCATTCAATCAAAATTTTCCTTGACAGGGCAGATGGAGCATCCCACAGGACCAGAGGGGGCCCCCCCGTGTGCTCAGCGCCAGACCTGGATGTGGACAGGAAGTACTTCTGGTCCACTTCTGGGTCCACCACCAAGCATGTGGGGGACTACCCTGTGCCCCCCCAGCTCAGCAATTGGCCATGGGGAGACCCTGGGTACTCCCCCAGACCCAGAAGGTGCCAGTCACCAAGCCGGGGCAGGAAAGGGGTCCCTTGCATATTCTACAGACGACCCAGAAGTGGACCAGAAGTGTTTCTGGTCCACTTCTGGGTCTGCTGCCAAGTGCACTGGGGACGCCCCCATACTCCCATGGGACGCTTCATTTGCCCCACCATCTCAGCATTCCCAAGCTGCCTAGTACCTTGAGGTATGTAGAAAAAACATATAAAGCTATGTCTATGTCCAAATCGTCATATCTCTCCGAATCTCTTTGAATTGAATCGGAGGCTTCCGATTCAATTTGGAGAGATTAATGGGTCTCCTGATTGGATTCAGATTTGGAGATTCAGCTTCTGAATCAGGCTGAATCTCCTCCAAATCGAATCAGTGACCGAAGCTTTGCACAGCCCTATTAAATATCTATCTATGAATAACGATGGCAGTAGAAAATGACAGGTGACCTGACAGGATGACAGGTATTTCTAAAGCCAGTATGTAACATCAAAATGATGGAATTAATAAAAGGGAGTCGGTCAGCTGAATATAAAAAAATGCTCCTTCCCAAGTGCTCTTTTTTGGGATGTGGGAAGTGGGATTAGTGCCATCACGTAGCACAATGAAAAGCTAACTTTACAACCACTAATACAATTACTGTAACTGGGAGATGGACTGGATGATACCAATAGATTTTCCACCTGTAATTTTTCGTTACTGGTAAAACACTTCCAATACAGAAGACTTTATGCCAAGAAAAAAAATACTATATAATACTTGCCTACACTTCCCAGTCAGTCTATGAAGTTGATATTAAGTTGCAACAGTTTCTTTTTCATGGAACTAAATGGGAGATTCTGAGTAGCAGACTGCCTGTTCTGGACAAACCATTCCTCCCAGATGATGTGTGTGCAAATGATTAGGTAGGAGAATGCGAAAAAGAGAACACATATGTAGTATGTGTATATCAGTACTGGGGACAACGCATTTTTCTTCTTTTCAGAATACTTCCTTGCACTGAACTTACTTTTTTCCCCCATGAAGAGAAATTTTACCCTTGAGTTGTTTCTAAAAGATGGGAAAACATAACAGACAAATGCTGCCTTGCATAAGGAACTCACATATGCATTTAAATCACTTATATTTTACTTTTTTAGGATGCAATTGTGAATTATGTTATTTTGCATTTGTAATTAGAGGTTGAAACAGATGGTAAAGACTTGGTTTAAAGTGATATACTAGAATATGAGACTTAGTGCAGTAGGCCTCTTATTTTATTGAAATTCTGTGGAAAGATACAGCATCAAGAAACAGTCAAGTGGCGGGAGGTTTGCTACCCCATTAAAGGCTGCCCAAAAAGAGAAGAACTGAACCTCTAGCATATTAATAGATATTTATGGAAACATGGAAATCTATTGTTTCATTACAAAGACAGAACTGTAATGGGGTTCTCTGTAATAAGATCCCATATTGGGCATTTGGGCAATATTCAGATTTGAAAGCATCTATTTAATTGATAGGGAAGAAGGGACATTTGTACAGCTTATAAAATTGCATAACTGTTTCTGCATGGCCATCAGTGCTGGGAATTTTAGGCAAGCAGAGGGCACAGGAATTGAAAAGTACAAAAAGGGAGCCAGATTCCACTGCTGTTATTCTACTACAGTGAGTGAAGGTATACCAGTAAAAAAAGTCTGAGCCAGGGTGACTGGTCTGGACCAGTTGCAACAGGAATAAAAAGTCATTATTTCTTATAGCTTTTCATACCCCTTCTGAAAGTGAATTGGTACTCACAGTCTATTCTTTATGTACAGATATATACATTACTAAATATACCAGCACGACTGGCATTATTTTAGCGACCTCAGCAGGGAATCTGAGACTGAATGCTCATGGAGACTGAAACACATCCGTGTGATATGAAAGAGAGAAAAAAAGAGCAAAAATAAGCAAGACAGAGAATTGTAACCCTAATTCCCAGAGTTAAAGACCTTTCCTGAACCATCTGTCTCCCATCAGGCAAAGAACCTTTTCATTTAGCAAAAGGGGAGGAAGTATGAGGAGGAGAGAACACATATTAAATCCCTATGTCTAGTGTTTATAATCACATTTAATTCCAATTGTTCCATTTAGTTTTCCATAGTAACCTTTGGAGGAAAATATTCAGCAATTTAAATTAAGCAGAATCATAAAAACAGTCAAGCCTTTTCCGTATATTAAATAATTTATTTGTAGAACACCAGATGCCAAAATATATTTAATGTAAAACAACACCTATCTAAAAACAAATCTTTAATTTCCATTATTAGGGGTGTGCAAAATGGGAAATATTCAATTCGGATTCAGATTCAGCCCGAATCAGAGACAGTGATTTGATTCGTTGATTCGGATCACTGTCCCAAATTTGATTCGGCTGAATCCAAATCCGAAGATTCAATGCTGATTTGGAGAATCAGTGATTCAGCCATAGACACAGCTTTAAAAGTTTTTTCTACATACCTAAAGGTATCAGGCATGGCTTGTGAATGCTGCGATGTTGGGGTGGAGGGTGAATCCCACAGGAGCACAGGGCGGGTGGCCCCCGTGTGCTCGGTGGTGAACCCAGAAATGGACTGCAAGTACTTCTGGTCCACTTTTGGATCTACCGGAGTGTGAGCTGGGCCCCCCCCCCCATGCCTCCCTGATTCAGTAATCAGCCATGGGGGGACCCTGGGTGCCCCCACAGACCTAGTAGGCATAAGTCACTGAGTCGGGGGGCTATGGGGACCCCCCAATGCACTCCCTGTCAGACCCAGAAGAGAACTGGAAGTGCTTCTGGTCCACTTCTGGGTCTCCTGCTAAGTATGCTGGGGAGCCCCCCATTCTCCTGTGGGACACTCCATCCACCCCAGCATCTCAGCATTCACAAGCCACCTGCTACCTTGAGGTATGTAGAAAAAACATTTAAAGCTGTGTCTATGTTCAAATCACTGAATCTTTCGAAATCTCTCTGAATCGAATTGAAGGGTTCAAATTCAATTCAGAGAGATTAAAGGGTCTCCTGATTCAATTCAGATTCAGAGATTTGGCCACCAAATTGGGCCAAATCTCTGCTGAATCAAATCAGGAACTGAAGCTTCGCACAGCCCTACCAGTTATGCTAGTTCCCCACTTACAGCAAGAATGCTTGCCTTTGATTTTTAAACAAATTTGAAAATTGCTTTTCAGTCCCTGTGGAGAGCACCCATAGAATGTAATAGGTATTAATTGGATTCTATGGTTGGTGTAATGTCATAGTTGTGATGAACCAAGAAAAATGTGAGGGGCAGGGATTTTCATGGGTGATATCTTATATTGGATCAACTTTTTAGTTGGGAGGGATACAGACAAGCTTATGGCGATGAAGGACCCTGCAGAGAACTGAGAAATGGTATTTCATCCCCAATAGTTTGTCTATATCCCTCCTAACTATACAGTTTATTATATCCTTTCTAAAAGTATAATGATCTACCCTACCCTACCGAGTGTTATAGCACAAATATCCACTGAAGTTAATGTAATGATTCCACTTTATTACAGCAAACTTTGGCTTGGATACAAGTTTCTATTACATATTGTAGAAGTTTTAGGAGGTAGAGGAGGGGGAAACAACTGTGGACAGGTTTGTTGTCTTCTGTTAAATTTTCTAGGACCTTCAGTGGCTTAGACCCCAACAGGGAAACATGGGATTAACCAGGGCTGTCTCTTTTCTAGTATTTCCTCATGACAGGATGGCCTTTTGGCATCACTTGAATTAGCCTATATCTCCTGATTAGTAAACCTATATCGCCTGATTATTTTTCTTGTTTCCTAACCACAAGGCTAACTTTCTCTCATTTCTTTTTTACAGAAATCAATCTTACTGTTTCCTTGGCCTTGTTTGGAAATTCTACCTCAGTAGTTGGATGTTTGTTTAATAGCTTCTTAGGATGTTAAAAACATCAGATGAGTGAGAAAAGCAAAGGACAGAAATAAAGCATTTGTAGGTCTCAGTTTATATGAACCATCTACCAAATGTCACTGAAAGCTATGTTCCTTGACAGTTGTGCTGACAACAGTACTGCTCATAAAAATCTGTATATGGAATTGCTTGTTGAGCAGATTCAGTGCCAGCACCCTGGATAGCTTTTCCAGTTCAGTCTCGATAACTCACCAGCTTTTAGAGAAGGTACATATTTTTCCCATCAAAATAAGAGTGGTTCACTTCTACATCTAACATAGACTCTTTCTGTGGTGTTTAGAATCAGTAGCTAATTTATTAATGACTACACAAGCTCTTTAGTCTCTCAAATCAGAGGCAATATCCTGTGTAACCTGTGGAAAGCCATAAAAACCAAAGTCCCCAAACTAGTTAACCTTGGCATTGCTTTGTGACAAGACAGGGTACATATATCAACTAAATCCTGAAAACAGGTCCCAACATGCATATGTAAAATCCCTCAGAGCTATCTGAGTTTACCATTGAGGCAATCAGATGAGCTCTCATAACAACAGAGTTTCTTCAAGTTTTATCATTTTTGCTGCTTTAAACTGACAACAAGATTTTTAACTGAATTACCAGATAGGACAAACACACCTCCATTTCGAAAACCAAACCACTCATTACCCACTTAGGGCTATATGTTAGCTACCACAAGTGTATCTCTTCTAACTTGCATATTCCAATTCCAATCCTCCATACAAAGAGCAATAATAAAGACTCTTTTCCACTCTGACAGAAGGTTTCTCTGACTTTGCTGGGGTCTTTGTTTCTAAGAGCCTTTCTAACAAATGCAATATACTCTGCCTCCTCTAAGGGGTTAAAATTGCCTTGAATTTTCCAAATCTGGCTATTTCTAAGTAAGTTCTTTAAAAAAATCTAATTCCAGATTTTCTACGTTCTTTTGTTGTATAGATATTCACAGTTCTTAAAATTGACTATTTAAAGGATGCCATGAGGGCAGTGTTTGAGGTTTTTTTAAACCTAAGCTTAGGGGCTCTGGCTCACATCTGAGAGATGATTTAAGTTAACCTTCACTGAGCCTGTGTCCTGTATTCCCCTTTAATGTAGGATTTGATTTTCTAGAACACTTTATTTTGCTTAAATGTGTCTTGATACAGTTAAGGTGCAAGGATATTTAAGTACACTTGTTGCACTTCTCAGAGCACCCTGCAAACTAAGGTGAGGTACAGACATTACACATAAACTGGTATAAGCAATCAGAAAATAGTCTGAACTTGTAACAGAACAGAGGTTCAGTGCACAACATAGGCTGGTTTAAAAATGGCAGAACCCAGTCTAAGATAGATCTGGATGGATGTAGTATATGAGATTTCATCAGTTTATGTTAAACCAGTCTATCAAACTTCTGTCCCAGATACCCTCCTGACTCAAGTTAGACCACAGTCCCCAGCATCCCAGGTTGCTTTCCGGGTCCCCACTTTGCAAGGAGGGCAGGTTAGCTTCTGCCCATGCTCATCTGCTCCAGCCAGGTGCCAGGCCAGCCCTGTCTCTGGGCTGTCACAGATCTGAGGCAGCAAAGCCTCTGCTCCCAAGCCCCGCATCCTGCTAGCACCTGTCAGCTGGGCTGGGCAGTGGGGCAAGGGAGCAGAGGCTCCCCCACCCCACAGCCAGCACATCTGGGCAGGATCAGCACTTGGGGGGAGGGGATGGAGCTCCTGTTGCAT
>NW_017729029.1:33566346-33573012 GCF_001723915.1 Gavialis gangeticus | reverse complement strand
GCCCCTCCCCAGATGTTCTGGTTGGGTCTGGGGGGTGGGATCTACATGGTGGGGACCTCTGCTTTCGCTCCTCCCCCTACACTGCCACTGGCAGCTGGCCCCTGGTGCGGGGGCATTGCTGGGAATTGATTCTGTGTTCTCTCCCCCCACTCACTGCACTTGCTGGCAAGGGGCTGGGGGCATGTGCCTGGAAGCCAGTCAGGGATGGCCATTGCTTGGCTGCATTTGGCTGCCCTCTGCAGTCTCTGGCATGCTGGGAGGTATGCAGAAGTGACCCCAGCCTGCTGGCTTTGGTCAATGCAGGCATCTGCATGCCCCCCTCAAAGGGTGAGCATGTATTCTGTTCAGTCCTGATTTAATCTAACAGTTTGGAGAAACCCACAAAGGTCTGATCAATTTTGCCTCAGGCTTTTTGATGTCTGTATCTAGCTTAAGTAAAATCTTAACTTTAAGAGAGAGGTATAGGTAGATTAAAGTCATGCAAGTCTTTCACAAAGCTGGTATAGATCCCACCTCCCCTTAATTTTCGACTCTATGTTACTGTCACAAGATTATCTGCTAACCATAGATACCTTTTTATGTGCCATGGGAAGGTTAAGAGCAATTGATGATTGTTTAAATACTTTTTTAAAACATTGATATTTTAAAAATTAAATATATTTTACTTTTCAAAATACATCTAATTAAAATGAGCAGCTATTAAGGTCTTGCAAGAATCTCACTACACTTATTAACATGCTATAATAGAATTCAAAGAATTCAGTTTAAATTAAAAATGCTAAGCAAGTCATGAGTATTTGTTTAAAAAAAAAAACAGGCTTTCCAAAAAGCCAGGATTTCCAAGAGGGGTATGCCACTACACACTTACTGTACATCAAGGGTGTCTACATGGAAAAATATGTTTTATAGCTAGTGACCTGTAAATTCACTTCCTAGCTGGCTTTCCATGTGCAGATCAATCTACATGCTACTTTATTAAACCATATTCTGGTGTCTATAGGCATTCCCCACCAAGCACTTGCTATGGTGCATTCTGTTTAAATGGTAAGCCACAGCTCATGGATAAGCTATTATTATTGAACATCATCATCATAAAATAACATGGCTATGTACTGTTCTAATATTTACATTTACATTAAGGATGACACTTTTCTGGTCTGACAAGCTAATGATGTAAGGGCCAGATATTGCTATCCTAACTCCTAATAAATAGTGGGATTAATTAAGGAGTGAAGTTCTACTCATTGGCTCATCTACACAAGATGCTTACTGTGCAGTAGCTCATTACTACTGTGCAGTAGCATCACATGGCATGAACTGTGACCCAGCGCTACTGCACTGTAGTAACAAGCTACTGCATGGTAGTAATGAGATAGTGCACAGTCAGTGACACTGGGAAGCTGTGCAGGGACACTACTGTGCTGTAATGCTGGTTACTGTGCAGTCATTTAGTGCTTAGGTATGCAAGTACTAAATGACTGTGCAGTAACAACTGTTCAGTCAGTATCTCATGTAGATACGGCTATTGGGTGCATCTACATGTTCATTGATGCACTGTAATTATGGTGCATTAAGTTTAGTGCCTGTAATTAATGTAAGAGCAAAAGATGAAATTTGATTAAACTGGGTGCATCTACATGTGTGCTTTATTGCAGAGTAGATTAGCTCCGCAGTAAATGTCATCATGTATACATGGGCTGGCATTAGGGTGTAATAAATTAATTAAATCCACTGTAATACAGTACCAACAGTACTATCATACAGTAGAGTAATTTACTACACTGAAACTCATGTGTAGATGGTGACTGAGTGGGGGCCAACCCCCTGCCTGCTGCTTAGCCACATGGCTCCATAGGATCAGCACCCTCATGCCCCAGCCAGCTCCTTTGCCACCCGGCACCACCTCCTGGAGCCCAGGGATGACCCCCCTGTGTTCCCTGCCAGTACAGGCCTGCTCTGCCCCAGCTCAGCTTGCTGCTGTCCTGGGCTTATGTGTAGATGTTTTGACTAGGAGCAGTTTATTCCAGCTCAGGCAGCTCCGGAGTTTTTTCCTGCACCTCAATTTCATGTGTAGATGCATTCATTGTACTTGAGTTTGATGTAGCTAAACAAAGAAAATGGCCATTTGGAGATGGGGATGCAAGATAAGGGGGGATACCAGGTATAGAGAGATTTTGAAATCTTTTACACAGCAGAGAAACAATGGTAGATGGTGAGCTCACTGGGAGGGCCTTGTTACATGGTCAGTTTAGGTGACTTCTGGAGCTCTTAAAGTTTGGACTGGCTGCATGTTAATTCCTTTTAAGTGGCTTAAAGCACTCATTATTTGCCTTAAATTTACACCATTCCAAGGCAGGATTATCTCCAATCTGCCTAATTTTGCTCCTGCTCCATTACCACATGGCCACCTCCCACACCTGTTCCACCCAAATTAAAGTCCTGCAGTATCCCAGAATGCTCTCAGCTCCAAGGGGCCTGATACATTTTTCTCCAGTGCTTAGGCAGCACCTGCCAACCCACACCCTCCCAGGTGGGCTGTGGGCCTTCTTTCCCAGAGCACCTGGCAGCTGTGGTCCAGGTGCACTGCTCAGACCCCAGATACCCTTGCCAGGCAGAACAGAGTCAGCCTGAGCACCCAGAAGGGGTGGGGGGCAGGGAGGTGCCTCACACCACTGCTTAGACTGGCTCTGCTCTGCCCAGAGGGAGCAGAGGAAAGCTGGTCCAAGCAATGGCGTGGAGCATTGCCCCCCTGCTGAGCTCTCAGACCAGCTCTGTTCTGCCCAATGGGAACAGAGACCATCTGGCTACTAGTTCCTAGTCCTGTCCATACTTACCAAGCCCCTAGTGGCAAGTCACAGCTGTGCAGGTGAAGAACATGCTTTTTCACCTCAAGGTGTGACTGCTCCACTAAATTGAACAACACTAAGCCAAGTAATATTTGTTTGGCTTACAAAGTAAGGTCTAGCACAGGGGTTGGCAACATTTTAGGACAGAATGCCAAAAACACCTGCAAGTTCAGCTTGTAAGATATTGGTGTACCAGGAGTGGATGGCAGGGGAGCTGCGAGGGGCCCAGTCCTTGTTGTGACAGTGCAGCCCTGGCCTCTTCCCTGCCATCCACCCCAAGGTGCATGTGCCAAGCAAAATGCCTTTGCATGCCACACTCTGGCACTTGTGCCGGGGGTTGCCTACCCCTGGTCTAAGAAGTCCCAAATAGAAAAAGGAAGGGAAGATAAGGACCTTCAGTGATAAGGACACTGAAATTTTATTGCCATTCTCCCTGCATGTGTTTCTCTCTCCATAGCAGCATCTTTTTTAGCTCTACATCTTCTGGCAGATACCATGGAAGCTTTCACATTACTAGACATATTGCAACAAGAGGAACATCATTGTATCCCTTTGACATTGATACTGATTGCAGGCTTTCCATAACTGTCACAATATCAACCGCATGTTTTCTCATGCATGCTGTTTGAGCTGACAAAACTTTGTCAGTTTTAGTTATTTAAATGTTGCTAATTTTGATGAGGTACTATTAATAAACTGTTTTAGCACAAGTACATGTTCTGTCAAAGAGCAACAAGCTTTCATTCAGAAGCTCTAGAGCTCTTATTAGAGCTCACTGGGAATTTTCTATCAAAAGTATTTTTCAATAGAGAAAGCCATTTTCTGCACATTTGAAATTTTCTGCAGGCTGAGGTTGCCAACATTTTCCAGTTTTCCATCAGTAAAAAAATCAAACCAAATATTTGTACTATTTTTAGTTCAATTTGCTTGTCTATGGTTTTGAACTATTTCACTTTTGGTTCAGTACACCAACATGTGGGGCTGTAGTTCCTCACAGGAGCTAGAATTCAGTTGTGTTGTCCATCCATTCTTTGTTATGGAATGAGCCTTCAGCTGGACTACATCTTCCAAGATGCTGAACAGTCTTCTCTTTGACTTCAGTGGTGCAGGGGCCAGGGGCACTCAAATGTCAAACTAACTTGAAAGAACTCATTTCATTTTAGAACAGCAACCCAATGTATTCTGGCATTTTCCCCTGCAATTTTTTCAGAATTTTTCAATCCATGAAAAAATATATTTCAATAAAAGGACATGAAATTTAATTGGAAGGATTATAGAAACAAGCACCTTTTCACAAAACATGCAATCATCTAGTGGATTTCTTATTGCCACTAGAGATGACTGAAGCAAGAGATTGGTGCAATTATAAAAACATACCATACCTTTATATGGACAGTGAAAACAGGATATGCACAGTTACATTATTTGAAAATAACTGTAAAACCCATACTCCATGGAAGAACTAAACACAAACTGATGGCAAACTTCTGTAAATATATTATTCCCAAGTATCTACTGTAGTTATTCTTCAGTCTTCTAATGCAGCATTTTACATCTTACTGGATTGTACAGACCTGTGATCTGAGCTGATATGACATTTTGTATATATTGTATTTGCTCACATACATACCTAGATAGATATGTAGAGTTTAGAGAGAATGAAAAATTTTCCTTGAAAATTAGCCACTTTCAGAAAAATTAATTGCTATATAAGACTGGAACTACACCAAAGTCCATCTGGTCTGATTACTTGGGTTTGCAGAACTTAATTCACTTCCTTTAAAATATGATATAATGTTGTTCTTAGTACCCAATGACATTTCTGTTTTACTCACACCAATTTAATAAAATGCATCTGTAATATATCATAGATGTGTTGTCCCCCCTGCTGGACAAGTCATATACAGAAGGGAAAAAGGGAAAGTGTAAGATACAGCAATCTTCTTTTGTGTCTTTAGTTTAGGTAGCTTTCCTGTACTTTTACAGTTTGTTAGTTAGAAAGTTCTTGCTGCACTGCAGGTTGAAAATACCTTTCTCTTATTCCTGTTACCAGGTTCATTAAAAAAGCCACATCTCTCAGCCCACAGTTGCCTCTTTCAAGTTAGGATTAGCATGACATTTGGTTTCAGTGCTTTGGACAGAAGCTAAGGTGACAAGAGTCCATGGTTTCCAGTTGTTTTGGTTTTTCCCCCTGGGACCTTATTTGTACTTTAAATTAGATAACTTATTTACTGAGTCATCTAATTTACTCCACTGCTTCATGATCTCACATGGCAACAAAGGGAATGGTATTGGAGAAAAATGACACAGTGTGGATTATTTTGTTTACAGAACTTTCTTGCACCCCAAATATGGTTTCAATTTTCTCTTTGAAATTTAGATCAAACAATGCTGTCAGCATAGATTCATTTCTCCTGGATGTTTCTCTTTTAATATTCTGGAATCTGCACACAGTTTGAGGGCCATGTCTTTTGAAAGCACTGCCACAGAAGTGCCCTTTTTCTAAGATGAGGCTTTGTGTCTACCAAAGGAGTGTATAAATATCTCATGCAGTATATACCATTGGCAGTCTTACAGCATAGATACCAATGGGTAAAGTGAGAACACTTAACTGCTTATCAGATATGAATTATGGTAACACAAGTTTATTTTGTATATTTAATCAAAACCTAGCCAGCAGTAGCCTACATTTTTTTCATGCGTGTGTGAAAAAGGAGGCCTTTGATGTCTAATCCAAGGCTCATTGGGGGCAACAGAAGTCTTTCCATTAGTATCAATGGACAGTGGTGTTCTGCCTATAGTTCTACTGCAGGGCTGTCTGACTTCTGTGCAGCCAGGGTCCATATGCCACTCAGTCCACACACTGTAGGGCTACGCCTCTGGGATCCTTCCACTCCATGGACTGTGCCAGTGCCACATGCACCTCTGCCCCATGTCGTGCAGGCTGCACAGAGTCATGTAAACCTTTGCTCCCTGTCACATAGGCTGCACTGATGGTTCATGGACCCCGAGGGCCTCTCCTGCTGCCCAGCAGTGTGTGAGCTGGCCTCTAGTTGGACAGTCCTGTTGTAATTAACCTTGGGGGAAAATACCCCAACTTAAGGACTACTTTTATCAAATTCCAGAGTAGAAACACTGCATTAGTTAAGTGCATTGAATTACTGATTTACTTCAGATTTGTATGCATAGGCCTATTTTTTATTGTATTGTGTATTGTCCATGTATACTGTGGTCCAGGTCCTGGTCAACCAATTAAGTGTATAAGTGGGCTGTAGATGCTTAAGGCCAGATCCTATTCCATGTCTTATGTGCCTAAGTGGCCTTGGGCACCCAAGTGCAAATTTAGTCCGCTCTGCTTGAATGTCTTGAAAAAAACATTAGTGCATACACAGGTGAGCTAGCACTGATGTATACCCAGGAATGAAAACAAAACTACTAGTTCATATACATAGGAAATTATTTCAGTCATTCACACCTGTAGACTTCAAATTTTCATACTTCTGAATTTTTTTCTTCAGAATTTAAAATAGCTTACATGTAGCAGTGAATACAGTTTGAATAAGGAATTTCATATTTATTCTAATGTGATATATTTTAAATCAGCTGCTCAACTCTTCTGCATACAAAATTCTGCATACAAATAACTCTTACAGTTTTTGAGAAGTGTAAAATATATATACAAGCTACTACTCTGGAGATGCAGAATTTGATATATCATTACTTTGATCAGGCCTCTAAAACAGTGGTTTTAAACCATTTTTGTACCTGGAGCCATTTTTAAACATTAATGGCCAGTCCTGACCCAGTGCCCCTCGCTCCA
>NW_017729029.1:33559415-33561346 GCF_001723915.1 Gavialis gangeticus | reverse complement strand
ACTACTCTGGAGATGCAGAATTTGATATATCATTACTTTGATCAGGCCTCTAAAACAGTGGTTTTAAACCATTTTTGTACCTGGAGCCATTTTTAAACATTAATGGCCAGTCCTGACCCAGTGCCCCTCACTCCAAACCTGCTGGCACCCGGCCCCAGCCCCACAGTGCGTGGAGAGGATTGGGGAGGGGGAAGGAAGGAGGAGGGGGGGTGGGCATGGGAGGCCCCAAGCAACTTCTTGCAGGCTGGAACTCTGCCAGCCTGCAAGTGAAAAGCCACTGTTTCCCATGTTTTTCCCCTTTAAATGATAATCCATTTTTAAAGTTTGTCGATCCATTTTTAAAGTTTGTCCACAACCCTTTCACATATTCTAGCAACCCACTTTTGGGTTGTGACCCATAGGTTGAGAAACACTGCTCTAAACCAAGAGGTAACCTTAACATTCAGTAACATTAATACTTGACAAAATTGCCACTACCATATCACTCACACATTCAATAATCAGCGAACACATGTCTACATTTTATATGTGTTTATGTAGTACTTTATATGGAAATGTTTCATTGTTGCCCGCAGCAACATGTGGCATTTCTTCAAGAACGTTTCAGCACATTTTAACATGGCTTCTTCAAATGTGTTTCTAATTGTGAGGATTCAGGTTTACAAATGTTATCACTGCTCAAGCAGATTAATTTATTTAACTGTTTAATGTGCACGCTTTAGGCACTTTTACAAAACTTGAAATATACAATACAGCCCTAAATATAGAAAATAAAATGGCCTGCTAGCTCAGATTTAATGTTGGGTAAGTCAGGGCAGCTTCAATTAAGCCGTACATGTCTTTTCATTATAGCACCCTTTTGACCAGATTTTTTTTAAGGAATACTTGGGAATGAAATAGTTTGACTGTTGTACGCCTCAGTACTTATCCCAAATATCGGCAAATCTAAATGTCATCCTGTTAATTACAGCACCAATGGTACTTGACTAAAATGATTATCATGGGATGTAAGAAGGGAACATTTGGAGGGCAGGGAAGTTTGTTGTCACATAGAAGCAAGGTTCTGAATCTAAATATTGATTACAGTGGTTTTTGCTAGCTCCTTGTTCATTAGGACTATATTCACAGAGGTGCCAAAAAATGCTGAATGACCGGTGGGATTTACAAAGGTGTCTACCTGACCCTTATTGTTATTTTACTGGAACTTAGGCCAAAAACATCCTTAGGCACCATTGCTTGCTCACTGCTATGCACCTATCTGCTCCTTTGGTTACCTGAAGGTGGCTGAATACCCAATTCAGATGTATCTCTCAAGCAGCCAATAGGGTTACCGTATGTCCAAGTTTTCCTGGACGTGTCCTCTTTTTGGGTTCTCCCATCTCCATCCAGGTGTTTTTTTAAAATAACAGCAAATGTCCAGGAATTTGCTCTGCCTCTGCTTTCCTACCACTTCCCTGCTTACCTGAGCGAGGACCTACTTGTAGCTGGTGGGAGATGGGGGGAGGGCAATTCTGACCAGAGGCAGGACCATCACATGTGTCTGTACGCGGACCCAGCAACTGCAGGCAGGTAAGTTGGGGAGCTGGAGGGCCAGGGCTGGGGGACTGCCGGGGGTGTGCGCATGTATGTGTATGCATGCGCGTGTGTGTGTGTGTGTGTGTGTGTGTGTGTGTGTGTGTGCGCGTGCGTGCACATGCCTGCCAGAGCTGGGGCTGCAGAAGAGCAGGGAGGCAGGGGAGGTGCTTATCCCTCCAGTGGGGGAAGGGAGTGGGAGAGGTGTTCTTCATGGGCTGCAGGGAGCTGAGTAGGCAGCAGGGTTTGGGGAGTAGAGGGGTTGCAGGTCAGGAGTGAGGGGCACTGGCAGGGAGCTGTGGGTTGGGAGTGAGGGGCATAGGCAGGGCTGGGGGGGCTGCAGGTTGGAGGTGAGGAGC
>NW_017729029.1:33553713-33554415 GCF_001723915.1 Gavialis gangeticus | reverse complement strand
GGCAGGGAGCTGTGGGTTGGGAGTGAGGGGCATAGGCAGGGCTGGGGGGGCTGCAGGTTGGAAGTGAGGAGCACTAGCAGGGGTTGG
Source organism: Gavialis gangeticus (assembly GCF_001723915.1). Classification (NCBI taxonomy): domain Eukaryota; kingdom Metazoa; phylum Chordata; order Crocodylia; family Gavialidae; genus Gavialis; species Gavialis gangeticus. The sequence continues at coordinate 33,554,328 of NW_017729029.1, read as the reverse complement.
GGAGAGGGCAGGCACTGTGGGTCAGGAGTGAGGGGCACCAGAGGGGTGGGGGACTGTGGGTCAGGAAAGCAGGGCACAGGCAGGGTCAGGGGTCTGCGGGTTGAGAGTGGGGAATATCAGAAGGATGTGGGAAGGGGCTGCAGGTTGGGAGTGAGGGGCATCAGTATGGCCTGGGGGGCAGGGTACTGTGGGTCAGGAGTGAGGGGTAGCTGCAGGATGATGGGGGTTGTGGCTTGGGGATGAGGGGCAGGGCACGGGCATATTACTGCCTCTCCACAATCATATTGCCCCCCACTACAGGAGTCCTCCTTTTTGAAACTGGAAATATGGTAACCCTCAAGTTCTATAAATCTCACTCTTTCTTTTGTGACAAAAAATGCTATCATAGGAGGAATCACAGCTCAGTGATTTAAAGTACAGACAAGGGGTTAAGAGATATAGTATTATTCCTAGTTTTGCTCCTGGGTTATTGCAAGGATTTAGTCAAGTCTCTTGCCCTTGATATGCCTGAATTACACCATCTGCAAAATCTCATAAGGATATTGTGAAAATGTATTTATGTATTTTGTAGAATGACTTTAGAATGACTGGATGACAAATACTTCATAAGAGAAA
>NW_017729029.1:33538477-33548713 GCF_001723915.1 Gavialis gangeticus | reverse complement strand
TTTTGGAAGTGTGATTCCTGCTCACCACAACCATATTGACAGAATTACACCATCTGCAAAATCTCATAAGGATATTGTGAAAATGTATTTATGTATTTTGTAGAATGACTTTAGAATGACTGGATGACAAATACTTCATAAGAGAAAATTATTATCAGCAGTAGTCCTGTAGCCAAGCTGCTTCATTTGAGTCCTTCCTTTTACTTTTTTCAGCATATATTCTGAATACAGCAAAATACCCCATCTCCCTTTATTTAAAGGCACAGTGTATTTTAATCACTTTGTAGTAGAAATCAACATGCTTCTATCAAAGTCTGTGAACTATTTGATATATTGAAACATAAATGTAATATGATGTCAGTGCTAGAGAGACTTGACTCTTACTATTGGAAACATGGGTCAGTTTTTGTTCCCATATGTCATTTGAGTTCCCATAACTGTCATGCATCTGAATTTTAATAGAATTAAATTAAAAGTAATTTAAATGAAATGAACACCTGTGTGTTACTACAGTTTCATGTTAGGTGGGGTTAGCGTGTTCTATAGGATTGCAATCTAGTATTGCTAGATGATTTATTAATTAAATTACTGGGTACATTTTGAGAAAAAAATACTTGTTAAAATCCCTTTTTGCCTTCTTTATTTCTCCTAATAGTGTTTTTGATGCATCCTTGTTACCAAATGACTTATGGTTAGCATCTACTTTCTTTATCCAGTAGCTGACTGAGCTATTAAGATGTCTCTTACATGTTTATGAACTAGTAGATAATGTACATTTTTGGATTCACCCAACAAAGTCGGCCTCATAAGACCTGTCAATATTAGGAGATTATGGTGTTAGATTTGGCTTAAGTGTCTAGAACTTTCAATTCAGGCCAAAGCTACCTCTCTCTTTCTAAACGAATATGACATGAATCATTTGGCAGCCACTCCTGGCAATTGGCTGGTCACCTATTCCAAAACAAAGGGAAGCAAAAGAACATCCCATGTGTTTGACTAGAAAACAGACAGTACAGCTTTTCTGTAGTGCCCCATGTGTATTACTGATTACATTTACCAACTAAAAAAAGCCACAGTAAATGTGCCAGCCACAAAAGTTTTGTGCCAGAAACACCTAAGCAACAGGTGGTGGGAACCTTCTCTTTGAAGCATCTCTGTTTGTTAAGGGTGGTCAAAACTACTGGGAGAATTTACAATCACACACAGCTTACTTTGTTTGAAAAGAGCAAATAACCTATCAAAAGACTGAAGCCCTTTTTTACTTGTCTGCTTTCCTTCGTCCCCCATTGTTTATTCAGATTTAGTCCTTTTGTTTCTTCTTCAGACATCTGTCCTCTTTGCCTGGATCACTGTTCAGAGCAGCTAAAGTACATATAACTATCTTGTATACAACACACTTTGATAGTTCACAATGAGACACCAAAGCTGAAATAAACACACAGCCCAGAAAAAAAAAAGTAAAAAACCCCAAAACTTAAATCCCTACTTCAAAACTTGTTTTGTGTCTTCTTATTTCTTAACGTTATTTTTAAGTGTCTAAACCAGACCAATTATAGTCAGAAACTACTTCACTTAATCCATTCCTTTATCTCCTGGGAAAAATCACCAAAGCAATTCTCAAAATGTTTAAATCCCACAGTGTGCATAAAGGCAGCAAGTAAATCTGCTCCTTCCCAGGCAAACCTTAAGGATTTTAGTGGCATCTTTAATTAAACTAGCAAATAGGTTGGTTTCCCTTGTATTCTGACCAATATACTGTCAACAAGAAAAAAAATGAAAGGAAGGATTTGTACAGAAAAATAGCACCAGGAACATTTGTATAATCATGATCATGGACTGGAACAGGAATGCAATCAGGAATTATTAAACATTGTCAACTACTTCTTGGCAGCTTATTAGTGGGATAACACTCCTGTAACTACAGTAAAGTTGGTTATGAAATAATTAAACCCCAAAGTCAGCAGCTGAACAAACAACAAAATGTACAAAGTGTGCAGAAAAAAGTCTATCTTTATGTCTATATCAGTGAAAAAGTAAGTGCAGATTTAATTCCATAAGGTGGAATTACACCATCATTATTATTTGGTTGGTAATAAGCACAGATGGTTATGAGGAACATGTTCCCCAAACTATCCCTCCACTTGAAGCCAGAAAAACTTACAAAGGAAAATGCATGTAAAAGTTTACACTAAGGTACCTGGAAATTATTATTTTTAAATGTAGGAAATTCTTGTAGCTGCTTTGTCATTCAGCATTAATAAAATTAACTGCAGTGTGCAAACATAGATTGTTAATACATTAAAAATATTAGTCCATGAAAAAGTTATACCTGATGGTACCAGAAAGCACCATTGATGATGTCACATCAATCTACTGTAGAATGCACCCCCAAAATATTTTCCTTCCTACATGGGGAAACTGATATTCCTATGGACGAAGAGGGTTATTATTGCTTGTAAAATCAAGGTCCAGAAATTGTGCTCTCAGCTGTATGGAGGAAGGTTTTTATGATACCCAACTAGCAGAGATAGCAATTAACTAGAATACTCAAGAGCAGAGAGCCTGACAATCTGATGAGTTATTCTTTTGAACCAGGGCAGCAACTCATGCATAAATTTTCTTGTAAACAATTATTACAGGAATGCACTGTAAACACAATTAATCATCTCAAGGTGTTATCTCTAGGTATTTTCCCCACAGATTATGTGCCACTTGCTCAATAAATCAAATTTTAACATAAAGACATCAATAGCTGGTAGTATTAATATTCTCATTCAGCTAAAGGTGGTTGGGCAGAATCATACATGATTTGATTACATTTTGAAAACATGGAAAATATTGTAGCAAGTAGGAAAAGGAAGATGTTAATTGTGAAATCTTGGACCAAAACAGCACTTGGGAGGAAGCATCCAAATCAGAATATTGGCTCAACTATAATTCAAATATGTTTCAATATAAAATGTATTCTTGCAGATCTGACTAGAGAATGGCACGGTCTATCTTGTTAATATGAACATTAGGTTTGTGGCATCTTACATAGGTTTTTCTCACAAGAGTGTTTTTACAAGAGACCTGCAATAACAAGCTACATAATGTTTCCATAAGACTTTTTCATTCAAATACATTTAATCTCTTGTTCATAATTATCAGCTGGAGATTTGAGTAACGTGTAAAAGGAACAAAAGCATCTAACTGTTTCATCTCTTATACTCCACAGTGCATTAGACAATGTGCACTCTAGCTTTATTCGAAAATCACCCCTTCAGAAGCCAAAGTCTAAGATCCCCTTGGGGATCATCATATGGACTTTGGCAGGAGTTGAGAGAAAGTGGTTCAGAGGAGCAATGAGGAGGGCTACCAGGGCCAGGAGAGTTGGACTGGGCAAGAAGAAAACAGCTGAGAAGGCAGTTGGAGCAGAGAGGAGGGGAGGAATATCACTGGAGGGTCAAAAGGGCTTCGGTGTCAGAGAATGCTGAGGAGCAGCTGCTGGGTGGCCTGGCAGCTTTGAAAGGATTTGCAAAGTGGGGAGTATTTGAGACGAATGGAAACGACATCAGAAGGGATTAAAAAAAATCTGTGGAGAGGGCTGCAGGAGCGTTAGTGGATTATGAAGGAGGAGCAGAAGACAGTGCAGGAAAGCCCGGCAAGTAAAATGAAGGGTGGAAGAAGCAGAAAGAATTGGCACCTGCAATTTATGCTAAAAATGTATGTGTTCCACACAACTTAGGTGTTCATGCTCAAAATTGGGGAAATGTTTGCTGGGTGGCAAGCAATGAGTTAAATATTTCCGAGCTCAACAGAGGAAGTGCATGAAGAAGGGATTAATATAGGCAACTGATTTAAATGGGATGGTACCGAATGTAAGTCAATACAGAATTAACCCTTTGGGGTAACCTACCAGGGGTTATTTAAACCTAAGTTACAAAAAGGTGGAAATTCAGTTTTATCATTTGGCACTCTTTTCTGGGACTTCATTTGTTTTGTTTTTGTATTTGTATTTTGTGCCTCATATACAAAACTCACATAATTTATAAGCCAACTTTAGAAATTCACTTCATCATGGTCCCACATTGCTCTTGGTTACTTGTTTCTTTACAATATCCAAATTATCCAAGGATAGGATAGTGTATATAGTGCTTTTTTATGTCCTGATTGAAAGAGAATCTTTTATTTTGTTTTCTGCAAGTTGTGGAAGATAAGAGCCCTGAAAGATAAATATAATAGAGTGCCCAACCACATTGTCCTCATTTCATAGACAGTCAGCATGCATTTGCTTTTGTAAGTATTATTACTTGGTATCATGATTCACTTAGTAAACTGGTGATTTCTTTGGTTGTAACAAGGCTTTGTGTCTAATATAAGATATCCATTTTGCAGAAAGTAGAATAAAATAGATTCCTAGGCCAATAAAGTTGAGGTTATTAAGCTGATATTGGTCTATGAGAAATATATGGGTTTGGGATATACAAATGTTACTGCCAAGACAACATTTACTGATTAAGCCTGGATAGAAAAATGGTGTGAATGAGAACATAATTAAAAGACTGCATCTCAAATGAGATGTCATGGCAATTTGTGAAGTCTTCTCTGAATCCAAAATACTGTGTCTACAGTTGCACCTGCAAGTAATGGGCTTCATGATGAGCTATCAAAGGTCCCATATCATAATTGGTACAAGATTTATCATACACAGTCTACATTATGTTAGGAAGCACAAGATTTTGGTTTTGGACCTTCTAGGGTATAAGTTACCAGTACAATCACACTAGTTTCCTGTGATGGATATTTTCAAATTGGGCAAAAACGGGTCTTAGTTGAATGCATGCATCTTTATACCTTATTCTTATACTTAAAAAAATATTATTAAACTATTACTTTCACCTCTAGGAGGGGTATTCATATGTAAACTGTATTGTTCCCAAGGAGTCTGGGATGTACAAAAATTATCACTTGTTCAAATGGGAAAAGCCTAAAATAGATGTGCAAGCCCTGGCACACAAAAAAATGGAGGCCACATTTTGGAAATTTGCCCCTTTATTTTTCCAGAAATTACTATATAGCAAACATTATCTCAAAACTTTAACAAAGGGTATCAAAGTATACTTGAGGAGCAACCTCAGTTCAGTATAATGAGCTCTCATTATGCTAGTATCAGATACTATTAATATGCTATACACAACAGCTATAAACAATCTCCACCTTTTTTGGGGAATAAAATAACTATCAGTCTGGAGCAGATTGAGAGGTTTTCTTCTTATCAATGGACTCATTTTCTTTTAGTGCCTGGTGAATTTCTAATAGCTAGTGATTTCCTCTAAGTCTATGCCCATCCCATTTATAGTTTGTAGCACTGTATTTTGATGAATTTACACTCTCAATGAACATTGCTGAAGGGCCTCATTAACTTGAGCAAGCGGTGAATTTGTATTTTTCAAAATGCCACTTTTCTCTCAAAGAACTCGAACTGACAGTGGCAGTCAAGTAGTTGACTAGCTAGTCTGGCAGCACAGAGGAGGCAAGTCCACTTATACCTTTCTATACCTTTCTGTACAAGTTTGTGAATGTGGGGAAAGTTAGTACAATAATACAATGTGGTTTTATTTATAAACCTTTTCGTACTACTGATCTACGTGCTAAAAATAAGTAGGAACACAAAATGGAAATGATATATTAAAAGGGAACTATAAATAAAAGCTTGAAATGCTTGCTCATCTCTTACTCAAACAGGTCTCCTAGTGGATTCATTAGTGATTTTGCCTCAAATCCTAAGTTTCAGTTTGTTTGTCTCAGATCTTCAAAACAAATCAATAGTTTATGTGTCTGTAACCCGTGCTGGCATGTTAGGCTGGGTGATGCGCCAGATTTCGGGTTCTCAGGGTGCCAGTAGCCCTGCAAGGCCCCTCAGGCAGATCTGCCGACTGAGGTGTCCCGTGGAGAGGTGTGTCCCTCACCCTCACTGCCCTGGAATTCACTCTGAACCCAATGAACACATTGCTTCTTTATTATATACAACCAATCTATAGACAGACAAGAAATAAACAGAAGAATAATATATAATAACAATAATTAATAATAAAACAAAAAATGTGGATAAAATGTACAACTGCAACATTAGGTGGATAATTCCAATGCACTGGATGGTCCTGCTTGTGTTAAACAACCTCAATAAATACATTCGCTGGGTTATAACCCTTCAAACGATTTTGCCCCCCCAACCCAATTGATTCCCTTCAGATCACAATCCGCCTTCTCTCCTGGTTCTCCCTTCTTCTTTTCCCTCCCTCATCTTTTTATGGTTCAATAGCAGCCAATCAGAGCCCTCAGTTGCAATGGGGGCTCTGGTCACAGTTCAAACGTTCCAATAAAAAGCATGCACTGCACATGGCAGACCCTCCTGCCCGGAAAACTTATTGCACCATCTGCAAACTATTTGGCCGCTCTTTTCATGCAGAGTTCTTAAGCCCGGCTCACCCACTCAGCTTGAGTTTTGCAGCTGTTATATGACTAAAGTTAAGCAAATACAGAATCAGGGCCTAGAACCTAAAAAACTCAGGAACTGGCCTTGCAAATGTCAAAAGTTTAAAAGTCCAGCCTACTCTTGCTAACTTCTGCATGCTGGAACATATGGAGCAATAACCAGAACATTTCCAGATATAGGAAATTCCAAGCATTGTGTAAACAGAGTCACTTAGAATAAAGTAATTTTGCATGGACATGTCTATGACTATGGTAAGTTTTGAAAATTAAGTCACTGGCAATTGTTGTGATGTGAAGTTAATATACAAGGCTGTTGTATAAGCTAGGGATAGTATATAAAATAACCAACCCAAACTAATATTATCTTAGAGCATATTAAGGGCTACAAGGAAATTAAGCGGTCTGTCAGATATTTATCCTTCAGATATTTTCAAATTTATCTTGATAGTGAAATATGTCTGATCTAATATGACAAGTTGCAGTTGTTCATTTTACGTGCCACATAGGCAGATTACCTAGAAAAATAAGGTTAAGCTAAGAAAACTGCAGCAACTAGCAAGACAACATGTATTTTCATTTAAGGGCTTGTATATAAACATCTTACTTTTTTTGGAATGTTTTTCCCAATATACTTAGTTTACACACCTGCACACATACATACACTATAGATACACACATGCACATCTATATGTAGGTGAAATAGATCTGTAAAACATGAGAAATGACATCCACTGAGGTACATTTTTAGTAACACAGAACAGAAATGATTGACAGAACAAAGCATATGGAAACGAAGAAGAATCTAACCCACATTTAGATCTAAGAAAAAAATATTTGCCTGAAGGGAAAATATTAATTAGTTTGTCTACATGCAAGATAAAAGTCTGGAAGACATATCCATCAAAAGGCAGCAGAATAAACAGCAAAATGGAAATTATTTGTAAATTGACAGTAAACTTGGCAAACATTGAGGGGGTAAACAAGTTATTTGGCATGCAAAGCACTCAGAAATCACAGACTCTGTCAGGAGGCATCTGTGCATATATTCACTTATTTGACAGAAATTAACATTTTGCAGAAATCTTTGTTGCATGCTAAAGATTTCTTCACCCTCCTTAATTATTTTAATTGCTGCTTCAAAATGTTCCATATAAACATGAAAAAGACATTAAAATCCACCAAGTCCAGTTCCATGTTATCAATATACACAGTTACTCTGTGCAGGAGTTTAACGCAAAACCTACTGAGACATAAAATATTTACATAAAAGAGCCACATTTGTTTTTCTTGGTTTAAATTTAAGAAACATGTGAAGGCATTTAAGATATCCTTACAGTATTATGAAAGGTTTAAGACACACAACACTCAAATAAACAAATGCAGTTAATCCAACTGCTTAGAGGTCTGGGGTTATAGAGATCATTCTTTTATCATGAGTTTGCCATACTGTGAGAAAAAATAGATTGCGTTGGTTGCATTTGCTATCTGTTATTGTAATACATAAAGCAATTTGAAATGACCAGTCCATAACCAACCTTGCTGATATGCTTCTTTCAGCAATAAGCCACCAAAGTATGCAGTGTAATCTATAACATAGCTATCTGCCTCTACACGCATGCAGACTTGCACAAACTGATAAATATAAAACTTTGAAATTTGACCACCATCAAGTGTATCCAATTATCCCAACCACTTCTACCAGTCTAGTCTACAGTGAGATTTTAGCTGCTCTGGAAAGAGTACGCAAGTATTAAGTACATGTTGAAGCAGTAATATCAAAAAACCTATACAAGTGACAGAACATGGAAATATTGTACATCCATAACATCTTGCTGAAGGAGTCCTGTATCCATTCACCCAATGTCTCTTCCGTCTTCTGCAAACAGAATGACTAGTTCAAATGCTGCCATTAGTATAGCAGTTGTCTCTCATTCTCCAATATGGCAGTAGGATCAAAACCAGAATAAACCCCCTTGCTTGCATTTTTCTGGAGGAAGGGAACCTGTCCTCCTTTGGTTAGTATGTAGCCGAGTGCAGGGATCATGCCCATGAAATGCTCAATGGAGTTCTAATAATATAGGAGGATAGCACTTCTAAATTTGTATTGTTTATATGCTTGGATTTTGGTTGGAAGCTACTGTATGAAGTCAGTTTTAAAAATGCATTTTAAAATAGAATCCAAATGTTTGTTGTAAAATTTGGGACCGATATAACACAGCAGATCCTCAGCAACAGCTCAGCAATAAAGTTATGCCTCAACTGAAGAGCTACCCCATTATATTCAAGCACCATTTCTCCCTGTACACATTAAAACAGCATGGGGTTTGTATTTGCCATTTGCTTGTAACACAGAATACAGAATATTCCAGAAAGAAGTTATAAACTTGGTAACTAGCTTTCCATGACCTGTCTCTCAATGCACTGACTGTTTCTTTCCTTATTACTAATTTTCATATTTGGGGATGCCAGACCAGTTTGATTAAAACAGCAATAGCAGGAAGAGTTCATTCAAATAAATCCAAGCACTGTAGGAAATCTCATGTGAGCCCAGATTAAAACCCAACAAAAATCAGAGTGCAGAACTTGGCCAAGTCTGGAAGGATTTGTTCCTTTTCATTAAAAACAAAAACAAGTCAGATACAGTGTGTTCCATTTCCTGGTCACTTTCCAGAACCAACATCTCTAGTTGCCTATATATAATTTTCACATCCTGTAAGACATTAAATAAGTTATTTGTAAATGTTCAGGTTAGTTGCATATGATTCAATCAAATTATGGCTGTAGAAGAATTGCCTAACAAAATGTAAACAAAGACAAATACTTCGAGAATTTACAGAAAATGTAAAGTGAAGCTTAGTTTTGACTTAGGTTACGCAATAAAGAAATAGGAAGAACTTTTTTGAAAAAGAAATGGTGACCATGACAGCAGCAACATAATGTAGTAAAAAAAATCAGGAATGATACAGTACCTGAACTTCTGTGGCCTTTTTTAAAAGTTAGTGAACTATTCATTTGCCCACAAAAGCTTTTCCTGACATATGACAATTTGTTGTCAGATTGGTGATATATAATAGAGTCATTTGAAGCAGTGTGGCAGGCCTTCTAGAAAGTTACACAGGTGTATATGCATGCAAACACACGAACACACACCATGCCGTTAAGTCATTTTGGAATAGATTTTATGGCAGAGAGTTGTTCTAGACATTTTCCATCTGGAAACATATGAAAGGTACTGTCATAGTTACAGACTCTGATTGGTATATTGCAAGGCTCTTCCACTCAGGAGATAAGCCATCACTTCTCATGGACCAAAATCACACAGTTCTCCCACTCTTAGATTAGGCCTTGGGCTGCGTTCCTCTAGTGCTAACTGTGATTACCTCAGTGTGCAATGTCTGATATGGAGATTTTAATAGTGAAGTATCAAATAGTGCAAGTCAGGACATGTAGTTGTCAACACGCTTATACATTTTGATAGACTATATTCACTAAATAACTTATGAGGGAACAAGTGCAACAGAAAAAAATACGTAACTGTTTTTGGGTGTAGGTTGTAGCTGTGTTGGTCTAAGGATATAGACAGACCAGGTTCTTTGGGTAAATCTGATCTCATTAATTAGACCAACTGAAATAGTTGGAAAACAATTATTAAACAAGCTTTCAGGTTCAAAAACCCTTTGTCAGGCTAAGGAAGTTTCAGCAGTTGGTGTGTGCTCTTCCTGGATAGAATGAAAAGTAAAGAAGCCAAAGGCTGGACTG
>NW_017729029.1:33533438-33538336 GCF_001723915.1 Gavialis gangeticus | reverse complement strand
ACTGCAGAAACTTCCTTAGCCTGATGAAGGGTTTTTGAACCCAAAAGCTTGCTTAATAATTGTTTTCCAACTATTTAAGTTGGTCTAATAAAAGATATCAGATTCACCCAAAGAACCTTGTCTGAATAATTGTTTTGCCCCTTTTTTAGCAAAAAAAGAAAAAACCTATAAAAAAACATTTTCTGTAAGTATATCCAGGAAAACTAGACCAATTTATTTAAAAAGTAATTTATAAACACAAAAGGATAATACATTTAAAAAAAAAATAGCTAGCATTGGTTTAACATGATTTCTAGCCTAATAATAAAGGAGAGGTAATGGATGCGATATACTTTGACTTAGGTATGAACTTTACCATTGCCTGACATTCTCATAAGGAAACAAGGGAAACTGGTCTAGACCAGCAGTTCTTAACCAGGGGTTTCTGGCCTCTTGGGGGGCCATAAGCAGGTTTCAGGGGGCCTGCATCTGAGAATTGAGGAGGTAGGAGAAGGGGGGAGGGGGGGGCGACATAGGTGAAACTTCAGGGGGGTGGAGAGGCACATGTCCCCCCAGATTTGTGCACCCACAGCAGGCATGGGGCTATAGCGTGGCCAGACCAGCATGAGCTGGAGTCACCTCCAGAGCCCAGCAGGTGGGACCCATCATGGGAGGGAGGAGCAGGGTGGTGAGACCTGTTGCCACTGTTGCCACTGGGATCTCTGTGTCAAATGCACTGTTGTCAGTGAAAGGAGTAATGGACTGGAGGGGCCACTGCCCTCACTTCCTCCCACCACCAGCTACTCATGTGCCAAGCTGTGGCTTTACCCCAGAGGGGAGGTAGGCTGGGGGGCAGTGCAGGTGGCCTGACAGGAGCAGCAACAGCCAGGCCCTGGTGGAGGGGTAGAGCTGTGGCCTGGTATATGAGCAGCAGAAGGAAGTGAGGGCAGCATGCCCCCCCCAATCCGTTACTCCCTGCAGTTTTGGCAGTGTGGCTGGTGTAGGGGTCCCAGTGGCAGTCACAACAAATCTCCCACACCCCCTACCCCACACACTGGGAGGCTGGGGGTGGGGGGCAGGAGGGCAGGAGTAAGGGGCACCATCATGATTGGGGGTATGGGAGCTGTGTCAGGAGTGAGGGCCAGGGGGCTGCGGGTTGGGAGTCAGGGGCACTGGTAGGTGGGCTGTGGAGCTTTTATGGCATGCTGGGGAGGAAGTCTTAGGAAGAAAAGGCTGAGAACCTCTGGTCTAGACAAAATCACCATAATGCAAGTGAACATGTGGTTCAAAGGCTACACTCAAGAAGTGGTATCAATGACTTGATGTCAAACTATAAGGAGATTTCAAGCACAGTTTTGTAGGACAACGCTGTCAACTTCTAAGTGGCCAGGGGCTGAATGCTTTGTGGACCACACCAGCCAGAGCTGTACACCAGTGGACTACACCAGTGTGAGCCGCACCCTACCCACCCCAACCACAGGCTGCATGCCATATGCATGCAACCCCTGATTCACTGTGCACACCCCCCCCCCACGCCCTAGCTACATTGTATCTCTTCACCTTCCCATCGCTGCTGCACTGAATGCCTGAGTGGGTGTTCCCCACACTGTATCATCCACCTGTGTGGCCCAAGGTTCACCCTCAGCTCCCCCAAACATGCCACCCTGTACAGTCCCACTCTTTGAGGTAGCTGACAGTTTAGGAGCAGGTAGTGACAGCTGGAAGAACAAGGGAGAGCCTGGAGATTCTGGATACTCTTGCAGCTAGGGCAATGGGAGAAGTGGCAGCTGGGCAGGAACTTGGAGGCTGCAACTTAACACCTTGTGGCCTGCCTGTGGGCTGCCAGTTTGACAGTCCTGCTATGAGGACCTTTTGCTATTTAATATTTTTATTAACAACTTGGATAATCAAATAGAAGTACATTTATAAAATTAGCAGATAACACCAAACTGGGAAGTCAGCAGTGTGATGCTGTTGGAAAGTATGAACAGGAATTCTGTATGTAAGAAAAAAGAAGTAACTATTCTGTTTTACTTGGTACAGGGGAGACCTCAGCTGGAGTCCTGTGTCCAGGTTTGTAGACAAATTGGAAAGGATCCAAAAATGGCAATAGAAATAAGAGATTTAGAAACTGTTATCTATTGAGAAAATGTGGAAGAAATTAGGTTTGTTTACTCTAGAAAGGAAAGTATCAAGAGGTGACCATATCAGTCTTCCAAAATCTTCCCAAGGGAAATTTAGTTTGGATATTTGGAAGACCTTTTTCACCATGAGGTTGCTTAAACAATGGAATAGACTACCTAGAATTGTTGTGGAATCTCCATCTTTGGAGATTCTTAAGGGCAGATTAGAAAACCACTTGTTTAGGATGGGTTAGATGATTCTGCCTTGAGGGACTAGATAGCTCTAGGGTCCCTTCCAGTCTTACTTTTCTATGATTCTGAAACACAAAAGGTGTCAATGGTTCTCCATGCCCCCTGGGAATGGAACAAGAACAAATTAGTTTAATTTGCAACAAAAAAGGATTTAGGTTAGATGTTAGGAAAAAGAGTGAATCTACAAGGATAGATAATATAGGAACATGCTATCTAGGAAGGCTGTGGAATCTCCTTCACTGGAAGTTTTTAAGATTTAAGCAGACACTTCTGCTGCCTCAATGCAAGGGAATATATTAGAATATATATATCTTGGAGTTCTTTCCAACCCTACATTTCTATGATTCTGTGATACACATCCAGTCCAACCATCCTTGAGAAAATAATTCTGAAATTAATTTAATAAATTTATGAAACTTGCAAGACCACTGTGTCCTGATCTTTCACACTAACTGGGAAGTAAATTCATAATTGATAACTTTCTCTTTAAAAGTACCCAAAACCTATCAGTTCAAATACTTCTGCAGATGTCACTTATAGTTGCACATGGGACAAGACACGGTCTGTGAATTTTCAGGAGTTTAATCAAGTGACCATATCTTGAACCATAGCCACAAGCAAACAAGACGGTTGTACAGGTTATGATAAAGAGAAGGTTTCATTCCCAACCTATGCCTCAATATCATTATATCCACCCTTTACACATCTCTGTGAAAACAACTGGGACATCTCAATGTCATGTTTCTCTGGTCATATTTCCACCTGCTTCTGGATATGCCAAAGATCAGACATATAGATTAGGTGCAGACATTCAAACAGCTGGAGGAGGAATTGATATAAGTGTAGGGGGGCTGGACCCGAAGATCTTGCGAGGTCCAGTCCAGCCCCTAACAATCTATGAATATAATACACACATACAAGTTACACTGTTTTTTGGTAATTGGCATAGTTTAGACTGATAGCGAACAGAACACACGTTTGCTCTTTGGTCAGGGGGGGTGCGGGGAGGGTGCAAATCTTAGACTGGGTTCCACCTTTTTTAAACTAGTCTGTGTGTGCTGAACTTCTATTCTATTATGGGTACATACCAGTTTCCAATTGCTTATACCTGTAAAAATGTACTGCTTGTACCTGGCCATAAAGTGAAGACACAATTCTGGAGGATTCCTGTAAAGTGTATGTACCTGGTATACTATCCAGTATATAATAATTTAAAAAACAGATTAGGATTTTCTCCTAATGGAAGTGCCATAAGTTTATAGAGGGAAATATCGATACTATTACTTACCATTTGAACATATTAAAAGGAAAAAACTCAGGGTACGAAAACTTTCAAAAGATCTTATAATTCTCTTGTATCTTTAGTTTCAGACAGTCACTTTGGATTGTTGCTCATCAGGCAGCTCAACAGTCTAATTCTATCTAATCCTTTTCTTTTTATATTAAAATGATACAGTTTAATGCTCCACAGTTTAATATCTGTGAAGTTTTATCTTTATTTGTTTGGCAAATTTGAGTCAGATACTCACCTACTGTAATTTCCAAAGAACAAACAAATGAAAAAGGGCAGTCCATTTTCATGCAAATCTAGCCAGCTGTTTAGCTGAAGCTGCCCTTGCGTTCTGATGTGAGGATCTGCATAAAAACCAAAGTGGAGATATGATAAAATATAAAAGGCTGACAATAACATGCAAATCGAAATCAGTCATTGGAAAACTGTGGACTCATTGTCATCAAAAGAATTAGGTGGTAGAACAAAACAAAAGAGCCCTTCTGATAAAAGTAACGATGGCTTTAAAATCTACAGATTTCTTATACCACAAAGAAAACTGAAATTAAACACTTCTCTAGACTATTTGCTTTTAATCTTTCCTTTCTGAGCTGTTTCCTGACATATTCTTAACTCTTTATCAAAGGTCATTTGTAATCATTTTGAAGAGACAAAAAATTAAAAATGAATTTATTTCATAAATTTTAATCATCAAGTGCTCAGATAAAATGATACCAAAATAAGCTGAACATTAAGCAGTGCAGTCCAGATATTGAAAAATAATTATGGAAAATACTAACAATTGCTTTTATGATCAGCTCTGAAATTACATATTGTGGGCATAAGCCTCCCCACATTGAAATTGGTGGTTACATTCTTATGGGAACAGAGCAAGCCATATGTGCTATGTCATCTTAAGAAGACCCAGTAGCAAAATGGTAACTCCCTGGATTCCCTTCTGTAGTGATATAGTGAAGATGATTGTGACAGTGATGCTGGTCAGTGAACCTTGCCAAAGTTATTACTTGGCATTTATTTTTGTATAGTTCTTTCTGCTTAAGAAACAAGGTGTGTGTGGGTTTTTTGTTAATTTATCAGAACTATACATTTCTTTAAATAAAATATGAGGGTAGGTATATTTTCCAGAGCAACTTTTTTAAAATCAGAAATTGGGATTTTCTGATTAAATAATGTTTATCTATTAATAACAGTTTCATAGTTTCATAGTAGGGTCGGAAGGGACCTGAGCAGATCATCAAGTCTGACCCCCTGCC
>NW_017729029.1:33519622-33533428 GCF_001723915.1 Gavialis gangeticus | reverse complement strand
CCTCCCTGGTGATGGCCCCTCCCTTCCATTGGGTATATGCCTCCCTTTTAGCTAGGAGACATTCTTGGATGCTTCTGGTGAGCCATGGGGCTTTTAAGCCCTCCTTCTCCCTTTGATCCGTGTTGGGATTACCTCCCTTTGGGCTTGGAGGATCGTCTCCTTAAGGAGCAACCACTCTTCTTGGACACCTGGCTCCCCTCCCCTCTGGGACCTCAGTGCTCCCTGACTATTCTCCTTAGCCCATTGAAGTCTGCCCTCCTGAAATCTAGGGCTGCTGCCTTGCTTCAGGCCTTTGCCAGCTTGCACTGGATGGTGAATTCCAGCAGGCGATGATCACTGTCACCCAGGTGGTCGAGCACCCGCAGCCCCCTCACCAGGTCATCACCCGTGGCCAGGACCACGTCCAACAAGGTGTCTCCCCTGGTGGGGCTGTGCACCTCCTGGGTTAGATGGAGGTCCTGCATTTTGGCTAGGAACCTACGTGAGCAGTCAGACCTGGCTGACTGCTCTTCCCAGCAGATGTCTGGAAATTTCAGGTCACCTGAATAGGTTTAATATTTAAACCTATTAGAAATGTCAGGAAAAAAATTCTAACCCATTCTAAAATATATTCAGTCAATACATAGGTTTTTATAATAAGTCCATCATAACCTTTAAGAACAGAATTTGACTAGTTAGCTATTACAATTTTTTGTTTTATGTATTATTTTTGGTAATGGTGACTGGTATATTTGACTAGGGAGAAAAATATTTCTCTACAATCCTTTAATGTAAAAATCAAGGACACAGCTTTTAAAAATGTCCTTTATCAAACTTACAGTGCCATCCAGACTAATATCAGTCTCTTTGCTCCTTCCCAATGAACTAAATTCACACAAACTTCATCCAGCTCTAAATAAATGAATTCTTCTCTACCAAATTTGAGTGTGCACCATTGTTCCTGTATTGGCTCATGACCTCCTCCCCACCCCAGTAGTATTCTCAGTAATTCTATTGTTTCATCCTTCCATACCCTTTATCTCATTAAGTTACTCACCAATCAGATGGTTATGTGAGTCCCAAATTCAAGAGTAAAATCTGGACCTTGAGGTGATGGACAATTAACAGTTCAGTGACAATGTCAGAATCACCAGTCATTCCACATAGAATAATCCTTGTGCCTGGAAAGCTCAAGATGTTATATATGGATATCAACATTACATTAAAAATTGTGCTAAAAGAATTGTAAGGGTGCAAACTCAAGTACTGAGAAGCATGGAAATGCCAAAATTAAGACCGCCTGTACAACCTTAATGTGGCTCCTTTTTCTGTATCTGTTATAATACTCTTTAATATGTGATCATAAACCATGTTTTCTAGAATCTAGAGGATCTGTGCCTCATTACTGCCCAGTATATACAATGCTGTGGGAATTAATCAAACTGGTGTAGTTAATGAAGCTGTTATCTACAGGTTCTTCTGCTGTTTACAGGCTTCTTTGATGTAGAAGTTTGAAGGTGTGCAGAGAATGAGACAAGGAACTTCAGAAAGAAATATGATGGTCTTGTGATTAAAGCAATTCAGTTCTGTAAAGCAGTATTTTACTTCTTCTGCCCCATCACAAAGTCCTATATGATGCTTGGGAGGTTCTAAGGGCATTTTCACTGGTGGCTATTGGGGGGTTCTTCATTTTCTGGGTATTCCATTTGAGATGCCTGGGGTTTGAGTTACAAAAGTCCTAGGTATTCAGAACTACAACTGAGGTCAATGGGAACTATGCTCTGAAGAAGTGAAATGCTATAAAATGCTAAGTAGTGTGGAAATACAGGCCCTCAGCATCAGAGGCACTTTTGACAATTTTGACTATAATCTCTATCTCTATAATCTCTCTCTAATCCCCTTGTGTAAAATGGATACGCTCTGAGTACTTTATCGCAAGAATGTTCAATATAAATGTATTACTGGTAATTTCTATTAACAATCTAGGTACTACAATAAGAACGTGAGAGAAAAGCCCATGGGAAAATTAGTAATTTTGTATCCAGTGGAAGCCTTGAACAGTGGGCAGTAAGGTACAAGGCTACACATTGAACGACAACATTTAAAGATACATTGAACAACTGTCTAATCACCAAATGGGGCACGTAATGGAAAAAAGGATATGATCCAAGACAACATTATAATACACACATATAAGGAGACTGAATTAAGGGTGCATTAGCATTTGCTAACTTTGTTACCTAGAAAAGTCTATTAATGCAGTCTTTCCAAGTTCTTAAAAACTTCAACAATTGAAAAAACAAAAAACAAAACTCTTTTAATTCTATGAAACAATATCAGCTCTCCTCATGGGTCATCATCTGGTTTGAGATCCTTAGATCTACTACTCAGTTCCCTACCACTTGATTTAACAGAATAACTGGTAGCAAGGCATAACTAGGGCAGCGCCACCAGGGCAGCCACCCAAGACACTGACATGTGTGCAGGAGAGGGCAGAAAAAAACTTCTGCCACCAGAGCCACACAATAATGCCAGTGGCACAGTAGCGACCAGAAGTCACCACTGCCCCATGAGTCTGATCTACCGTGGTTGCCCAGCTGGCAGCAGATGAAGGCTATTGTCTGTTGGCATGATTCTGCTACTACAGGGGTATGGAGACAAACATTTTGCCAGTGGTTTCACCTCCTTGCCAGATAGCAAAGGAATTCAGAGGATTAATAATGGTTTCAATTACAAGCCCTGTGGCAGTGTGTATGTGTGCTTGTGTCTATATATATTAGTGGTTACAGATTGTTCTGACCCTGCTCACATCTTCCGGGCTCCTGATTTTAACTTCCCATTTAACCTCCCTCTTGTAGCCCCTCTTTATTCAAGTCACACTGTACTTCCTTCACCTCTGTGCTGTCTCAGCATCAACAGGAGGAGCAGTAAGCACAGGGGAAACGTCCTTCTTTTAACTTTGTGTGTTCACCACTGCCACAGCCCTTGGCACCAGGAAGAGTAAATGAAGGGGAAGTCTTGCTTACCTCTCTCTGTAAGCTATGACTGAAGCATGCCTAGTTACTCTGTGTAGGTACCATGTTTACAGTATGGCGAGCATGTAGAAGCTGTGGGTGGACGAAGCATGCATAGCGAAGATGGAACTGCAAATGAATGTAGCTCCTAAACACTAACAATGCTCTAATAAGCATATGCAAATAGAAAAGAGCTTCAATCTTGGCCAAATTTGGGTGGTTTTTTTTTTCACAGAAAAACAAGAGATCCCTGACATCAAGGTATCCTCAACATTTTAATCTCCCTCTGCAAAATATGATGGCATTAGATCTTCTCATTAAAATGGTTGCAAGTCATTTCTTTAAGCCATTAATGAAAGAAAAAAAAAATCAAAATCTCATTTTTGAAAACAACTGAACAAATTTTACTGAACATTTCAAACAGCCAACCAACCAAAAAAAGAGAAACAGCTTCATACTGAGAATTATCATAGAAAATTTCAGCCTGAATAGTGTAAGTCTGGCAAAAATTATAAGCATGACAATGGAATTATAATGGAAAATTTTGGGGCAATCTTAATTGTGTTGGACTACCTATAAAACAGGCGAGTACAACTGAAAATGAAGGACTTTTCTTCCTATTTAAGAATAACAGTATATATCTGGTTTACTGATTTTTATGAACACTAGGAACATCTTAGGCTTCACCACTCAGTAGGAAAGACTATGCTGGGATTTAACCTGTTGTGTATTGTGCTGGCAGGTAATGGGTAAGGTTGGTCCTGGTGAAGAAGGCAGCCTCAAAGAGAGCACAAATGGACTCAAGGAAGCAGGGAATGCAGAAGTAAACTTTCAAATCCAGGCAGAGGAAAGGGCGGGGGTGTGTTTGGGATGAGTTTGCTTCATTATAATAGCAGTTCTTTTTAAAGCTGTTTATCTTTGCAAGGTTTATGAAATGATCTATAATCCTCACAGCAGTGGTATGCAACTTGTTAACTCTCACACACTATCTAAGAACAAACCCTGTTTAGCATCAGGCTTTCTACTGTGAATTGTTTTATGGAAATCTATGGGACTACAGATGTGTCAACCTCAGGAGTTCAAAAATCATGAGTCAGGCTTTAGGAAAATCCTGGGATTAACTTCATATGCAAGGGATTTAAAAAAAAAAAAAGCCAAATTCTTTTTCTTTGCCTTTAGGTCACATGTATTTTAAGCTTTTCTCTGCCACCGGAACAGGTAGAACTTCATTCTTTTAAAAAATAAAACCTGAGATTCTCATAACATATCTTGATCTCAGCAGCTGAGCTCTAAGAAAAAACACCAATCCTGAAACTCATGTTAAAATTAGAAGGATTTACAGCCCTGTAACAATTCGCTTTTAAGTCATGCAGCCAGTAGTACGTGGCTATATTCAAGCTATGCTCTAGGGAACAGCAATTGGTCCAACAAGAATTGTTATATTATTATTCATTAATACTGCCGAAGCACCTACAGGCCCTTACCAGGGAAACCATTTGTGCTAGGCACTGTACAAACATATAGTACATGTTAACTCCAGTAAGGAGAGATTGAAAATTTGCAGCCACACAAAGCACTTCATTTACTAGGAGTACATTTTCTCATCATTTAGCACAACACGAAAGTTTTGTATCTATTCTTATTCTTTGGATGTGTTCTTAATATCATTATTGATAGCAGCAGTGTTAGTATTATACCATTTTAATAGAAAAAATATTCAAGTTGTATTGTGAACTTTTTAATTTTTCCCTGTGTGCCTGAGAGTGGAATAACTAAAGCTTATCTATTTATGCATGTGCCTAAATCTTCAATGCATATATAAGTTTAAATCTCATTACATTTTAACACACTGCTTTAAAAATTTGGATACATTTTAAGAGTATGCTACATATTTTTATCAAATAGAGAGACTTAACTTTTATTTTTCTTCCACATAAAGCCAGGAAAATCCTGCATGTTAATACTTCAAGAAAATAAACTTGTGTAAAGATTTGCCTACCCAAAGTACGGTATAATTTAAATTTAAATCCCTTAGAAACCCAAAGCACTGTGTTTATAATATGAGAACAGCGGGCAGTCGTGCCCTTGACTGGAGGGCATGTCATCTAGTCCTCTCCTTTTCTGCAAAACCATCAGGCTGGCAGTAGTGACAGATGAACAGCTTACCATTAATTTCTCCTCTTTCATGCCTTCAATCCAAATGGTGCATATTCTCCACAGGGAGGCATCAAGGTCTTGCCTTTATTTCTCTTGCATACTCACTCTGACTTATAAATCAAGTGCAGATAAGAAGAGAGGGCAAATATCAATCTTTTTTTTTTCCTGGCCAGTGCCCACTGGCACACTACTGAGCTTTGACTGAAAGGTTCTTCAAATCTTTATGCGATTCATAGGCAAGGGAGCTCTCTGTGAGGACAAAACAACAAAGGAAATTTGAGAGAGAGGATTTGTATATCTTGGCTTGAAAATTAGAAGCCTTCCCTCTGCACTGTTTAAATATGGGTTACAGAAATGTGAATCTAAGTTGTTATTACTTTATTGAAAAATTCATCTTGGAATATAAAATAGGCAGTATTCCTTAGCAGCTGGTCAGTGGAGCAGCTCTAATCAGAATATCCTATATTCTCAAAAAATGGTTCGCTTATATGGGACAGCTGAGGGGTGGGTTGGGGGGGAGGAGGTTGTCATGAAAGTGTTTCAATCCTTTAAAACGGAATGACTTCAAAAAATATCTTTTATTAATGGCAGGTTTCTGTCTTTCTTTCAATAAACAAGGGGACATATTTTTAATTATAAATCAGAGCTTCAACTAGTCCATATCAGGGCAGCTCCTTCGACTTTAAATAGAGCTCTTCTGACTGGCTGTAACTATGGATCTGGCCTGAGTGGTTTTAAATAAAAGAGGTAGGGGTTTACTACTTTTCTAGCTATATTTTTCCTTTTAAAAAACTTTTACTGAATCTTTCAAGGTCCAAACATCTAGGCAGGTTCTTAACGAAAAGGTTGCTGTATTTATGAAATTTCATAGAAATCATTCTAGTTTATACAGGTCCTGTGGGCTTGTATATAAAGGCTGGGGCTGTAACCAGCCTGACAACTGCAATGAGGAGATTGGGTCTTCTTTGACCAGGATTTTTTTAAGTACCTTGCTAGAAGAATTTTCTCTTCAGCTACAATAAATTGATCTTGCATTTAAAACATATATTAAATCATTGGTGTGGATGATGCAACATTATTACATGTCAGGAGAAAAATCTATATTATGATAGTTGTTGACAAATGATAATATTATTTTCCAACTAAGCATGAGGTGTTAATGCTGCTAAATGGCTGCAAATGTTGATGTTAGAGACTGCCTGCTGGCCATTTGCAGGTGACATGTCTGGAGATTCAGGGCTATTTCATTTTCTAGCTTTTTTTAAGGCTTCAGGCCCCATCCATAAATTACAGCTGATGACAAAAGTGGAAGCTAACAGTGGCAAAATTAGGCCCACAGGCAAAATAATTATATATACAGCCTTTAGCAGTGAGAGAGAAAGCCATCAATCAGCCCCCAATTATTCACTAGTTAATCAGCTCTGCCCTTCCTTTATTGAAGGGTTACAGTGTAATTAAGTTGGCAGCATCCTTTTAATTCATCAAACATACAACACATGGCGGTGTTTGCTGCAATCAGGGGACAGCACCTTTGTGTGTCTGACCCCTAGCACCGCTGTAGGAGATGAGGAAAACTTCAGAGGTAAGAGAGACTATTTATGCAAAGACACAGTACAGCTTGTTCAGTCTTCAGACGCACAGCTCTGAGTTGAAAACAACTACCGGCTGTAGAACGCTGAGCATCTAAATAAAAATGTAGCAGTCCAAACAGACAGCCATCTTATACATACATTCACCGAGACTATGCCCGCTCTTGCTAAAGCATGAGTATTCCTTTTTCTAAATACAGTTGATAGGGTTACCTCAGCAATATATTGCAGATAATATCTAGACTACCGCAGCCATTGAAGGAATTAGCTATAGCTAAATCTCCGTCAGCCTTGTGGAATTCTCCTGGACTTACACCACCAGCATTGATGCATCTGCACTGCATCCACGGAGGACACTACCATATTATTAGAGCAGGTCTGAACACAATAGTAAAACATACACGTTCCTGTCTATGTTGGCAATTTTTCTACTGCTACCTCTGTTGCAATGATGTATATTTTTTCTACAAAATTAATTAAGATATTATCAAAATCAATTGTCCGTTTTTCGAGCTAGGCCACTGACCAGTATATAACATTCATATGAACTACAGGCCTACCTTACAGGGCTTCACATTTGACTTCTACACCAAAATGGGTTCATGTTTTTTATTTGCAATATTTAAAATGTTTCCCATGTTCTATTGATATTAATGAAAGTGCCTTGAGACACTGGCCTCATCTTTATTCAGAAGACAGGATTTATGGCAAAAATCTGTATCTCAACTAATTCAAAACCAAAAGGATTAGGAAAAACCCTTAGGAGAATTTCCAGTGACTGCTTTACCTACCTCAAAATGACCTGAAGAATCTGTATGTTCCTTCCTAGTTACCAAAATAAATCATCTAAAGCTACAAAAGTAATTTGCCTTTTGTAGCTGGATTTGTAGAGCAGCAGCCCAACCCATAGTATGAGGCTGTGTCCAGACAAGCAGGGGCGTGCAGTTTGTGGCACCGCAAGCCACACACAATGAACATTAAAATGTACCCCACACTACAAATTTGGAGTGTGGCAGCAAATTTGCTACCAGGGTTTCCTGGTAGCAAAAAAAGTGGTGGAAGAAAAAGCGGCACAACAAAAAGCGGTACAACGCATGCAAAACAAGCATGTGCTGGCACAGAGGCTGGGCCATCCAGAGCAATGCTCTGGCTGCTGATCAAGACTCCATGCTGCCCTTACTGCTCCAGCATGCCACCCAGTAAGGCTGCTGGAGTCATCACAGGTGCTGGCCCCAGCCTTGAGCTCTACCTAGCTGAAGACCCCCGTGGGAGCTGGGCAAGGGCAGTTTGCCCGTTGTGGCACAATTTGTCTCTCAATGAGCCGCATGTGTAGGGGCATACATTGAGACAATTTATGCTACTCCAATGCATGCTTATCCTCATCTGAATGCAGCCTGTGTGTGTTCAAATGAGGGTTTCCAGCACAAATCCAAACCTAAAGGAAATGCAGGATGTGAGCAACTGCAATCTGTAATCTCTTTCATAATCTTACCAAGGTGCATCTTAAAATGGAAAAGAAGAAATAGGAAAAAAAGGTCAACATGGTCATTTTAGAATTCTGGGGGAGAGTATCAGGAGTATGTGCCACGCATGTAATTCCAGCATACATTACTGACAGCAGTTCCATCAATGATCTCTACATGAATCCACAAGGATCACTTATTGGATGTCTCGTACTTTCCTTATGATGGACTGCAAGAATTGCACCCAGCAGTGCACAGCTTCATTTGGTCTATTCTCTTTTGACACTCCAGGCTTTTTGAAAGAGTGGTGTCACACAATGAATGGGGAAGCAAGAAGTGGAGTCTTCTGGACATAACACTGGACCTGGATGATACTGGGTGGGGTTTTTTAAACACATCTCCTGAGTCCCATTAAAAGGTAAGGAGCCTTGTATTTCTAGATCACTTAGGTTCTTTTGAAATCTGAGTATTCACTAATGTTTGCCTCTTGGTTCTGAACTCACAAGAATAGTGAGAAAAGAACTCTCTGGTTGGTGTAGCTGGCTTCTTAATCCAGTAAATTGTTTCATTTGCTCAACCAGGTAAGAGCCATGTAGCCATGTTCATACTCAAATGCAGATACCAGTGTGGACCTTCTTCCTACAGAGATTCCATTTCCTGTTCAGTGGTAGTTTGTTACTTCACTGATGCTGAGGAAGCGGGATGTTGCTATACTTCCTTGGTTTCTATAAAACTGTTGTTCGAACAATACACTGATAATAGTCTCTTGTGGTGTTGAAACACGAGGAAAAATCCTCAGCTGGTATAAAGAAAGCATTTGGCTCCATTAGAGCCAATAGTCACTGAATATCAGTTTGCATCATCTAAGGATGTGCCCCCTTGGTGAGATCTGCACATAGTATCAAATATGCCTGTGATAATGAAAACGTCATAATTTTACAAGGAGAAAGCAAATTTTACCACCTGAAACCTGAGACCCTGCTCCTGCCTTTGTTCAAGGTAATTTGCAGTATCACAGGGCCCAGAGATTCACATTATCACAGAGCCCACCACATAAGAAATTCCTGCCCAGAAGAGCATTTCATCTTTTTACTCTTCTGTGAAATATAAAACAGCATAACCAGAAGAAAATACAACTCTACATTCAGCTTGCCTCCAAACAGCTTTGAGGTAAACAGACTTTTCCAACTTTTTTGTGAGCCTAATTTGCATATAATGAACTGTTCCGAACAGGAGATTTCACATACCTTTAACTCTCCTATGCAATGTGAACCTAGGAGAACTTTCTACCTAGGAAAACTTTTACAATTTTTCTTCGTATGCCTGAAGAAGGGTGCCTATGCCCGAAAGCTTGCAAATAAAGAATTTTTTTTGCAAACGTCTAGTTGGTCTAATAAAAGATAGTACCTCTCCCAATGAATTGTTATTCCTGTGATATCTAAATATTCAGCAACTTGAAATTAGTATTTTACTCTCTTTTTCTCATGGGGTCATACACATATACCTTTTACACATTGTTTTTCATTACAGAATCTTTTGAAGTGCTATTTAGAGCCTGCATTACCTCAGTGTCAATAAGCATAATTTTTGCAGAAGAAAAAGCATGCCATATTGCGATCAACCCAAGTCATAACTCAAGACAACACAATCATGTCATAATATAATTTTATACAATGAGATTGACAGATGGAATTCAATGACCCTCAGTAACAACAGATACAGTGTTATGTTATTCAATAGGTTCAAGTATTAGTTTATGCTGATTATTGTAAGAGTCAGCTTAAAAACTGTCACTATGGTTATACCCTTTAGGATCACATTAAAATTATGTAGCAACTTTGGTAAACAGGATAAAGCAGCATTAATTGCAGTGAAGTAAAATTCTTGCTAAAGAACAAAATTATATGGAAAATGGAGGGCTTATTTTCACTTAAAGTGCTGCCTGTAATGCAGAATAAATACAAATATAGTCCAATTTTTTTAAATGCACAAGTATCGCAATTTTCTCCCAATTTAACATAAATCCACAGAAGGGAACGATTCCAGTATCAGGAATGAACAGATACAGCTCAGCAAATGATGTATTTCTTAGTATCAAGTCAAATGCAAAACATTCAAATTGTTCAGATTTTATAGTCATCCTCTGAATAGGCATAGTTAAATTCAAAGCAAATTAGTTTTTAAGAAAAATATCACACTTAAATAGGTAAGAATCAACTGAAAATTTTAAAATCAAAAAACAATTTTGTAAAAGCACACTGGTCTGATTCACGATCTAAGTCCTATTGTAGTTTTGTTCCTATGCCTCATAGCTTTTACAATGTAGTATACAACTCAAAATTCACTGTGTATTTGTTCATTAAGTTGTCCAATGGAGTAAAGAAACAGTTCCATGTGTATTCTGATGCTAAACATACCAGCTTGAGCTGCAATTTGAATAGTTGTCAAAAACTGTATGGCAATCAATTGGTAAAACAAAAATTATTTAATTAAGTACGTGCGCGCGCGCACACATACACACACTCATTACTAAAATGTACTCATTTGTATAAGTACATTTGATTATTTTATTCAAGGACAACCTGCAAACAGTTATAATTGTTGAATTTAGTATTACTGGCTTAGCTTCGTGTATAACACACATATGGAGTGTCCGCTATAATTAACCAGTCAGAGCACTAACACTCTTTAGATTTCCATATTGGCCAAGCTATTTTTGAGGATCTAGTAAGAGATATGATCATCTTCAGGTATGATCCTAAGTTATTCATTCCAAGTGTCAGTTTTTAATTATGTTTCCTCAAAATTCATGTGATATGATGTCTAATGCCACTCAAGACAGAAAGACTCATGTATGTCACTGCAGTTAATCTCTTCCAGTCTTTACACAAATGAACATTTATCTTATGTTAGGATACACTAACCTATGTAGGGGCATTGTCTGATTGCAGGCGTCCATACCAATAGGTGCCAAAAAAGGGTTAGATTGAAATATCATTTGTTATCCTAGCGGTGTATTTGATATAAGGGAATTACAAGCGGGCAAATTTCTTAAGAATGTTCCATTAATTGTTATGTAAAAAAAAAGAGAAAATAAAAGATCCTGGTTACATTTCAAATATTTTAAATATCTCTACTATTTGAGAAATAGAGATTTTTGCTGGAATATTTGAGGAAGTATGTTTTAAGCCTGGAAAACTGATTCTACAAGTAAAGTAGGAAAAAAACATTGTACTGCATGAATTTTATATCCAGTCAATGCTTACCAATATAGCTGAATTTTCAATATTATTTATTTTCAACAAGCTGCTAATGAACAAACTTTGCACCCAAATTATTTGAGAATTTTTTTATGTCTGTATTTTGAACAACAAATAAATCTGAGAAAGTTGTAACTTGTTCATGGACAATTTAAAACGAAAAAGGGCCAATTCACTCTGCTGAATGAATTATTCACCCTGCTCTGATTAACATATGTTTCATTTTAAACCAGGTGAGACATGATACTCTGAGCTTTCAGACATTTCGACAAAGCAGAGGTTATTACTTGTCAGTTCCTGCCATAAACAACATTTGAATGGACATTTTGGAAAAGCAGAATCTGAGAAACTCTGTATGTTGTAGGATAAGTGCTACAAAAAATAAATAAAGTCTACAGAGTAGGCAGTTAAGTAGCTAGGAGTTCTGTTATTCCAGCCAATTTCTGAGCAACTCCCAAGCAAAAAGCCTTGTTAATCAAAAACAATTTGTGCCTGACTCTGTACAGAAATTTCCATTTTTCATGCACAGAGAATACTCATGAAATATACAACAAAGAATGCATTGCCATGGACAGCCTTGATTTTTTGGACAAATATCTATAGACTGAGTATATGAATGATTTTCCTTCTAACCTATCAGCAAACAGAAAAGGAGAAAAACATAGCTTATGAAAAAAATCAAAATTTTCAAGTTCTTTTAATTTTGGGCAGTTAGAAATGTATTCATAGATCATGAAATTTGCCTTGGCATTCCTTACAGCATGTTTGTCAACATTTATTGTTCACTGAAAACCATATTTCATGCAGAACAGAAACATATTGGCCTGAAGACAATTCCCTGAAGATCATTTCAAGTGGTCTTTGGTTTGTGAATGAGCAGCTTGTTACATTTCAGTTTTAAGCCAAGTTGCTTAGTTTTGATAGGACATATTATATAACAGAAAAACCCAGTTAATTAAAACCACAACCAGCAAGATACTGAAAGCAATATCTCACCTTTATAAACAATCCATTAATGAATTCTTCCTAGAATGTTTACCTCCTTTATTTTTATTCTGATTGATAAACCGTATGTTCTTATGATCCAGATAGAGCAATTAAAAGGGCGCCTTGTACTTCGTTTATATAGTCCTTTCTCTGATCTTACCGTATATTATGTTCAGTTAGGAGACTGGAGTTAGCACTGTGCCAAGGTATGAATTCTGCAGTGTATATTTAAACTACACCATGTTCTATGCTGTTTACCCTGTTGATGGTGCTCAACCTCTGGCCCATGGGCTAAATCCAGCCCACAAAGATGTGTCATCTGGCCTGCAACAAAAATTTGGCAACAGAGGAGCTGTGGTAGTCAATTGCTGCTTTCCTGTTGTTAAATTTCTGGACCCATGGAGAGCCCCATAGACCAGATAACATGGCCCTACACACTAGATTGCACTGGCCTGCAGTCAGGCCAATGTGCCTGGTTGCTTCACAACCATATCCAATGTGCCTGTTTGCTTCACAACCATAGCCAGGTCAGGGCAGTGTGTAGGGTCAGTCTGGTGCAAGGGGTCAGGGCTGGTGCACTGAAACACATCTGCAAAGTGACCCCACGTGGGATCCAGCCTAAGGACTGACTCCATGCCACTTGTCCTGCCCTCAGGGCAAGAAGGCTGGGTACCACTGCCCCAGTGTATTGAAGTCACCACCTATATTCTTTAACTGAATTACAACACTACTAACTCACAATTACTCTGTCCTTCTGACTTATGTTTAAACAGCTACATTTTTTAGAACCTCAGATAAGCATTCTGATTGCAATTACTCACCTTGTTTCCATGGAATTAGTAAAAGAAAGTGAGATCAACGACATGTCTTGAGGACCAAAGATGAGAAATTTAGTAAAAAAGGAATGTGAACTAGTATGTGGACACAATAAAAAATAAAGCCTGGACCCAGGAAAGTGGCTGTGATTAGCATTGAAAGCAATTGCTTGTTTCTTACAGATGTGCTCATTGTAGGTGAGTATAACCCTTGATTGCTGCATATTAAAGCACACCTGGGTATTTTTAATATACTGCATCTGACAACGTACAGTGCACTCTCCAAAAGAAGTGAAAGCAGATCACTGTAGAGCCGGATGACAGGGTGAGGAGACAAGGACACTGGAATAGGTAGCTTACCATTAGGGCTGTGCGAAGTTTCAGTCGCTGATTTGATTCAGCAGAGATTTGGCCCGATTCAGCAGCCAAATATCCAAATCCAAATCAAATCAGGAGACTCTTTAATCTCTCCGAATTGAATTGGAAGCCTCTGAATCGATTCGGAGAGATTTGGAAAGATTCAGAGATTCAGATATAGACAC
>NW_017729029.1:33517661-33519313 GCF_001723915.1 Gavialis gangeticus | reverse complement strand
AGTGGACCGGAAGTACTTCTGGTCCACTTCTGGGTTCACCGTCGAGCACATGGGGCCTCCCCATGCTCCTGTGGGGTGCTCCATCCACCCCATCATCACAACATTCACAAACCATGCCTGGTACCTCAAGGTACATAGAATAAACATTTAAACCTGTGTCTATGGCCAATCACAAATTCTCTGAATCAGTATCAAATCTTCAGATTGGGTTTGGCCGAATTGAATTGGGGACAGTGATCCAAATCAACGAATCAAATCACTGTCCCCGATTCAGGCCAAATCCAAATCCGATATGGCCCATTTCTCACACCCCTACTTACATACTCAGCTCCCCCTTCTGACCTTTCCCCATTTATTATCAACGTGTGTGTGTGTGTATCTTCGCACCTCACCTTGTGCTTATATGGTACAATGTCCAAATGGAAGAGAGCTCTTTGACACTTACCAATTTTTGCCAGAGTTGGTTCAGATGGAACAGGGATGCTGGTGTCTGATTCTTTATTTCCTTTTCTAAATATAAAAAAGAGTGAAATAGGTTGTGTGTAGGGCTAGCTTTCTGGAATGAACTATGCACTTTTCCTAGCCATACTGATTTAGCTCCACACTCTGGGGTTGAAGGCAGATAGCTACAGCTCAAAATCTTTATTCCCTTTTTTTAAAATACAAACGTCACCACTGGTCTTAAATTCTCTCATTCTTGTTTTGTGGGCAAACAAGAACTATGCTTGCACAGCATTATCAGAAGCAGGAAAAGCTTCTTGCGTCCTCTTTCTTTACTTTGATCATTTAGACAAGGCCAACCACAGTCTGGACACGCATATCAAGATTTGTGTGAAATTCAGTGGTTTTGGTCAAATGACTTAGATTTTGGTCAGTTCACATTTCCTAAACTTTCGGTTGATATCTCAAAACAAAACAAAAAATGATGGCTGCTTATATATGTTTAAAAACAGTCAACAGAATGTTTTGTACACTATCAAACAACCCTCTAAGTCACTGAAACTGGTGGGAAGAAGAAACCCCAAACTCACCCCATATTTTTGCACCCCAGTACTCTTGGTCAGTATTTTGTAACTGTAACAAGCCCTGCAACCAGGCAAGTTCTCATTCTGCATTTGGTCATTTTTTCCCATGCAGCTTTAATAATTACATCTGTCTTTATCCTGCTTATTTTTGTTTGCAAGGGCCATTTCTTTATCTGTGTTTTCAAATGCTGATCTAATCTACTCGATTTCTAAAGGAAAAATGAAATGCCAGTAATTCAGTATTCCCAAAACACCCTATAATAACAACCAATGCAGGCTTGCAAAGGATATGTGGTCAGGAAAGGGATTTCATTTTAGTAGGCTACTGTAAACAGAAAGAGAAACATTATTTTTAAAAATTAAGATAAATACCATGATGGTATCCTATTCAAATAATGTGCAGGGCCTGCACAGGCCTCAGTAAGAGGATTTTGAATTTTTTCAGTTTAGGAATGCAGTCCTATAACCAACACAGCAGTAGATATGTTGGCAACACTGAGACTACCAATGTGAATCAACCCTAAAGGATCCTCTCTGCTTTCTTCTTCTGTGCTGCCTCCTTGGCTAAGTACAGACAGTCAAAAAGCCCAAGGCTCCATTGATTCAATCTTCACCGATTAGTCTAAA
>NW_017729029.1:33510805-33512661 GCF_001723915.1 Gavialis gangeticus | reverse complement strand
TCCTTGGCTAAGTACAGACAGTCAAAAAGCCCAAGGCTCCATTGATTCAATCTTCACCGATTAGTCTAAACTGTGTAAATTGAACTGATAAGCAAGTGAACAGACATTCACTTTTGATTCTGGAAATGAAACTGCATGCCTGCAGTGGCCCAGGCCAGAAGCCAGGGAGCACTAAAGCATGCTTCCCTGCTTGGCCGGAGTAGACAGGTTAGGAGAAGTCTAGCCCACATACCCTGGAAAGCACTCTGGGATGTTGGGGGACTGTGAGTTAACTTGAACCTGGAGGGGATCTGAGACAAAAGTTCAAAAAACTGATTTAACCAAAATCAGTTAAGTCTGATACTACAACCATCCAGGTTTATCTTAAACTGATTTTGGCCTTTTTAAGAGAGGTTTATGTGCACTGAAGTTCTGTTGTGTTCCACATTTGAACCAGTTTCTGATCACTTGTACTGGTTTATGTCTAATTTCTGTCCTTAGCCCTAATGCTGAGGGAAAATCGCTCTACCAGTTTATAAAGATGCTATCTTTCTATTCAGTTCTACCCCTCCTGTGATGCCTTCAGCTCACTGACATGGGTTGTGCAAGTGGGAAGCTAGGAATTCTCTTCTACCAGTTCTGCTACTTTAATAACTAGACCCTTCAGATCCTTAACTCACCTAATCTCTCCCAACTATCTGTTGCTTTGTGTCCAGTATCTAGACCAGTGGAGACCAATCTTTTTTTGCTGGTGTGCCACAGATTAGCTCTGCACCCTCCCTGGCCTTCTCTACATGAGCATGGATGTACAGGCAGTCCTCAGACTTATGACACAATTGGTTTTTGAAAACTGCATCTTAAGTCGAAACGCTGTAACTTGGAACAATTTTCTTATAAGAAACAAGGTTATAAATGGGGGATTGGTTCCTGAACCAAGGCCCAATACCCTATTTTCACCAAAAATACCCCTTAATTTTGTACTCGATCAATTATAGATGGGTAATATAGCTACATTAATGTATTTATATTGTAAATAGCAATCGTATTGATTTGGAAGGACTTTTTTGAGGTTACTTTGCTGGACTTTTTGAAGGGTTCTTGGCTGCAGTCTTCTCAAGGGGTTTTGGCTGCAGGTTTTTCTGGAGTCTTGTTTGCTTTCCTAAAGAAAGTGTCCAAGGAAGTTTGGACAGATGTTCTCCAGAGAGATGAGCAATGCAGCAAACTTGTTTGCTGGCATGACGTCGCATCGGATCAAACATGTCAATTTATAAACGCTGTCAGTGCAAAATGTTGTAACTTGAAATGTTGTAAGTTGAGGACTGCCTGTATGTTTCTTTGGGGACAAGAAGCAGTGCTACACCTTGTGCTGCTGCTGCTTGTCCCTGGCAAATGCCCATGCCATGATACCTCTGGCGCATGGTAGGTTACCTGGGGTGGGGTTTGGGAAGCTGGGGTCAGCAACTGTGCTGGCCCCAGAAGCCTTCCCTGGGGGCCTGGAGAGCTGCAGATGTGGCACTCCTGCAGCAGGGAGCCTGGCCAACAGCTGAAGCATGGCTCTGGCAGGCCAGGCTCCGGTTTTGGATGGCATGTGTTGCCACAACATGTGCCACCCTGCTTTTTTAAGACACTGGGTTTTTTGACCCTGGGACCTCCCAGGGTCAAAAAACCCCCCTACGCTGCAGGGTAACAGTATGACGAATGCCTGCAAGTGTATTGTGTGGCACCACAGATGGGTCTGTGACATGGCCCCTGAGTGCAACTTTGATCCCTTTTCCCTGCCCGGTCTGCTATTTTGTCTTGTGCTCTCTGCCCAGTCCACTGCTGTGCTTTCTGCCCTGTCTGTCATGTGCTGCTTGTCCCTTCCATGATCTGCCACG
>NW_017729029.1:33504959-33505805 GCF_001723915.1 Gavialis gangeticus | reverse complement strand
GTGTATTGTGTGGCACCACAGATGGGTCTGTGACATGGCCCCTGAGTGCAACTTTGATCCCTTTTCCCTGCCCGGTCTGCTATTTTGTCTTGTGCTCTCTGCCCAGTCCACTGCTGTGCTTTCTGCCCTGTCTGTCATGTGCTGCTTGTCCCTTCCATGATCTGCCATGTGCATTTGGAGAACTGCACACCGCACCACGTTCCTGTATTATTAACTAAACAGAAAAAAATGTTATTGTGAAAAAGACTGCCAAAAAAATGTTGACTGACAAAACTGTTCCAGTAGCATGGAAGCACCTGAGGCATAGATATGTATAGAACATAAAGCAGAGACAGAAGGCAGCTGGCACCAAAGAGCTGTGTGAAAACCCTTTGACACTGTATTTAGAGCAGCCCTAAATTTGTCAGTCAGCATGTTAGGGTGGGGACTCCCACAGTAAATACACCAACCAGAACAGTTTGTTTGCAGTGAATGTACACTTGAATGATTAGACCCTCTCACACAAAAGGAAATAAATGATCAATAATAAAACATAGCTTGATGCCTTTATTATGTAGGCCATAGTAATCAGATAAGGTAAATAAGGCAATGAAAAGATCATGAAATTTAACAGATCAAGTGGTTGCTTTAATTTTTTATTTTTGCGCATAGCGCTTAAATAACATTATGGAAATGCTTTTCTTATTTGGGGGGGGGTGGGGGGGACGGACACATAGTTTCATAGTTAGTAGAGTCAGAAGGGACCTGAGCAGATCATCAAGTCTGACCCCCTGCCATGGCAGGAAAGAGTACTGGGGTCGATTGACCCCAGCAAGGTGATTGTCTAGCCTTGTCTTAAAGACGCCC
>NW_017729029.1:33476511-33504593 GCF_001723915.1 Gavialis gangeticus | reverse complement strand
TGGCTAGGAACCTACGTGAGCGGTCAGACCTGGCTGACTGCTCTTCCCAGCAGATGTCTGGAAAGTTCAGGTCACCCATGATGACTACGTACTTTGACCTAATTAACTCCGTGAGCTGACTTAAGAATTCCTGGTCTAGCTCCTCCCATTGGTTGGGTGGCTGTAGTAGACCCCACCATTTTCCCTCGACTGCCTTGTATTCTAACCCAGATCTCTTCCATGTGCCCCTCCTCTGACTCTGTGCTACCTGGTGTATTCCTCCTTAATGTAGAGCGCCACACCCCCACCTTTCCTCCCTGTCCTGTCCCTCCTGTACAGCCTATAGCCCTTGATATTCACTGCCCAGTCATGTGTTGGGTCCCACCATGTTTCAGTGAGCCCCACTATGTCTGGGTTGGTGTCAGCTAGCAGGAGGGTAATTTCCTCCTGCTTGTTTCCTGTACTATGAGCATTTGTGTAGAGGCATCTGAGGCCTCCTGTGGATGTGTGCACTGGCTGTCTAATCTCAGCATTGCTCTGGCCCCTGTTGCTTACCTGTGTATATGTTCTGCTCATTGGTCTATGCTGGGCTGTACTTGTGAGCACTGCTTGGTTTAGCGGTCCAAGGCTTCCTCCTCCCTCGTCTTCCCCTTCCCCCAATGAGGAAGTTAATTTTAACTATTGTTAGTAGCATCAGACTGGTTCTCTTCTGCCATAAGCTGGAACAGGATTGACAGTGAGAGATGACTGATACAGGCAAATGGTTTTGCATCACATGAGATACATACAGGAATATAATCATACCCAAGGTCAAACATTAGAAAAAGGTTGGGCATTTGGGGCAATGAAAGCAATGCTGTCAGATATTGAAATCTCAGCAGGAGATTCAGCTCCATTAAAACTGAATACACAATTACTTTCAGCCTGCTACTTTCTGTGCATGTATAACTAGTTTGTTCATCTTGGTGCCCCCTGCCTTACTCATAAAAGGTAAGGCTTGAATATTTTGATGGAACAGTTGTGATGGTTCTTTCATTTGGCGTTTACTTAAGTGATATGATGGATCTTAAACTAGATGCATATAGGCAAATAATTTAAATTTAATTTGGTTTAAAAAATAGATATTAGAGAGATTTAAATACCTGTTCTGCCCACATTTCTCTAAATTATCCATGAGTATTTAGGTAACTTGACTCTACTAGCCTCCTGGAAAATATTCATTCAGTAACCAGAAAATAAATGCCTGGGGTGCATGTTAAATAGCACTGCTGGAGTATTTAATGAAAAAACAAAACAAATGGGAAATAATGAGGAGAGGAAATAATGAGAGATCAGTGAGGAAAACACTCGTTAAATGAACACTGGAAGAGCTAGAGGGGAAGGATGACAGGCAGGCTGCATCGGGGTTCACTCTGCCTCACTGCACTGCGTCGTCAGGAAATTTCAACTCGCAGAGCAGCTGGGTAGCTCAGCCCCAGTCCTCCAAGGAGCAGAGGAATCTTGGAAGGGGGAAGAACTGCCCTTTGGAACTGACAGAGGTTTTGAACAGGGGAGCAGGCTGGGCCATGCCTGTTTTCACATGGAAGGGCAGAAGAAGGAACAGGGTCAGCTCTTTGCTGCTGGACTCCTGTTTCCTCCTGCTTGATGGAATTGATTTCCTCCCTGCTCCTGCCCCCCTTTCCCAGTGCTACCATGTGTTCTTTGTGGCCAGCTCTTTTGAAAGCAGAAAGGAGCAGGTGACTCAGAGGTTCCAGTGGAGAAGGAAAATTGTGATACTTCCTGTGGAAATAGGGTGGGTGATAAGAGCCATGCAGCCTGAAGCCTGAACCTGTATTAGGATGGAAGGACATGGTCATGATTACCTTAACTGGGAGTATCCTGGATGGGGAGTACCTGTCCCTCCAATCTTGCTCTTCCCTGTCTAAACAGAGACCTTAACATACGACAAACTCTAAGGAGTTGTATACTCCATTAGTTTCAGTAGCATTGCTTGCATGCTTAAACTTAAGCACATGTAAGTCCTTAGCTAGATTAGGGTCTGAGCATGATGACTATCTTCTGCATGGCCTTTGGTACTTGCTATTTTCAATGGTAGAGAGAAAAACAGGAAATGATGAGGAGTCTTGGACTACTGCATACAGAAAATTCCTTTGGCTCAACAGATATTTCTAACTGATTTTACCTAGTCCCAATAACAGTGTCCAATCAACATCATAGAGTTAATATTTAATGTACCTGGCTAATATATTGTGCATTAAATATGTTTGGGCATTAAAACAGATGTTTGGCAACATTACAACTGTTTGAACCATATAGGAAAATTTAGGGAGACGAACTCAAGGTTAAAGGTACCAGGAAAATTTACCTGACAACACAGTAGACTTGAAATTCTTGATTTGTTGTTTTTTATTGTGGAAAACATAAAGTACTTAGTTGGGATGTATCCTCTTTAATCTTGGTATTACTACCATTTCATTATAGCATTTTACATTAAGTCGTAAGAAAGCATTTATTGCATTAACAAAAGGAGTTGTCCCATCGTTCCAAATTTCCTGCATTATCTTTTTTCTTGTTACCTACATTGTGTGCTATAATTGGGTCCTGGTAAATGGAAAGAAGGAAAGGCATTGAGGAACTCATTCTCATGAGATTTAATTTGGAATAAAGATGACCAGTCCCACCATAGCAGCACAAGAATTAGACCACCTACTGATTAGTACACATGAGTTCCAGCTATTACTGTGGGGATAATTAGCTGTAAAAGAATAAGAAATACCTTTATTATTCTCATAGGAGAACAAAATTACCATACAAGGGGGAATGCACAAATACCAAAAACTGTAGTGAAAATTTCAAGATCTAAAAAATGTAAGCAATATATTCTGGACCAAGAATTTCTATGGAGTTAGTAGTAGGGCCCTTAAATTTCATTATTTACTAATGTCAGCGTTTGAATTATCTAAAGAAATGTTTCTTTTAGGAAGAATTTTCAGTTCTGCAAAACCCCCAACTTAAAATGGCATAGTAAGCAGTATCTGTTATGTGAAACCTATACATGAAGGTGATTGGAGAGATTTTCAAAGGGTAGTCAGTAGGGCTGTGTGAAGCTTCAATCCCCGATTTGATTCAGCAGAGATTCAGCCCAATTCGGCAGCCAAATTTCTGAATCTGAATTGAATCAGGAGGCCCTTTACTCTCTCTGAATCGAATCAGAGCCCTCTGAATTGATTAGGAGAGTTTTGGAAAGATTCAGAGATATGGACATAGATAGCTTTAAATGTTTTTTCTAGATACCTCAACGTAGCAGGTGGCTCGTGAATGCTGCGATGCTGGGGTGGATGGAGTGTCTCACAGGAGCACGAGGGGCTCCCCAGCATATTTGGCAGCAGACCCAGAAGTGGGCCAAAAGCACTTCCAGTCCACTTCGGGGTTCACCACCGAGCACGTGGGGTGCTTCTCATCCCATGCTCCTGTGGGAGGCTCTATCCGCCCCAGCATCACAGCATTCAAAAGCCACGCCTGGTACCTCAAGGTATGTAGAAAAAACATTTAAAACTGTGTCTGTGGCTGAATTGCTGATTCTCTGAATCAGCATTCAATCTTCAGATTCAGATTTGGCTGAACTGAATCAGGGACAGTGATCCAAAACAACCAGTCGAATTACTATCCCCGATTCAGGCTGAATCCAAATCCAAATCAAACATGGCCTGTTTCGCACATGCCTAGTAGTTAGACACGCAACTCACTTTTGAAAGTCAATGGGACGCAAGCCTAAATCTCTAAGTTCTGTTTGAAAATCCCACCTGATATCCATAAATTATACAACGATGTGACAAGCTGCATTTTTCCTGTACATTTGGCCATTTCATCTGTTCTCTACCCATTAGTCCGTTTCTGCTAGAACTATTTTCAATGTTCCAAACACATGCTTAGCTTCCAACAGGGAGAGGATGATTAAGGGAAGTCTAAGAAATGTTTCCTTCATTCCTTCAACTATAGTATTTTCCCTAGAGTAGAACATAAGATACGAGACAGGCAGTATATAATCCTACAACAGGGACAATATCTTGTGATACGAAGAATTAGGCATATGAACTCACCCCACAAACCTAAAAAATTGAAGTAATTTTAGAAAAATATTGACATTTTCTTTTGAGTCCTGGACTCATAAAGTGAGTCATGAAAGGCATAAATACATAATATTGAGAGAGACACCTACAACTCTCTCAAATGGCAATTTTGTAAGCTAAGTGTCATGTGGGTGTGATATGATTTTAAGGTTTCTTGTCTTAGATGCAGCTGTCCCAAACTCATAATTCTAAAATCTTTATAACACATTGTATGGATATTTGCAACCATATGATGTGGGAAACAGGATGGTGCAATATATGTACTGGTGCAAACATGATTAATTTCATAGATGATGTATGTGCTTCAGGGAAGAATATTTCCACAAGCACTACCATTATCCCTTTTTACCCCCTAAATTATACTGCAGCAAGATATAGGATGGGCAGCACATGCTCTTGGGTCTATGTTGAGTTTCAACAACACTTGCTGCTATGAAGACCTGTTTTCCTAATGAAAAAGCTGGGGACTATCCCTTCCCAGCGGTGAAAGGCATTTGGGTGCACCCTCTTGAGATTGTTAGGCATTGCACCCTTAACTTTGGGATTTATAAAATAGCTATTTAGCTAGTTTTTACAGCTTTCTAAAATATCTTAGGCACAATTTTTCTTTGTTCAGGTTCAGCCCAGTGGGACCCATGTTTCAAATGTAATGTGGTTGTATATACAAAAGGAAGAGCTACATCCCACTGTTCAGTAAATTGAGTTTGTTTTGGTTTTTTTTCCTTTTAAAAATTCTCAGAACAAGTGAAAACTAGTCTTTTCTGCACAAGATGTAGTTTAAACATAGTTCACGGCAGAAGAGGTGATAGTGAGTTTTCTAGAAGGATCTGCATAATTCATGTCTTGCTTTGCTTCAGGCAATTAACAGTCATCTTAAACCCACAGCAATAAAAGCTTTCCACCACACCACTACAGAGTCTACATTACACTGGCAGTAGAACTTACAGCATATGATAGAATAGGCATACCACTTAATGAAATTAAAGTCATGTCATACATGATACTGTCAAACTGGTGATATTCTTCATAGTGCAGCCATTAGGAGATATTCCATTGACATTACTAAGCAGCATAGTATATGTCATGAGATTTTGCAGCCTCCTTTCACATGGAATCTAAACAGAGGAGAATATTTGCAGTTCTTTCATATAAAATGTTCTAAAGCATTCAAGTACAATGAAGGCTGTGTCACCATGCAGG
Source organism: Gavialis gangeticus (assembly GCF_001723915.1). Classification (NCBI taxonomy): domain Eukaryota; kingdom Metazoa; phylum Chordata; order Crocodylia; family Gavialidae; genus Gavialis; species Gavialis gangeticus. The sequence continues at coordinate 33,499,284 of NW_017729029.1, read as the reverse complement.
GGAGTCTTTGACACCTCCCTGGCTTCCTCCAGCATATCCTATTCAGCTCCACCAGTCATCTTTTTCAGGTGGTGATATGCATCCCTCTTCCTCATTAACTGCAGGAGTTCCAGTAGGCATAGATACCAACTCATCACATTTTTGTTCCAAGCTGTCTTTGGATATGTTTTGACTTCAACTCAGAGTTGTCTCTTTTAACCCCTTTCAATTACTTTGCAATGGAGACCACTTGAACAAGAGCAAATCATTATGTCTCATTTTTCCTATGGGGGCAAAGCTTTCAGACTTGTTTACTTGTCAAGGGATTTGCATCAGCTCCCCCAAGTGATTTCAGGAACTCATGTACACAAACGATTTAATGCACTGATACAACAGCTATCTCTTTTTTTACTATGCCACATGTCCATAGAGTCTAACATCTCAATAAACTTTGAAGTTTCCATGCTTTCAAGGTCTCACATCTCTCATACTATCAATATTCTGTCACACATGAAAAGACTATAATTATGGATTTAGTGTAATCATTGATTGGACTCCAAACCCTTCGAGAAAGGTCATAAGTCCACTTAGCTGACCCTTGGGAAAAGGTTTTGCATTTGAATAGTTAGTTCACTTGAAAGACACCCTCAACTACACATAACCAAACGGTCCCTTATTGAAAGGAAACCTCAGGCAGTTTTAGAACATTGATTAGTCCTTCCAATATCAATTTTGTCTTAGTCGTACCAAACCAACACTGAATTCACCTGTTACAGACAGTAGTATGCAACCTTTTGCTTAGTATTCCCTTTTTTTGCTATACTGCATCCCTTTTTGGAGATCTGCCATTGCAATTGTGCAGGACGTGTCTGAGGAACTGCACTTTTGGGAGGATGGCAGTTTTGGGAGAATGGCAGCATGCCAGCAGATGGTGCCTGAAGCATGGGGGCTGCTGTCAACCCTTCAGACATTTGACTTACTACCATTTTCAGAGATCTGCAGTGCAGATGTAAAGACATAATTTTGTCCACAGTGTTTGGATTAGTAGTAAATCTGCTAATCCAACACAATATCCACAGGGCTATTGCTAGATCTATGGTGTCATAAATTCACACCACTCTCATTATTCTGGGCCCCAGATGGTTTTGAATGGGCATAGGCATAATGAGATCTAGGAAGATATTATTATATTCTTAGGTCAAAATTCTCAGTCCAATCTTTGCTATCAGGCTCAGAGCCTTTGTGTCCCTGAAGTGCTAATACTTTATGCTGATTGACTGTGCAGGCTGCTATGGGAGTTCACATTATTTTTTTGATACAAGTATTATTATTATTGACAGCAAAACCCCTGAAACAGAGGTCCCTGTTTATATAACTACTGTATCTTGCCATTCTTGAAAATAAAATGTCTAAAACATTTCTTATAGTGATATTTTTATAAGAAAAACGGAGAAAAAAGGAGGGGGAAAAAGTTGCTAAAATAACAGAGAGACAAAGTATGAGTTTGATCATAAAGACCATCTAGTTTAATAAATGTGTCTTTGAACTTAGATTTTTTTCTTCTCTCTCTCTCTCTTTTTTTATAAATGGTTCTTTTGAACCTGGCAGTTGTAAGGAAGTGAAACAGAACAAACTTTGAAAAGTGTGCTTGTCTGAGACTCCTTACACCATATCTGGCTGAGAATACAGGTGGCCAAGCACAGAAAGTTCCTGCCAATTTCTAAAGTTACACTTTTATCCACTAAACAAGCATCCTGATCCGGGTTACCAAACAGGGCACTCAACAGGAGCCCCAAAGTGTGCATATTAAATATCACTTATTCCACAGCCCAGGCCATCTAGCTTAGTAAAGCTTGATCTAATACTGTTTCACCCTTTTCCTGTATGCACCGACTTTGGGTAATAGACCTTCCCAGGAGACTTCTTTCAGAAAGTATCTTCTTGTAGCACAGTTGATGCACATGCTTCTATTTTAAAAAGCACATGTTCAGCACATTTTGCTTTTGTGAAATGGAATATGGTTTAAGTTTGTTTCAATAAAAAAAAAAGATTCTGCTGGAAGGACTTATGTCAAAGTGCAAAAGGTTTTATACACAATGAATAGACTTTTTTCTCTCTTGAGGGCCAAAGAGGAGAAACTAAAATGTAGCCATTTTGCCACAAAAGCAGTTGCTGTTTTACACATTGAAGGACTTACAAGACAGCTTGTTATGAAATTGCCATCTTTTCTATTTATTTTGGATTAGAATGATTCATTGTAAAAGTCACATCAAGAAAGACAGACTGTCTCTCTAATAAGAAACCTGATATGTATTTGCAGCATACACTTTAAATGTCAAACTTTAATGGACAATAGTCAAAGGCCATAATTATTGTAAATAAACTTGTATATCAGCGTGACTGATGAGACATTATTCTTTTAAATCTGCTTTTCAGGAAAATCAATATAAAATGGTAAATACCAAACACTACAGGACATATATTGATACAGGTGTAGAATAGTAACAGAAGTCCATATGATAAGTAAATTCAAAATCAAGGCTTGAGAATCACTAACAATATAGGAAAGGCACATGGCTATGAATTAAATTATTCTAATTGGTTTAACCCTTTGAGCCTGGTTTTTAAGCAGACAGTCCTAAGGCCACCCACATTTTGCATGCCTTCATTTTGCTATAGTTATTAGGGGTGTGCAAAATGGGCCATATTCGATTTGGATTCAGATTTGGCCTGAATCAAGGACAGTGATTCAATTTGTTGATTTGGATCAATGACCCGATTTGATTCGGCTAAATCGGAATCTGAAGATTTGATGCTAATTAGAAGAATCAGTGATTTGCCCATAGACACAGCTTTGAATGTTTTTTCTACATACCTCGAGGTACCAGGCACAGCTCGTGAATGCTGTGATGCTGGGGCAGATGGTGCACCCCACAGGAGCATGGCGGCCCTCGCATGCTCGGCGGCAAACCTAGAATTGGATTGGAAGTACTTCTGGTCCACTTCTGGGTCTGCTGCAAAGCACGCTGGGGATCCCCACTCCCCCCGCACCGTGTTCCTGTGGGACCCTCCCTCTGTCCCAGCATCTTAGCATTCATGAGCTGCCTGGTACCCTGAGGTATGTAGAAAAACATTTAAAGCTGTGTCTATGTCCGAATCATCAAATCTTTCTGAATCTCTCCAAATCGATTTGGAGGGTTCCAGTTCGATTCAGAGAAATTGAAGGGTGTCCTGATTTGTTTTCAATTCCGAGATTTGGCCACCAAATTGGGCCAAATCTCTGCAAAGTTGAATCAGTGACCAAAGCTTTGCACAGCCGTAATAGTTATCATTTGTGACCAGGCAAAATTAGATACTATGTTGAATCTTAGAAAGATCTCTTGGATCTCCCTGACCTAAAGGATTGTACACAAAGTTTTAATGAGCTCTGTGAATGAGGTGAATTTGCACTCTGTCCTCAGCAGGGCCCAGAGCCCAAGTCAGTGTCTGAACCTACCCTCAGTAATCAACCTAATCATTCCCTCCAGGATTCTCTGTGCCAACTCCCTTTACTTTGGTATAAACAAAGAGAAACCAAAATGTTATAATATACCTATGTATGGGGATGATTTAGCAATGAATGTTAGTACAGGGTTTTATATAGGGCAGGGGTCAGCAACCCCCGGTGCACATGCCGAGCATGGCACGCAAGGCCATTTTGCTCAGCACATCACCACCAGCCTGGGCTCTAAGCAGCTGCTGCCAGCCATGGAGCCCAGGCTGCTCCCAGCAGACTGGGCCTCATGGGCTGGCTGAATCCGGGAGGCTGCAAACAGCTACTCTGGGCTCCAGCATGTCACCACTTCGGCACCTGCCAAGGTAGACATTGTGAGTTTTATGGCATTCCAGCCAAAAAACATTGCCTACCCCTGATATAGGGCTTTTTTTGTTCTGGGGACCACTGTAGGCAGAATGTATGCAAAGGAAACTATCATATTCATATTTACTTAGCATCTGCCTGGCCTCTATTTGTTGCAAAAGTTATCTTTATCCTGCTTTTCCCTCAATACCTTTATGTGCCTGTAGTTCATCTTTTGCCCAAACCTTGCAAAAGCTACCTATATACATACACAGCCCTTGTCTCCACTTGTCTACAGCTGGTCAACAGATGCATGGCAAACAAGTGTCTGTTTACACAGTAAAATTGGTGGAATGAACCTATGCAAGGGTTGTAAACAAAAACTGATTCTGTGAGATACTCAGTGTTGAGGCTGGTATAAATACTTTGGTACAAGGTACAAAATCTCTTGTGGTCCAGATTTAAGACCAGAACTTTGATATGGAAGAAACTGCTTCCTTTGAGCAATTGGGATATTATAGCAATGATTAAGAAAAAAGAAAGTAATGCCATTTGGTAGGCATTTATTCCTTACATCAAAGGTGTTAAACCTCTGTCCCATGGGCCAAATGTGACTCATGGAGAAAATTCACAGCTGGGAAATTTGGCAGCTGGGGGAGTGGTGGCCATTAATATGGTCGCCCCCCCCCATGCCAAATTCCAAAACCCCAACCCCCATGTGGCCGGTCAAGGCTGGGCTGGGCTGTGACCCCTTCCCCTACAGGCAAGGCCTCACCGGCTTCTGGATGAGGGCTGAGCCATGCTCCCTTCTATTCCTGCAGGGCTGGGATAGAGCTTGCCCATGCCTCCTTCCCCTGCAGGGCCAGGCCACACCCTCTTCCCTCCCATTCAGCTGATCCATACCCCTCTCCTTCCTTTAGGCCTAAGCCATGCCGTTTCCCTCCCATGAGGCCGGGTTGGGGCTTGGCCACACTCTCTTCCCCTCCTTCCCTTGCAGGGCCAGGTCATGCCCCCTTCCCTCTCCACAGGTCCAGGTCATGTTCCTTTCCGCTGCAGAGCTGCACTGGTGTTGGCCTGCCCCCTACCCTGCTCTGTGCAGCCAAGTGATGCCTGCTGCCTCCACCCAGATGCTGGATCAGGAACACCTGCTGGATGTAGTCTGCAGATGGATCAGACACTGCCAATCCAGCCTGCCAGGCAAAAAAGTCTGAGCACCGCTACCTTATATAAAAGAAAAACAGATGTGTCTAATTTCAATTTGCATTCTTTATATAGTCATAGCTCTTATTAGTTTCATATACTATTTTTTAAAGATATTAAAATTATACAGCATGATGCAGAGACAAAGGCCCTATTTCTGTCTTACTAACTCAGTCCTTACACAGGCAAAGCCTTTTGTAGAAGTCAATGGGAGCTTTGCCTGAGTAAGGGGTTTCTCATTTAACTTTAAAATAAAAAGAAAACTAACAAATCCATGCAGCTCTGTTAAGACACTACAACAGTTCCTTTTCAAGAAGATTCAGTTGCAAAATGGATTGCATTTTTGATGTTTAAATAATTGAGCACTATCTAGCTTTTTTTTAAAAGTAGGCAGGAGGAGACTATAGGTGTGAAGTATATGAAACAGATTTAATTAATACTTATGGTATGGAATCATCCAAAGGAAATCTTTGTTTATTTTCTATTTCATTTAAATTATAACTCAGTTCCAGCCTGGAACACAGAATTCTAACTAGAGATCTAGAACATGGCACTGGAAAACAGACCTAATTGTGCGACTTGGAAACGCTAAATAGAATTCAAGTCTATAAGTTCTACAGGTCAATAACCACGCTAGTAATGAATGGATATGTCTGAGAGGGCTCCATATAAAATAAATCCAGAGGACGTTATGGTATAGAAGAGGCTGGTCAAGTATTACAGACTTGGAAATGGATTGTCTGGGCCACTTGTTAGGACTGAGGTTAAGGAGTAGCAGGCAAACTGGAGGCCAGGTACCACTATAATAGACAACATAGGGCCTAAACAAAATCCACACTCTGCCCCACACCAGCTATAAGCTAAAACTAAGATATTGACATGGGCCCAACCTGTCCGTCCTGTAATATATGTTTTGTTTGTGTTTTGTGTGGCCAGTTGATAGTTAAAGGTTATAGTTCTTCAGCAATAAGAAGTGCCTGCACTATAGTGGCAGGAAACTATTGTCACATACTTAGGTTATGTGTACATCATGTTCCCAGAATTTATTTTAAAAAAATGCTCCCAGGCCATATTGCGCCCACCCACTCCTGCGTATGCCACTGCTGCTTGACATACTCATCCCAGAAATGTGGTAGTGAAGCCACTCTGAGGGTTTTCTGTAGTTTTTCTTCAGGCATGCATCCAGTGCCTTTGAGAGGATCTGATTCTTTAACTTATCCCATGTATTTCCATTAAAGTTCATAGCATTTATGTTGATGCAAAGCTGGTGTTGTAGAGGAGGTTGGGTTTATGCATTGTACCATATAGGTGACAAAAGTCCAGGGCAGAAATAATGTTTGCTATTGATAGCTAACTGCAGCAGCTGCATAAAGAGATATGACATTGGTAATCTTTCAGATCTGTTCTGGAGCACTTGATTGAAAATGCTGAGCTGAGTCGAAACAAACATTAGGGGTGCAAACAGATATCACCCTGGTGCTGCCATAAAATGTTTATCACGGCACAAGTTACAAGAAAAGAGACGTGCTAGCCCTTTGTCACGCTCCAAGTACCCAAAAATGTTGCTGTGATCAAAGGTAGTCACAGTTTGTGATGCCTTAAATGGGAAGATGCATATTTATTTATTGGGCACCTTGGGAATTCCCCCATAGGGTATTCCTCCAGAGTGCATATCTTGATGCCACATCCAGAGTCAGGGAGTGTGTCTTGCAGATGCACGCCCCAACTTGCAGCATGGCATCCAGGGCTGTTGTCCCACAGGAAGCTCTGTGAGTGGGACAACATCTGTAGATGCCAATGAAACCTATCAGCCACACTGGGACACATCCTGAAATAGCTGATCCCCACTCCAAAGATGACATCTCTTTATAGCCTAGCACAAGGCAATGGAAACTACCTTGCCAAAATGCAAACTGTTGCTAACCTGTATTTTGTGCTGTCATGCATTCTACTTCTGTTACACACAAATTGTTTTCAGTTCAAGAGCTGAAGGCTCCTAACACCTCTCTGTATGCCTACCGAAAACTTCCGTCTTTAACCTGGGAGTATCCGTAACCATGGCCACTACCTTGAAAAGGATAGGTCTTTACAATGTTTGTAATATTACTGTACCATGTTCACCTTACACATGTGGGTAGGTAGGAGTAAGAAAAGGAACCTTGAGGCTAATATTTTATTGTCTCATTTTTTCAGTGTGGTCTAATTGATTTAGTTCATGGGTCATCCATCTGTTTATTCCTTGTGTTTATGATGTTATTCATTTTGTGGACTTTGAGCTTTATAAAATAGATGAGCACCTGAAATTGTCCTGTTAAATGTAAAGAAATAGAAAAACCTAGGCACTGACATACAGCAATTCATGCATCTTAATCTGTGTAACTGATTTGTTAAATTTACTGGGTGACTAACCATGCTTTTTTTATTTATAAAGACGATCAGTTTGTTTGGAGAGTTTATTTATAAATGCAACATTACTCCAGGAAAAAAAATTCTATTTTTACTTACTAAGAAGACCAAGAATACTATCTACTAATAACAAGAAGATTTAGAAAAGAAAAGGTCAATTTAATTGGAACTACTATTTCCTGGGGTTTAAAAGGAAAATGTTGAAGTTAAGATGACATTGACAAATTGCTACTATTTATTTAAATGGTGTAATGCAATCTACCAGTAGTTCTATAATCTGCACATTTGAAGCAGTTGACCCGTCCAACTAATGCAAACAAATTAGCCTCCTGGGTACTAGCAATATCCTATAAGCCATTAAATATCAGAATCTTACATTATTTAATATGCATAGTGTTAGTTAAAATATTTTAGTAAATACTATTTTAGCAAAAGTTACAATATATGTGAAGAAGCAAATTTTGTTCTTCTATAATTCAGACAAAATGTATGTAAAGACTTTTTATTATTATTAATCACACCACATTTATTATTATTATTAATCAAGCTTAGTTCTGCCTAACTAACTTCTTTACCTTTAGACCAGTTTTTTTAAAAGGTCCAAATTTTAGTGTTTTTCTTCACAAGTTCTAAGCACTAATAATTATGGAACTTTAGTTTCAATAAATAGAGTGTTTCCTTAAAAGTGTTCATCTACTAAATATTTCTACCTGAGGGAATCTGAGAGTTCTGTCATTGAGGTTAGACCTCACAGGGCTCAGTTTTACACTGATTTATAGAAAGGCCCAAAATCTCACCACCTGATTTATTCAAATATTTCAGAAAAGACCTACTCACATGAGTAAAATGAGTGACATTTGGTATAATCAATGTAATGGATGTACTAAGACCCCCAATCCTGTAGTTCTCTGAACAGGCAAAATTGCATTGCATTTCGATAGGTTACAACCTCTTATGTACCACAAACATGAACTAGGTTCACAGTTTATTTTGAACTATATCCACAGTATAGCACTCTAAATCCATAGTTCTGCAAACGTTTTTGTGTAAGCTTGGTATTTAGCATGTGGGAAGTCCCACAGAGAATGCCTACACCACAGCAATGTGCTAGAGAGCAGTCCTGAAGTACAGACACCACTGCTTGAACTTCTCACCTATTCTTCAGTACACAAGGTCCTCAAAAGGTATGTCTCAACTATGCTATACAAGGTATGTGTACACTACACAAAGACACAAAATAATCTGCTACTAACCTTCTAAATCTGAGTGATCCTATTTAAAACTTAATTCAGTCTGATTTAGAGATATTTTTAAGTGCTGAAGTATATATTTTTAAAAAACTGAGGAAAGTAAATGTATTATTAAATAAACCAAAATACTTTAAAGTAAAGCATGTGCTTAAATGTTTCCTGGAACAAACCTGAAGCAATTCAATTTATTGGTAAATCATGCTTTAAGAGATTGACCCAAAAGCCACCATAGTCATTGAAAGTAGTTCCCTTGACTTAAATGGCGGTTGGGCCAGACACTAAGAGAATAGGTAGTCAATAAAGCTTCATAAGGACAAAGGATTGATTTAATCATTCCATGTCACCTTTTATCTATTAGGAAAGTAATAGACCTATAATCAAAGGAAAGGCAATAGGTTATATACTGTTGACAGGCAATAAAGTCTTTACAGGAGTTTATGGGACTAATCACACAATTAACGGCCCTTCTATGAAAATTCCCAAGTTGTAGTATATGAAGTATTTTCCAGTGTACTAATAAAATTAAAGCCCTTCATTTGCATGAACTTTTGGAAAGTGATTCAGCAGGCGACAGCAAATGAACTCTTATGTCCTGGAAAAATTCCAGAAAGGAGATTTAGCTACAGTTTCTTGCTATCAACATGACTAGGCTGCTGTCTCATAGGCATCCTCTACATGTTACACATATTGCACAATTAAGTGGTTAACTGCACAATTACCTTGAGACCGGCTACACGTGCAAAGTAGCTATCATGGTATAAAATGCTCCAACCAGCTATAAAGTTAGACCTAAAAAGTGTGTACTAACTTTATAACTGGTTGCTATCAATATTTAATTTGCATGTGTAGCAGGGTGTCCCCTGCAGCTGGGAACCAGGTCAACTAATGGGGCTCCCAGTCCAAGGAGTGCACAGTGCCCAGCGGGGCTGGGAGTCCCAGAACTCAGGGGACTGTCAGCCCCAGCAGCTGCCAACTCTGGGTCCTGGCAGCACCTTGCAGCTCCTGGAACCCAGAGTCCTACAGCTGCAGAAGCTGGGTCCCAGCAGTGTGCCTCCTGGTGCTGGCAACCAGCTGAGTCCTGGCAGCCCCAGGGCGTGGATGCAATCTCCTAACCTTGGGGGTGCATGAAACCCCCAGAGGTGGGAGATTTCAGCTGCTGCAATTTCTCAGCCTCAGAGGCTCCCCCTGCACTGGGAATAAGGTACAGTGGAATCTAGTGCATGATCCCACAATAATGCCTTCTGCCATGCACATGTGGCATGACAGAAGACATGATTGTGTGCATCTTGCATTAGTCCCCATCACACCTTTACCTTCATGAGTAGAGGGACCCATATGCACTTTCCTTGGAAGAAGTTTCTTTTAAGATACATTCTAGCATGAACCTAGGATTTAAATCTGGTATGTCATGACAAATTTTGGAAAGAAATGGGAAGGATCAGGCATTACCTTATATGATCAGTTTGAGGGCACTGCTTTAATAAAGAGGAAGAGAAGATGATGGGGAGGGGAAGGGTGAAACGGAGATTCTGCACCATCTTTGAGAAAGCTGATGCTGACTATGGGTAAATGAGTTTACCCTCATATACTCCTGATATTTGTGTGTATTTCACACTTAGTTTATCAGGATGGTCCCTCTGCCAGATGAAAGGCATGTGTAGAAGACCCTGTCTCCAACCCCAACATGTTTAGAGCATTTTCTAGTGAAAAGATTTTAAAGGCAGTCAAAAGAGCTTTAATGAAAAGGTAAATAATGGTAAATAAAAATCTAAGTGGGGAGAGAGGGAACGGACAAAATATTTTGTGCAGAGCCACTAACCCCTGCTTAGCCTTCCATTGGATAGCTCTAAACACCTCTCCTGTATTTTTTCTACATTAAACAATCTCTCATCTGTCAATACCATTGACTAATATATTGCAAGACTAATGAGATGAAATTGTTTCTACTGGTGAGAACACACCCATGTCAGCCTGCTGCAGAAATTGACAATCTGCCTCCTCCTTTGACAGGCATAGGGGATTTTTTCTCCTCCAGTGGAAAAATATCACGTCATGTCCTTTCCCTTTATTTGAGTACTAAGTAAATGACTCACTGATGAGATCAAGAAAATAGACATTTGTCAAAGGGGAAAAGAATGTTCAGTGGAAGAGGTGTACTTAAATACAATGCTTTGGTTTTCCCCAATGCCATACCTAGCTTGGAATTCCTATAGCTCTTAAAAATTACTTGAATCTTGGCTATTTTATCCCACTTTCTGTTGAATGGATATGTTTGAAAACTGAGGGTTTAGTTTATGAGGTGTTTTAAAACTTTTTTTTTGGTCTTTTCTAAATTCTAACATAACACAAGGTGCTATTTAATGTCTCAGTGCAGACCGATGTTGGTATTTTAATTCACATATTATACTGAAACGTCTTTCAACCTACACTGACACCTTCAGCCCTAACCAATCCTGATTGTTTTGCAGCCTAGTCCAACTAAAAGCACATTTGCAAAGAAACAAATTCACATTAACATGAACGATAACACACGACGTGTTTTAAATGAACAGTAATTAAAATTTAGTAGGATGATAATATGGTAATTAAATATCAATTGTTTGCACAGGACCACTTATTGAGTTTAATAAGTATGTAAGAGATATTAATCTAGTTGTCATGCAGTTACCTCACGGGGGTATGAAGAACAAACTAAGGAATGCAAAATTCACTTTAAAAACAGCATCAAAACAGTCCAACAGAATGGGATGAACTCACCCTCCTTCATCACCTCATGCTACTGGGTTACTCAGATGCAACAAAGTGAGCTATTGTTGTTGGGGGGTGGGGAGTGGAGGGGGAAGGGCACTCAAGAAGCATTGGCACTTTGTGTGATTGTGCAAGAACTAGTGACAGAGCAGTCCCATTGCTCTTTGCATTTTGGCAAACATGATGATTTATTGCTTCTGCTTTTTCTAGGGGCCAGAAAGAATGGGCCATGACTCCCTTCCTCTCCAGTAAGGCCTCTCCTGTGAAATCAGCACAACTATGAGCCTCAGTGTATTCCCCCTTATGGGTGGAGTAGATTGCACACCCCAACCAGCAAAGAGTTCCAAAGTCCTTAATGACTGAAAACACAATCTTCCCAGTACTTTCTCTGGAAAGGCTCCATACTGCCCACGGTACAAAACAGCAGTATTCATGTTCTGTTATAGCCCTTAGGGTAGACTACTTCAGTAAACCAAATCTAGTTCTTTTCTTCACACGTGCAGATGACTCCCTGAAAGCAGAACTGGGGCAGTTCTGCTGTAGTGAAAGGCAAATTAGAGAACCTTCAGGGTATCATCTTCCACACACATAGCTACAGAACAAATTTATCTAAAAGGAAGGTGTGATTCTATGATCTACTCTAATATGAACCTTCCCATCCTACAGAGTGTCTTCATGCTGTGAAGTCACTGCAGCCCCAGGACTGAAGCACCATCGACATAATAGCTCTATCCCATGACATTTCTTTTCACATGTCCAGTTCTGTGTCTAGGCATTGTTTATAAGATGCCATGACTGGGGCTATTGAGAATAGGGGCACATTTGAAGGTGCCTTTAACAAAATTATTATATGTTGTTTTAACTATAGCATCATGAAAATATAGATTGATAACTCACCCATTCTAAGAAGACAAGAGGCTTGGAGTGTTCCTTCATAGTAGTCCAACATCTGTATGGAGACATGATACAAAGTATGTCAGCTCCACCTTTCCTCAAATTCAGCATCCTCCTCCAAACCCATGGAAGGTTTTGGTAGGCAAACAGGACAGGAGGAATATGCAGTGGAGCAACTTTTGTAGTACTACTGTCAGTTTATGCCCTTTTCCCCTATTTTACCTCTCCTGGCCCAATAGATTGGGATTTGGATTTAGTGTTTTGTACAGAAAAAACTTTTGTCGTAGGGCAAGTCTGTACTATCGAGTTATGTTGCACAGAGGTTTATAATGGAAATACTGACATAGCTGTAACTACAGTAAATCATTGCAAATGTACCAGTCTAATTAATAATTTGAAATTTTAAAGAATGTCAAGGCATTTATTAAAAGAACTTTAGCTAGTTAGATATCAATTACCATACTTGTAAATGTCACTTAGTACTTTAAAGAATTATTTGATATTTAACTTGCCATGGGCTATCATGTTCATTAAGTGCCCAATATATGAAAAGAAAATCTTTGGGCAATTCCATGGGATTTACACGTTAATGAAGTTTTCTGCATTATTATTATGACAATTATACATGTATTCATCAATATTATCTCACTATAGGTAAAGTAGATACCTCTCCTTTTAGGTAGCATAGTAGCCTTCACAATTTCAGTAGGATATACTAAACTCAATTTTTGAAAAGGGGGGAAAAGAAAGTTTTAAAAAAGCTGGGGGACTATGCACACATTCTCAGACAAATTAGGAAAAGGTGCCCTATTTCTGCATTGCTGAGCAGTGTTAAAACATTAACTACAACTTAACATGGGTAGTGTTAACTTCTGATGCTTATGAGAAATGGTTTAGATATGCCTATCTTGCCTCACTTTAGATTAGTTGACTTCTTGAGGTCCCTTCTAGTTCTGCATTTTGCAGACACTGTTCTCTGCATAAAGCCTGTCTAACCTGTTCTTAGAAAACCTCCAGTGAAGGTGATTTTGCAACCTCCATATATAGCTTAGTCTAGTGCTAAACTATCCTTTTAAAGTAGATATTTTTTTAAATCTGTCTAACTAAATCTTCTGTGCTGCAAGTTAAACCTAATTCTTCTCATTCTACTGCAGTGGACTTAGAGAATTTTCAGTCACTGTTTTCTTTTAAACAGCACCTTTTACATATTGGAATCATCTTTGCTTTTCTAGAGAGAGCAAACCCAATTCCTTTAACCTTTTCTCATAGGTCATGCTTCCAAACTGCTTCTTCTTGTTGCTTTCCTCAGCACTCTCTCCAGTTTTCTAACATCTTTCTTAAAGTGTGGTGTTCTAAAAAAGACAGAGCACTTCTTCTGAGGCCTGACTAGTGTTAGGTAAGATAGAATAATTACATCCCATGTCTTACTTATGTATAAATAATGATATTTAGATCCTAGAAGTATGTGTAAAGCAAATAATTTTGTTCAGAACATAATATTGGAGCTAAGTACAAACATCCAAAAGCCTGAGCTTGAATTGATTCAATCTTTGCAGTTTAGTCTAACCTGCATCTATTGAATCAATAAGCAAGTGAATAGACATTCACTTTTGACTCAGGAAATGCAGGCACATGCCTGCAGTGACTCAGGCCAGAAGCTGGGGAGTGCTAGAGCAAGCCCTCCTTTCCCTTCCACAGTGGCCAGGCTGGAGGGAGCTGAGGTGGGGGGAAGCAGGGCATGGCCAGGCCCTGGCAGGCCTGAGTATGATTGGGAAGGGGTTTAAACCCCCACCCTGGCCTGAAAGGACCCCCCGGGGCAGGGGGCAGCAGCCCTTGCCAGGCTTTTGGGGGTGAGGGAAGGAGCATGGCCAGATCCCAGCCCCCTAAAGTGAAGGGGGCAGGGAAGGAATTTATTTCCTCCTCCCTCCCCTGTCTTGCCAGGACCCCAGCCAGGGCTAGGGTCCCAGGGGGAGAGGGGAGGGAGCAGGGAATAAAACCCTCCCTGCCCCCTTCACCTCATGGGGGCATGCCGGGCTGACATCTGGCCATGCCCCCACCAACCCCACCCCCTGCCCCTGCCCCTGCTGAGGGGCAGGGGTAGCCCTGACTTCTGGAGCAGACAGCACAGCACAGCCCAGGGCTGAAGGCATTCTGGGATGCCAGGGGACTGTGATTTAACCTGAACCAGGGAGGGGTCTATGACAGAAATTCCATAAACTGGTTTGACCCAAATCAGTTAAGTCTGATACTACATTCATCCAGGTTTATCTTAAACCAGTTCAGCCATTTTGAAACTGGTTTATGTGCACTGAACTTCTGTTCTGTTACACGTTTAAACCAGTTTCTGATTACTTAAACCAGTTTGTACGTAACTTCTGTCCCTAGTCGAAAGCAAAAGTGTAGTTTCAAAGTAAATCATTGGGGGAGCTGCTCTTTGCAGCTCCTATCTGGCAGATCAACTGCTCCAAGAAGAATAGGGAGTAACATGTCTTGAGATGCCATAGATATCTGGATAGTCTTTTCCTCAACTTGGGGGTTGGAGGAGGAAGGGGATGAGAATGTTGTCAATCACTGCATTTTAATTAAAAGGAGAAAATGTTAAAATTAAAGTGAGAAAGAGCTCTACTCAGACAGGAGAACTGGGGAAAGTTAAAGAGATAACAGGAAGAGTTACTTTGCCTGTTTTAGTGCTAGAATAACAATTCAGTTCTGCTGAGAATCCCAAGTGACCATTTCTAGGCTTATGTATTTCTTTCAATCATCCCTTCTGGCCAGATTTCAGCACATTTGCATTATGAGACTCTTTAATTAATTAAAAGGAGGGAATAATTAGTGCAGCAACTTCTATGCTACTTTAGGCCACCTGAGAGAGAGAGCGATCCAGATTCACCTGTATATTCAGCTGTTTGTATCACTCTGGTGAGGAAAAGCAGCCCTGTTACCCAGTTAATAAGCTAGGCAAGTCAGGTTTAGTATTGCTCTGTGTTACCACAAAGCTTAGAAATACTAGTGAATCTTATCCATAGTATCAGAGATATCAAATATTTTCTAGAGTGGAAAGGAGGAAAGAAACACTATATACACGCATGCATACATGCATATACACTCTGAAATGTAATACTTTTTATAGTGTTTTTAGACACATGTACATTGAAAGTAGCACCTTATTTATATGCTTCTAAAATATTGGAAGACTTCCCCTGCCAGCTCACACTTTTATTTTGGTAAAACGATCAGCTGTCAGGGAAAAGAGGGAGTCAGATTTGGAAGACAGCAAGAAACATGCAGAAGGTTTTGCGACTCAAAAGTGGGCTTGTGTTTGAAGTGTCAGTTTTCATTTTTATCACCATTTTCTATCGCTACTGAGGGAAAGTGCTCTGTAGAACACAGAGCACTGCTTTATTTAATAACATTTTAGAAGCAGCCCTTTTCATTTAGAGATAGACACAAACAAGGGGCAAATTAGAGGCAGATGATTAAATGGACTGAAAATCCAGGCTGACACACTGGTGCCAACTGCACCAAACTGGGGTTGGGGAGAAAGCACAAGAGTATGATTAAGGTCCTATATTTCAGCTTAAATTCTCAATGTTTATAATACATCCAAGGCTTTTCCAAATTGCATTGTCTCTGTCTTCAAAGGAATTGTATCAAAAAGGAAAAAAAACCCGTATTAGATTCTGTGCAAGTTTGTAGAACGATTTTTGCATGGCTACAAACTTTTAAAAAGGAATATATGGCATACCACCTCCTTCAAGACCATTACCAAGTGTGTGGCTGTATAAAAGCATCTTGCTGACTGAGATCAGTGACCCATAAGTCTGAAATGATTTCCTAGGAGATGTTATGCTCCAATGTAGCTGAACCTACTTAGAGAATTTTTTTCATTTGCAGATCATTGACCTGGTGCATGAAAATATTTTCTCTCCATAGGAGGCCAACCTCTTCTCTTCCTCTGATTTTCAAACCACCAAAACTTTGAAGAAGTACTATACATCTTTTCCCACTATATAAAAGCATTCAGTTCTTTACACATACAAAACTCTTGACATTTTACAAAAAATATAAGTAAACATTCTATATATTAAAGTCCTTTGCTATACTTGTAATGTATTTCTCTCTCACCAGTAAGGAACATTTATTGTTACCCCCTCTTTATAAATAATTTAATTTTTGCCTCCTAGAATTTAACTTAAAGATGTGATTTTGGTGCTTTTTTGATTCTCCTTTTTTTTAAACTTTTCTTTTCACCAGTTTTGCAGATATTGAAGACAAATAATTGCATGTTTTGGATGCAATAACTAGTTCTGAGACAACAATTAGCTCCTTTGTGTCTATTTTTGTTTCAAAATAGGCCTAGTTTTGTCTGGAAGTATAAAAAGTCCAGTGTTCTGCAAATAAAGATTCATTTTTGAACAAAGCCCAGCAAGTTAAGCTCCTAGTGGTTTGGCCTTTCACACACCTATACACATTCCTGTAGTTTGGGAAAACCTACAAGTCACTGGCTAACATGACTGGTTGGGACTGTATCAGTATAAGCTGTGCCATGGAGTGCTGGGGTTCACTTAGTATAATCTCATGAAGAGCAAGGTAAATAAAATATGTAGTTTTCTTAAGGTCTTTGGGCCAGATCCAGATTTGTTGACTAGACACCCAAGTGAAATATAGGCAGAATTTTAATACCCAAGTCCAAGCAATCTCCTTTGTGCTTTGCTGGGAGCCTAAATTCATTCAGCACCTGCAATTTGAACTTCAGAAGTTAGGTGCTCAAGTTTGGCTTCCCTGCATGCTCAGGCTGGAAAGACTGGAGTACATGCATAAAGAAAAAGGGCACTCTTGAAAATCCACAGGGGAGCAGGAACCCTTAGTCCTGCTTATTAAAAGCCTCCAATATTGATTCACTGCCTCTTCCACAGGATATGTGCCGTGGCTGGGAAGAGGCTTCCTACCCATACAGGAAAGATACAAGCACACAATGAAGCAATAATGTTCTGAGACACATTAATGAAATTCCATGCTGCTCACACAGGTTCTTCATGGTCATATTAATCAAGCCACACGCATGCCACTTTTGGACAGACTAAAACCTCAAAAAAAATTGTGACAGGATATTCTATTGGCTTTTTCCAACTAGTAGGGGTTATATATGCTGTATGTGACAATCATTAGAAAGCCACGTATTAGCCAGAATATGACACAAGAAGTGCATCTACATGAGACACTTCTCTCGAGATTAGATCAAATTACTGTACAGTAAGCATCACTGTTTACATGTGCAGACACTTACTGCGCAGTAATTTGCTCTGCTCATGTGTAAATGTGTTACCTGTCAGCCAAGTAGCAGGGGGCAGGAGATTGCTCCCTGCCCCTAGGAACAGCCTGCTGCCAGGGCAGACTCCATCGAAGCCCAGGCAGGGACAATGTCCCCCTGCCCCGGCAGCAGGAAGCTTCCAGCCCCCGCTTCATGACCGCAATCAGGGAGTGGGGGCTGGCAGATTGTTATCTCAAACTCCCCACCCATTCCCAGCCCCTGGTCTATAATCATGCAATGGGGGCTGGAAACAAGATCCCAACACCCACTCTGTGATCATGATCATGGAGAGGGGCTATGGGAGGTCCCTGCAAGGGAGAGTTCCCTCTTTCTGCCCCCCCCCCGAGCCTGGAGCTGGCTGGGACCTGCCCCTGACCAGGACAGTTCCCGGCCAGCCCTAGGCTGCATGGGGAATCTGCACATGGAGCCTAAAGGTGGCTGACAACTGTTACATTTTGGGCAGTCCCCAGCCAGCTCTGGGCTGCATGTGCAGACTTCCCTGCACAGCCTGTGTCTGGCCAGGAACTTTCCTAATCAGGGACAGGTCCCAGCCCCATGGCCCAATAGGGTGATTGAGATGATCAAAGTGATTGAAGCATGGGGCTTTGAAAGAAATGCAGGGGAGGGGCAGGTCCCAACCCCCTGCCTTGGTCCACCAGTGGGGCAGCTAGCAGTGAGCCCTGGCTAGGTCAGGAATTTCTGCCCAGCTGGGGCTCACTGCTAGTTTCCCCACAGGTGGATAGGGGCAGACAGTTAGGACCTGCTCCTCCCCTACAGATCTTTCCATGCCCCCTGCTCCCACTCAGGGAACTGGGGCCAGGAGCTCTCTGATGCTGGAGAAAGGGTACATTATCCTTACCCAGACTCCACTACTGGAGCTCACCCTAGTAGCAGGCAGATCCTGGGGGCAGGGAACAATCTCCCAGCCTCTCCAGGAGACAGCTGCCTCCTGGCCCTGAGCTCCCTGCCAGCCCCTGAGCTAGCAAGTAGGGGGAGCCTAGAGTTCCCCCTGGCTGGTGCAGGGGGCTAGTTCAGGGCTGCAGAGGGTGGGAGCAAACTGCTGCCTGGAGCAGCAAATCTGCTCCCACATCTCCCCATGTGTAGATGCCTGCCCAAGGTGGGTTTACTCTAGAGTAAATTATTCTAGAGTAAACTCACCCTAGGTAGGCATCTACACTCTAGAGCAAACCCACCCTGCAACATTTGCACCAGTAGACATGCCCAAAATGAATAAAGTCATGGCTTTCCAATCAGATACAAGCAACCTGGTGAGAATCAATGAATGCCTCCAGAGAACAACATCTCCTTCTCCCATAATCCCATCCATCAGAATCATGTGGAGCAGAGGAATATGCTATGGAAAAATTGCCACAAAAAATTTAAGAGGTGATTTACAGTCATTCTGTTTTGGGATTTGATTTATATATCCACAAGAAAAAAAAAACTGTTTTCTTCCAATTGTTCTAGCCAATGTTGTACTTGAGAGTCTCCAAACTTCTCTCTGTACCTGTGCTCTGAAACTTGAAGTACTATTGTTATTGTACTTCAACTTCACATGATAGCTAATATCCCTATGCATGCAATGCCAATTGCCCACCAGCTTGATAGAAAAAAGCTGGACTTTGTCCACCTGTCTGAGAATTCAGAACTTTTTTGATACAGCTATGAAAATATATCCTTTTTTATATCTACATATACCAGATCTGACAGTTACATTTTGGTGTTGGGAGTATTTGGAACAGAATGGTGTACCGGGTGACAGGAAATGTCACTTCTGCAACAACAAATATTCAATGAATCAAAGTAGTTCTCAGCAGTATATTTGGTTCGAACAATGAATTTGGCCTGTAGTTACCTTGAATTTGACCTGTAGTAATTTAATTCCAAAGTGAGCCAGAACCACTTCCACAAGAAAGTACAAAGGCTGTCTAACAAAGGGACCTGAGTAATCACTTAGGTAATCAGCTGAGTGACCCCAAAGCTGATTCTCTGCTTAAACTGACACTAGTTTAAGCTGGGTGAGACATGAAGCTGGTAATAATGATGAAAATGTGTTGGAACATGTACGATCCCATCAGGCTGGCAGTTTCAGAGGCAAGGTTACAGGTGTATTGCTGGATCAAGGACAAAAGAGGAACTGTCAGAGGTTAATTCCAGGTGGGAAAGTGAAGATTTATAACTGGAATTGCAATCGATACCTGGTTAACATCTAAAGTCATTATTTTAGTTCCTCTGAAAGGACCTAACTGTGCTGCATCAAACTAATTGTCAGAACATAGGATCTGTAAGAAAACATTACTTGTCAAGACAATAATGTCTTGAAAGTTTTGAAGTCCTTTTGAGGTTTTTTGGAGGGGAAGGGAGGTGGTAAGCTGATCATTTGCAATTATTTAAAAAATATGTGCAGAGAAGCAAGTGAAGCTATTGCAGACAGTTTCTGTTCTAGTACTTCTTCCCCATTAATATTTCAGCATAAATCCTTGTATGGTTATTTTGAAATGGGTCTGTAACAGGGTGCCATCCCCCGGAACATTTCAAAATGCCTGGAGGCACCCCAGCGTCCCTTTTTCATATTTTAATTTTCTTCTGGGAACAGACTCCCCTTTACTTATCTGCCATGACTTGTTGTTACTTTGGGTTTTTAAAAAGGAGGCTGCCCCAGGGTTTCTCAGATCTGTTCTTGGCTCTCAAACACCAGAAGGTGCAGAGGTCCTGCCTTAAGGGCTACTTGCACAACTCCAACCTCCCTTATCATGCCTCACAGGTGTTGTCTGCATTTTCTGCTCCTGTTGTTGGGGTCTCAGCTAACACAGTGTCTGCCCCTTTTATGTAGCTAAGTCTTCCAGCTCAGACCCACTATGCTGGGCCCAGCTTTGAGGCACTAGCTTGACTCTATCTGCTCTGGGCTTCTGGCCCTGTATAGCTGTGCTCCTGTGGCACTGGGCTCTCTGGCCCCCTGTAGTTGCACCTCTGTAGGTACTAATGAGGGCTCCACCTCCCCTACAGCCTCATCCACTAACCATCGGATTAAACTACAACAAATAGTAAGCCCCTGGGCTATAACAAAGAAAAGTTAATGAAGGCAGTTAGCCTTCTTACCCATGGGCTCCACACCTTGGAGTCCCCACCGCTGGTTGCTCTCACTTGTAGAACTGCTGCTCTCTCTCAGCCTGAGGTCCCTGGCTAGCTCAGACCAGGGCTTATATAGTTCTGGCCTTGGCCCTCTCACAGTCACCTGACAGCCCCAGTTAGCTGACAGGCCTGCAAGGCTTAGCCTTTAACCCCTGTTCTGCTGGCAGACTGTGCTCTGAAGACTTGAGTCTTAAAGGGGCCACTCTGCTTCCTAGTAACAGGGCTAGGGTTCCCTATTACAGGTTCTTACTCATTGTTTTTTTTTATGGATGACACAGCATTTTCTTGTTTTCTGTCATTGTTCTCTAGATGCTGGGTTAAGAGAGCAGCTTCATTGCCAGGGACAGCCAGAGTAATAGAGATATTTAAAGGAGGTAAATCCAAATCATTGGATCTGAAGCTAGATAGAATTGAACCATTTATTTTTCAATGGCATGCAGTGCTTAGGACTCCAAAGTATCAGTACCCCAACACCCTTCAGATACACTGTTACTCTTTAATAATTATCTATGTAACCAAAGGGTGGATCCTATAGCACACATAAACATTCATTTTAAATTATTTTTATTAATATTCTCAGTATATAATTCAGCCTGTTTCAGAAACTTGAAATGGTGGTCTGATCCTGTTTTCAATAGATGACATTAGAAGAGCAGATAAATATAGTTCCTTAATATATTAATTATTTATACTACAGATGTATAGGTTGTAGCCATGTTGGTCTAAGGACATAGGCAGACAAGGTTCTTTGGGTAAATCTGATATCTTTTATTAGGTCAACTTAAATAGTTAGAAAAATTCTTCTTTGCAAGTTTTCAAATATAAATACCCTTCATCAGGCTGAGGAATCATCTGCAGTTGGTGTGCACTCTTTCTGGATGGAATAAATATTAAAGAAGCCAAAGGCTGGTATGCATGCATGAAAGGCAGTCAGTGAAGATGTAAACTGAGGAGCCAGTGGATGAGAGACAGGTTGGAGGGCAGGGAGGGGAATGAATGTAAGTGGTAAATAGTGGAGAGGTACCAGGGGAGTCAGATGTTAGGCATTTAGGACCTTATAATGTGTCATAAATCCAATGTCTATATATAGTCCGTGATTTTTTTGAATCCAGTAGGTTGATGGAGTGAAGTTCATAGGCTCATCTGTGAAAAGTGTTTTGCAAATTCCCTTTGAGGATTAGAACTGAGAGATTGGAGAGAGAGTGGCTTTCTTCTGAGAAATGCACCCCCAATGGGTATTTGGGTATTCTTGTCTTTGATAGGTTTCTGGTGTGCGTTCATTCTGCTACACAGTTGTTGTTTGGTCTCTCCTATGTATTTTCCATCAGGGCATTTGGTGTATCAGATGAGATATATTACATTTCTGGAGGTGCAGCTGTAAGATCCAGGAATGCTGATGGTTCTGTTGTGTGGTGTAGTCATTGTGGGGATAGTAGAGATATGTTGCCACATTTTACATTTCTTGTCATGGCATCGGCTGGATCCATTTGGTGTGTTTTGGGCCATAGGAAGTTTGCTTCTGGTGATGAGGTTAGCAAGTTTCAGTGCTTGTTTGAAGGCTAGGATCGGGTGTTCTGGAAAGATCTCTTTCAGAATTGGGTCTTCTTCTAGTATGGGTTGAAATTGTTTGAGGATTTTCCATATAGGTTCCAGGGAGGCATGATATATTATAAACAGTGGTGTGTAATTCATGGGGGTTTTCCTTTTGTACTACAGCAATTCTTCACGTGGTATCTGGGTGGCTCTTTCAAAAGTGAGATCGATCTCTCTGGAGGAGTGTCCTTGTTGAGTGAAAACCATTATGAGATTTGTGAGGTGAGAAGCACGGGTGTTCAAAGTGCAACTGTGTTGGTATCTGAAGGCTTGGCTGTATATTACAGCTTTCTTGGTGTGTTTAGAGTGATTGCTGGCTCTGTAGCAAAGTCCCCAGTTTTTCTTTTTTTTTTCTAATTAAAATGTATTTCCTCCCCTTCCCCAACCATTTCTGACTTTGTCTCTCCCTCTTTATTCCCTAA